>NC_090266.1:823922776-824545609 GCF_040414725.1 Anabrus simplex | reverse complement strand
ATTAATACATCAAATTTAATCAGTACTAAGTATCAACAATTTTACGTAAGAACAAACTAATATTTTGTAAGATTGCCACCAATCCAGACGTGATTCGCCAAGAGTAATTTTTTCTCGAATTCTGCGTTAAGAAATGCATAAAAAACCTAGTTTCGTTTTCAGAGCACAAAAAAAGTTTTATTTTGCAGGCTAGTGTTATAAATGCACGATATCCGGATCGTGGACGAAGGACAGAGGTTTGGAAACCTCGAAACCCATCTACAGCCAACGGGCTGTGTAACATTAATCATCACAAACAGTGGACAACACTATCACATACACAAGACACATAAAACATTGAACATAAATAAACCACATCTGAACAAGAAAGACATAAATGATACACGTTCAACATGAGATCTAGCGGGAATCACTCTGAAGATCGGCGTAGTTCTCGTGACATTTCTGGTCACATTATCGGGCCATATTTGTTTACCTGTTACAAGCAGGTTATTAGCTGCTGGCGAGGGAAAAGAATACAATCATTGCCTCTGTGGCTCAGGCATCCCTCTCTCAATTAACTAATGGGAATATGCGTAAACTTTCACTCAGGCCTTCCGTGAATCATACAATTAGCTCGTTGTCTACATGGAACATACTCTCGCCCAGCGGAGAGTCATCTCGGCTAAATAAGCCTCTAGAAATATTACTCATTGTAACATCTGGTCTGGTGTATACACTCTCACAAACTAGGTACTACGTATTAATTCAGCCTCTAAGGCGATTTCCAATTCTATCTAACACAATAATCACGGCGCCTCATATTCCATAGTCCCCGGTTCAATTCTGGAGCACTATTAGGATTGTCTGCCACTTTCTGTAAATGACCCTCACTAAATGCAACGATGGAGACAGCCCTCTACAAAGTTATCAGTCGAAAAACATGCTATAATACTACATCATGCATAGCCTGTTTATAGTAGTTCTACATATCTCTAAGTCCGTGTTCGAATCTCGAGAGGTTTCGTTCCCTCCAATCTGTGTAGATGAACATGACATTGCTTATACCTTAGTGTCTGCATGACACGTGTGAAAATATCTAAACATACACCAAAACACTACTCTACATCCTAACATAGCCCTCGTATCCCAACTCAGCATTCAGTCCCAAGTATTATTGACAACAAAAATGAAAACAAACCAATGCCACTCTGGCTTACTATGCATTACAGTTACTATTTATATTTAAGGAAAGGGCCGCATATGAATCTGATCACTACATATCATGCTTTAAAAAGCAGTTCAACTCATCTCTGTCATCCGCGGTGTCCTTGGGACCGCTCGGTTTGTATGAGTTAGCACAGCGGTTCTGCTGCTTCGGTTCTCTTCGGTCCATGGTTTGATGTCATCGTACTGGTACTGCTGTTGGGTGCCGCAACCTGGTAACGGTGGTCACTCCCAATCATCTTCACCGCTTCGTTTGTGCTCAAATACACTGGCGTAACCTTGGTAAGGATACAATTGGCAATATCCTCTATCGGGACGTTAGTCCGATCAACGATAGTAACCAAATTAAGGGATATTTTCCCGGTCGCCATCTAGTCTCTAACAGCAGTAAGTCGTCATTAGCCGCACTCAATTTTTTACACTGCGCGAACTCGTACTAAACATTTATCAACTAAGCAAATGTTGGTGGTGTGAGCTTAAACAAGTAGTTCTTGAAGGCAGTGACTGGTGATGTTCGCGAGTAATTATCTTGCTTACGTTTTGCTATATAATAGAGGTTCGTAATCGTTACATTAGTGTAAGAGTGATCAGAAGTAAATATTTAGATCACCTACTACATTCTTGTAAGTAAGATACCTGACATTATATCCGTGGTCTTTGTGAGAAGTGAAAAACTATACAGATAACCGAAAACCCTTTGTTGACCCACTCAAAATGGCCACCTCTGTTGATAGAGGTCGGCATGTATCGAATTCAATGAATGAAAAAATCAATGATATTTTTCCTCAACAGACACCAAGTAAGACAACAAATAATAACAACACCGTAAATAACCCCCCACATCCTAACAGTGCATCAGGTAACCAAATGACAAACATCATAAGTAGGCCTAGTAACGAACGTAATTCAAGGTTAAGCTATTCTGCTATTCCCCTCCAAAGACCAAGCTATTGTAATCGAATCTCATGATGGGATCAGTATCAAGGGTTATGTGCTAGCTATCGGGAAACTTACAACCCCTAGCAACATTCGGTTTGTTTCACGTATATCGAACGGAAGGACATGCATTTTTCTCTCTAGTAAGAAAACTGTTGAAGATCTGATATTGACAAACCCTAATATCTTAATAAACAATGTATCACTGGAAATACGACCCCTTTTAACAAAAAACAAGCGTATTATATTATCAAACGTCTGTCCTGTGATCCCAAACTATGTTATTGAAGAGGAATTGTTAAAACTCAGTGTGAAAATCATGTCTAGGATTACCCCAATCAGAGCAGGTTTGTCAATTCCAGGAAGATCCCACATTGTAAGCTTTCGAAGACAAATGTACATTCAAAATGAAGACTTTGATAAACTCCCCGAATCCCTTCATCTCGAATACGATGGTACAAACTACTGGATTTACCTTCATCCGACTCAACCACTTGTTTTCTTTGCCATACCGAAGGACATCTGCCCAAAGATTGTCCTAACAACGTATAACTTCCAAAAGATGAATCCTCTTCGAATCATTTTCCTCATCTCCAAGAGATTTCACAAAAGTCAGAGGTCGAAAACCCCAAAACAGACATCGGTACTTCTAGCTCTCTCCCAAAGGATAGGCCTATTCAAGAAGCCACTTCACTGACCAACCCTGACTTAGCACTTAGCCAAGTCTGTAATGATCCTCCCTCCTCCAGAATTCAATTGAGAGAGAAATTGCAGCACCTATGGAAACACACGCCACTCCTACAACAGTGAATTTTCCTGGATGTAAAAGGCCAATTTCAGTAGCTAGTAGTGAAACAATTAATCCAAATCCTCCTGATAGCAATAAATCCATACTGGCCTCTCCTGAACAAATCGAAAACCGTAAGACAAATCACACTTCCAAGAAACCCAAGACAGACACGCAAAAATCAATAAGTGATATGCTCCTGCCAGTAAAACAAGTTCTGGAAGCCGACCCATCACTATTCCCCCTCAGCTACCTACAGCTCCAATCGTTCTTTGAAAATACAATTGGTGCCGAGCAGTATTCCCGTCATTGGAATTTCCTACTCCTCCACACCTAGGCTGATCAACGATTTGACCCATTTCAGAGTGAGATCATGCTACTATCTGTTGCTTCCTCATAGCAACTTTGATCTTGTCTTTGTGTTTTCTAATCTGCCATGCTTTTACATCAAGTCTTTAGGCAATATGCAGAAGGCATTCAAAAAATCTAATATATACGCATGCATGCAGGGGTGAACGACAAAATGCAAAATGGCTGACACGTCTTTTTTATCTTAACTGAATATTGTTCGTGGTTTTAGGTGCAGCTCCACATAGAGAACATTTTTGTGTTGGCATTTCACTCAAAGAATTGCAGACTTTATCATCAAACATAGTCAGGGCAAAGTCAGTAATTACATTAAAATTCACGCCTTCAACAACAATTTTGTTGAGAACCAAAGATCGTATTTGTTCCTCAATACAACAAACTTCTCTCTTACACATGTTTGATGTCTCCTTTTCGTACAGGTTCTTGATTGGACGACAAAATCTTGGAGAGGAAGGATGAGGATTTTGCCATAGAACCCTATTACTTTTGTCCCCATTTGAAACGGAATGTAACTGCAAAGGCACTAAAGAAATAACAAATATATCTGAGCCACTTAAATCTGTATTTTCGGACTGGAGTTTTTGTTTGTAAACACTTTGATTACTACTACCGTCAGAGCCCCACTTAAACACTGCTTTTACCGTATCATTTTCTTTAATACATTGTTTCATAACATCAGCTTGCACACTTACAAGTCGATGAATTGCGTGGTCTACAAGAGCCTGCAATGTTACTTCAGACGAGATCCCCGTCACCTTGAGAGCTGGCTTTGGAGGGTAGCACTTCAGTTTCGTTTCTCTCACATCATAGGTTGGATAAATATCACTGTTCCTTGCTTTTTCCCCAACTCGCATGTTGACATGCTGTCTCTTTGAAAGGTAGATGAATTGCTGCTTCTTGCTGGGGTTCCCTCCGGATTAATCCTTCGTTCGACTGCTTCCCTGGGTGTAGTTGCAAGGTGCGGCTTGGTGGCCCTCTTCTTTCTATTTTCACTTCAGGGGCCCCGAAGACCGAATTCTCCCTCCCTCCCTTTCCCCCGCATGGTGATCAACACAAGCTACGTCGCATCTGACATATTGTTAATTCGAAGAGGAGAAACAGCAAAGAGGGCTGGGGCGTGGTAATACTAAAGAAAGTATCATGCCTGTCCCCATGTCAAACGTTCTACCAGGCAGATTTTATGTTAGGTTGCGTGGTACTGGAGGTTGGTGATAAGAGCCAGGAGAAAACCCCCATAAGCAGAAGTAGAAAGATATCCACAGGTAAAACCTGGCAAATTCTACATAGCACATGGAAGGATGTGGACTGGAAAAGTCCAGAGGTAGTATTCGTTAGGAATAGATATCATGCAAATCATAACCATTTTCGTAGCGGTTTTCAGTTATTAAATGGATCAGACAGTCTTTGCACTGCCAATTCGTGCTTGGGTCCACTAGCGTCTGGCTTTGGGGCTACAGGGTGGCTTTACCGTCCACCAACCATTGGTCCCTGGTGCCAAGTCTTCGTTTTCGGAGAAAGGGGGATAAAGAGCCAAGCCTACTGTGTTGTAAGAGGCTATCTTTTTCCGTCTGTCGATGTCTCATCCTTGTGGCGGTGGAACGCAAATACCGCTGTAAATAAGTTAATAATAAGGGCATCCAAGTGCTTATATAAGCAAATACATAAGTAGGTACATCAAATAAAATGAATGTGTAGGTCTCTTGCAGAGATCTGCGGTTACGGAACATCTCGCTTCTACTAGCGCAGTGATCACCAAACCGTTGATCATGAATGTCCCCGCGAGCTAGTAGTAGCTCGTGGGGACATTTTCGGTAGGTCGCAGTAACACTGAGGTTGGCTAACCTGGAGTTACTCCAGCTCAGACCACGCAGCTGCCATTGTCAGTTAAGAATACTACATTGTCAGCCTCATACCTGATTGTATACGCGTGAGTTTGAGAACTTTATGTTTTTCGCGTGTATATCAGACATTAGCTAACGTGGATAGTTTGATTTAAGTAGTGATAAGAAGGGGAAGCTGCGACAGGGGCAAATGCGCAAGATGGCCGCTATACAATGGCTCTTATGGGACTAACTCCGAGAGATGGGCCAGGGGCAAATGCGCAATATGGCTGCCATACAAGGGCTCTTATGGGACTAACTCCCGGGACCTGGGCCAGAGGCAAATCCGCAAGATGGCTGCCGCGTGCTACCACTTTACGGCGTTGGCATACGTGTAAAACAGTAACCTCACTGAATGTTGTGTACGAGTATGATCCTAATCCAACCTCACCCTGGCGTACGCGTGTGACCCTAACCTAACTGGGAAGAGCATGCGGCTGTAAAAGGTTAACCTTACACAAGCTAACCCAATCCAATTTTGCATACGCGGGTAGTCCTTGGAGCTGGCCCAGGGCAAATGTGCAAGGTGGTCTCTATACATTGTCTTTTATGGAACTAACCCTAGGGATCTGAGCCAGACCAACTGGACAAGATGGTGGACATGCTTTATACTCTTTTTGGTGCCTCTCCTTCTTTACCGGGCTTGAGGCGGAGTTAACACCCTAATAGTAGAAGTAGGAAAGGTTAAGAAGGAATATGTAACTATATAGCTACTCGATCCACTGTACGCTACAGAAGGATAGGAAATTGAATTAAGTGCTGAAAGGGTGCTTAGGGTGTTATATAAAAATAGTCTTCAGATGTTGACTTTCATCACTTTAGTGTAGGAACAGTACAATTTTCATGTGGATAGGTTGTTATTCCATCAATAGCAATTTCTCTTTTATCATCAAAAGGCGAAAGCGCAATTTTGTTCATTTCGACGGATGATACATTGTGTTTTCTTTGTTGCTATTTGCTTTACGTCGCACCGACACAGATAGGTCTTATGGTGACGATGGGTTAGGAAAGGCCTAGGAATGGGAAGAAAGCGGCCGTGGCCTTAAATAAGGTACAGCCCCAGCATTTGCCTGGTGTGAAAATGGGAAACCACGGAAAACCATCTTCAGGGCTGGCGACAGTGGGGTTCGAACCCACTATCGCCCCATTACTGGATACTGGCCGCACTTAAGCGACTGCAGCTATCGAGGTCGGTCGCTCTCAGTAACTCCTTGTTCTTAAGATATTCAATATAGCTTTCGAAGGTTTTATATTGCTCGACAACGCTTTTTTAATCCTTTTCAGTTCTTCTTCCCTTTCAATATCTAAGGCACACATCTTTGCTCTAAGTCCAACAAATCGTCGAATTATCTTGCTTTTAGCCTCATCTTTAAATTTTCCCAATTTTTTGTTTTTACCCGAGTAGCATGCGTGATTAGGAGGATACTCAGATGTGTCAAGATGGGTCAAATACTGTTACTTGTCGTTATATATGTCTTACGTTTTCACTAAATGAATAAAGGAATCAGTTTCCATACGTTACAAATAAGTTTTAAGTTTTCCAAACCGTAGTGAGGTAGCAAAACATCATAATGGTAGGAATACATAGGGGTTTTAGAAATATCTAATACACACATATCGATATATATATACATTGCGCCCTTTTCAAGGCATGTGTGGCGGTGCTCCTATTGATAGATTGATGCACCGGCTATTGCTGAAAAATAAAAACAAAAAATACTCACCGCACATGTAGACTCTCTCTCTCTCCTTGGGTGTGGAAACGTCCCTCTGCTTTCCTCGGGTTGTAGGGCCACAACACAATGGGGTGAGGAAATAAAAATAACGACGGGTCTAACTAACTACAAATAAATTTACCCAAGACTGAATCGAATTTAAATGAACGTAACATTGCAAAAAAAAAATAGTTAAATTAAAATAAAGTGAAACAAAAATGGGTTCAAAAAGTGAACATCTGAAATCAACCAAAAACTCAAAAATCTTCCCATAAAAATCTGCCTCAAATAAACTTGAATGTAGGTCACAATTAAAATAAATAACATCGCCATGAATAATCAAACTCTGCGTCGATAGGCGCTACTATAGAAGAAACCTGTGGTCTACCAAACGAGACTCACCACTCATACAAATGTTTCAGATTTACAAACAAAACTACAATTGTAAATAATGGAATTATGTGAATAAACAATTAATTAATTAAAATAGTCTGAGACCACTCATGGGTATCTTAAACTCACTATTCTTGACTTATTAGTCTTACAAGTTACCCAACTGTTAACAATAATTTTTTAAATAAAAGAAAGCAAGAAAGAACCATGAACACACTTTCCGTTGCGTAAAATATCACTTTTAATTGTATAACTTTGCCACGTAATTAATCTAGTGGCTGAAAGAAAATCACAAAAGCTGTGTTTCAATAAAATGAAATTTACTATCAGGAATTAACTATTCTGCCATGATACACCTTACATTAACTTACTGTAATAGTTCCAGACAATCAAAATAAAATAATAGTAGGCTAAAATGCCTCAGTCTTTACATTAACCAAATGAACTCACCTTTTAACATCATTTGATTTCGCCGCTTATTACACTTTACTACACATAAACAAATTGCGTTATATTAATGTTGATGGCGGCAGATTCCATCTCATAAATTCGATTTGCGGCATTATTCACATAACCTATTACCAAAGGTCGGTTCATTTGCATAAATTAAATTTGTAGTGGCACATAATTTTATTTACGGTGCCTTCATGTCTGCGCAAAGAACCTGCTGTAATTTATTTGACTGTGAATACCAGGTGGTCCTACTAAACTAACACTTGAAATTCCAATTTACAAAATATACACGGCACTGTCCACATAGTGCCCAAAACAAAGGAAGAAATCAAAACACACCAAAAATAATCTACGCTACACCTACACTGAATTTACAAAATAAAACAGGTATCCACGTACCTTCAACGTCTACGCTTAAAACACGGTAAATCGAAACATCAAAAATGAAAATTAAAAAACCAACGAAAATCTCAAAAATAAACGTGATCAACGCTTACATCAAAAAATTTAAAAAAATACGCAATTTACCAAATCCACATCCGCTGTCACAACAAAACTTTCTAAACGCTGAGGTGCACTTTGGTGGCAATCACATAACATAAGACAAACTGTCTAAGGCTGATGTTCCAAAGCTCAAAAATGGAAATACACATCACAATGATCACAACATAAATTCCAAAAATATTCATTGCTAGCCCGCTCATTTTCCATGCTTCAAACTCGGCCCCGTACTTGGAATATCTCCGAGCATTACAACATCCCTGGTAATATTTGCGTACTTAACACTTCCGCACATAATTATCATACGCATTCTACCGTAGACTTAAAACTCATATCTCTTGAGCTGATTATTTTCAATTCCTATTTTTATCTCATTTTTATCAACGTAGCACTTTATATCAGCGTAGCATCGTTCTATTCCACACGAGCTCAATAACTGCACAAGTTCATTCTGCCGTTCTCACAAGCACAATACGACATTCACTGGATATGTAAGACATGGTCCTCAAAGACTCTATTTTCCATCTCATAGTTATTACCATTAGGGATATTATTGCATATTTGTTTTCATACTTCCATCTTTCATTCCTATTCCATTAATCGCCATATATTTCAACATATCAAAACCAGAGCTGGTCAGCAACGATTTCTCACTTTAACCTGAATATAGAAACGTGATTGCCTGCCAACATTCTACTATCAAACTTTAAACTATGCACCCAAAAGAAATCGTGCATTCAAAATCATGCATCAGCACGCCACGAAAATCCAAAAAGCTCGTCGTCTGATTGTGCTCACAATTAGGCTAAAAATTTGAATATAATTCAATAAAACATCCACGATCCATAACGGATTTCTGAATAAAACCATCTCGGCTTAATTTAAATGACTTGACAACACCTCACAATAGCAAATAATAATAATAATAATAATAATAATAATAATAATAATAATAATAATAATAATAATAATAATAATAATAATAATAATAATAATAATAGGCCTCGGAATGTATTTACAATAAAACCTGGACATAAAATAATCCGAAAAGTCATCGTAAATATCCTATTAATCACCAACAATAAACTCACATCAATGAACGTCTCAAACATGACTAACTGAAACTCCAATTATTGTTGTTATTATCGAGCCCCGGGCATCAAACATCCCGATCGTTAGATGCTACTGCCCTGGTCACGATCTCTGACCACGCTACAAAATGCATTAAACGCAACTATACTCCATCTCAGGTACGTGAATTTACCTATACAAAAAATACATGAATTCACTAACCTAACCGGACCACGAGTTATTCACGTCATTATTAATTACATAAGATATAAATACAACATGCTCTTTTACGTTGTGCTGAAGGTGGGCTGCATCCTCTTAGCCCCCGCCTCACATTGATTTAATCCATCCTGAACATAGTGATGAAATTACACAACATTACGCGCACACGGCTTGGATCCATTTTGATTATATCGCACTCGCAGATAGGTTGAATCACACGCACTCCTGAAGCTTACATTAAAATACAATTTACACAACATAAATGGAATTAACACACATAGAGTTTGGCTTCCGTTGACAGAAACAGAAATGATCCTCTTGCCGTGTCCCTTCCAAAGTCTGCAATTAGCTCGTTTACCTGCTTGTTTGTACTGGGGATTAATATGTCATTCACCTGGTCTCGGAAATGGAAAGGATACGTCCAGGCCTGCTGCTATCCCGTTACCTTCCGTAGCTACAAGTGTCTTCACCCTCTAATTAGTACAACTAGTACCGGCTCCATTGTCCCAACTGAACAGTATTTTAATATAATGCAGATCTAATTGCGATATCTTACTGATCATACACAAAGAAAAACTGCATAAATTTGTCCTTCTGAATTTAATGACATCTCAACTCAACTCCTGCCGTAAAACTTACATATGAGGTTGTAATGTGCTGCGAATATATAAATATTCTGGCTGCTATCATTCTGAAAAATAGTATAGTTCATCTGTGTACGCCGTGAGATTAACATATTAATGTCTATGAGTCAGAAATCATAATAGAAAAATCTGCGACATTTCGACCATAATAAGTGTCCTAACAGTTTATACTCTACCTGATCTCGTAATAATATAATCGTTCTCCAATGTCCATCACATTATTCAACTCACCGACCATACGCGTCGCGATGACTGACACAATGGCGGGTTTAGTTAAACTTTGCTCTGCGCTGCTCGACTCAAAACTTGACCGTAGACTCCAAAAATTCAACTAAGACTAGGAGTTCGGTAAGATGCTACCGGTAGTTTTGTAAATTCTGTAAACCACGCCTTCGAAGTAGTCCTGTGGAGGGGAATGGCGTAGTGATATCACACCCTTGAATTAATTTTCCAAATGTCCGTAGATTAATTCTTCATTGAATACACTCTGATGACTCCAAAAATCGGTGTAATTACAATTTTGCACCAGAATATCACAAATGATCGTTCAATTTTTTTTTACAAATTTCAACGCGTCATTGGGATTATTTTACTGCCGCAATACGGCGCCTTCCCGCCATAAGACTCAGTCTTGTGGGTGAAACCATTCTTCCGAGCTTTAGACTTTTATGCGGATAACTTCTTATTTATAAGATAATTAATCATATACCCGCACAAACATTTCCTCAAATTTTATTCCAAGACTGGAACACAGTATATTTCTATTACTCACTTCACCAAATCACGAAATACTAAATAATATTCCCGCTGAAACAGGGCGGTTTAATTTTTTAATTTTCTGATTGGCCGAAAACTGCCTCCAGTTAGACTGACATACTTCATCCCGGGTTCGCCACTTTCGCAGAGGGGAGTTAGGTATGACTGTCTCACTCACTCACTAAGGTGTGGCAAATTCCAATATCCTCTTTCTCGTGGGAAAAGTTTGGCAGAGACTTTCATATTGTCGGCACCATAAATTTTTATTACAGGATGCTTTTAGCAAAAGCCTTCTTCAGCCGTGCCTTAAAGCAAGTTAAGGGGATGTATTTTCACCCTATGAGGTCTCAATGTCGCTTCTTGTGAGGTATCTGCACTGACTTGCTATTTGCAGTATTCGCATGTATAAATTTAGTAATTTAATCAATGCATACATCAGGCCATTCTCCTTATGGGTACAATATAGGATTGTTGAAGATGATTGTACGCTTAGGCATATGAAAAGCTGCGAGGTATGGTCCATATATTGTTCTATCAATGAATGTTGGTTTTGCAAGGAGTTTTTCAGCTAATTTGCTTTCTGTAAAAAGTCGAATATCAATTCTTTTACGAATGTTTTGCATCGTTTTTCCAAACATAGCATTGTTAAGCAACTTACACAGATATTTTCATATTCGTTCTTTGCTTGCTGACGTAGTACATTATTAAACTTTACATAGCTTTTTAATCAGTGTAACTGACGAAACCGTAGAATACCATATGCCTTGCTTATTGCAGTCCATGGTTCAAAACTTGTTTTAAAATCATGAAGTGAACTACGTAATGTTGTCGATTCCCGAGATGTAGAGCTAGCTTCCTTATAGATGTCTGCGTAGGCTGCATACACACTGGTATGAAAGGTAGATCATTATGAAGTTCGTGTAAATCTGAGGTATACTCTACATCAACCTGAAGAATATAGCCATACGGATCATCCTCATCAAGCTTCTCAAGCACTATACTTTCATTTAAATTCTCTATAAGGAAGAGGATGACACATTGCCCACCTGTATTGGTTATTTCCGAATTCATAGGTGATAAACTGCAACGTCAAAGTGTTTCGTGTATTTGTTGTTTGCTTCACCTGATACCTGACATATTCCTCCTCGTATAGCTGACTCTACCATCAGTAGCTGCATGCAGCAACTCTAACTCAGTACCTATATAGAGAAGCATAGTATCCCACGTGCGTCCTGGAGAGGAAAAATATTGGGCGGGATTACCTTATGTGTTTCCATTGTTCTATCTCGAAACGTCTCAAAAACATCTGCTAAGAGAAGTACGTCTTAAATCAAGTAGAGATCGCTACACTCTCCTGGAGACTTAAAGTCTTTTCAGACATTTTGAGCATGTTTGTAATTTTCATCACTAATGTCCTTAGAGTTTAATTTACTAATAAAACGTCGCTGCCGAGACAAAACCTCCTATGTGAAATATTTTATCTTAAAACTTTGGCCTGTAAGGTTCTGTCATCTAAGGTGCAATATTGTGCGAATATTGTCAAGGCATTCTCGTTTTTCATAATGCATGTGCTAACGGTCAGTATATCTCCAAAAATATGATCACATGGCAGGTTTTGTCCCGCCAACGACGAAATGCTTTTTAGGAGGTAGAGATGTTTCATTCAGTTTCTACCATATATCGAAGTAATCATAGGGGAAACATCTTTTTGTTTCATAAGTATAGATTTTTCTTTATCTCCAAAATACTTGTTTATTTTCGGGTATGAAGTTAGTTTTCAACTAATTATTCGAAACTTTTAGTCCACGGAAAACCATCTTCAGGGCTGCCGACAGTGGGATTCGAACCCCCTATCTCTCGGATGCAAGTATGTGTGTATTGCCGCGTAAGGGATGATACTTGTCTATACGCAACCGGACTCCACCTACAGAGAATAGCGCCCAGTTACTTCCATTTAGTTGAGATTCTTCCATTTCCGTACACACTTTTTTAAATTGTGATACGAGAAACTCGCTGACATTCGTTTCAAGAAACACAGGCATATTACGGGTTTTGAAAGCACAGTCCATAGTATCCCCATCAGCATTAATAAATTTACACTCGGTTGCCATATTAACTTTTAATGACCTATGAGCAATATTTCTTTTTCGGTAGCCTGAATAATCCGTGTTTTTTCTTCTTTTAAATTGCAGTTTAAATTTTTACATGGTTCACAGCGTACAAAATATGACTTCAACCGCCCTTCAAAAGAGGTTTCATACTCTACAATACCGCTTTCATCCGGGATTATAGTCAATAATAGTCAATAATTGTTTTTAGTAGGCTCTCTTTTAAACTTGTTTGAAGATAGGTAGCACCGCAAGCCTCTTCATGATGTTGCCCATTATATGAACTACTAAGCGTTTTTGTGCAATGTTTGAATTGATAGTACTCACCATATGACTTTTCGTGACGGTTTCTATCGCAGTTCCGGAGGAAAGTTTTCCCATATTTCCCACAAGCGTAGTTGTGGATAACAACTTCCATGATAAAGTGTTTTAAGCCTGTGAAAGAACGTTCTCATTAAGCCAAATGTTTACAGCGTAATGACTAATACACCTACTTTCTCTCGTTTATGTAACATGTATTGTACCATTCCACTATCCCAGCAAGTAAGTTCAATCGAATTAAGACGAACGCGATTACTAGTAATGAAGTTAGGCACAATGAATAAATTATATAATATGTCAAGGAAGCTGAGGTAATGAAAAGTTGGAATGAATAAGATCGTGATGGCAGTGACCAAGACAACGTAGATATTCGAATTGTTAAGACCAACACTGTTTAAAAATCACAAATGTAAAACTAACTCAAGGGAGTGGATGTGTTACGAGCAAGAAGCTATATAAATCACATAAAATACTGAAAATGAGAGAAGAATTTACGAAAGAAAAGTTATTTACAACGTATAAATAAGAATACAATAGAAGAATATATCAAAGATGAATCAAATGCACTTGAAATATTAAAATATGCAACTTGTAAATTGTTTCGCAGTGGCATAGAAAAAACTCCACAGACACTATAAGAGAAGATATTCAATATATTGCAGCATGAACGATTAACAACTAGTAAAGCCATTCTGTATGAGATAAAATTGAAATATTTAGAGACATATTGGAGATCTAATAGCAATTGAGATTATACGAAGCTAAGAAGATTTTGAGGTCGTCCATATGGATGATTCCGAGCTGGACCGACATGGCAGAGATGAACGCTGGTTCCCGATGACATCACGATGACCGCCCAGCAGAATGACCAGAATCCAGAGCTGCGGAGGATGACCAGATGATAGATATCATTCCGGAAAGCGACGTAAAATGATAAATTTCTTTAAGAAAATAATATATTGATAAATAGTAACAAGGTTAGCACATTTGTAGTTAAAGCCTACATGATTATGTACACTGACTTAGCAAATGTCATGAGATAGTCACCTAATAGCGTGTGGGGCCTCCTCTGGCCCTGCGAACTGCAGTGAGACGCCGTGGAAGTGAGTCGACAAGTCCCTGGTAGTCCTCTGGACGCAGCTGACACCAAATCGTTTGCAGAGCGGCCGCCAATGCTCGTCTGTTCGTGGTGCAGGATCCATGGCACGGTGCCTGCGTTCCAGGACAACCCAGATATGCTCGATAGGGTTCATATCGGGGCTCCTGGGTGGCCATGGCATTCGTTTGACCTCCGCTGCATGTTCCTGGAACCATTCCCGGGCGACGTGGGAGCGATGTGACGGCGCGTTGTCATCTTGAAACACCGCAGAACCGTCTTTTCCAGAACAACTAGGGGGCCCATTCCGTACCAGGAAAATGCACCCCAGACCATAACAGAGACACCAGCGCCCTGGACCACACCTTCGAGGCAGGCGGGATCCATCGCTTCATGTGGTCTGCGCCATACACGGTGACTCCCATCGGCATGGTGCAGTTGAAATCGTGATTCGTCCGACCATATCACGTTACGCCATTGTTCCAGTGTCCACCCCGGTGACTGGCGAAAAATGCGCGTCGTTGTGCCCGATGACGTTGGGTAAACAGTGGCACCCGTGTGTGGCGCCGGCTCCCATACCCCATAGAATCCATGTTCCTACGGATTGTCCACTGGGAAACGTGTCTAGCACGGCCTGTGTTGAATTGAGCCGTGATTTGTTGCACGGTTGCCCGTCTGTCACTATTGCCAGTCCGTCTCAGATGTCGCCGGGCACGGTCATCAAGGGTGGCTGGACGGCCGGTCGTTCGTCTGTTGTCGACGGTGATACACGCATTCAACCATTCACAATACACCTTGGACACGGTTCATCGTGTGAAGCCGAATTCCCGCACCACTTCCGAAATCGCACTTCCCATTTTCGGGCACCGACCACCATACCCCGTTCGAACGGTGTCAGCTCACGACGATGTTCCATGTTACACCTGTCACATGCACAGCCACTGCTCACAAGGTCTCCTATACAACTGCCCCTGGCACAGGGGGCGTGTGGTGCGCAGACAACACACCTGCGCATCAGTGTTCCGCTATCCCATGACATTTGCTCAGTCAGTGTATTTAGTGTCTTCAGAATGACTTAAATTATGTTAGATTCTCGCGAGTGATTATTTATGCCGATGCTACAAGGGAATAGGTGGTCTTCATCAGAAATAAGACAAACCCCAGTTAGGGTATGTAATAAAGTGTTAATAGTGTTTCAATGAGAGCAAAGAATTCCAATTAACCATGTTATACCGTACTATATGTGAAGTGTTTATAATAGGAATAATTTTAGGATCTTCGATACGTATTGCCAAGTGATATTATGATATGTAGTGGTTATGTATTACCACAATAAATTAGGATATATTTTAGATATGAATATTGTGGCAGATATGGATATTATGGCAACTGAAAACATGTTAATGTTATTTGAGAAGATATTGATTCGATACTACGAATATTTGAAAATGAGGTTATTTGAGCATCAAATAAAATATATAGGCTAAATGTGTGAAAGAATATGAAGAGATATAAATAAAATGAGTTATGATGAAGATATAGTGATGTTTTATGTTGAGAATGAAGAATGTATTGAAGGAATATGTAATGTTAGGACGAAATATGAGATGTAACTGATTTCTTTAAAGATTAAGGGAAAGAATATTGACGCACAGTGGGATCATATATGTTCATTATGCAGTGACAATGTATTGTCCGAGAATCCATATGTTAATGGTGACGCGGTTACACATACATGAAATGTTGTGGTACGTTAAAATGATCGAAAGGAATCCTTAAAAGATTGATTAGTTATGCACTTGAATATTTTAACTTGATACTTCTAATTTGAAATCATATTTTTCCATAACAATGATGGCATACGTAGGTTAACATGGATGATTAATACCATATTGTATAATAACTATAATTGAGCGTAGATATTACATAGTGTCTTCAAAAATGATTTCCGTAGGCCAGATACTTAGAATAAATCGCACATTAGATCATTTATTGATATATACGGGCATATTTGATAATCTTATTACCTTCTTATATACGTCCAATGATGATTTGCGTTTTAAAGTGAATTTATATAAAATATGATGATGGTTAATATAATAATTTTAATTTGAATAGAAGCAGATTTGTGCTGTCGAGTGAGAAACTTATCTTTTCCAGAAGCTTATCTTGAAATGTTATGAACCTAAAATAGCAGATTTTATAAACTAAGCTTGTCCTAAGCTAATTTAACGAAAACTGATGTATAGAATGATCCTTCAGATCGATATAACCAATAACTTTGCATGCCAAGATGCAATTCATCATTTTCATTTATGAATATTTTATTAAATATAATAAATAACAAATTTCAATTGTGATATACAGTATGTATGAAGCTAATAGCTTGGTCAATGCAGATAATATGAGCATAGATGATTATTACATACCAGAAGAACAAACATTAATTAATTTCGAAAGTTATTTTCACAAATTTTATTTTATTTATCTACAAATTATTTCTTGAATAAATGGTAATATTTAAGGTTTATATTGTGTGTTATTTGATGTTTTCCGTTATAACTATAGTCAACTTAGATTTAAGCTGTTGAATTATCGGTTTCCTTGTTATTTCATGATACGTCAGATGGGAACGTCCATCAATCCTGATGACAGAAAGATCTGTATAGCGTATCAGCGTTGTCTAGATACCACGTCAAAGATATTCGTGAAGATAGAAATAATGGACCCTGAGATCTGGTCGGGATTTCCTTACATCACCTATCCTGGACGCGGGAAGGGCGTATAAAAGAATAATTGGCTCCCAAACGTGTGGCAGGAAGAAACATTGACACCATACGGTGGAGCAAAAGCAATGAGGGTTAGAAGAAGACAAAAAATGTGGATCCCAAACGTGCAGGCAAGAAGAAGATATAAAGAAAATTTTGCGCCCAATCGTGAAAGCAACTTTAAGGCAGAAAACGACATGGATAACAGAGGTCAGATATGCACAGGAAGAGAAAGATTTGGTATAAGAACAGTAGACAAACTTTGGAAAACATTAGATGAGTATGGTAGAATAAAGTATACATATTATTAACTTGTATTAAAATGGTAGAAAACGTAATATTAACAAAATTTATTGATGATTACATTGAAATGAGTTAAATTTTGATAAAATAATTAGAACAAGGATTGTTATAAGATCCGGAATGGTAGATGTCGTTCAGTAAAGATGATTCCGGATAGCCGACTCAATTATTTAAAAAATATAGAACTTTAAAATATTTTAGTATATAATATATATAAATATAGATATAAGTTATTAAACTAAAAATGCGAAGTTTAGAGGGTTATAAACAATTAGATATAATTACAAACATAGAGATGGCGAACTTAAGTCAACTGAGGGTACAATTTAAAGAGTATCAGAAGGATCAAGAAGAGAAGCATCAAAAATCGGGACGAAGCGATAAAGAACAACCAATAAAATATAGAAAAGACAAAGGAAGAGTAAAGGGGGAATACTGGAAATTCTGAAAGAAATGATGAAGAAACAGGATGAAAAATGAGAGAAAATGATGGACGAGAATAAAGAATTCCGGTAAAAGCAGGAGGAATTCCAGCAAAAGCAGAAAGAAGAGAATAAATAATTCCTGCAGAAGCAGGAGGAAATGAACAGGGATATAGTCAGAAACATGAGAGAATTCCAGCACAAGCAGGAGGAAATTATAAGAAATATAGGAGAAAGGCAAAAAGAAACCGTGAGAACTGAAGTAGACAAAATTAGGTCAGAAATCACAGAGATTAAAACAGATATAATAAATCTACGAAGCGAGATGACAGAAAGAATGGAGAATAAGAATAAAGACATTTATGAAGAAGTTAATCAATTTAGGGAAGAATTATTACAAAATAGGAATTTTATATAGAGTTTGAAAGAAGAAGAGTTTAAGAAACTAACTGAAAATATGGAAGCATTGCAGATAAATTCTCGGGAGAAATGGGAGGAATGCCAAGAAAGGATAAAGAAAATAAATGAGGGAGTAGAGATCACAAATAGATCAATACAAATAAATTTTATCGTAGCTCGAGACCAAATTAGTGATAAATTAGATATTATGAAAAAGATATGGAAATAAATAAAAACGAGGCCAACGAGAGAATCTATAGAACAGAACCGGACCAGAAACAAATAAAGAAGGAAATTCAGGAGATAATAAACGAAAATCAGGCAACGAAATCAGTCATATCGAACTACAATAAAAGACAGAGGATAATAGAAATGCAAGTAAATGAAAGAGGGACAACACCTACGGATACAACTGAATCGATTTAGAACAACAACGACGTAATGATAGGAAATGCTAACGGGAATCCCGAGATAATAAATATTATCAAAACATACGACGAAAGACCAAAACATTTGAATAATACCGCAAGCCAAAATGATTTTTAAGAGAAATGGAAGACTATTTTAGAGAGAATAGGATTCCTGAAGATAAGAAGTTACGAGTAGTAGAAAATCATGTGGACTCGAATCCTAATTTATGGTGCCAGGTTTCAAATATAGTTTTCATGATTACGATGAATTCAGAATCGCTTTGCTAAGAAGATTTTGTAATTCTGAAGTTCAACAAAACCTGAGACTTGAACTGTACGCAAAGAAGTACGTATCTACAGGTCAAACATTATTTAGAGATTATTTTGCATATCAGTTCCATAGATTCCAAGATTTAGACGCAGCACCCAGCGAATTAGAGGCAGTAAAACAATACGAAAGAAATTTCCACCAGAAATACAAAGATTGCTAGCGGCTGCAAGTGTAAAATCCACGACTGACATGGAAAACATATTAAGACAACTAGATATGACAACAGTACATCCTACAAGCAGAACAATACGTAACCGAAATAATAATGAAGAAGCAGTAAACGTATTGACGCAAGAAATCTCTGGTAGGCACACACCAACTGAGCAGAGAAACAATTGAAGGAATTATGGACGAAAAGAATGGATCGAACATGAAGAAATAACAGATGAATTCAGATGCCAATGTAGAAGAGGCAACCAACCATATGAAAGATACAACGGAAATAATAAATTCGTACCATATTGCAGACCTGGTAATTGATTCAGAGCAAATAGAAATAGGTTCAATTACAGAAGAAGACCAACATATGAAGGCAGACAAGAAAGGATTTATAAGGAAATATATGAATAAAAAATACATCCAAGATCTGAGGGATGCAACCCAAAATAAAGAACGATGGGAACGAGCTATCAAAGATCAAGATATGAATGGCGATTTAGAAGGAGCGGAAAGCCTTGTGTTACAAAGACATAAACGAAAGGGGCGTGAAGAACATAGATTAAATCCCAGCGCTGAGTCATGTAATAGTAACTCAGAAACTTCCGGAAGGAAAAACGTCAATTTTGGAATAAGAAATAAGATAGAGAATAATAATGATAACGTGGATGACAAAATTTAAAGTAGGATAGTAGTGCAGATTGAATCATGGGAAGTAGGATCGGATGAATTAATAGAGGATATAACAGTTCCTAAAAAGAAACAACAATTTAATTTACCTATAATCATCGTTGAGATAAATAAATTGAAAACACATTGCTTAGTAGATTCTGGGGCAAGCATCAGTGTTACTTCCCAAGCTCTACTTCACGAGATTGAAAGATAAATCAAGTTACCAACGATACCAGTATCAAGAATTAAAATAAGAGGTATGTTACCGGATAAGTCGATGGAATGCAAAATACAGACGTCTACTGCTATGATAGGAATGTTCTTGTCATGCGGCAGGTGTTCAGACTAACAGCCTTCTGCATTTGTCTAAGTGTATAGACCAGGGGTTCTCAAACTTTTCTATTTCGCGGCACACTGTTTCCCTATGCTGAGTATAGCGGCACACCCCAACGTACAAGTAACTATGCCTGCTTTACAGGAATTTTGAACGCTACAGAGCAGTCTCAAAATATTTATAACCCTAGCGGAGGGTACACAAACCACTGGAACGTTAATAAAAAATATATCGGACACTTCCAAACCTTAGTGGAGCACATATAAACCAATCAATTGTCACCTGCAGTCAGTTCAGTACTTCAGTTGGATTCGGAGAGATGTTTAAATGTAGTGCAATTGATTATTGAATAAGTCGCAGTATTGTGTGTTATTATAAAACTGAAGTAAATATACAGATATTGTGTTGTAATATGCCAACGATTAAACAGTAGTGAAGAACATCAGAGTGAAAATAAAAGAAGTGAATCAACCGGATCAACTGTCAGTGAGAAGCTACTTCCGCATCGTCTGGTGCTGTGCGCAAGTATCAGGATTCTTATTTATGCTTCCAATTTACATTTACTGAATCTGGAAATCTGGAAATCGTGAATTTCCCAAGTGTGTTGTATGCGGCGAAAAATTATGAATGTGTGGTTCCAAGAAAATTAAAGAGACACTTGAAAACAAAGCACAGTCACTTGGAAAATTAATGTAAACTTATTTCAATCGTTTACTCTCTTCTGAAATTAAAGAAGTCAAGGCATTGAATAAAATGCTTACAACTTCAGAGAAAACGCTAGTAGCTATACATAAAGTAGCAGAAATAATTTCCAGGAATATGCAGTCACATACAGCAGCAGAAAATTTGATTTTCCCTGCTTGTAAAGAAGTAGTTGCTCCACGTTAGGAGAGACTGCCGAGTGGGAGATTTGAAAAGTAACTTTGTCAAACGATACAATTGCTCGCCGTACTGGAAGACATGTTAGCTGATATTAAAAAAGTCGTTGAAAAAATACATGTTGGTAAAAAGTGCAATTTAACTGGATGAATTAACAGACATAAGTAAAAAAAATATCAATGAGCTACATAAGTTTTTAAACGAAGAATCACTTACTGAATGGTTCCTATCCTGCAAAGAACTGCCTCTGACGTCAACAGGATCAGACATATATAATTCTATGACAGCGACATTGGAAGAAAATGGACTGAGTTGGAACAGTTGTATTTCAGTGTGCACTGATGGAGCCCCAGCAGTGACTGGTCGAATGAGAGGTTTTACTTCAGGGTTGAAGCAAGGTTTTCCGCTCATTGGATCCACACATTGTTTTTTTTACATCGGGAGGCTTTGGTGGCAACAATCATTCCTTCATATCTACGGAACGTAATGAACTCGGTTGTTGAAGTGGTTAATTATATTAAAATTAGAGCTCTAAAAACTTTTTTTTGCTAGTTGCTTCACGTCGCACCGACACAGATAGGTCTTATGGCGACGATGGGACAGGAAAGGGATAGGAGTAGGAAGGAAGCGGCCGTGGCCTTAATTAAGGTACAGCCCCAGCATTTGCCTGGTGTGAAAATTGGAAACCACTGAAAACCATTTTCAGGGCTGCCGACAGTGGGGTTCGAACCTACTATCTCCCGAATACTGGATACTGGCCGCACTTAAGCGACTGCAGCTATCGAGCTCGGTGCTCTAAAAAAAGTAGATTTCTCAAAGTAATGTGTCAGAAAGAAGGAGCTGTTCATGAAACTCTGGTCCTTCACTCCTAAATTCGCTGGTTGTCCAAAGGAAGTGTACTTTCCAGATTTTATGAACTTAGAAATGAGTTATTTACCACAGAAAAAACCTGAGTTTACTGACCTCATTAGCGACTGAACTTGGTGTTCCAAAGTTGCATACCTAGCTGATAATTTTGTACATTTGAACAATCTCAATGCCAGTATGCTGGAAAAGAAAGAGAACATTCTTACATCAACTGACAAACTGAATGAATTCTTAAGAAAAATACAACTATGGAAGTTAAAATTTGAAAAATTGTTATTGAAATGCTTCCTCTCACAGCTGATACCGACATCTGTTCCAGTCTGATTTTAGAACATCTTTCTGCTTTGGAGAATAAACTGCAAAAATATTTTCCTTCCCTCAACGTGAACGAATGCGACTGGGTTCGCATTCCCTTTGCCGTTAATGCTGAGGACACAAAACATCTACCGGTACCATCAGAGGAGGCAGAAGAATTAGCTGAACTCCAAGCCGATCGAACTTTGAAGCTGAAATTTAGGGAAGAAACACTATTTCAGTGAAAAGAGAGTTCTCAGTGTTATCAGAACATGCCATATCTATATTAATACAGTTTTAAAAACTTATCTATGCGAACAGGGATTCTCGGCACTGACCTGAATTGAAAATGAGAAACGTAAGTGACTTCTTTCTGTAGACCAAGAATTACAGGTGTGTTTGTCTGCGATTCCTCCCCGTATCGAACAGTTGTGCAAAAGCAAATAAGTCCACATTTTCCACTAAACTGTAACAATAGTGTAATATTATTGACAGAGCATCTTATTTTTCGAGTTCTTACTGAATGCAGGCTTACGCCGTTCTATATTTTTAATAAATAGTATTACTAATATATTGAATGCACAAGCAGATTTTTCGCGGCACAGCCCAACAATTTCACGGCACACTAGAGATCCTGCATGTGATGTTGCAGCTTATTATGCACAAGTCCTGTGGCGGAGATGACACCGTTTCGCCGTGGAGGTAGCCGTGTTTTAGCCAGAGCATGGGTTTCAGTCTCTCAACAGATGCTTGACTCAGATAGTGAGTATATGAATCATGGAGTTCTTTCTGCTTCCAGGCATGTTGTATTTTTTCTGTGTTGGTGAATTTTGGAAGAGGAATTGACAAGCTCTTAGGACTGAGTGGAGTAAATATAACATCAGCAAAACAGACAGCTTGGAATAGATTTTGATCTCGTTTTGAATGGAAGTATCTTCTTAGTTTTCTACCTGATGGCAGTATATCTTCCTGAGGATAAGTATTCCTCTTCCTCCATTTAGAAGTGGCAGAATGCGGATGAAGTATTCTGTTTGTTTTCAGACATGTCCTCAGTTGTTTCTCCAAGTCCACCAAATTTGTTTCAGACAATTTAATGACACAAAATGAGTAGATGAGAATAGAGATTGCAAAAGAGTTAATTGCTTTTACATTTTTCTTGTTTATTATGATTTTTACAGGGTTAATAAGAAGCACATAATTTTCTCTTCAGTGTGTTTATGCCACTGTTCACGCAGTGTCCACCTCCACTCAGTGCTGTCTTATAACTGGTATGGTGAGTGGACTGATCATCTTGGCACGCAGAGCAATGGGCGCAGGCTTGTGGCGAAATGAGAGCGAAAGCTACCAACAACCGTTTTGGACAACGCTAGGCTACAAGATGTTCAAATAGTGTCTGATGTGAGGTGAACACTTATATCTGATGACACACTAAAAGGCGATCTAACGACATCGATTCCCAACATCTCGGGCTGAGTATCTCAGACGGTAGAGTGCTGGCCATATGAACTCATGTTCGTGGGTTCTATCTCGGCTCAGTCCAGTGTTATTTGAAGGTGCTCAAATACGCCAAACGCGTGTCGGTCGATTTACTAACAAGTAAAATAACTCTTGCGAGACAAAATTCCTGCAGCTCACCATCTTAAAAACCGCAAGAGTAGTTAATGGGACGTAAAACCAATAGTATTATTATTTCGATGCCCAATAAGACACTGAGACCCATCCATTTGATGAAGAGTCGACGATTCATAATTTTCAAGCGGGCCTATCTGCTCCAGACAGTGTGAGTATGATGCCCATTGTCGGCATGGAATGAATGGTTCAGCTTGTGTGCACTCTTGAGAGGTAACTAGAGATAATTAAGTGTATTCGCTGCCTAATGCCACGATGGCTAATTCAGCCACAAATTGTATTAATCGATAAAATATCGTGACAAGCGGCAGATCACCTTCAGTTGTTAGAAAATATTAGCACTCACGAATAACATGAAATCTGAGTTTGAAAACAATTACTGTGTATTAAATTCGACACCGAAATAGAGAAAACATTTCAAGTTGCTTCAGTTAATGTGTCATAATTTAAAATATCGAACCTTAAATCACATTGTATTGACAGTAGAATGGAACCTGCGGTTGCGAGAAAAGAAAGAAAAAGAAAAGCAGTCATCTCCGTACAGGCCATGAAGGCTGGAGTGTAAAGGCTTCCATCATCCGTAACATCAGCAGACGGCTGGGTAGAATGGTTAGCTCTACGCCTGGTCGACTTTACCCCCTGGAATTAACCTGGTACTCATTTTTGGTGTAGACTGAGTGAACATCAGGGCCATGTGAACCTCGGGAAGTGGAAATCTCCTTTCTTAAATATTTCCTGACGGGGAATCGAACCCACGTACTTCGGAGTGAACCGAGCACGCCTCTACATTCTCGGCCAGGCAAACTCTGACGCACGGTTGATCTCTTTAAAATAAGTGGAAGAGGCATATTGTTAAGTTCATTTTGACCAATACGAGAAGGCGTCAGATGATTTAATTTTTACTTATTAACAGTGCACTATCTCAGGTAGATTCTCGACGACACTGCGATAGGGAAAGGATGTCCGGCTGCTTGACTGGGTGGACAGCGTAGTGACCTTCGGTTTAGAGGGCTTGGGCTAGATTCCCGGCCGGGATGAAGATTTTAGCCGTGTCTAGTTAATTCACCTAACTCGGGGACTTCGGTTCGTTTTCATCTTAATACACACCTTCGCTTATATACACTGATGAGCAATTGAATTAGAGATACTTGGCGAGTAGTTTGTAGCTCCCTCATTAGCCTTGATGACTGACGGTGGCGATGCGGCGTGGCATGGACTCCACAAGACACCGGAATCGTTGGTTAGCTATACTGATTTTTGATTGCTTCACAGCCTCCTATAATCCGCGAAATTCGGTCGGAGCAGGGTCCAGGCTGCACATCTCCCTCTCTACAGCATCCCAGGTGTGCTCAATGGCATTGAAATCGGCAAGCATCTTCATACCCATGGAGTGCTCATTGAACCAGTCATCCACAGTTCGACAGCGATGGACTGGAGCATTGTCTTGCTGTAGATACGAGTCATCTGTAGGGTACTTGAGGCGAATAAAGGAGAGAACTAAATCTGTCAGCAGGTACCGTTCGCCGGTGAGAGATGCCAAATATACCAGTTGTCCCATTCACCCAACGTGAACAACGTGAATAGGTCCTATGCGAGGATACCGGCACCACCGTCCTGAACTACACCCTGCTGGCAAGAGGGCTCCATTGCTTCATCGGCGTGCACTAACTGGTACGTCGACTCGTCTCTCCAGGAGGCCTTTTTCCATGCTTCGAGCATCTAATAGCGGTATTCTTTTTCCCATGTAAGTCGTTGTGTCTTGTGCCGTGTGTTGAGCAGAGGTACCCTTGTAGGACGCTTGCTTCTGTACCCCATGGTTCTGGATGGTATGGCTGCTCACACGTCGTTGTTGTCCATCACTGAATTGACGAGTGATCTGCTGCACTGTGGCCCGTCTATCTGCTCTTACCATCCGAGGTAGTCGACGGCGACCCCTGTTATCAACGCTTGGTACACCACGGCACTTGACCCTGGTGGCGGTGGCTTTACTCGAATCCACGTTCTCATGGCACATTCTTGATACAGTGGCCCTTGGAAAGCCCAGTGCACCGAGCAACTAGCTATGTAATTTTCGTGACGTAACTGTCAGAGAGTGGTTTCGAACCCAATGTCGTCAACCCTGAAAATGGTTTTCCTGGTTTCCCATTTTCTCACCAGGAAAATGTTGGCACTGTATCTTAATTAGGTCGACGGTCGCTTCCATTGCACTCCTAAACCTTTCTTATCCCATCGTCGCCGTAAGACCTATCTGTGTCGGTGCGACGTAAAGTAAATTGTAATTAAATAAAAAAAGACCTGTGCTGCACGACTTCCGAGTTAGAGTAGCCTATATGTCTGGCGCCAACAATCGGGCCGCGATCAAATGCTCTGAAGTCTCGTATCTTACCCATACTGTAGTCATGGGAGCCCATATGACAGTTTCTAGAGGGGGCCCAGACCTGGGGGTACGTATTAATTTTAATATTTTGGAAGATAAATGGCAATTTGTATTCTGCAGTAGAATAACCTACGGTATCCCCTGCCTATTGGTGGGGGACGGTACTACCGCTTTTACGTAATACTGACTTTAAAAAAATTTTCTTGAAAGGAAAACACGTGACTACACTAGATTTTTGCCTTTTCCTGAGAGCTAGAGGGGTCCGCGGCCCCACCTTGCCCCCGGATATGGGCGCCCTTGACTGTAGTCCACTATTACTTATACAGACTGTAGGATTTCTGACGTCCTCGCTGTTGCATGCCACGCCCTCCTACTACATTTGCCGGGCCGGGGACAGCGCCATTTCCTCACTACGGCAGCTATCCCTAATTCAATTCTTCTTGAGTGTATAATACTTCACACTGCCATCCAGCATAGAGACACGTACAGCGGTGGACATAAGTATTGATACAGACTAATACTGACACCAAATTACTACTCGTCTAATTTACACAGTTCAGATTACTAAAATATAAACGGAGATATTTCATTACTAAACATCGTAAACGACACGACGTGAATAAACG
This sequence comes from Anabrus simplex, assembly GCF_040414725.1. Classification (NCBI taxonomy): domain Eukaryota; kingdom Metazoa; phylum Arthropoda; class Insecta; order Orthoptera; family Tettigoniidae; genus Anabrus; species Anabrus simplex. Next base: position 824,518,684 of record NC_090266.1, on the reverse strand, counting down.
GAAAAAAGTTTTAAAATAATAGTAAAGTACATCATTTGTCTGGATTAACCCAGTGACATGAGTATTCATACGCCTGGTTTTTCCTTCAATTGCACAGGCAGTGGATACGTCCCTCTCCCTATTCAGTGCCCAGTAATTTTTGGCTAGGCCTCGATGAGCAGTGCACAGCACCAGTACAGAGTACAAGCTGGTATTGCTATCCGAATTGGGCGTAAGACCAAGGAAACTACGGTTGCTCAGAGAGAGATCATGGTACGGCTTCATAATCTAAATAAATCATATTCTGAAATCACAAATGTAGCAAGTAGAAGCCGTGCTACAGTCCAAAGTGTCATACAGCGATTTAAAACAAACAGAACCTTTGTAAACAGCAAAAGATCAGATCGACCATACAAACTGACGACTCGAGAAAGAAGGATGGTAGTGAAAACTGTCATGAAGAATCCGAAGATAAGGGCGACGGAAATAAAAGCCTACGAAGAAGATATTATGGTAAACAAGTCACAAGTAGAACCATCAGAAGGATCATTCATCGCGCGGGGTATAAATCTAGGATTTAGTGTCGAAAGTAGATTTAATATACGTATTTTACAGCGAAGGACGGATGAGTGTTGGTCTGGAGAAAGCCTAATACTGAGATTGTCATCAAAAATATCCAGGCTGCTGTAAAGCATGGCGGAGGTAGAGTAATGGTATGGGGCTCCATGGCAGCTTCATGTGTAGGAGATCTAGTTTTCATTCATGGAATTATGGACAGATTTGGTTACCTTAATGTACTGAAGGAGAATTTTTAGCAGAGTGTCGACAAACTGGGCATTAGGGTCAATTTATATATCCAGCAAGATAATGATCGCAAACATACCGCAGAAATTGTTCGTGCCTGGTTGTTCTATCATACACCACACACCCTGAAAGCCACAGCTCAGTACCAAGACCTCAATCCAATCGAGCATTTGTGGAACGAGCTGGGGGAAAAAGTAAGGAAGGTTAAAGGAAAAGTTACTACAAGAATGGAACGCAATTGGTTCCGAAAAAAGAAGGAAATTGGTATGTTCCATATCAAAATGACTACACAACCAAGGAATGCATACCAAGTATTAAGAAACTATTTGCTGAAGGTGTCACTTATAGAAACAATATACTGTTGTTCTTGTAGGAATACTTATGTCCTATGTAAAAACGATATTCCAATGAGTTGTAATTTTTTATTTAGTGAGGAGTCATTTTGTGTTGATTTTCTGTATGTATATGTTTAAGTCGAGATGTTAACAACCAGATGCTCATTACTTAAATACATTCTCTTGTATAATTCAATCTGATAAAATGGAGATGATAAAAAGGATATGATGTAAATAAAATAATATAATCTATTGAAAATATGACATTTGTGTCAAATTCCTAAATATTTCTTCTCGTACAAAGCACTGTGCTTGATGTGGAGTTCATTCTTAAGTTTTTGACCTGATCTGTACATTCATTTGTCTGGTCGTAACACATCATTTGCACACACAGTATACTCTTCGCGAAACTAGTGAGTTGGCTAAGAGGTTTGGGTCACGTAGCTGTGAGATACGGGTTCGAATCCCACTATCGACAGCCCTGAAGGTGGTTTTCGTGGTGTTTCCCAACTTTTATTCTTTCTTTCTTCCTTAATCAGTTTGCTCTCCAGGGTTGGTGTTTCCCTGGGACTCAGCGACGGATCCCACCTCGACCGGCGCAAGGGCAGTGTCCTGGAGCGTGAGACTTTGGGTCGGGGGATACTTCTGGGGAGGAGGATCAGTACCTCGCCCAGGCGGCCTCAGCTCTTATGCTGAGGAGGGGCCTTGTGGGGAAATGGGAAGATTGGAAGGGATAGACAAGGAAGAGGGAAGGAAGCGGCCGTGGTCTTAAGTTAGGTACCATCCCGGCATTTTCCCGGAGGAAAGGAGGGAAACCACGGAAAACTACTTCCAGGATGGCTGAGGTGGGAATAGAAACCCCACTTTACTCAGTTGACCTCCCGAGGCTGAGTGGACCCCGTTCCAGCCCTCATACAATTTTTCATATTTCGTGGCAGAGCCGGGAATCGCATCCGGGCCTCCGGAGGTGGCAGCTAATTATGCTAACCACTACACCACTCTCAACTTTTATACCAGGCAAATCACTGGGTTGTACCTTAATTAAGGCCACGATCACTTCCTTCTCATTTATACCCCTGTCCTATGTCATAAGAACTGTCTGTGTCGGTGCGGCCAAAACAAATAGCAAAAATAAGAAAAAGCACACTTCGGAATTCCATGGAAGAAAGAATCTTTGACTACTGTCCAGGAATAGACATTTGTGTATAGTTGTTGCGTAGAGTGGAGATTCAAGGGTACCGTTTCATATGAGCACGTGGTGAAACGAAGAGAAACGTATTCTCCAGACTTTGTAGTGTTAAGCATATATTGACTTAGTGTATTACAGCAGTATGCTGTAGATACGTGTCTTTTAAGTCTTCCGATGCTGCACGCTCCTGATCTCTAAATAAATTGAAGTATTTCTGTCAAATACCTCCGCTCCTCAAGTAATCCTCACACTTTTAGCCAAATCAAGCTTTAGACACGGAATTTAAACATTTCTAGATGTCACTGTCTTGAAATTTTTTAAAATATCATCACTACGAATTTAGTAGCTTTCTTCAGTTGACGATATCTATTTATTGACTGGAGTCAGTGTAAGATGCTGGGCTGAGTGGGTCATATGGTAGGGTGCTGGTTTTCTGAGTCCGAGTTGGCGGGTTCGATATGGCTCTGTCCGGTGGAATTTAAAGCCTTGTGTGGTCATATTTACCGGCATGTAAAGAAAATCTCTTGCGGAACAAAATGCCAGCACCTCAGCGTCTCTCAAAACCGTAAAACTAGTTAGTGTGATGTATTAACATCATATTATAGTTATTATTTTTTATGATTAATATTACCAGTCATAAGTAAGTCCGGTTGCTTGATGATGCTTGTTGTTTAAAGGGGCCTAACTTCTAAGGTCATCGGCCCAAGTTAGTCCGGATCCTTGGATGTGTGGTCAGCGTAGTGGCCTTTGGTTCTGAAGGCCCTGGGTTTAATTCCTGGATTGGCTGTGATTTTAACTGGGTGTAGTAAATGTTTCTGGCTCGGGAACTGGGTGTTTGTGTTTGTCTTGATACTTACTTTCATCTGCACACAGCACTCCACGCTAGCGTTGGCAGCCCTTAAGGATGGTTTCCCATTTTCACGCCGAAAACATTCGTTGTGTTAGTGCGACGTCAGACAAGTAGAAAAAAACCGGGTATGACTCCCTGGCTAACATTAAACTAACAGGCTTACCCTAACGTCACATATTCGGGTTCGATTCCCTGGCTAACCTTAACCTAATAGTCCCAGCCTAACCTCTCGGATTCGGCACTCTGGCCAACCTTATAGGCTTAAGTTGGACTCCCTGGTTAACCTTAACCTCGCAGGCTCGGGTTCCATCCCGGTTGAAGTAATTTTTTGGTTAGCACTATCCAAACTCGAGTCCGAGGGTTCGAATCCGGCTAAGTAGTGTGCACTTTCAACCTCAAGTATGAAGGTTCGATTTTTGTAGTATTCAGGTAATTCTCTTACTGGCATCGGCTGAAGTAGTGTATATGCAATGCATTAGCGGGCAGTCTAGGAGGTAATGGACAAGATGGCTATTGCGCGCAACTGGCAATTCTTCAGTGTATCACAACTTGTAACGAAGGACCTCTAGCTGAGTTTCGCTAAACTTTCTAGTATGACCTCTCTTAGTTAAGACTCGTATTCTTCTAACCTCTCTCTGAAAAAAAGGGGGTTCAGATGGGTTGTAAATTTCTGAATCATGAACTATCTTCTGCCGCAGTAACACCTAGTTTCTTTTTTTTTTAACAATTTGTTACCTCACACCGACACAGATATGTCTTATGGTGACGATGGGATAGGAAACGGCTAGGAGTGGTTATGAAGCGGCCGTGGCCTTAATTAAGGTACAGCCCCAGCGTTTGCCTGGTGTGAAAATGGGAAACCACGGAAAACCATCTTCAGGACTGCCGGCAGTGGGGTTCGAACCCACTATCTCCCGAATACTGGGTACTGGCTGCACTTAAGCGACTGCAGCTATCGAGCTAAATGTGACGAGAAGTGCCACCTAGCGTGGAGTACATGAAGCCTGCAAGGTAAACCGTTGCGCAAGTAGAACGTAGTCAGTGTAAGAGGTAGTCCTTGAAATCCAAGCGGCAAATGCTTTGGAAGCAACGCGTGAACATAAAGTACTGCTTAAAATTGGGGAAGCCGGCAACAGAGACACATGAAATATTGAAGCAAATTTACGGGAGGGAAGCTGTGAGCAGAAAATGTGTTTACAACTGGTTCATACGCTGTAGCGAAGGCAGGGGCACGGCTATGGATGAGTAATGTTTGGGTCGGCCGTCGACAAACAGAACCCGAGATAAGATTGAGAGAGTGCACAAAGGCTGGCACAAGATCAGCGGTGGAGGAACTGGGTATTAGCAAGGACACGGTGCGCATCGTCGTCCGCGATAATTTGGGATAACGGAAGATCTGTACCCGGTTTGTGCTGTACAAATGACAGACGAGCAGAAAGGAAAACGGATGGAAACTTCTGGAAATTTAATTACCCTGTGTGACCAGAATCCATCCTTTCTGTGAACCATCGTCTCGGGGGATGAGATCTGGCGCTACGAGTTCGATCTGGAATCCAATCTGTAATCGATGGAATGGGGTTAAACGACTTCCCCTTGGCCCAGAAAGAGTCACCTGCAAAAGCCCAAGCTGTTGATCACTAACGTGGCAGCCATCCAAGATCGTGTGACAGCCGTTGTGCAATTGATTCTCAAACAGATATTTGCTGACAGTTTTCCGAAGCTGTATGTTTTGTTTGTTTTCTGATAGCATTCAAATACATTTTTAAACACACCACGTACATTTGAACTAATTCCAGTCTTAGCAACGATAATGTTGGTTAGCACGTCCTCAGGCTTGGATATATGCTTCATCCGTCTTGGCATTCGGTTCACAAGCTCATCGGGCCGGTGACCTTAGATGATAGCCCCCTTTAAACAACAAGCATCATCATCATCATCATCATCATCATCATCATCATCATCACAAGCTCATCAAACCATTCTTAATCCAATTTGCTTCATTGACCACTGGCAATTAAGCGTATGTCTTGCAAATTACGTGTTCGATCAGGACATTCATATACATCTTGTTTAAATTCAGACACATCATCAATGGGTTTCATGTCCAGGAATAGGTGGAACACTCCATTCGGGTAATGCCAGCACGAAGAAGGAAGATGTTAACTATGGACAGGTGAATTATCGTCCATTAATATTAAGTGTCCGAAATGCTGGTTCTACGGATCCATTATTGGTTGGAGAATGTCATCCCTGTATTTTGGGTCATTCACTGTGCCCAAAATGACCACGACAGTTGACCCCACGGAATGCTATCAATGTCATCTTTCTTCACAAGTTGGATCCGTTGTCGAAAATGTGTGATATTGGCTAGTTCTTTTCAAAGACATTGTTTTTGACCCTCTGGTTTCAGACGTATACAACATCCGTTGGTAAGCAGCATCCTACGCACATTCTAGGGAGTTCATACAACACGATTCTTTGCTCATCTGTAGCGGGCTACATTATATCGAGTTGTAAGAACTGAACCTCGCCTTGACCGTGAGAAAAGCAGATTGGCATCATGTACCCTTTGCTTAACAGTTTGACGTCGGTAACCACCACGAACGTCGAGCTGACCAAGATTCACATCCAGCAATAATAATAATAATAATAATAATAATAATAATAATAATAATAATAATAATAATAATAATAATAATAATATAAAGATAAGTTTTCTGTCTTCGTTTGTTGAGGTCTCGAGAACCACTCAAACGATTTCAGTAATTGTTGCACCATTAGAAAACTTACTTATTTCCGATTTCTAAATGCTATAAAATTTATGGTACCTTATTAGGGAAAACAGTTAAAAATGAATAGCAGAGTAATTTGGAGCAGTTGTGGGTCTAGGAACTTTAAAAGTGATAGACTGCCTAACTGTTGGTTCTATTGAAAATAGAGCTCGCCAAGTCTACTTAGAACTGTTTTCTACAGAACGTGTACATGCATTTTCTTCCTACCTGTGGCTGTTTTACAGGAAACAATACTTTCCCGTGTTTTGATGCATGCTTACGTCATAAAAATCAAAATAACAGGTAAAATATGTAAAAGGAGCATGCATACGGGATATAGAATTACATTTTCTACAAAAAATGTCCATACGCATGTTCATCCTATCTCTTGCATGTTTTGCGAGAAAAAAGAGTTTTCCTGTCTTTTTTGACGCTTGATTTACCCAGTGAAAATGAAAATAACAGTTTGACTGTTAGTCGTATCAAGAAAATACCATAATGCAGGATTTAGAATTACACTGACTGACAGAGCAAATGCAACACCAAGAAGGAGTGGTTCGAAAGGGATGAAAGTTGGGGAAAAAACAGAGACGGCACGGACGAATAATTGATGTTTATTTCAAACCGATATGCAGGTTACACAATGCGCACGGCATCGACTCAGTAGGATGTAGGACCACCGCGAGCGGCGATGCACGCAGAAACACGTCGAGGTACAGAGTCAATAACAGTGCGGATGGTGTCCTGAGGGATGGTTCTCCATTCTCTGTCAACCATTTGCCACAGTTGGTCGTCCGTACGAGGCTGGGGCAGAGTTTGCAAACGGCGTCCAATGAGATCCCACACGTGTTCGATTGGTGAGAGATCCGGAGAGTACGCTGGCCACGGAAGCATCTGTACACCTCGTAGAGCCTGTTGGGAGATGCGAGCAGTGTGTGGGCGGGCATTATCCTGCTGAAACAGAGCATTGGGCAGCCCCTGAAGGTACGGGAGTGCCACCGGCCGCAGCACATGCTGCACGTAGCGGTGGGCATTTAACGTGCCTTGAATACGCACTAGAAGTGACGTGGAATCATACGCAATAGCGCCCCAAACCATGATGCCGCGTTGTCTAGCGGTAGGGCGCTCCACAGTTACTGCCGGATTTGACCTTTCTCCACGCCGACGCCACACTCGTCTGCGGTGACTATCACTGACAGAACAGAAGCGTGACTCATCGGAGAACACGACGTTCCGCCATTCCCTCATCCAAGTCGCTCTAGCCCGGCACCATGCCAGGCGTGCACGTCTATGCTGTGGAGTCAATGGTAGTCTTCTGAGCGGACGCCGGGAGTGCAGGCATCCTTCAACCAATCGACGGGAAATTGTTTTGGTCGATATTGGAACAGCCAGGGTGTCTTGCACATGCTGAAGAATGGCGGTTGACGTGGCGTGCGGGGCTGCCACCGCTTGGCGGCGGATGCGCCGATCCTCGCGTGCTGACGTCACTCGGGCTGCGCCTGGACCCCTCGCACGTGCCACATGTCCCTGCGCCAACCATCTTCGCCACAGGCGCTGCACCGTGGACACATCCCTATGGGTATCGGCTGCGATTTGACGAAGCGACCAACCTGCCCTTCTCAGCCCGATCACCATACCCCTCGTAAAGTCGTCTGTCTGCTGGAAATGCCTCCGTTGACGGCGGCCTGGCATTCTTAGCTATACACGTGTCCTGTGGCACACGACAACACGTTCTACAATGACTGTCGGCTGAGAAATCACGGTACGAAGTGGGCCATTCGCCAACGCCGTGTCCCATTTATCGTTCGCTACGTGCGCAGCACAGCGGCGCATTTCACATCATGAGCATACCTCAGTGACGTCAGTCTACCCTGCAATTGGCATAAAGTTCTGACCACTCGTTCTTGGTGTTGCATTTGCTCTGTCAGTCAGTGTACATTTTATACAAAAATGCCCATAAGCATTTATCAGTTTAACAGATAATTGCGCTTTTGTATATTAAATGAGATTCTCGAGCATACTGTACGTCCCAAAGGATTTTCAAGTCGAGCGTGGTGCAGCTGTTCTGTTAGAGCGAACATTGTTATTGGTATTCATTAGTGGTGCATCTAAACGATGCCGATATAATATTTTTGTTTCAGCAAAGGTTGAAAAACTGCACAGTAAACCTAGAAATTGAAAATTCATTAGAACAGCAGGGGACCAATATAAGAAGTGTACTAACACAGGCAGCGTATCAAAGCCTAGGTTTGAAGAGAAAATACGCAGGATGAGAGACTTAAGAAAATGAGATGATGAAATAGTCAATATCTTTGAAGATAAGCGAAACGTTTTGGAGAGATTTATTGTAAGTAACTCAATCCAAGGAAAGTGCTTTAGCAAAGAGAGAAATAAGAAACTGAACTCTTCTTGTTTATTTAGGGATACAAACAAAGCAGTTTTCAAAAAGGGTCAAGAAGTCCTTGGGGAAGTGGAAGTGAAATGCCTCCACCTTGGCACTCAGTGTTCTGCTGCATTCACCCCCAGGAATTAACCTGGTACTCTTTTCTGGCGCGGGTTGAGTAAACCCTAAGGCTATGTGCCTCGTTTCTAATTTTTTCTATATCCTGATTGGGAATCGAATCCATGCCCTTACAGGTGAACTCAGCACATCTTTACCGCATCGACTGGGCAGTCCCCACTTCAGTGACAAAGGCTGTCGAAATTCTATCAAGAAACGTTGTTTACATCGACCATAAGAGAAGAACCTGTCTCGGTAGCTGAATAGTTAGTGTTCAGCATTTAGATTACAGCGCACTGGGTTTGATTCCCGTTCGAGTACTGAGATTTTTACACTCATCCGAAGGCCTTCGTGACTGATACGAAGATGAATTTATGTTTGCTTTTAGTAGAGTAAAATTGGCATGTTTGAGAAGACTCCTACCATATATGTTCAACATAGAACTGTTGCATCCTTGGTTCCTCCGGGGCTTCTTGTAGTTCTTAACACTGCCTATTGAACATTTTTCTAATAAGTTTCATGTTCACCTCCGTAATACTCCACTCTTGTGTCACGCAGCATACTGCAGTCATTCCTAAAAGCCATATATTTTCATTGTATATAGGCCCAACACAATTTCCTAATATATGAGCATGTTGTCATCAAAATATCCTTTCTGTCTTGGCGATTTCCGTATGTTAACTTAGGAGAGTTTCGTAATAACCTGCTCTGTTGTTTCCTCGGTAATATGTGACAAAAGTACAGAAGCAGAACAGCAAGTTACAGTATTCTAATTCTGTCCGTTACACATCCGCCTGTGTTTTCAACAGCATACCGCGTTCGTGCCGAGAATTCGAAATACGATGCTATTATTCAAATGTTTCAGCAGACGAGATGGACTTCATTCATGCTCTTCTTTGCTTTGTCCCGCCAGGGCTTGCCGACATGGAATTCGGCCACCAAGCAGTACGCACTGTCACGTATTATCAGTGAACAGCGAAGAATCGAGCTTTAAGGGATCCAACGAGAGTACACGGGCGTCCGGTAACGCTGTGTAAGTCCATGACTGATTAAGGTAGTAGCAATGTAGATTTGTCACCTTAAATTGCTGGTGTCTGTAACGTGCGAATAGTGAAGGGGGGTGCGGCGGAAGGACTCTATGGTTGTGAATAGCAAAAATCAGTACGTGGAAATCAATTAATAAGCTTACCGTCTTCTTTACCACTTATTTCAAACTTACCGCTGCCGAGCTGTAGCCCAGATGGTAAAACGCTGCTCTTCTGAACTCAAGTTAGCGGGTTCGACCCCTGCTCACTCCGGTGGTATTTGAAGGTGCTCAGATACGTCAGCCTCTTGTCAGTAGCTTTACAGGCACGTAAAAGAACTTCTGCGAAACAAAATTTCGGCACCTCGGCGATTCAATAAGCGTAAAAATAGTTAGTGGGACGTAAGACAAATAACATTATTGCCAAACTTCTCAGTCCTATTATGGACATATTTGCTAAGTTATTATTATTGTTATGTGCTCGTGACGAAATGTTGTCAGTTTCCAGTGGAATATGTCCTCGCTAGAGGCATCCGTGTCCATGTTAGGAACGTTTCATTACACACTATCCCGAGAAACGCGATAGGGATGTAACTAATTTCCTATACTGCATCATCAATTCCATTTCTAGGCTTAAACCATCATGATTACAACCCCACCTCCCTTTAATAATACAGGTCTTCAGTTGGTTTCTACTCACACAAGAACACAATCAGATTTACCATGCCTCCAGTATGAAAACAACGACTACGACTACAACGATGACGGTGGTACAAATTTAACATGTTTTTCCTTGTTCTAGTACCGTCTCCTCATAGAAAGTTGGTGACCATTTTTTTCCTATTTTGCGCTTTCCAACTCAGGGCTGCGTATCGTGAACGTCGAAGGTTGGAGGTTCCGTGCACAGGAAGAGTTTCTCGAGCACGTTCACGTTCACTTCTGTCATGCCTTTCATTGTCAGTTGTATCAGACTGAATTTATCATTTCGGAAGGTGCGACCAAAATACACTGATTTCCTGTGTTTTGCGAGGGTTAGGACTTGGCGTGATTTTCTGGTACGACACATCACTTCCTAATGTATTCAAATTTTAAATGCCTGCAATCAGTTCCTGGTTCACTTTTTAGTGTTCATCCTTCGAGACTGTAAAGCAACGACATACCAACGACGTACCAACGACGTACCAACGACGTACCAATGAATTTCAAAGATTAAGTCACGGTTGCATATAGGATGTTTTAATTTCAACAACACGCCTCTTCTAATCCCCAGGTTAACAACATTCAAGCCGGGTTTACACGGAGTTGTGGACTGGGTTTTGAGAATGCGCTACGACTTGCTTATTCAACACAGGACTCACGATCTTCTCTAGTTCACACGGAGCAAGTACCCTCGTTGGTCGTACATTTCTCGCTCGTTGTTCAATCATGGCAGTACGTGAAACTGTGAAAGTTGTTTAAGAAACCAAACCCAAACACGCAACAGCCCTGAAGTGTACCATGGCCAACCAAGCGACCGCTGCTCAGCCCGAAGATTACGAAGAGCCGTGTGGTCACCACAACGAATTCTCTCGGCCATTATTCTTGGCTTCCTAGACTGGGGCCGCTAACTCACGTTCAGATAGCTCCTTAATTGTAATCACGTCGGCTGAGAGGACCCCGAACCAGCCCTTAGATACAGGTAAAAATCCCTGACCTGGCCGGAAATCGAACCCGGGGCCTCCGGAAACGAGGCAAGCACGCTACCTCCACACTGCGGGGCCGGCGAGAAAGTTGTTTGCGAACTAATAATACATGAGTTGAGATTCAACTATACAACGTGGACTGCTCAAATATTCTTGTAGATTATTTCCAGAATCTCCTCAACACAGAAGATCATTGCGAAAGATTATTTTTTTGCAAGCTGATTTTTTTTTTTTGCTAGGGGCTTTACGTCGCACCGACACAGATAGGTCTTATGGCGACGATGGGATAGGAAAGGCCTAGGAGTTGGAAGGAAGCGGCCGTGGCCTTAATTAAGGTACAGCCCCAGCATTTGCCTGGTGTGAAAATGGGAAACCACGGAAAACCATTTTCAGGGCTGCCGATAGTGGGATTCGAACCTACTATCTCCCGGATGCAAGCTCACAGCCGCGCGCCTCTACGCGCACGGCCAACTCGCCCGGTTGCAAGCTGATTTACGTCGCATTGACACAGATAGGTCTTATGGGGACGATGGGATAGGAAAGGGCTAGGAGTGGGAAGGAAGCGTCCGTGGCCTTAATTAAGGTACAGCCCCAGCATTTGCCTGGTGTGAAAATGGGAAACCACGGAAAACCATCTTCAGGGCTGGCGACAGTTGGGTTCAAACCCACTTTCTCCCGAATACTAGGTATTGGCCACACTTAAGCGACTGCAGCTATCGAGCTCGGTTGCGAAAGACTTATCTTCCATGAGAATTCAACCAGGAACCCTAATTCTCAACCACCCGACATTAAAGAAATAGGAGATATAATCAAGAACCTAAACAGTAACATGACATCAGGTGAAGATTGTATCGTGGCAGAGATGTGTAAATACGCAGACGATCAGTCCCTGCAGAGCATCCACCAGATCTTACGAGATATATGGACAACAGAGACCTTACCGAAAGGATGGACGTCAGCTGTGATACACCCATTCTAAAAGAGAGGAAGCAGGGCAGACCTCAATAATTACAGAGGTATGTCCTTATTACAGGTCACCTACAAGATTCTTTCTGCAGACCTTTTAGCTAGTGTCATCAGCCAACTAGACTCTCAATTAGGTGAATATCAGGCAGGCTTCCGGGCCAATAGATCTTGCCCATAGCAGATACGAAATCTCAAGACCATCGTCACCTATAAGAGTCGAACGGGACATCCCCGCGTAATTGTCTTAGTAGCTTTCCAGAAAGCATACGATTCGGTGGACAGAGTGACCCTTTTCTTCACCCTGCGGGAACTTGGCCTTGATGAGAAGACCTTAAAATTAGTCCAGGCTTTCTTGAAGGACAATACTTCTAAGGTCAAGTATAGAGGTGAACTCTCTGAGAGCTTCCCCATCAGGACAGGGGTCAGACAGGAAGATGGACTCTCTTTCATTCTCTTCAACTGTATACTGGAGAAGATCATAAAGGAATAGACGGCAACATTACCACCAGGTGCAGGACTGAAGCTAGGTTACAAGAAAAACAACCTTAATGTCTCATGCCTAGCTTTTGCCGACGACTTCACCATACTAATTAACAGTATAGAGGAGGCTACCTACCACCTACAGAGCCTTCACATTGAAGCGGCTAGCGCTGGCTTGAAGAACAACATCGGGAAGACTGAATTCATGACCAATATCAAGGAAGCCCCTTCCACTATACCACTAGAAGACACCACAATCAGAAAGGTCCAGGCGGTCAAGTATCTAGGAGAGTGGATCTCAGCAAACAAGAGTGAGAATCTAGGCATAGACACCAGGTGCACCAAATTTGAGAGGGCTTACCACTCCTGCAAAAGCATCTCCGCATCAAGTACCTCTCCAAGAACCTCAGTCTCAGGCACTATAATGCAGCAGTAAACACATATACTCTCTGCGCCTCTGAGTGTCTCGTGATGACCAGGAGACGCCCTCTCAGGGAACTAGAACTCAAGGAAAGGAAGACCCCTAGGAGAATACTGGGACCCGTAAGAGAAGAGGGAGGCACCTACAGAATTCGGCACAACGATGAGCTATACGAACATCAGGAAGACATCGTCACAGGTATAAGAAAAAGGCACCTGGTTTTCTATGGGCACCTAAATCGCATGACCCGCTGCAGACTTCGCTGTGGCAGGTAGAAGGAAGGCATCCAGGAACAAGTGGATCTCTTCGATCAAGTCGGATCTGGAACAATTGGGGATCCCGCATGAGTCCGTACATGACCGCACAGTTTAGCCAAGCCACCCAGCGGGAAATGTTTCCAACGTCACTTACTAGAACTTAAGAACCAGGGATCAGAAGACTTATGTGGACGGAGGAAAGAAAGATGGCTCACAGCCAGAACATGAAGAAGTACTGGAAGAGCACAAAAGAGACGACCTAAGTGACGAGAAGATACGAGCCCCGTGAACCTCAATAGGCCCAAATAACAAAGAAAAACGTGAGTTGAAAACTCATTTTAAAACTTTAAAAAGTAAGGAATATATTGGTTCGTGGCAGGGTGAAGAGGCGGAATTTATTACGTTGTGCCACCGACAGTATTTGCACGGAGTTATCCTTAGAAAATTAAAACGGCTATAGAAACCTTTTTTTAGGATTGAGCCAAATCTGTTTTTGTTTTTACTCAATAAAGTAAAAGCAACAATTCAGAAAAAAAGACACCAATACGAGAAGACCAACTCCGGCAGAATCAAAACTTCAAGAAGAAGGAACTTAAAAAGTTTCATCTGACCCCTTTCCATTCGACGAGCTTCCTGCTGTAGGATCATCAGTATCAGAAATGTTTGTTTCTTCTAGCCGCTTTGACGTTGTGCCGCTTTGAACTTCTGAATCCAGTTTTGATTAAGTTTCATTCATTTCCGAGTAATTTTTTAAACGAATACACTATTGAAAACCATTGGACCGTAGATGTATATATATCATCTGCAGAGGTTCCGGATTTCTTCAAGTTTGCATTATTTTTAATTTCCTGATAGTAGGAATATCTATTTTTATTTATTATTTTTGTGCCCCTTTACGAATTCCGAAACCATCAATGTCAATGCACAATGTTTCGTCCTTTGCATCTGGGTTCTTTCACTCCTTGTTTTCTTTAAACATTGCTTTTCGCGATACAACTAGACAAAATTGATCACCTGCGTGTTATTTATTTTATACACCGACAGGAATACGAGCGAAGCGGTCATGCTCCCTCCAACTAGTCGGAGAGCTCACGACCCTCCTTTTCGCGGGCGCCCACGACCCTCTCTCCCACTGCGATGGTTCACACATGAGGTAGTGATCAGGACCGGCTGGCCGATGGGTAGTGTTGACGCTCACTTCACGACTCCGTGTGAACACACCTTTATTAGTTTCCTTCGAGATATAGAATCATTATTTCCTAGTACTTCCAAGGTGAAGGAGGTGACTGCATGGTTATATTTTAGTGACTTTCTCCGCAATATTCTGTAAATAAATTGCTGCATTTGAACCGGTCTACATATTTCGACTGTCTCAATCCACGTTTTAACTCCATTGGTTTCGAAGTCAAACCAATTTGTTTGCCTCAAACCTATAAAATTCTCGTATGCTACATAATACTCCTTTCCGTACGTATTTCATATCTCTGCCATCAGGTGACAGAAAGGTCGTTCGGCCAAATAGTGTATTTTTATACCTTTCCTTGGGATAATTTGGTAACTTATCCTCTTGGAGGCTTTTCTTGAGGGGGATGCTCTAACCTTTCACGTGGCATACTTATGCCATGTCTTTGCGTTTAAAGCCGCATTTGTGTTGAAGCTCACTCTACACCTCGTTGTTGTCTCTCCTTTTATTTTACGTGGTTCGGTAAGTCACAGCTAGAATTAACTCTTAATAGGTTAATGGTAAGTATACTTACCACTTGCTCTCTATGTCAATATTATATACAAGAACCTACGTATATTAAACATTGTAGTTGATCACTACATCTCCAAACGGTCTCTGGTATAAATACTCACCACATTTTGAAATTCGCGCTCCTCTGCCACATTGATCACACAATAACTACAAATGGTAAGTACGTATACGAGCGTGCCCTACCGGCCGTGTATTGGTGCATGTTGAGTAAAAACGTGCTCGTATGAATATATCCGCCACAACATTTTCTTAGAAAGGTAAGAATATCATTCAATATACAGTATATTATAGCATAATTAGTGAAGTAATGTATACATTACTGAACGTACAGACAATAATATATTTGAAAGAAGCGGAGTATCCATGGATATCGAAAAAATTATGGCATTTTCTGCCGTTTTTACTTTATTTATATTTTCTACCGGTGTAATTTTGGTAATACGTGCTTTGATTTGCATTTTATGAAGCTTGTAGTTCCTTATTAGCGTGGCAAATTTATTCATAACAGTCCCGCTAAGATGTTGTATTGATGTAATGAATAAGGTGTTCCTGAAACCTGAGGTTATGTACGATAACTTGTAAAAATGAAACCTAGAAATGATTCGCATATAACCGCCAAAATACACGGAAAGCGTGCCAGTGCGTATTTATAACTTAATTTGATAGTTCTGAGTATGATTATATCCATTCTTGTCTTTATTACAGGCATGGCACACCCTAGATGTTTGGCAGAAGATGAGTTAGGAGTAGAACTCAACAGGGTTACGGATGAAATAGCTGAAGATTCGGATGTAGGCGGCGATGAAAATGCAGAAGACTGTCTACCTGTAAATTTGAGCAATTCCTTCGGTTCTCAGAGTGCAGAGGCAGTATACTACCACTTGCTGTCTACGTCAATATTGTATACAAGAACCTACGCACATTAAACAGTTTGTTGCAGAAGATGAAGAAGAGCAAGAAAAAGCAGAATATAACGGATGTGAAAGTGATCCTTCAGGTGATAGGCCTGATGAATTACAGTGCTCAAAGCATTGAAAAGTACCACAGCAATTTTCTTCTACATCCTTTTATCAGCCATTTGGTTTATTGCATAAAGCTCAAGTAGATATTAAACAGCCCGTTGAAAATTTTCATGTTGGTCCTGCCTACAACATTCCTGCAGCTCATTGTTCTTCAATCTAATTTGTATGCTCCACAACATCATTTTGAACTAGGTTTATCTGTTGATGAACTAAGGGCTTTTCTTGGACTACTACAAAAATTATAATGGGGTGCAATACTTTACCTACCTTCAGACTTTACTGGAGCAATGACAGCAACTTCCACAATAATCGAGTTTCAGCAGTAATGTCAGTGAAGCGGTTCCTCAAGATTTTGAGATTCCTGCACCTGAATGATAACTCAAAAATGCCAAAGAAAGGAGAACAAAATTACGACAGAATGTACAAACTGCGACCATTGTTGAACCATTTGAATGCTGTTTTCAAGGACGTATTCCATCCCTCACGTTTCCTTTCGATAGATGGTTAGCTTCAAAGGGAGAAGTTCTCTAAAGCAGTTTATGCCAATGAAACCCATAAAGAGATGATTCAAGATATGGGTAATAGCTTGTGCAGTGACAGGCTATTGTTTAGGTATATCAGTGTATGGAGGCAAGCGTGAAGGGGGAAGCACTGAATTGTCATTAGGTGAACGCGTAATAAGCAAACTTTGCCAAGCATTTGAGGGCTTAGGGTACTGCTTGTTCTTTGATAATTTCTTTTCCAACATCGTTATGATGAAGAGACTCCTAACAGAAAGTTTCTTCGCTTGTGCGGTAATCAGACAAACAAGGAAATTATTCGCCAAAGACAAGCTTCTTCCTGACAGAATGTTGGTGATATTGGTGTTTCAAAATGAAAGGACAGAGGTAAGAAGTGTGTAACTGTTATCAGTACAATGCATAATGCTCAATCAAAGGACAGGTACGAGGACTAGCAAAGAAGGAAAAAGAGATCTTGTTTCGTGTCCAGAATTTGTGAAGGATTATGATGCTTACGTGGGTGGAGTTGATAATTTTGATCAACTTCATTCCACTTACAACATATCCTCGAAATCTCGCAGATGGTGGACGAAAATCTTGTATTATTGCATTGAAGCGTGCATTGTCAACAGTTTTATATTGTACAAAATCACCTTGAAGGAATATAGTCCGAACACAAAACCACTCACACACCTAAAATACAGATCATTGCTGGCAACGGAACTCACTGGGTCATAATGCGAACGGGTGAAGAAAGGTCCAGTGATAACGGTCGGGGAAGGGAAGAAGAAAAACCATCCAGACGAGCGACAAACAATCCCAAATGCTACAAGACTTACAAATGTAGGAAATTATCTTCAAAAAAAGGTTCCCACTTTTCAAAGATGTGCTCACTGTAGCACTTCAAAGAAACAAAATCGTTTGAGAACAGTGTATGTTCAGTGTGATATAGCTCTTTGTTTAGAATGTTTTATGCCATTCCACAAACCTGGCGAATAAAGTGTAAAGTTCATTCTGTGTTGAGTGTCCAATACATTGCAAGGCTAATTTTTGCTATCCACTATGTCATCTGATCCATTTTTGTGTTTTTTTGTGCTTTTGCAATTTATATTCTACTCACGAATTGTTCAGATATCCCCAATTACAGTAATTTTCAGTTATGATTGTAAAATAAATATATTTATAATACCAGATTTTTTCCTATTTCATTGTATTAAATACATGGTAAGTATTCTTACCAGAGACCATTGACTGTAATACAGTACTATAAGCGGTCTCTGGTAAGTATACCTACCATGCCTTGTCAGTCACGTGATAACAAAATTAGACCAAATATCTTCAAAATCATTATTTTACTTCCCTTAGGAGATGATTTTTCCATTTTTCAAATTTTAGATTTGTTCCCCAGAGTACTGCCTTATAAAGGGTTTTAAAAGTTAATAACGCTTCACGTTTATCCATCCACGATCCTTGTTTTGCTTCCTTTGGCGTTTGGGCACTTTTCTGTTTGGAACCATTTAAAGGGATGTTAGTTTGTTTGTTTTAACATATGAGTTTTTATTGGCATCGATCCCGATGTGTGATCGTTTCTATAGTTATATTTGTTTCTATCTTGCCTTAGGATGTTATGATGTCATAATATGTCTCAGAACTCTCAGCCGTAGTGCGTGGCATATGATTATATGTATTTGAGTGTTGAGTGGTTTGCCTGAATATCGACCCTTACGTATTTTCGTATTTCGGCTAGCTACGTCTGGATTTTTATCTCATGTGGTTTGGCTCTGGCAACACGAATCCTCCTGTTATGAGCCTGGAAAGGTTTGCGATTTCCGAGACTATCTAGGTAAGATTATTTCGATTATGTGTTAGGGGAGATGATTTCCGATGCTGCAATTTGTGATGGAAATATCTTTGATAAGACATTTGAAGTATGAGCCTTGTTTCACCGCTTTAATTTATCCCAGGAATCTGTGAGGGCATCTCGGTTCGGCCAATGGGTTGCATGAATAGTATTTACGAATGGTGATGAAGATGTTTTTCGCACTCTGGTGAGAATTGTTTGTTTCAATTAAACTCTTTTTCTGCTTCTTGGTTTATATTTCTTACTTTTCTTTAGCTCCTAATTTCATTTTCGTCAAGATAATTTTATGCCGGACGTCAGGGGACTGATCAGTTTTTTCTTACATTATTATTTTAGTATGAGCTCCTTTTTTTGGGTAGATCTACGCAGGCAGTCTTCTTTCATGCGACCGTTTATTCTCGTCACGTACCCCTTTTCGTCGTCTTGATACGTTTTCTTTGAACTTTCCGTGTATTGCCATTGTTTCGAAAGAGTGGTTGTGTTTTTCCTTATATTTCTCGGGATTCGGAATAACTTTTGATCACCAATGCGAAAGGTTAATGCATATATCGCTCCACAGGGTTTCATTGGGCTACGTTGGTATGGCCGGTAATATTTATGGGTCTGACGACTTGTTGACAGCGAGGGTGCTGCATATGGGTGTAAAGTCACGATTGGGGAGATGAATGTGTATTGCACCCACCACTTTACGTATGAATTTAATTTACATTACCCCCCCCCCCCATGGCACTTCATCCCTGAAGGGCCTTGGCCTACCAAGCGACCACTGCTCAGCCCGAAGGCCTGCAGATTACGAGGGGTTGTGTTGTAAGCACGACGAATCCTCTCGGCTTTCTTGGCAATTCTTGGCTTTCTAGACCGAAGCAGCTATTTCACCGTAAGATAGCTTCTCAATTGTAATCACGTAGGCTGAGTGTACCTCGAACCAGCCCAAAGATCCAGGTTTTTTTCGTGTGGCTATTTCTAGCCGAGTGCAGCCCTTGTAAGGCAGACCCTCCGTTGAGGGTGGGCGGCATCTGCCATTTGTAGGTAACTGCGTGTTATTGTGGTGGAGGATGGTGTTATGTGTGGTGTGCGAGTTGCAGGGATGTTGGGGACAGCACAAACACCCAGCCCCCGGGCCATTGGAATTAACCAATGAAGGTGAAAATCCCCGACCCGGGCGGGAATCCAACCCGGGACCCTCTGAACCGAAGGCCAGTACGCTGACCATTCAGCCAACGAGTCGGACAAAGATCCAGGTAAAAATCCCTGACCTGCCCGGGAATCAAGCCCGGGGCCTCCGGATAAGAGGCAGGCACGCTACCCCTACACGAAGGGGCCGGCAATTGACTTTAAGTACTCGGATATTATTTGGTGGTATCCGTTGATGGTTTATTTTATGTATCTTATTACCTTCTGAGTTCTCTTGTAGGCAGTAATTACTTTGTGGTCAATTTAACGATAGTGTTGAAGTTAATAGTTTACCGAGCGAGTTCGCCATGCGATTAGGGTGAGCATCTGTGAGCTTGCATCCGGGAGATACAAGCTCATAGCTGCGCGCCCCTAATTACTACTACTACTACTACTACTACTACTACTACTACTACTACTACGACTACTACTACTACTACTACTACTAATACTACTACTACTACTCGGTTAACGTCTCTCCAAACACGAACTATTCTTCTGCCTGAATTCAACGATTCATATTTTTGGCTATTATTTTTGATTTTTGGTGTATTCTTTTTCCTGGATTTTCCCAATTACTTGGGGTTGGCATTTCATGTGGATTTGGCTAAGTTTCACGGTCCGATGCTCTTCCCGACCCCAACCCTATGTGGAGGGTTGTATTCACTACTACGTGTTTCTGTGGTAGTTGGTAGTGTGTGTTGTGCAGATGAAGAGAGCTGTGTATTAAGACGAACACCTAAAAGCCCCGACCCGACCGGGAATTGAAACCGAGGTCCTCTGAACCGAAGGCAAAAACGCTGAACTTTGAGCCAAGGAGCCGGACTTATTCAGGTATTAGGGTTTGAGTTCTTACAAAAACTTCGATACGGATGCTCAGTACTCTGGCTAAGTATCTTCTGATAAGAACTTTCTCATGTTCCTGGCTGGGTCGTGGGATTTTTAATCATGAACTGTTAAATACCGTGGCTTGGAGATTGGATGTTTCTTCCATCCACAGCATTACCGCAACTCACACACTACGTTCCTCCACAATAACACGTAGAATTCAATACTCACCCTAGTCGGAGAATCCGTTATTATTGAGAAATTCACCAGACAGTTTCTAGTCATTCAACCGGGTCAGGAACGGAATGAAGCCCCATCTAGTGGCGAGGATAGGAATTGTGCCGGCTGCCGAAGCCTGTCGCATTCCTTTGGGGCAATGATTAATGACTGACAGATGAAATGAAATGATCTGGAGAGTGTTGCTAGAATGAAAGGAGACAGGAAAATCCGGAGTACCCAGAGAAAATCTGTCCCGCCTCCGCTTTGTCCAGCGCAAATCTCACATGGAGTGACCAGGATTTGAACCATGGAACCCAGCGGTGAGAGGCCGGCGTGCTGCCGCATGAGCCACGGAGGGGCTCTCTATTATTATTATTATTATTATTATTATTATTATTATTATTATTATTATTATTATTATTATTATTATTATTATTATTGATGTCTGTGTTACTTAGTTGTCCTTCAAATAATACAATGTAATTTCTTCTGAATGAATTACTTGAACCGTGTCGTACGTTATGAAACCAATGACAACCTTTCGTAAACAGAGAAGCTATTTTGAAGGCCATTGAAATAAGCTTACGTATAAAATCTCTAAATGTTCCTGTTTTTAGTCTTTGAAGTATACGTACATATATTTGCTCAGGAATTAAGATTCTTAAATGAATGTCCAAATGGAGACAAAATTTAGTCACTAAATTATAATTATCAAAGAAAATTACTCGAACTTATTTTTTAATTTATATACATTTGCGAAACAAAGTTTAAAGTTAAAATTTTTTAAAGTGAAAATCCGTTTACGTCATACTTACACAGTGTTCAATTTCTTTTAGGTCCGTTTGAATCGAGATCTTTCCAGAGTTACATTTGACCACCTGAAAACATCGTTTTTTATGAATTCTCACCTGTCAACCTACGGCCTCAGTCCACTCACACTTTTTAATATACTACTGAAATATAGGTTCAAAAACCATTTTATACCCTACTAAGTCAAGCTATTTCAGTAAGATTTAAGCAAGATACATGCCATGAAAAAAATTGTTCACTTGCTTCTAAAAGTCCGACCAATTTATGATGGCTCTCTGATTATAATCCATGAGGAACTATTTTTTACAAACATCGGACAATAAAATGGTCTTCCCTTTTATACTATATAGTAATACTCTGAAAAATTAGCTAATAATGTATATATGCTAAAATCTCTCATGATACAACGTTCAAAAAGATTTTATATATTGCTCCAAGGTCAATAGTCTAATTTTAATCAGCTGTTTAGATAGTCAAGAAAGAAGATTTTACACAAACTTGTGGCTACTGTAATTCTATACACAATTACAGCATTTAACATTACCAGGTGATAGAAATGCAAAGAGCTGTATTTAGAACAATTTTACCTCTTTTCTAGAACTTTATTATGATATATATAGTAGATATTTGTGCAGTCAAGTATTTTATATTGTGACGCGATTATAAATTGCTAGATATTTGAGAAGGTTTATTTGTGTATAGACATATGTAATTTACTCAATGTCCTTGTTTGCTTAACCCTAGGCTGATGACGGCATAAAAAATGCCGAAACCGGTACCTAAAAATTGACAATAAAAATGTGATATTTCAATTATATCATATTTTAATGTAGTATTGAACAGGTGGAGAATCCTACCCTTTATCTTTGAATGTAAATCTTTTTTCAATACGGACCAATTATGAAGTTTTTAACGTTAAATAATTCTACGATGTTAGGTGACTGGTGAATCGAATATAATACTCGTCTCTTTCTGCAAAAAAAAAAAATCCACCATTAAAATTCGAAACACAGTGTTCTAGTACTGGGTGTTGGAAAGGTCGGAACGATCATCCCGAAGATGAAGCGGATGTGACGTAAGCCACGTGTTGTCTTCCTTAAGGCATTCCTATTCGGTATTTTAGAATCTTACTGAATATAAACTAAGCGATTATATGGCCTATTACTTTAATTTGATGTACGTACACTGGTTTGGAAACTGGTCTGACGATACTTGACAATGCCGCATGATGTCAGCTTTCGTAATTTGCTGTAATGTTGTTAATAACGTTATCAATAATCGTCACTTATAAAGGTAGTAAGTGTTCGCCTTCACAAAGTCATTTTTCGTGTATGAAATTCTCTGGGATTTAAACATAAACAAGATTTCACTAGAGAATTTCTCAGCGAGATGTAACATTGCAACCTAAGGAAAGAAGAGAACATAGGTTTCCATTACGGTTCTTCTTCTTCTTCTTTTCTTCGTTAGCTGCAGAGAAATCCGTCTTGTTACCACATGTCACCATAACCTTCGCAAGGAAGACAGGCTTCGGAGAGTAGATAAAGGGCATGAGATATATTTCTTTCTTTCTATCCATCGTTCCTTCTTAATCCGTTTACGCTCCAGGGTTGATTTTTCTCTCGGAATCAGCGAAGGATCGCACCTCTACCGCCTCAAGGGTAGTGTCCTGGAGCGTGAAGACTTTGGGTCGGGCGATACAACTGAAGGGCAGTACCTCGCCCAGGCGACCTCACCTGTTATACTGAATAGGGGACTTGTGGGGGATGGGACGATTGGAAGCGAGAGACAAGGAAGACGGAAGGAAGCGGTCGTGGCTTTAAGTTATGTACCATCCCACCATTTGCCTGGAGGAGAAGTGCGAGACCACGGAAAACCACTTTTAGGATGGCTGATGAGGGAATAAAAACCCCCTGTACTCACTTGACTTCTCGAGGCTGAGTGGATCCCTTTCCAGCCCTCGTACCACTTTGAAATTTCGTGGCAGCGCCGGGAATCGAACCTGGGCCTCTGGGGGTGGCAGCTAATCACACTAACCACTACTCGACAGAGGTGGACTTGAGATATTTGTGGTTTATAATAATAATAATAATAATAATAATAATAATAATAATAATAATAATAATAATAATAATAATAATAATAATAATAATAATTCAATGTGGCTATTACTAGCCGGGTGCAGCCTTTGTAAGGCAGACCCACCGATGAGGGTGGGCGGCATCTGCCATGTGTATGTAACTGCGTGTTATTGTGGTGGAGGATAGTGGTGTGTGTGGTGTGTGAGATGCAGGGACGTTGGGGACAGCACAAACACCCAGTCCCCGAGCCAAGGGAATTAATCATTTAAGGTTAAAATATCCGACCCGACCGTGAGTCGAATCCGGGACCCTCTGAACCGAAGAACACTGCGCTAACTATTCAGCCAAGAAGCCGGAAATAATAATAATAATAATAATAATAATAATAATAATAATAATAATAATAATAATAATAATAATATTTGTGTTTTGCTTCCCGTCCGCAAACGTCCGTTTATGGAACTTCAGGCCATTCCAGTGTCTGCGGAATGAATAAAATATGCCGATACTCTGCGAGTCGCTCGGGCCGCACCTCTTTCTTCTAATACTTCTCGGCCACCCCATCGCCGAACTTTCACTCCCCGCAAATGCTGTGTGTTTTGTTCTGCGGAAATAAGTGTCCTTTATTGAAAACAAAGGGATCTAAGAATGGGCCTTCGTCTTATTCAGGCTGTTTCAAATGTGGCTCATTTACACACCTGGCTAAGAATTGTAAATTACAGAGTAGTACTCCTTCGTATTCTACCTCTAGTAACAACTGCAACTCAATTTGACTAAAGTACCCGGCTGAGTCCAATCCCCTAGCTGTGTATCCAGGCTCAGCCCAGTTTAATCCTGATGGTACTATCTCACATAATCAGGAAAGAAGGCTGTCCAAGACCATCTTTGAAGGTCCCAAAGAATGCTTGAAAATTGCCTCTGATACTCCAGAATTTGTTCCATTTCTCAAAATTGAAGTAAACAATGAACCTATTACTGCCCTCTTAGATACAGGAAGTGTTGAGTCTATTATTTCTGAAGCATTCTGTGTTAACATTCTGTTGAAAATTTCACGAATATGCTTTTTCTTCTGTGGAATGCGTTTCTGCTAACTCTTCCCCGTTAGAAATGTTAAGATTTACGCATGCTAAAATTCGTATCTCAACATTTACCTGGAAATTTAAGTTGCTTGTTGCTAAAAAACTTGTCATGCCCTGTAATATTAGGGACCGATTTTATGTTCCACTCCGGTCTGCTGCTTGACCTTCAAAAGACGTCATGCACATTCAAGTTTATTAATAATGTCCACATATCTTTTTCAACATGTAATTCTGCTTCATGTTGGCTTATTTCGCCTCCTCAGGGTGAGATGGCGTTAGACCTTATGTATGTACCTGAGGAACAGGCTAACTGCATTCGTAAATTATGTCAGTCATTTTCCGACGTGTTTTCGGAAAATCGTGGGGTGACTGACTTAGTTGAATACAAGGTAGAGGTAATGGATTTGATTCCCGTAAGATTTCCTCCTTATAGGCTATCTCCGTCTAAAATGAAGGCGCTCAAGGAAATTATAGACCAGATGTTGAGGGATGTATCACTCGACACTCCAAGTTGGCGTATTCGCAATGTATTTTTCTGGTACCAAAGCCACAAGGCGACTTCAGGCCAGTAATTGATTACTGGACATGAAATCGTAAGATTGTTCTACAATCAGTACCCCTCCCCTACTTGCATTCATGTTTTTCTTGGTTTCGTAAGGCTAAGTTCTTCACTATCATAGATCTAAACCAAGTCTATAATCAGATACCTCTGGCGGAAGAATCGAAATGTCTGACTGCTTTTGCTACCGACTGGAACCTGTATGAATACAACCGCGTGCCTTTCGGGCTTCCCACGGCTGTAGCAGTACTCACAAGGCTTCTCGATAGGGTTTTTTCTGATATTCAATTTGAATATATTTACCATTATCTGGATGACATTGTTATTTTCTCTGAGACATTTGCAGAACATTTAGCTCAAAAACGCCTTCTTAAAGTAGGTTTGAGGTCAATCTGTCAAACGTATCTTTTGCTAAACCATCTATGTCCATCTTGGGGCATATTGTGTCACCTGGCGGAGTTTCAGCCGATCATTCTGTTGTATACAAGGAACTTGGTATACAAGGCACAACATAAAAGTTTATTGCTTCAATACATTTATACAAGATATACATGAAATAGAATGAAACTTTTCTTGAAGCTTGTTGAGTTGCACACGTTTAATGTTAATATAAGGTAGCAGGCTGAGGGCCTGAATAATATTTGCAATTGATATTCCTATATACATTCAATCTTGCCTTGATGTGACAGTCTGTTCAAATGAGAGAATGTTCTTGATAGTCGAAAACTATCGGTCATGTATAATAACAAGTGGAACTTGTAGAGAGAGTTCGTATTAGCAGAATGCTAACAGGAGGCGTATAACTTGCAAGGAACTTGCGTCTATTGTTCATATATAGCAGAATGCTATGATTGAAGTTGGAACACTGTAGGGGACTTGAGAGAGTAGCAGAATGCTTGGATGGGTGCTCGACGTGGCTATGGGATGCAGGATAAATGAGGCAATATCCAGAGGTGAAACCTCGCGGCCAGGAATCAATCCACCTGTTCAGAACACATTTTTAAGAGGGTGCCTCCGTGTCTGACTTGCGGTGTAGTCTGGTCGTTGGACACTGTAGGAGTCCTGGAGAGGCGAGAGACGTTGCTCCTTTTATAGCGCTGGCTGACGTCACCGACGATCACGTCAGCACACTGCAGCCTGCCTCGTGGTCTCTGCAAACATCCATGTGTCGGGTGGGCTGCGGAGATTGTCGGCGCGGAGGTCACACACAACACCCTCCCCTCCTAATTACGCCGATACGGCGCGAAGCGGCGACGGCGCTGGTGGCGGCAGCGATGCTGGGCTGGAGAGTTGGCCGTGTCTGTTGTGTTGTCCGGAGCCTGGTCTGGGCGAAGGAGCGTAGAATCGTCCTGACGAGAACCCATGTTGATTAAATGGTCCAGAGCTCGGTCTGCAATGGATTTTTGAGGTGTTACAATGGAATCAACAGAAGTAGCTGGACGATAGTGCCGGCGTATCTGGTCCTGGTGGCGGCAGATGAGTTTCTCTGCGGCTTGGATGTCGTAGAGACGATGGCCCAAGGTACGGCAGATGATACCGTGTATCCAGGGAGGATTGGACTCGAAAGTCCGGACATTAATTTTGTCGGCGGCGTTGAACTTCGGGTGCGAGCGCTGCGGCTGGGCAGGAAGAGGCTGCAACAAAGAAAGCAAAGTTCGATTAGGGCGTCCATGGAGCTTGTGAGCTGGAGTGAGATTGTCGGTTCCAGGCATAGTCCTATATCTTCCTAGGAGTTGTAACAATGCTTGGTCCTTAGTTAAACCTGAAGATACAGCTTTCTTCATGCTTTTGTTGAAAGTTTGGACAAAACGTTCAGCTTCACCATTAGATTGAGGGGTATTCAGTGTGAGGCACTGCTTGGATTCTTCGTCCAAAAGTAGCTGGAGACAAGCTTCTTTGAGATCCACTTTAGAGAAGAACTGTCCACCGGCTAAACGGCGAAATAAGTCTTCAGGACGGGGATTCGGAAAAACATCGGTTTCAATCTGTGAGTTGATTGTAGAGCGAAAATCACCACAAATGCGGATATTGCCATTAGCTTTTTAACTACGACGAGCGGAGTAGCCCATTTACTGGAAGTGACGGGAACTACTATACCGGCTGCTATCCATTTCTGTAATTCTTGAGTAACTTGATCTTGAAGTGCAAGTGGGGCTGGACGTGCTTTGAAAAAGCGAGGCTTGGCTCCTGATTTCAGCTGGATATGAGCGGTGTAGTCTTTGGCTGTGCCTAAGGTAGAGTCGAAGACTTCAGGAAATTTCTCTAGGAGATCGGTGACATCAGAGGTAGGTTGTAAGGCGGAGACTACATTGACGTTGTCATATATTTGAAAACCGAATAAATTGAAAAGATCCATGCCTAGGATATTAGATGCAGTGTAGTTATTGACCACTAGTAAGGTAACGACCTTATGAATATCATTATATCTGGCTGGAATAGTGATTTGTCCCTTAATATCAATTTTTTCTTGTTAGAAGTAACAAGTTGTACATCAGCAGGAGAGAAAGACGGTGAACCTAAGTTGTGATATGTAGCCAGATTTATGATGGAGACAAGCGAACCAGTATCTAACTGAAAATCAATAGAGTGATCTGGGAAAATGATCGGAATGATGATCTTACGAAAATTTCTTGTAGGAAGAATGGGGTTGATTTGATCAACTTCCATGTCCTGTCGTGTCTTCTGAAGAGTTTTCTTCTCAGGAAGAGCACTGGCAGGGCGGGACATACTTTGACAGACAGTCTTGATGTGTCCTACTTTATGACAGCGATCACAGGTGGACTTGAAGAAGCGGCAGTCACGGCGGTCGTGATGCTTAAAACATCCTCTGCAGGAAGGCAGGAGCTATGGAGTTTTCGTAGAAATGCGTGTCTTCGTAGAAGAGCGCGGAGGAACTTGTCGAGAACGCTTGGCAGGGAGCGAGCCGACCTGGCGGTTCGAAGGAGCAGAATGCTGGCGGGCCGTATGAGATACGTGAGCGACTTCATGTTTGGTACCTATTTCAGCTGCAGTCTTGGTAGTCATCTCATAGACTGTTGCAAGACGCTGTACTTCTTCCAAAGAAGGGTTACTATTCTTGACAGCGTCGAAACGAACTTTGTCTTGGGGAGTATGGAGAATAACCATGTCCCGAATGAGTGAATCAGAGTAGGGCGTGCTACGACCATCCTTAGAACAGGTAAATTTGCAATGCTTGGCGAGACCACGTAGTTCCGCAATCCATTCTGTGTGAGTCTGGTGCGGCTTCATTCTACATTGAAAGAACTTGTAGCGAGCTGCTACGATGTGAGGATCCTTAGCATAATGTGAAAGGTACTTCCGAGATCTGTTCTTCGGGGCTTAATTTCTGCAGTAATTCGCAGGTAGTATTTCCTACAGAACTGAGAAAAAGAGCTCGTTGGCGCTTCTCGTCCGTAATGGAGTGGCAGATAAAATGCTGTTGAAGTCGAGCTAAATACACTGACCATTCTTCTTTCTCTTGGGTCGAAGGCAGAAAATGGATGAACGGTGGTGTTTTGTGCGGAGGAAGAGAGAGCCTGTATGGCTGTAAGCAATGCGGACTGCTGCTGTTGCATGAATTGCTGTTGTTGCTGCTGTAAAGCCTGTAAGATAGCCGCCAATTGCTCGGCACTAGCCATGTTGACAGATGAGACAGTGAGCACAACTTGCGAGACAGCGTGTAGGGGACCAGCTGGAAGCGTCAACTTCAACGATTGCCTGTGAGTGAGAGAGAAAGGGAGCGCGCAGCGAGAATACAGTGGAGAACAGGTGCTGCGTGCGCCGTAAATGTTGGCTTGCTGTCCTCAGTTCGAACGGGGCGTACACTGGGAGGAATGGCACTGCAAATACGAAATGTGAGCAGAGTGTTGGCGTGGCTAACTTGTGTCCCGTAGCTATTTTGTTGATATGGCGTAACCACTTGGAACGTGTTGCTTGTCGTCAATATTGTTGGCGTGTCTGCGCGTAACGTTTCCTTGTCACCAATATTGTTGTATTGGCGGTAACTGCGTGTGACTTTTCTTCGTCGTCAGTTTTGTTGGCGAGATCTACTACGAAGTTTTCCTCGTCGCCAATTTTGTTGGCGACACACACTACTAACGTTTTCCTCGTCGCCAATTTTGTTGTGTTGTATACTAGGAACTTGGTATACAAGGCGCAACATAAAAGATTATTGCTTCAATACATGTATACAATATATACATGAAATCGAATGAAACTTTTCTTGAAGCTTGTTGAGTTGCACACGTTTAATGTTAATATAAGGTAGCAGGCTGAGGGCCTGAATAATATTTACATTTGAATTCCTATATACATTCAATCTTGTCTTGATGAGACAGTCTGTTCAAATGAGAGAATGTTCTTGATAGTCGAAAACTATCGGTCATGTATAATAACAAGTGAAACTTGTAGAGAGAGTTCGTATTAGCAGAATGCTAACAGGAGGCGTATAACTTGCAAGGAACTTGCGTCTATTGTTCATATATAGCAGAATGCTATGATTGGAGTTGGAGCACTGTAGGGGACTTGAGTGAGTAGCAGAATGCTTGGATGGGTGCTCGACGTGGCTATGGGATGCAGGATGAATGAGGCAATGTCCAGAGGTGAAACCTCACGGCCAGGAATCAATCCACCTGTTCAGAACACATTTTTAAGAGGGTGCCTCCGTGTCTGACTTGCGGTGTAGTCTGGTCGTTGGACACTGTAGGAGTCCTGGAGAGGCGAGAAATGTTGCTCCTTTTATAGCGCTGGCTGACGTCACCGACGATCACGTCAGCGCACTGCAGTCTGCCTCGTGGTCTCTGCAAACATCCATGTGTCGGGTGGGCTGTGGAGATTGTAGGCGCGGAGGACACACACAACACATTCCAGGACGCAACCATCCGAAATTTCAAGCTCCCCAAAATTGTTAAAGGGGTTGCCAGATTCATCGGCATGGTAAAATTCTTTAGAAAATTCATCCCCGACTTCGTTAATCGGGCGGCACCCCTGAATCTTCTTCGCATGAAAGGTGTCAAATTCAAATCTTGCCCTTCTCAAGAGGTCGTGTTTTAAGATCTCAAATTAGCCCTTTGCAACGGTCCTGTCTTGGCTATGCCAGATTTCTCTAGCAAATTTATTGTATGGACCCACGCGTCTTCATTGGCGGACGCTGCGGTTCTTCTTCAGGAATACGAACTCGGATGACGGCCCATTGTCTATGCGCCTCGGACCTTGTCACCTCAAGAGGCCATTACTTTGTATACGAGTTAAAAGTATTCGCCGTGCTCTTTGCCTTACAAAAATTCTGCCTTTACCTTCAGCACGTTAAGTTTGAATGAGAGACCGACAATCAGGCTCTAAGCTTGGTATTAGTCCGGCCCCGCGGTGTAGGGAGCAACGTGTCCGCCTGTCACCTGGCGGCCACTGGTTCGATTCCCGGTCGGGTCAGGGGTTTTTAATTTAAATTATTAATATCCCTGGCCTGGGGACTGGGTGTTTGTGTCGTCCTTAACGTTCCTTTCCTCACATTCAACACTTTGCACTTCCGCCTTTTACATAATACACGCAGGTTCCTCACATATGGTGCAAGTATGGGCAAAAGATCTTCATACTTCGACGCCCCGAACAAATAGCATTTTTAATGTAAACATTTAAAAAGCTTGGTATTAGCTAGGCCTCGTCGTACCGGGCGTATCACCCGATGGGCAATTGGGATTTCAGATTTTCACTTTGACGTGCGACACATTCGGGGATCTGAGAATGTGGTCGCAGATGTGTTAAGCCCGATGTTGTTCCAGTGATCATAATTCTTTGACTCGGAGGATTGTTTGTGCTCCGGCTTCTCTTTTCATTCCTTCTGGAATGACTGCAATCCTAACTGATGCCCCTATGCTATATCGCGACATACCTGAATACCAACGAGAAGATCCGGTGCTGGCTCCCATTATGGAAACCCTTTCCTCTGGGGAACATGTCGTCCCTTATGTTTTGAGGAATGGATTCCTGTGTTGCCCCTCAAGGCACGATCAAATATGAAAATTGTGGTTACAGCATCCGACTCCATGGCTAAATGGTTACCGTGCTAGCCTTTGGTCACAGGGGTCCTGGGTTCGATTCCCGGCAGGGTCTGGAATTTTAACCATCATTGGTTAATTCCCCTGGCACGGGGGCTGGGTTTATGTGTCGTCTTCATCATCATTTCATCCTCATCACGACGCGCAGTCACCTACGGGCGTCAAATCAAAAGACCTGCACGAGGCGAGCCGAACATGTCCTCAGACACTCCAGGCACTAAAAGCCATACGCCATTTCATTTGTGGTTACAGCAGTTCTAGTACCTATGATTTTCAAATATTACCATGAGACCCCATTAAGGGGGACATTTGAGCATCTTTAAAACCAGACAGAGGGTGAGGAAAATATTTATCTGGAAGAGTATGGACGGCGAAATTAGAGAACTGGTTAAAGCCTGTAAAACTTGTTTGATTAGCAAGCACACATTGTCTACCAATGTAGGGCTATTGTCGTCACACCAAGCCTCTGGCCCCATGGGGCGATTGTATATCGATTATGTGGGACCTCTCTCGCAATCAAAAGGGAATGGGATTCAATTCATTCTTGTGTGTGTAGATGGTTTTACACGTTTCGCATGGCTGTTTCCTACCACTGCACAAATTTCTATTTCTTGTCTCAATTCTATATTTGCATCGTTTGGACCCTGTCAATATTTTTTTCCGATGACGCTAAGGCATTCACATCTAATTTATTTCGTAAGTTCTGCTTTGATCTCTCTATTCCGCATGTAACTACGTCGCCATATTACCTACAGCCATCTCTAGCTGAGCGGTTTGACCGAAATCGTCGTTCAGCTCTTATTGCGTTCCACCACGAAGATAATTCTTGTTGTGACACTTCTTTACATTTGTTGTCATTGGCCTTTAACTCGGCCGTTCATGAGTCACACAAGAATTCTCCCATATCTCTTATGTTTAAGTTAGTCCCAAACACTCCATTGTCCAATTTGTTGTCAATCAATGAGCTCTTACCAGGGACACTAGATCCAGAGAAATCCGGGATCTATGGGGAAAAGCTAGAAATAATCTTAAAGCCTGTCATACGAGAGTAAAAATGAGGTATGACCGTGGATGAAAACCCACCAATTTAAAAGTCGGAGATCAGGTCATGGCTGAAAGTTTTGTTCCCGCGGTCAACCTTGCCCCCAGATTCCATGGTCCTTGTATATTCTTATATATTCTAACTCCTTGTCACCCTTTTAATGAGTAATCTGGAGACCGAACGGATTTTTCGTGTTCACCTATCTCAAGTCATGCCTTCGTGAAGTCGTGTGGCCTTTCAGTATATGCCACCAAGGGATTAAGTTGATGAATTAATTACATTTCTTTCGTTAGGTTATTTATTACTTTAAGTCTTATTGAAGTAACGTGAAGGAGGCCTTCTGCTCCTTTTGTTTTTCAAAATTAATGTATGTAAACTACGTATATGTTTAAGTTACATCCTAAGTTTGTTAAAAATTTCTTGTAAACACCTTTCCTCCTATAAATTTTATGCCATTCTGCTATTTAGCCCTCTGCCTCCAAACCTGAGTCAGAAACTCCGTGTGCTCCTCCTCCAAAGTTGTCAAACTTATTTACACCATAATGAAGCACCGTCTGTGAAACACCAAAATTAAATATTACAGTGCCCTACATTCATCCGAGACCACGTCATGTTAACCTGGGACAGATGCTGGAGCGGGGTATGGGCCTGCCTCGTTCCGGCCTAGACTCCATATTAATTGCCTCCTTTGGGACTGTCATCATTGAAAGGTGCTGGGAGGCTGGACTCAACCTCTCACTGTATACTTAGAATGGACCGTGCTACTTGGCACTTGACTGCCATCACCTTGGCTGCAGCCCTCAATATACCGGGAAGATAGCACGTCAGGGTACCCTGGGGGTCCGGCCGACCCCATCCCGACATAGGTGCGGTGTCCGCTCTTGCCGTCAACCCTGAGCACTACAGCTCGGACTTTAACTACTTCGGAAACACCATCAAGACTACTTTACTTCATCAAAAAGAAGAATAGAGTCCCTATCAAGATATACACCAACTTATATATGCTTTTCTCTAAATGTATGTAGTGCAAGACCGCGATTGTACATCGATTATGTGGGACCTGTTCATACCGTTTAAAACATTAGGGGGTGGAGGTCTGTACCGGGGGTACACCTCCGGCCAGTTAAACTGCGCTCCTTCTATAAGGCATTCTACGTAATCTACCTTGAACTGATGTTATGCAAGATACTTGGGTTTTCAACCGTTAGATTTCTCTACCATCAGATTAATTGCTCCCCACAGTGGGCCGGACTCTAATTAATGTATTAAGAAATGTGTATTTTCACAGTTGGCTAACCTTAGTTTTGAAGATTGTTTTGTTCATGTATCAAGGTTGTCAACACGTCTGCTGGTTCCTTCTCCAATACCAATCAACCTATCAGAATGTTTAAAATATTTTCTCTAGCCAATTATAATCGGGGGTGTGTACTGGAATCCAGCCTATCACTAAAGAGTTCTGGAATCTTCCCCTCGAAAATATTATAAAAGCTGGGCGCTTCAGGGCCGTATTGTCTTCTTATTGCATCAGGTTATTGAGTGCGGCGTGTACTAAGGGGCAGGGGGCACGGGCGACGTTCGGAAGCCCCAAAAAGCAAAGTAATGGTAGAAGTTTTTATAAGCATGTGATACCTCCTACAAATCAGTCTTGCCTGAGCCACCGACAAAGGAAGTCGCATTGAGCGGTGAGTCCCGGGAGGGGGAGTGGAGTTCGAGAGTGTGGAGTGCTGGAAGGTCGCCGAGAAGTGGGCCGACAATGATTGGTATAGAGCAGTACAGAGCGACGATAGGAAGATGGCAGAGGAAAATGAAGAAAGAAGAAAAGAAGCCAGGTGGGTGTAAAATGGATATGGAGAGGAAAGGAGAACTATTGTTATCGGCAGCAGTGATTATAATTTTACTATGTATTGGGGGAGTCGAGTTGAACCCAGGCCCGTCATCTAGTAGAAATGAGGAAAGAGAAAATATGGACGCAATCAAAAGAGCTGTACGAGAGGTGTTGACAGAAGTCTGCTCTTTCGGGCAAATAAAAGAGATGATTGAAGAACAGACCAGTAAGATTGAAAAAATGGAAGTATGGATAAGAGGAAAAACGGACGACATAGCAGCACAGGTGAGAAATAACACCGAGGAAGTGGTAGCACTAAGGGAAAAAGTAGGACGACTGGAAGAGGAGAATTTAAAGCTGAAAGTAGAAGTGGAAGCGAATATTTTATATAGAAGGAAGAAGTGCTTGTTTATTTATGGAGTGCCTGAGGAGACGAGTGAAGTCTGTGTCTGTGGATAGATTGATGGATTTAGAATCGAAGTTAAAACAAGAGGGAGAAAAGGAGAGTAGTGCAATAAACTGTAGGCAAGTGAGGCGAAATACAAATAACAGTGTGCTGAGGATGGACTTAGAGATGAAGTCAAAGCGGGCTGAAGAAAAAGGGAGTAGTGCAGCGATTAGTGGAGAGGATAGGCAAAATACAAGAAGTAACTACTTATAAAGTAGTGGACCTAATACAGGGAAAAATGAAAATAAATTTTAGTGAAGTGGATATTGACGATGTGCAGAGAGTGGGGAGAACTAGAGGCAATAGGCCTATAAAGGTTCAATTGTTTTCAACGTTGATGGCGGATATTGTGTTAGCAAATGCGGGAAATGTCCAGAGGGATAAAATATGGATAAGGAGAGACGTGGGAAGTGACGCGTTCAGAAATGAGAGGCTACTCAGAAAACTCAAGATACTGGCTGTAAAACAGGGGCTGAGGCCAACTATCAGAGGTCAAAATCTAGTGGTGTCAGACAGAAACTGGAAGAGAATCTGGTCTGTGGATAGATTGATGGATTTAGAATCGAAGTTAAAACAAGAGGGAGAAAAGGAGAGTAGTGCAATAAACTGTAGGCAAGTGAGGCGAAATACAAATAACAGTGTGCTGAGGATGGACTTAGAGATGAAGTCAAAGCGGGCTGAAGAAAAAGGGAGTAGTGCAGCGATTAGTGGAGAGGATAGGCAAAATACAAGAAGTAACACTGTACCGTGTGAAGAGAGGCAGGGAGAGGTGTCAAGTGATAATAGCAGTGTTCGGAGTGAAGAAGTGCGGGTAGAAAGGACAAGTGAGAATGTGACTATTTGCAGGGAAGAGAGAAGTAAGGGAAGTGTCAAAAGAAGTGAAGAGGGCAGGCAAGGAAGGGAAAGCAGTGAAGTAAGGGAAACGCAAAGACTGGGAAGTGAAAACAGTAGAGTAAGGCAAGATCAGTGTAAACAAGTAAGGACAGAGGTAACCCGGGAGAGGCTCCGGCACGAGCTGAGCCGGGGCGGTCAGAGAGATAGTGAATTTATGGCCATGTTGGCAACTATTTATAGAAAGAAGAAATAACAATAATAAAGCGAGTAGTAAGTAATTAAGGGCATGATGGTCGAAGAATTAAGAGATGTAGGTGGTGTTGTGGAGTTGGAAGTTATGATGGTATTTATTTATGAAGGCTGAAATGTTGTGATGGAGAAGTGGTATGTAAGTTATGACGTGTTATTGGGCTGAAATGAGGTATTGGAGAAGTGGTGGTAGAAAATGGTGGAGGGCAGAAGGAGAGTGTAATGGTCGAAGAAGTGGAGCTGGTATTTGAGGTGGAGTTGGTGTTATATTGCTGAAATGTGGTGTTGGAAGTTTTTTTGAGGGCTTGGTATGTATTATGATTAAATTAGGAGGTGCTATATTGTTGAAATGAGGTGTTGGAGAAGTGGTGATATAAGATGGTTGATGCAGAAGGTGAGTGTTATTGTCGAAGCATGGTTGAATATGTAGGTAATGAAGTGTGTTTAGAAGGAGAGTGTAATGGTCGAAGAAGTAGAAGTGGTATATGAGGTGGAGTTGGTGTTGTATTGCTGAAAAGTGGTGTTGGAAATTTTTGAGGGCTGGGTATGTATGAGTATGTGTTATGATTAAATTAGGAGGTGTTATATTGTTGGAATGAGGTGTTGGAGAAGCGGTGATATAAGATGGTGGATGACATAAGGCGAGTGTTATTGTCGAAGCATTGTTGAATATGTGTGTATTTATTGTTGATATTTGGAGATGGAGGAGTGGTGGTAAATGTGGTGTTGGAAAATATTGAGGACTTGGTATTTATGATTATGTGTTATTTATCTGTGGAGGCTGAAATGTTGTGATGGAGAAGTGATGTATAAGTTATGATATGTTATAGGGTTGAAATGTGGTGTTGGAGAAGTGGTGGTATAAGAGGGCGGATGGCAGAAGGTGAGTATAATGGTAGAAGAAGTAGAGGTGGTATAAGAGGTGGAGTTGGTGTTGTATTGCTGAAATGGGGTGTCGGAAAATATTGAGGGCTTGGTATTTATGATTATGTGTTATGATTAATTTATGAAGTGTTATATCGTTGGAATGTGGTGTGGGAGAAGTGGTGATATAAGTAGAGGTGGTATATGATGTGGAGTTGGTGTTGTATTGCTGAAATGTGGTGTAGGAAGTATTGAAGGCTTAGTATTTATGATTAGGTGATGTATGGTTTGGTATTGAGATGCTTTATTTACGGCTGAATTCGTGGGAGTTGGGAGGTGGTATTATTGTATTGGTGTCTGGTATGAGTATTGAAATTTTGGAGCTGGAGAGAGGTGATTTTATTATCATTTTGTAAATTTTGGTTTGTTTGTATGGAGAGGATGAAGAAATATGATGTTGGAGAGGTGTTGGTATATGCGTGATTGGTATTTGTTATTCATTGCCGAAATTTTTGGAGATGGAGAGGTAATTTTATTATGGAGTGTTATGGCGGAATGAAATGAAATGAAGCAATGTTAACGCGGATTGGTAAAAGCTGTGGTATGATGGATTGGAATGCAATGACGGAATATTGTTGTTATTATTTAGCCTTTTACTATAGGAGGTGGAATCTGAAAGATTGAATGATGTTAGTGTTATGGCTGGTTTGGTATGCAATCGTGTAATGTTGCTGTTGTAGCTTATTTTGGAGTAGGTCAGGGAACAATAGAGGTGATGAAAATGCTGAAGCAAGAAGGTTGCGGGATGAGTGGGTACGTGTGAGTGATAACAAGCAGAAAGTTGCAACACCAGCAGTAGAATGTAAACATAGAACAGGCTGAGGAGGTAAGATAGTTTGTGACCAGCAATAGGAAATGGGATAGTTGTTATCCTTAGCCTTATCTTTTCTTTTATTTCTATTCGTGAGTTGTTGTAAACTGGTGTTGATGGAGCTGGTTCTGGTATAGAACCGTGGCGTTAGGTCTTTTTGTTTTATTGTTCATTTCATTTTATTTTGTATGTGGTGGAGTGTGGTGGCCTAGGTTGGACTACGTTTATTAATTTTATTAGTTATTTATTTATTTATTATTATTGTGAACATGTATTCGGGGCTGAACGCCTGTTATGTTCATTAATAAATACAAATACATCCTACAAATAACTTGAAGGGAAGGTTTCAACCTCTTTTATTTCATGTAAATATCTAAATTTTGTGGTTTAAATGTAGAACTTTCGGCCAGTCTGAGAACTCTGTTTTATTCCCTACTGGGAAATATGTCATTTAAGGGAACAAAGAGTGATTACCTCCGTTGATTCCCATTCAATTTGGTATGGGGTGAGTAAAGTTTCTAAATCCTTTCAAATTCTTAATGTCTCTCATTTAGTCACCCCTCTGTATAATAGGCTTAGCCTCTGTATTATTGGGCCATAAGCGAGCTTAGGGTATTACGTTTTCCTAGAAGGAGTGCAAGTGTTTCGCCTCCTTTGCATTTTGTTTGTGGCCGATTAAAACCAACCTTCTCTCTTTACATTAAGGCCATTTAGTATGGGCTCTCTTGCCCCTGTACATTGATTGTGGTGTGTAGAAATGAGTCTGGTGTGAAGTTCACTTCAGGGACAGAAAGTTATAAAGGGTTGAGCAATAGACAAGCCCAATTATAATCGGGGGTGTGTACTGGAATCCAGCCTATCACTAAAGAGTTCTGGAATCTTTCCCTCGAAAATATTATAAAAGCTGGGCGCTTCAGGGCCGTATTTTCTTCTTCTTGCACCAGGTTATTGAGTGCGGCGTGTACTAAGGGGCAGGGGGCACGGGCGACGTTCGGAAGCCACAAAAAGCAAAGTAATGGTAGAAGTTTTATAAGCATGTGATACCTCCTACAAATAAAAGCTCTCGGGGCTACCTTGTGAAAATTCTTTAATTAAGGACAACCGATGGGTTGTAAGTGCACTATTAAAAACTGATGCCTCTATGAGGCTGGACTATGATATAGCTGGAGAGCAGACTCCCTTGTAGTGTGAAGGATAGGAGAAAATCATGCTCTTACAAACTTTGTAAATGCCAAGATCGCTCCAGCTCTTTTCTGTGTAAATTAGCATTTGCAATTCTCTCAAGTTTCGTACCTGATTTTCGCACTTCAACTTATTGTTGTTGGACTGACTAGGTCGATATAAGATTGTTATTGTTCTTCAGATTGTCATTTTATCAAATTTGAAATAAAAAACAAAATAAAAAAGAAGGAAAGGAATAAAATTCCAAAGTTTGTTTTGTTAAATTGTGTTCTAGTTAATTCCTTGTCTGCCCATTCACTCCAGCCGCTTCTTACACCTGTGTGATCCACGATATTTCCTAAATAATGCTAATAATAACAACAATAAATTTTTTTTGAACGGCTCCACGATTCAGGAGAAGTAAGCCTGCTTCTTACCTGAAGGCTCCAGGTTCGATTCCTCGACACATCAGGTAATTTTACCTGGATCTGTGCGCTGCACATCGTGGTTCTCAATGCAAGAAGTTGGCCAAAGTCATTTTGTGGTATTTTTTCTACTGCGAGCCGTAGAGAACATAGTGTTAGGTATAATAAGGTAGTTACATACGTTATAGAATGAATAAAACAACATAATGGAATTGTAATGAGATTCATTATTTCTTAGCTACAGTATTATGTACAGTATTATTCAGATGATGCTTTCCAGTCTTGTTCATCAGAGCACTTGGTTTCTATCAGGGACTCCTCTTCATCATTATTTTCAGCTTGAGGGATCTTCCTAACGTAACCTGCGCTTGAAATCAGTAAATGTAATGATTCTTTTAAGAAAGCTTTGCTGTTTTTCTCTGGCTTCGGTCAGATATCAGATGTCCGTAGTAGCCTGTTATATCCAGATTGCATGTTTTGCGCGAGAATTTCCTGGCAAAATTTTGTCAGTACAGACGAAAGTGCTTATTGCGGGCCTCAGTTTCTTCTTCTGATAAACTGCCAATGTTTAAGAGGACATGTTCAATGACAGTGCACCAAAATCTTGTGTACAGTGGGAGACATAGCATCCCATGGATATAAATAAACGTACAGTCTTGCAGTTTCAACAATATAAAGCAGAAAATTTGTCTATGTCTATCTGATGTCCAATGAAAATATCTTATAGAATAACCATAATCGATAGATGAGTTGCAGATCTACACC
This sequence comes from Anabrus simplex, assembly GCF_040414725.1. Lineage (NCBI taxonomy): Eukaryota > Metazoa > Arthropoda > Insecta > Orthoptera > Tettigoniidae > Anabrus > Anabrus simplex. The sequence continues at coordinate 824,479,004 of NC_090266.1, read as the reverse complement.
TATTATTTTTGCTGATGTTTCAGGGTCTGTAACAAATCTCCTACTGCTAATTTCCATGATTGCTGTTTCCATAGCCTGGCTTGGGAACATATTCAATTAATCCCAATCGATTTCAAAACGGTTTTTGTGTGATTCTTATCCTCTCTTGAACAATGTTCTTTTCAGCTTTTGAACGGATTTGCCACTTATTCGTTTTTATTTTAAAGGACAAATGCAACAGAATTTCGAAAAGTCTAGTTCGGGCATGGAGTACAGGGAGGCCGAACTGAAGTGCTTCTGAATTTACTATTTTTGTTTTTGACAAATCATTGAAGCCTTTTACGGTAGCCTTGCAAATGTAGCATTCCATTGTTGATGCTGTCTCTGTTGCTGCATTGCATGCCTTTGCATCTACCATAGTAAGCAGCAATGTGTGGTTTATGGATAAATCACCCTCTGTTCTTGAAATTGTTATTTTTTGCAAATTTTCAATTTGACTGTTTATATTAGCAATTTCTTCCTTAGTAACATCAGCTGTTTCCTGAATAAATCGAATTCTTATTGGTCTGCAATAGGGAGGGGATGATGGTGTAGGACTTTTCCAAAAAATTAGGTCTTTATTCTTGCGGCTATCAAGATGGAGATGCACTAAATATGAATGAAATATGTTAGCATTAGGATCATTTTTTGTTTTCAAATTTTTGTTTAAACTAAATTTGCTGTGAACCATGTGGAAGACCATTTAAAACCTCTTCCAAATATAATATTATTCGCGCACATGTGTGAGCAAGCAAGGCTCGAAGCTGAATCTTCGCACATGTGGCAGTCACGTGATAGGATTCAGTCACAGGGTAGCAGTGCCTTTTAGCCTCTTGAAGAATACTGTAACAAGTATAGGCCTTCTTATCAGCTGTTTGCATTATTTCGTATTGTTTCCTTGTCAGCGAGGCTTCCACAAATATTGACAAAGCTTGATATGTGAAAGTCGTTTTTTGTCCTTTAAGTCTCTGCGATTACTCCGATGAAGTAATATCTTTAACCGATTTGGACGCCTCAACATTTCCAGATTCTCGGAGTTTCATTTGACTGGCATACATTAATTCTGTGGCGTCAAACGTGCTTCTCAATAGCTGTGTCTTACGACTTTTACTGCGTTTGCTTAATACTACAAAGGACTTTTATGGCCTACCAGCTCGAGTTTTGCAACATGGAATTGTAATGGTACTTTGCAGCCAATTATGGTTCTTTTTTTAGGAAGATGCTTTCAATTTTGTGTGGAGCAAGCCATCTTTTCTTTAAGTGTGACTTTATATAAGATAGTCTTTGTTTAAAAATCTTTATTTTCGTCATTAGGGAAGGTAGAATATGATAATACAGAATTTTCCATAAAATCCAATCGTATCACAAAATCGTTTGCAGAGCATCTCTTCATACGGTCATAGAGGCCTTTTCTAGTCATCAGTTTGAATTTCGAAGGACTTAGGATAAAACAAAAATGCTTTTACAATTCATTGCGGAAATGGTTCTGGTTATAACAGACACATCATTCTTGTAAACAAATCGTACAAACCCCAACTGCGGTATTCAGCGTCTAATCTATATATATAAAATAACTTGTCCTGACTGACTGACTGACTGACTGACTGACTGACTGACTGACTGACTGATTGATTCATCATCACCTAGCAAAAAACCACTGGACATAAAGAAATTAAATTTTGAGGATATTTGGATATTCCGTCGCTAACGGAGTGGAAAGGGGAGGGGGGAAGTGAATTTTTAAAATGAGTGTATCTATATCTCAAAACTTTAAAAGTTTATAGATGTAAAAATTGGTATATAGAATCTCCTTTACAAATAAAGAAATACGTATTTTTTTTGTTTTCGGAACATCCCACTAGAAGGTATGCAAAAGGGTGAGAAACGGGGTTGAATGCTTTTAATGTGGATACTTATATCTCAGAAACTGAAGATATTAGAGACCTGAAAATTGGTATTTGGGATCTTCTTTAAAAACAAAGAAAAACCTATTTTTCGTTTTCGGAAAATCCCAATAGGACGGGTGAAAAAAGGGTGAAAAGTGGTTGAATGCCTGAAATGAGAATACTTATATCTCAGAAACTGAAGATATTACAGACCTGAAAATTGGTATTTGGGATCTCCTTTAAAAATAAAGAAACGCGTATTTTTTGTTTTTGGAAAATCCAATTAATGGGGGTTAAACAGAAGTGAAAAATTGGGGTGAATTTTTAGATAGACTATATCTACAGTATATCTCAGAAACGCAAAATGTTACAGACGTAAAAATTGATATTTGGATTCTCCTGTAAAGGTAAAGAAATATAGGTGATTTGTTTCTGGAAACTCCATTTAAGGGGAACTAAAAAGGGGGTGAAATTTTAAAATTAGCATTTCTACAGTGTATCTCGAAAACGTAACATGTTACAGAAGTAAAAAATGGTATTTTTATTTCTATCAAAAATAAAGAAACATGTATTTTTTGTTTCCGGAGAAACCACTTGGGTGGGGGTGGGGGGTAAAAGTGACTGAAAATGGGGTTAAATTATTTTAATCAGGATACTGATATCTCAAAAACTGATGATGTTACAGACGTGAAATATGGTGTTTGGAATCACCTTCGAAAATTAAAAAAACACGTGTTTTTGTGTTTTTGGATAATCCGATGAATAGGGGGTGGACAGGAGTGACAAACGGGGTGAATTTTTAAAAAGACTATATCTGCAAATTATCTCAGATACGTAACATATTACAGGTTCGAAAACTGGTATTTGGAATTTCCCGTAAAGGTAAAGATATATAAATTTTTGTTTTTCGGAAATTCACTTAGGGATCTGAAAAAGGGGGTGAATTTTAAAAATTAGCATATCTACAGTATACTCAAAAACTTAACATGTTGCAGACGTGAACATTGGTATTTGGAATCTCCTTAAAAAGTAAGGAAACTGTATTCTTTGGTTTTCGGAAAAACCCCTAACGGGGTGGGGGAAAGAATTGAAAAATTAGTTGAATTATTTGTATGAGAATGTATATATACCAAAAAATCTGAAGGTGTTACTAACGTGAAAGCTGGTATATGGAATCTCATTTAAAAATAAACACGCATGGGGAGGGGGGGGGGTTGTTATCAACTTTTAGGGGGGGGGGAATTTACGGAGATTATGCCTTTGCTAGCAGGACCTAGTATTTACAGTGCACTATGTCTTCTGGTATGGGCTAAATAAATTTCGTTACTTTCATTGATCTGTCTCTGTCTTATCCTTGGCTTTGACAATATGAAAGTGACTGAGGTATGAGCGATGCTAGTAATGCCATTCCTTCTGCAGCCAGTCCCTGCTACGAGTGGTGTGAAAATGTTGCTCATAGGGTCGGTTGGTGCATGCATTTCAGTGGGCTTGGCAGACTGATATGTAATAGCAACTCCTTGCTCGGAGAGGAAAGCAACGGGAAACTACCTCACTCCTCATTTCCCTAGTACGCCTCTTCAGTTATGCCTAAGCCATATATGACAGCTGATGGCAGAGCTGTTGAGGATCCAACCCGCCTTAGGGCTGAAGACTGAACATACATACAAACAGAGATTAATTCTTTTTCTTTCTTTCTTAGTCTGCTTACCCTCCAGGTTTGGTTTTTCCCTCGGACTCAGCGAGGTATCCCACCTCTACTGCCTCAAGGGGAGTGTACTGGAGCTTCAGACTCTGGGTCGGGGTTACAATTGGGGAGGATAACCAGTACCTCACTTAGGCGGCCTCATCTACTATGCTGAACAGGGGCGTTGCGGGGGGGATGGGGAGATTGGAAGGGATAGACAAGGAAGAAGGAAGGAAGCGGCCGTGGCCTTAAGTTAAGGATCATCCCGGCATTTACCTGGAGGAGAAGTGGGAAACCACGGAAAACCACTTCCAGGATGGCTGAGGTGGGAATCGAACCCACCTCTACTTAGTTGACCTCCCGAGGCTGAGTGGATCCCGTTCCAGCCCTCGTACCACTTTTCAAATTTCGTGGCAGAGCCGGGAATCGAACCCGGGCCTCCGGGGGTGGTAGCTAATCACACTAGGCACTACACCACAGAGGCGGACCTGAATTCTTTTTACGAGGATAAATATATCTCAAAAACTGAAGAAGTTACAGTCGTGAAAATTGGTATTTGGAAGCTCTTTTAAGGAAATGTGTACTGTTTGTTTTTGGGAAATTCACTTGAGTGGGGAGTGTGAAAGGAAGTGAAAAAATTTGTTTTTTCTGGTGAAACTTATATCTTCTAACTGAGGGTTACAGAAGTGGAAGTCGGTATTTGGAATCTCCTTTAACAATAAAGAAATACACATTTTTCGTATGGGGAAGGGGAGTCGACTTAACGGGCTGGGGTGAAGAACGAGTTGAATTCCTTTTATGAGGATACTTATATCTCAAAAACTGAAGATGTTAGATACATGAACATTTGTATTTGTAATCTTCTTTCAAAGTAAAGAAACACGTGTTCTTTTTTCTTCGGAAAATCTACTTAAGGGGGGTGAATGAATTGAAAAATTAGTTGAATTCTTTGTATGAGGATACTTATATCTCAAAAACTAAAGATGTTAAAGACGTGAGAATTCATATTTGGAATCTCCTTTAAAAATAAAGAAACGCGCATTTGTTTCCTTCGGAAAATTGACGTAAAGAGTTTGGAGCTGAAAATAAGTAAATAAGGAGTTGAAATATGTTTATGAGGATACTTTATCTAAAAAACTGAAGCTGTTACAGACGTGAAAGTTGGTATTTTGAATTTCCTTTCAAAATAAAGAAACACGTATTTTTGTTTTCGGAAAGTCCACTTAAGGCGGGAGAGGGGTGGAAATAAGTGAAGAAGAAGTGAATTATTTTAATGAGTACACATTTATCTCAAAAACTGAAGGTGTTACAGACGTACGTACATGAAAACTAGTATTTGGAATCTCCTTAAAAGTAATGAAATAAGTATTTATTTGTTATCGGAAAATGCAGTTAAAGGGCTGAAGAGAATTGGAAAAGCGAGTACATTTTTAAAATGAGTACCGGTATATCTACATTATATGTCAAAATCTTAACATGTTAGAAACAAGAAACTTGGTATTTGGAACGTCCTTTAAAAATACAGGAGCATGTGCCTTTTTTTTGTGGAGAAGGCATTTAACGGGAGGATGGGGGAGTGACAAATAGTTGAATTATTTTTTATGAGAACTTATATCTTGAAAACTGAAGATGTTTCAGACGTGAAAAGTGGTATTTGGAATCTCCTTTAAAAATAAAGAAACATGTATTTATTTTTCGACTTGAGAGAAGACTGCTTCTCACATGTACATTTCTACAGTATGTCGCGTGGCCGTTTTATCCCCAAAGGGTAATAGCACAAACATGGTTTACAAAGAATTTCTGGGGTAAATGAAACTTAATTTTTGGGAACTTTTTTTAGGAATTTTCTGACAATGTCTTAGCGCAATGCCGAGAGTCGATTACTTTGATCAAGTTATCAAATCCACGTGAGCGAAGCCGCGGGTAATTGCTAGTTTTCTATATTTCTTATAGAGGAATGATATGTCTATCACACTACATTAAAACATATGCAGGAAAACATCCTGAACTATAATAAAACCCTTGCATTACTGTACTTATAAGGAGTATTTCCTTTGCTTCACAGGCTAATGTTAACAATTAATATTACTTATACACATAGTAAATAATATGAATGAAATTAATTATAAATAAGGAGTTGAAATATGTTTATGAGGATACTTTATCTAAAAAAGTGAAGCTGTTACAGACGTGAAAGTTGGTATTTTGAATTTCCTTTCAAAATAAAGAAACACGTATTTTTTGTTTTCGGAAAGTCCACTTAAGGCGGGAGAGGGGTGGAAATAAGTGAAGAAGAAGTGAATTATTTTAATGAGTACACATTTATCTCAAAAACTGAAGGTGTTACAGACGTACGTACATGAAATCTTCAGAATCCATAACTATTTTTACCACACTTCACGTCACAACACACTTTACAACGATCGCAAACGCAGAGTGATTTAAATCCAGTAAAGAAGCTTCAGATGTACTGCAGACTACAGACTAGCTCGACCGCTTGTCAGTGCACATTACGCAAACAATCCACTGCCGCACCAATGCCCCATCTGTCGGACTATTACAGGAAGTTACGCATTTCGAGAATTACTCGTATTTTTAAAATGGACTTTTGGCCAGCTTTTCAGTCCAAATAGCCCTCTGTGCGTTGGTTCGAGATACACGCAGTCTACGAGAGAATACTAATTGAGAAGCGATCTGGCGGCAAGACATTGACCCCGGTCTAGAAAGCCAAGAATTACTGTACGTCCGAGGGGATTCATCACACTGACCATGCGTCACTTCTTAACATGCAGGCCTTCGGGCTGAGCAGCAGTCTCTTGATGGGCCAGCAGAGCTCTAGCACCTTGGGTTTCTTTTAGTTTCATTTTCATATTGAAAGTAATATTGTGTTGGGCAGTGGCAATTCTGGGATAAATAACGGGTGAGTCAGCCGCGCCTGACGTTTCTCCTTTTAGGCATCCCAACGAACGTCAGTGGGCTGATAGTCGATTTTCCTTTGCCGTATATCAAGCTACAGTCGCCTTTAAAGCACCTACTGCGTCATCACTACACGACTTTTGCAAAAACGTGTATGCGACAGGTATTTACACAACACATCAAACTGTCATACGGTTATGTAAAACGTACGTGTCAATTATAATCTTTCGATTAGTTATGAAATTATCGTTAAAAGCGATGGCATACTGATAGCAAACGTGCATTTTTTGTGAAGCGCGACGTAGTTTTACACTAAGTAAGCCTTCTGATAAAATAGAGGCGACAATCACCGTGGTGTGGTGGACTAACCACAGACGTGTTGCCGCTTGTTGCATTGGTAGGTGGGTTCGAATCCAACCAGGGCTGAGTATTTTTATTCATATTTTAAACTTTGGGGATCAAATAAGACGCCATTCGTATTCGTCCCACATTAGACCAATAGCATGCATGTTGAATGTGTAGTGGCCTGACACTTGGCATAGCCTAGCAGTCCTGGTCATTTCTAGTGATGTGCTTGAGCCCGGCTCGAGCTGTTCGAATAGATGACGGCAGAGTTCGAACAATTTTGAGCTTTGTTCGAGCTATTGTGCCCGCCGCAACCTAGCATCTTGCTCTTACTAACACCCAGCAAACTTGAGAAGGTTGTGTAAGACTATTGTGCTGGACAATACCGGTTCGTCCTCTGTTTACTGTTACTTCTGTGTCTTTTGTCTTCTTCTTCTTCTATCTTATCTTAATCTGTTTACCCTCCGGGGTTGGCTTTTCCCTCGGACTCAGCGAGAGATCCCACCTCTACCGCCTCAAGGGTAGTGTCCTGGAGCTTCAGACTTTGGGTCGGGGGACACAACTGGGGAGAATGACCAGTACCTTGCCCAGGAGGCCTCACCTGCTATGCTGAACAGGGGCCTTGTGGAGGGATGGGAAGATTGGAAGGGATAGACAAGGGAGAGGGAAGGAAGCGGCCGTGGCCTTAAGTGAGGTACCATCCAGGCATTTGTCTGGAGGAGAAGTGGGAAACCACGAAAAACCACTTCCAGGAAGGCTGAGGTGGGAATCGAACCCACCTCTACTCAGTTGACCTCCCGAGGCTGAGTGGACCCCGTTCCAGCCCTCGTACCACTTTTCAAATTTCGTGGCAGAGCCGGGAATCGAACCCGGACCTCCGGGGGTGGCAGCTAATCACGCTAACCACAGAGGCGGACTGTGTCTTTTGTGCGTAATATAATTTCAACCCATATCTGTATATTGGAGACAGTCAAAATTTGACCTGAAGTTTGGTAAGGATTTGTAGCTTGAAATCTCAAGTCACTTTTGATTTTCTTACATATTTCACGCAATCAGACAGTAACATTGTTGCATAATAATATTTATAAATTTATTTGTGTACACGATTGATGAGATGCTAATCCTTTCTCACTCAAATTCGTGTATACGAGCAAAAAGGGTAATTCTCTCCCAAGGAGTGGATTCAAGCCCCCCGACATAGGGGACAGAAGGAGAACCTCGCCTGCTGCTTTGCACAGCTGTCTTAACCGCCCAATGAATGGCATTGTAAGAATAATATTACCGTACTCGTAATGCTGCATCAAACTTACGGTTGTTACAAGATACACAAGTACTGCCTTGGGAGGAAATACTGCCGTTAATACGCGGGGAATATTACGGATACATGCTTTGTCCTTGTCATAGCATATTATCATAATCTAAGCCTTCTAATTATATGGGCAATCTTTATTCCCCATAAGAAATACGTCAATGACTGAATGTAGTAATATATGACAGCACGCACCTTCTTTATCAATATCACACACGCACCTGCGTGAACGGTGCTTCACTTCATATGCTATGTGCTTATCTGCACGTTCGCGCTCAGACTCCGCCTTCGGTCACGTAACTGCTCGAGCATGCTTCGAACTGGCTCGAACCTCGGCGCGTATCGCGTCGGCTCGATCCCGCTCGAACACTGGTATCGTTTGCTCATCACTAGTCATTTCTTCGCTATGTATTCAGTAGTGATGGGTTGCGACTGGAATCGCGAAGAGTCGTTTCCATATGCCTGGAGAAACGGGTACCCGATTCCGGAATATATTCCGAAGAACTAGTAGCACCATCTACTGTATGATGCAGATACGTAAACACGTGCAGCACGAATGTGTTCTGTAATATGAGATCGTTTTGTTTTAAAATCAGATCACTTTACGAGTCATGCCTGCTCTCATTGTAGTGTCCTAGAATTATTATACTCTACTGCGACTGTAATTTGGTCAGAAAATATTATTCTCTGTTTGAAACTAATCAATTTGTTCGGATTGTAAACATATCAAAACTTGTACGGGAATAATGACATAATATAACACTACTATTTCTACAAAATACAATTGTACTAAAGAGACAACCTTAACAAATATTAAGCAGTGATGAAAACAAAAAGAGTAATTCTGACAGTTATTCATAATAATATTTAGCAGTATTTTGAAATGTTCTTCTTTTTCTTTTTCTACCACTTTTCCCACACCTGAGGGGTCGCGGGTGCGAACTGTATAGGCTACTGGGTGATCACCTAATTGGACCATACTTCTTTGAGAATCATTTGACAGGAGCCCGGTACCTACATTTTCTTCAAGACCAATTTCTAGAGGAAGTGCCCCTGCGTGAGCGTGTAACCGTATGGTATTAACACGACGGAGCTCCCCCTCACATGTCAGCAGATGTTCGCAACCACCTGAATGTTACACATCCCAGTCGATGGATAGGCAGGGGAAGACCAGTCACCTGGTCTGCTAGATCACCCGATTTGACGCCACTGTACTTCTTCCTATGGGGCTATTTGAAGGTTGTAGTGTACGCTCAGCAGCCGGAATATCCTGAAACCCTTCGAAACTTTATTACGGAAGCCTGTGAATCCGTAACACTTACAATGCTACAAAGAGCCTGAGTGGCAGTTCAACGGCGTGCTGAAACGTGCATTTCTGTAGAAGGCCATCTATTCCAACACTTATTGCGTTAACAGGCTATTGCTCAGTCAAGCGGATTCAAACCCCCAACCATTCTATCCTCGTCCAGCCCTGCTTATAAAACATCCACGTAAGCAGCCCTAATAGCCTAGAATAGTGAAAAAACTGATTAATTAATTCTTTTTCTTCTTAACCTGTTTACCCTCTAGGATTAATTTTCCCTCGGACTCAGTGAGGGATCCCGCCTGTATCGCCTCAAGGGCAGTGTCCTGGAGCGTGAGACATTGGGTTGGGGGATACAATTGTCGAGAATGACCAATACCTAGCCCAGGCGGTCTCACCAGCTATGCTGAACAGGTGCCTTGAGGGGGGATGGGGAGATTGGAAAGGATAGACAAAGACGAGGGAAGGAAACGGCCGTGGCCTTAAGTTTGGTACTATCCTGGCATTTGCCTGGAGGAGAAGTGGGAAGTCACGGAAAACCACTTCCAGGATGGCTGAGGTAGGAGTCAAACCCACTTCTACTCATTTGAGCTCCCGAGGCTGAGTGGACCCCGTTCCAGCCCTCGTACCACTTTTCAAATTTCGTGGCAGAGCCGGGAAACGAAACCGGGCCGCCGGGGGTTGCAACTAATCATACTAACAGCTATATCACAGAGGCGGACAATAAATTAATTCTTCTTCTTCTTTATCTGGTTACCCTCCAGGGTCGGTTTTTCCCTCGGGCTTAGCGGGGAATCCCACCTCTACCGCCTAAAAGGCAGTGTCCCGGAGCTTCAGACTCTGGATCGGGGTATACAACGGGGGAGGATGACCAGCACCTCACCCAGGCGGCCTCATATGCTATGCTGGACAGGGGCCTTGCGGGGGGATGGGAAGATTGGAAGGGATAGAAAAGGAAGAGGGAAAGAAGCGGCCGTGGCCTTAAGTTAGGTACCATCCTGCAATTTGCCTGGAGGAGAAGTGGAAACAGCTTATAAATCTCATATTTATTCCGTATTGGCTCAGCACAACTAAGGTTAAGTTATGAGTAGGTTCCCACTTTCCAATACTTATCAATTTCTATATAATAGGCTTATTAATTACATAATATAAACCATATAATCTCTAGTACATGTTTCGTTCCGATTATGGAACATCTTCAGCTAAAATTTGATAAAATGGCAAGACAATTAAAATACATTGATGTTATGATGATACAAAAGCTAAAAGATATGATAAAATGGCTCGAAGATTAAAACATATGATAATGATGATGAGATAAAGTTCATTCATGTTGGTTAAAAATTCAACAAGTCAGTGTTCAAATGACGAATTAAAAACGGCGATAAGGTTCTTCTTCATGTTGGAGACGTGTACATCTTGTTGATCTTGAAGATAAATTGAAGAAATACAAGATTTTCTTATATGTATTTATCGGGGGAACTCTTGATAAAATAACCGTAGTTGAAGTTGAGTTTTGGTAGGATTATTGAAATGAGTCTTATAGTCGGTCTTGTCGTATTTAACGTCCTCCCTTATGCCGTGTTGTTAACTGACTGAGTCCTGTGTACGTGTGACACACGTGATGTAGTGGTTAACAACACGGCATAAGGGAGGACGTTAAATACGACAAGACCGACTATAAGACTCATTTCAATAATCCTACCAAAACTCAACTTCAACTACGGTTATTTTATCAAGAGTTCCCCCGATAAATACATATAAGAAAATCTTGTATTTCTTCAATTTATCTTCAAGATCAACAAGATGTACACGTCTCCAACATGAAGAAGAACCTTATCGCCGTTTTTAATTCGTCATTTGAACACTGACTTGTTGAATTTTTAACCAACATGAATGAACTTTATCTCATCATCATTATCATATGTTTTAATCTTCGAGCCATTTTATCATATCTTTTAGCTTTTGTATCATCATAACATCAATGTATTTTAATTGTCTTGCCATTTTATCAAATTTTAGCTGAAGATGTTCCATAATCGGAACGAAACATGTACTAGAGATTATATGGTTTATATTATGTAATTAATAAGCCTATTATATAGAAATTGATAAGTATTGGAAGGTGGGAACCTACTCATAACTTAACCTTAGTTGAGAAGTGGAAAACCACTGAAAACCACTTCCAGGATCGCTGAGGTGGGAATCAAACCCACCTATACCCAGTTGACCTCCCGAGGCTGAGTGGACCCCGTTCCAGCCCTCGTACCACTTTTCAAATTTGGTGGCAGAGCCGGAAATCGAACCCGGGCCTCCGGAGGGTGGCAGCTAATCACACTAACCACTACATCACAGAGGCGGACCAATAAATAAATAAATAAATAAATAAATAAATAAATAAATAAATAAATAAATAAATAAATAAATAAATAAATAAATAAATTAATTAATTAATTAATTAACCAACCCACGACGTGAGGGCGTTGGGATGCATTGGCTCTGCGGATGATTCTCGAAGTACAAAATGCGAATAAAATTTGCAGGCTCAAGTGGGATTCGAAACCACCTACCAAACGCAGCTGCATTAACAGCAATGCACTTAACCTATGACAAAACGGCGACTCCTGCGAATAGGGTTCCAGAAAGCCTTCCGGATGGACTACTACTTCCGCTTCACAAATGCGCACACGTTTTCTATCAGTACACCATCGCTTTTAGCGTTCATTTCATACCCTACTGAAAGCTCATAATTGACACGTACTTTTTACATAACCGTATGACAGTTTGATGCATGCCTGTCGCATACGGTACATGTTTTGGAACGGTAATGGTGCAGTGAGTGATTAAAGGCGATTGTTGTTTGGTAAACGGCAAAGGAGAATAGACCACAGCGACACCAGTATGTTCGGTGGGATGCCTGACAGCATAAAACGTCAGGCGCGGCTGACTCACCCGGTAATTTGGCTGGGCCCAAACTTGAAGTTACTTGCGTGATCATTTTCGTCGAATTCAAAAGCAACATAGTATTCAAAATGTTATTAGTGCATTCACGTTATCAGAATGTTCAACAGAATTATTCAAATTACTTCTAAAAGATCAATATCCTAGTTTTGGGAATTATAATATGATTATACTGTATTATAAACATGTAGGATAAATGCCACGAAATACGATAAATGTATTACTCACATGATCATGTTATATGGTGAATTGATTTCAGCGTGCTTTCTGGGAGGCAAACTCGTCTACGATGGCATCTGGTCCTCGCATGAAGTGATAGATTTTCTCCTTCTCATTGGAAATCACTGGAGGTTACGAAGGCTTTCCTCGGTCATAGTGTCGGGAGATTGTGTGCAGCCCAGTACGAAATTACGAACAAACTAAATCAATATGATTTTGATTGTTTTCTTCTTTTTCTTCCTCTTTATCTCTTTACCTTCCAGGGTTGGTTGTTCCCTCCGACTCAGCGAGGGATTCCCCCTCTATCGCCTCAAGGGCAGTGTCCTGGGGCTTCAGACTCTGAGTCGGGTAATATAACTGGGGAGTATGAGCAGTACCTCGCCCAGGCGGCCTCACCTTCTATGCTGAACAGGGGCCTTGCGGGAGGATGGGAGGTTTGGAAGGGATAGACAAGGAAGAGGGAAGGAAGCGGCCGTGGCCTTAAGTTATGAACCATCCCGGCATTTGCCTGGAGGAGAAGTGGAAAACCACGGAAAACCACTTCCAGGATGGCTGAGGTGGGAATCGAACCCACCTCTACTCAGTTGACCTCCCGAGGCTGAGTGGGCCCGATCCAGCCCTCGTACCACTTTTCAAATTTTGTGGCAGAGCTGGGAATCGAACCCAGGCCTCCAGGGGTGGCAGCTAACTACTCTAATCACTACACCACAGAGGCGGACTTGATTGTTTTCAGTAATATAAATCTTGAAGTTACTGTAATTTGGTGGTAATCGTTTTCTCAACTTCTTCTGATGGGGGCAGATGACTGGAAGGTATGCAGAGCCTATGGTTATTTCTCTGGGTCCCTCCCAATTTCCAAGTTTAATCTAGGCCACGGTTAAGTCCCGAGAGCAGTGTTCCTGCAACATAAGACGTTTTAATTTCCTGTTCACAAAAAGACATGTTCTGGGTATTTCCGATGTTGTGTTGTACATCAGCTTACCTCCAGATTCCGCCAGTCCTGCTATTCTGCCCTTGACTACGCATGGCTCTTGAATAAGTGCCACGTCAATAGCCTCGGACTTGAACTTCCTTGCTAAATTGTCCACAGCTGCTTTTTTATGCTGAAGATTGGCCTTCAGCTCCATCTTTATCAACATTGGGTTTCGTTTTTCCTCTGGTGACTTGAAACTTGATCTGCCCAAGTCTGAGCTTAGCCTTAAGGCTTCTCTTTTTGAACTCTTCAAAGTCTCTTTCACCAAGGGCTAAAACGACTGTTCTTCCTGTCCTGTCGATTGAAGTGGCATTCAGCACTCTCCACTCTTGTGTTAGAAGTTTGGTATCGTGCTGATTGATTCCGACAGCAGTCTGCTCTACTGGAGCTTCTGTTGCCATTTCTTGTTTTGAGCCGGCGACAGTCCGTCCAATTGGGTCTTCTGTCTCCATTTTTTCATCTTGGGCTTGCTCCCGGATCTTCTCTACTGGAGCTTCCTTAGCTTCCCTTGATGTCGAAATTATTGAAATTGGTTCCTTATAAGCATCCATATTTCAATAAATCATAGGGTTTTTGCCACTTCCAAGGTCCTGAGCGTCGTTCTCACCATCCGTGATGAGGCATACAGCCAGACATTGTCCTCCCGCATCTCAGGCTCTCCGTAGCAGAGACCACGCCCCTCAGTCGCCCATCCAGCGGTCCGCCCCTGACCCGAACCTAGCCAAGTCTGTTTCCCCTTCAGTAGGCCTACCCACTTGGTCACCACTTGGCATTATCATGACTGAGTTCACAGCCATGACTTTCCCCCTAGGTTGGGATCGCTCTCAACCCGCGGTTCGTCTTGGCTACGTAGAGCAAAGTGATGTGTTGGTTCCAGCACCCCGCAGTGAGCCTTGACCTCAATCACCAGCCCCACTTCACTTGAACCACCGTATCACCCATGTGGAAGAACCATGGATGCCTCTCTAGCATGTGTGGGCGCGGCCTCCACTTCAAAGCCTTGACTTGGGCTAGTAACAATAACTGGTCGTTTAAAAAGACCGCTGTTTGTTCTGATGGTATCCACTCGTGCGAGTCCATCATTCCCAGGATAAGCAGTCTCCACCACAGCCAACTTCCAACAAAGAGGAGGAAAGTTGTCATCCTTCAGAAGAACAACTGTTCCAGTAGCTAGGTTCTTCTTGGGACAGGTCCATTTCTTCCTCTGTTGCAGTGAATTCAGGTAATCGGCAGACCATCTCTTCCACAACTGCTGCTGCCTTGCCTGGATACGCTCTCATCGAGACAATCTGATGATGGGCAGGTCAGTAATGTCAGGCTCAGGAATGGTGGTAAGGGGGGCACGAATTAGGAAGTGAGCAGGTGATAAATAATTAAGGTCATTAGGATCGCTCGTTAAGGCAGATAAGGGGCGAGAAATAAAACATGCTTCTATCTATGCAGTAAGTGTACATAGCTCCTCAAATGTCAGAAGCGCATTATCCGCAACTCTTCTCAAGTGGTTTTTCACGGACATGACAGCTGCTCCCCGAATTCCGCCAACGTGTGGAGAACTGAGAGGTGTAAAGTGCTATATGATGCCTTCCATCGCTAATGAGGTCCTCGTCTCTTCACAAAAAAAAACTGGTTGAAAGGAATAGTTTTTGCAGATGCTGCATTATTGTGTTGGCACCAATGAAGTTAGTGCCATTATCACTATAGATTATGGAGCATTTTCCACGTTTAGCTATGAATCACCTCAGGGCTGCCAGGAAGGCATCAGTAGAGAGCTCATTCACCACCTCCAGGTGAAGAGCCTTGATAGCCAGACAGATGAACAATGTAACGTAACTCTTCGTTGTCTGTTTGCTTCTTATGTTACACCTCCTGACGAAGGAAGGACCAGCATAATCAGCTCCTACGTTAATAAATGGGCGACTCTCTTGCACTCTGGTCACAGGGAGCTGTCCTATCAGCTGTTCAGCTGTTGACGCCTTGAATCTCAAACAGGTTAGACATTTGTGGATGACTCTTCGAACAACTGCCCTGATCATGGGGATCCAGAATCTTTCTCTTAATTATGCAATTACTCATTGAGCACCTCCATGCTAATGCTTAATGTGTTCTGCCATCAAAACAAGGTTTGTGAGAGCATGCTGGGGAGGAAAGACAAGCTGGTGCTTAGTATCATAAGGTATATTTGAATTTACAAGTCTTCATCCTACCCTTGCCTTGAGGATTAGCACTATTGTGGATGAATCGCCCACAATATGCAGTAACTCGAGTCAGTCGGGACAGTGTCGAGTATTTCAGCATAAATTCATCCCAATAGGTACCTATCAACATGATTACGGGAAGTGTACTTCGTGACTCAAGTAGATCCTCTTCTGCGTGGGATGAGATTGTATCTGGCCATGATTAAGTGGACTCAATTAACCAAGATGGTCCGTGCCAGCACAGGTTCACAGATTAATACCTCGTGGTTGTCCTGGAGCAACATCTCTGGATATTAAATCTTCTGGATTGCAACTGGTAGGAGCATGTCTCCATTCTGCCTTATGAAAGTATTCTTGAACTGAAGAGACCTGTTGGCCACAAATGTTTTCCAGCGTGTAGCAGGAGATGCGATCCAAGCTAAGACAATGGTGGAATCCGTCCACAGGTACAGCTTGCTCACTGGGAGAAACAAAACTGAAAGGGTCTTGGGTCTTGTGGAGTAGTCGGGCAAGTAGTATAGCCCCACACAGTTCAATTCTTGGTAGTGTCGGTTTCTTCACCGGTGCTATTCTGGATTTAGAACATAATAATCTGACACAAGTCTGTCCCCTTTTGTCGACAGACCGTACATAAAGACAAGCTCCATAAGCTAATTCTGAAGCATCAGAAAAACCATGAATTTGTACTTCAACAGGGGGTTTCTTACATGTGACTAACCACTCAATATAAAATTCTCTTACTGCCTGAGGCTGAAAGTGAAGTTCATCCAATTATCTAACTAGTTGAGATGGGAGTCTGTCATCCCAGTTCAGATTGACTAGCCAATGTTTCCGCATAAAAATCTTGTAAGGAATTACCAATGGACTGACTAACCCAAGTAGATCAAATATTGATGCAATGACAGATAAAACCTTTCGTTTAGTTGCATGCATATCAGCATGATAGGGACGGTCTGAATACAGATTGCCACAAATGAGAAAATTATCAGTTACGGGATATCATAGTAGGCCTAAAGATTTCAAGCTAGTGCCTTCATCAAGACTTGAAGGGAGCTGGGTTTGCCTGCCCTCTTCTGAAATTGCTTCCAGTAACGCTGGGTGGTTTGCACACCATTTCCAGAGGTGAAATCCTCCACTCTCTAGTAAATTAATAAATTCAGACTGCAATTGAAGAGCATCCTGTATATTGTCACAGCCGCTTACTAGGTCATCAACATAAAAATCACTGCGAACAACTTGTGCTGCTCTGGAGAACCTCGATTCTTCATCTTCAGCAAGTTGCTTCTATCATCTGGTAGCTAGGAAGGGTGCTGCTGCTGTACCATATGTTACAGTTGTCAGTTTATAGTGACAGGGTGGGTCCCTACGTGATTCACTCCAGATAATCCGCTGAACTCTACTATCATCTGCATGAACCATTACTTGCCGATACATTTTAGCAGTATCTGCAGTGAAGTTTCCCAGAGCCTCAGGCTTCTGCTTGAGGGCTAAGCGAGCTAAAACTCTACCTGTAGCATCTCTGGTGGTATTCTCTGTAAAGTGCCTTTCTGTGACTCTCTCTCCTCTTGTAATAATTGGGGACGTAAGCTCTTCAAATTCCCAGAACCGCTGTAGCTGGGTGTCTAACCCGTCCTCTGACTTCAAGAAACATGTGAATAGAGTAAGACATTTCTATTCCCTCTGATGGTAGTGTCCAGCAATAATCCATCCTAGTTCAGTGTATTGAAGAATAGAATAATCTGGTGATCTAGTTCTGCGACCAAATTTCAATTATGAAAAGAAATGTTCTGCGCCTATTAACAATTCAGTGTCACCTGGCTGGAAGAAGTAGGGGTCAGCGAGCTTCAAGTTAGTGAGCAAGTTCCAATGCTCATGCTGAATGTAGAGATAACCACTCTAACCCATCAAGTGCCATAATTATGGATAGCGGAAGCCTTTACCTTTCACCCTTCCAATGGCCTTCATGGCCTGTACGGAGATGACTTTCCTTTTTGCTTGTTAAATACTAGTACTCATGTTTATTATGTTTATTTATTCATATCACTGTCCGGCTCCATGGCTAAGTGGTTAGCGTGCTGGCCTTTGGCCACAGGGGTCCCGGGTTCGATTCCCAGCAGGGTCGGATTTTTAACCATAATTGGTTAATTCCCCTGGCATGGGGGCTGGATGTGTGTGTGCCGTCTTCATCATCATTTCATCCTCATCACGACGCGCAGGTCGCCTACGGGAGTCAAATAAAAAGACCTGCACCAGGTCTTTGCGGAGGCTACACGGCATTTATTTATTCATACCCCTGCCTTGTAATTCAGTGACCATGGAATGGCTCTTGATGTTGTAAGTTACCGCATATATATTTCTTTATTGCATACTCTAGTTGTTGATGTTATTAATATTGTTATTACTACATATCCATTAAAATGTAAATAAACTAATATGGTTCATGTTTGTGGGTTACTGTAGTCACGTCCTAGTTCGTGAACCATGGGCAACGGCTGAGTGGCCTAGTAAGTGGTCCTGAGAGTCGGGATACCAGCTGCTATGGAATGGGAGTGGGCATCTCGGACATATTCTGAGTCGTGGCCCTCCTTGTGCTCAGGCGGCTAGGACTATACAATTCACCGGTGGTCCATAACCCGTTAGAGGAGAGATCCTCACTTGGACTATGTGCAAGTAGGGCAGCATCCTGCTTCATGAATTTACCGAGCTCAGAACACTTTAAGCAAGCCTCGGACCTGTGGAGTAATGGAGTCCCACTCCCATTTGACAGGCGAGGGACTCGTTGGAAACAACTTGGCGAACGAAATGGAATTCGATGGGGAGCTATCAATATTAATGGGGCTTATGGAAGAAAGAAGGTAGAACTGGCTGAGTCAGCAAAGAGGATGCATCTGGATGTGCTAGGAGTAAGTGATATTCGGGTAAGGGGAGATAATGAGGAAGAGATAGGAGATTATAAGGTGTACTTGACGAGTGTTAGAAAGGGAAGGGCAGAGTCTGGCTCTTTATCAGGAATACCATTGCACGCAACATAGTTTCTGTTAGGCACGTAAATGAGCGAATGATGTGGGTAGATTTGTCAGTGGGAAGAATTAAGACAAGAATTGTGTCCGTGTATTCACCATGTGAGGGTGCAGATGAGGATGAAGTTGACAAGTTTTATGAAGCATTGAGTGACATCGTGGTCAGGGTCAACAGCAAGGATAGAATAGTGCTAATGGGCGATTTCAATGCGAGAGTTGGGAATAGAACTGAAGGATACGAAAGGGTGATTGGTAAATGTGGGGAAGATATAGAAGCTAATGGGAATGGGAAGCGTTTGCTGGACTTCTGTGCTAGTATGGGTTTAGCTGTCACGAATACATTCTTCAAGCATAAGGCTATTCACCGCTACACATGGGAGGCTAGGGGTACCAGATCCATAATAGACTATATCTTAACAGACTTTGAATTCAGGAAATCTGTTAGGAATGTACGAGTTTTTCGCGGATTTTTCGATGATACAGACCACTATCTGATCTGTAGTGAACTAAGTATCTCTAGGCCTAGGGTAGAGAAAGTGAAATCTGTCTGCAAACGAATAAGGGTAGAAAATCTCCAGGACGAGGAAATTAGACAGAAGTACATGGATATGATTAGTGAGAAGTTTCGAACAGTAGACAGTAAGCAGGTTCAGGATATAGAAAGTGAATGGGTGGCATACAGGGATGCTGTAGTAGAAACAGCAAGGGAATGCCTAGGAACAACTGTGTGTAAAGATAGGAAAAGGCGAACATCTTGGTGGAATGATGAAGTGAGAGCAGCCTGTAAACGTAAAAAGAAGGCTTATCAGAAATGGCTCCAAACAAGGGCCGAGGCAGACAGGGATTGGTACGTAGATGAAAGAAACAGAGCGAAACAAATAGTTGTTGAATCCAAAAAGAAGTCATGGGAAGATTTTGGTAATAACCTGGAAAGGCTAGGTCAAGCAGCAGGGAAACCTTTCTGGACAGTAATAAAGAATCTTAGGAAGGGAGGGAAAATGGAAATGAACAGTGTTTTGAGTAATTCAGGTGAACTCATAATAGACCCCAGGGAATCACTGGAGAGGTGGAGGGAATATTTTGAACATCTTCTCAATGTAAAAGGAAATCATCATGGTGGTGTTGCAAACAGCCAAGCTCATGGGGAGGAGGAAAATGATGTTGGTGAAATTATGCTTGAGGAAGTGGAAAGGATAGTAAATAAACTCCATTGTCATAAGACAGCAGGCATAGATGAAATTAGACCTGAAATGGTGAAGTATAGTGGGAAGGCAGGGATGAAATGGCTTCATAGAGTAGTAAAATTAGCATGGAGTGTTGGTAAGGTACCTTCAGATTGGACAAAAGCAGTAATTGCACCTATCTACAAGCAAGGAAACAGGAAGGATTGCAACAACTATCGAGGTATCTCATTGATTAGTATACCAGGCAAAGTATTCACTGGCATCTTGGAAGGGAGTGTGCGATCAGTCGTTGAGAGGAAGTTGGATGAAAACCAGTGTGGTTTCAGACCACAGAGAGGCTGTCAGGATCAGATTTTCAGTATGCGCCAGGTAATTGAAAAATTCTACGAGAGGAATAGGCAGTTGTGTTTATGTTTCGTAGATCTAGAGAAAGCATATGACAGGGTACCGAGGGAAAAGATGTTCGCCATACTGGGGGACTATGGAATTAAAGTTAGATTATTAAAATCAATCAAAGGCATTTATGTTGACAAGTGGGCTTCAGTGAGAATTGATGGTAGAATGAGTTCTTGGTTCAGGGTACTTACAGGAGTTAGACAAGGCTATAATCTTTCACCTTTGCTGTTCATAGTTTACATGGATCATCTGCTGAAAGGTATAAAATGGCAGGGAGGGATTCAGTTAGGTGGAAATGTAGTAAGCAGTTTGGCCTATGCTGACGACTTAGTCTTAATGGCAGACTGTGCCGAAAGCCTGCAGTCTAATATCTTGAAACTTGAAAATAGGTGCAATGAGTATGGTATGAAAATTAGTCTCTCGAAGACTAATTTGATGTCAGTAGGTAAGAAATTCAACAGAATTGAATGTCAGATTGGTGATACAAAGCTAAAACAGGTCGATAATTTCAAGTATTTAGGTTGTGTGTTCTCCCAGGATGGTAATATAATAAGTGAGATAGAATCAAGGTGTAGTAAAGCTAATGCAGTGAGCTCGCAGTTGCGATCAGCAGTATTCTGTAGGAAGGAAGTGAGCTCCCAGACGAAACTATCTTTACATCGGTCTGTTTTCAGACCAACTTTGCTTTACGGGAGCGAAAGCTGGGTGGACTCAGAATATCTTATTCATAAGTTAGAAGTAACAGAGATGAAAGTAGCAAGAATGATTGCTGGTACAAACAGGTGGGAACAATGGCAGGCGGGTACTCGGAATGAGGAGATAAAGGCTAATTTAGGAATGAACTCGATGGATGAAGCTGTACGCATAAACCGGCTTCGGTAGTGGAGTCATGTGAGACGAATGGAGGAGGATAGGTTACCTAGGAGAATAATGGACTCTGTTATGGAGGGTAAGAGAAGTAGAGGGAGACCAAGACGACGATGGTTAGACTCGGTTTCTAACGATTTAAAGATAAGAGGTATAGAACTAAATGAGGCCACAACACTAGTTGAAAATCAAGGATTGTGGCGACGTTTAGTAAATTCTCAGAGGCTTGCAGACTGAACGCTGAAAGGCATAACAGTCTATAATGATAATGTATGTATGTGTGTTAATATAGTAAATTATGCTTATCTCTTTGGATTCATTTATTTCATTGCATATTGTTAATGCTATGACAACATGGCTTCTTTATGATGCAAACATAAAAGTATTTCTTCCCATATAGATTTGTTATACCTGCATCAATCAGAGCACAGACTAGGGAAGTATATTTTATTAAAGTAAATAATGTTCTTACATATATGTATAATTGAAGAACTGAAGATCCATATACAGATATTTGGGTCGCCCACTGGTAGAGGTACAAAGTGTGTAATTTGGGAAAGAGTAAACCCATGTGCATGTGGTATTACGCGTCACAAGAAACTGGGTGAATTGGGTGTACATTTCGATCACATTGCTGTGAGCTTGCATTCGGGAGATGGTTGATTCGAACACCACAGTCAGCAGATCTGAAGTTGTTACTTTTGCGTGGTTCCCTCATTTTTATTTCAGGCTAATGCTGTGGCTGTACCTTTATTAAGACAACGATAGATTCCTTTCATTTAAGTTCTAGCTCTATTTCCTATCCAATTCTTGCCTTACAACCTGTCTACAATCAGTGTGATTTAAGCCAATATATATATAAAAATCCGGTAATGTTGTTTGACACATTAGTGCCCCTGTACATTTCCTGGGTTTCCATAATGTGGTAAGCTTGAGATACACCAACTTGCAAGCTTTTTTTTTTTGTTTTGTTTTACGTCGCACCGACACAGATAGGTCTTATGGCGACGATGGGATAGGAAAGGCCTAGGAATGGGAAGGGCGTTAATTAAGGTACAGCCCCATCATTTGCCTGGTGTGAAAATGGGAAACCACGGAAATCCATCTTCAGTGCTGCCGACAGTGGGGTTCGAACCCACAATCTCCCGATTACTGGATACTGGCCGCACTTAAGCGACTGCAGCTATCGAGCTCGGTAACGTGCAAGCTAAAAATATGTTTAACATGCCCCCTCCCCCGGACCCTACTGCTTATTGAAGAAAGAATAAAACAGCATCCAAGCAATAGGAAGGAAAGATATGCCCTACGTGGTAAGTCCTTGAACTTATGGAAATTACAGTAAAATATACAATCTAGATCTCCCTTTCTTTCTCTCTCTCTTTCTCCCCCCCCCCCCCCCACCTCCCTTTAAGAATACGGTTATAGTAATTCGTACATCAAAATAAATGCAGGAAATTTAAAAAAAATAATTTAAGCGATTGAAGGAGAGAATGTATGACTAGCTCAGATGGTATAGCTCAGGTTAGTGGGTTCGAGTTCGGCGGTATTTGAAGGTGCTCCAATACGCCAGTCTCATGTCTGTTGACCTACTGGTAAGTAAAAGAACTCTTGCGGGACGAAATTCTGGCACCTCGGCGCGTATGAAAACCATGGAAGTAGTTAGTAGAACTAATAACATTATTATTCTCAATTCCACAGTGAGCATGAAAGCTGACCTAATTTCCATTCACATAGCTTAGCACATTAGTTCTCCTATATGCTTCCTGGATAAGCTTGAAGATATAACCTGCCTGAAAGCTGAAAATATGCCCAATAATCTCTCTCTTTTACTGGTTATTGAAGAGAGAAGAAAACGTTCGCGTAAAAGAAGGGAAAGGCATTAAGTAATTACTGAAACTTTTCGAAAATCACACTGCAAAGACTTATTAAATAAATTGCATCGTTTAAGACGCCCCTCTTTCCAAGAATATGGTTATTGTAATACTTATAACAAAATAAAGGCAGAAATATGTAACATTAATTTGTGTGAGATTGAGAAAGTGTGTTTATTTCCTTAATTCCTCAGTTAGCGTTGAAACCGACTTAGTTATCAATATATTGATTTATTTCATTTTAACTTTTATCATTTACTGTGTTAAGGTAACGTTCATTATCGATGCTTACATTGAGGTTATTTTGTTATGGTTATGTCTGGTGATTTTAATATGTAACTAGTCTTGTTGGCAGCAGTGATGAGCCATACCTTCTAGTGTATGGCCTTACTTGGCGTTTACTATAAATTTGCCTATGAAGGAAGCGACCATGGTCATAATTAAGGTACACTTGCAATATTTGTCTGGTGTGGAAATGAGAAACCACGGAAAACCATGTTCTAGACTGTCGACACTAGAGTTTGAAAAAAAATAATGAATGAGAGCTAATAGCTATGTGACCCATACTGCGTAACCAAGTCGGTCAGTGAAAATCTCCCTGCTCTTTATATGAACTATCTCCATGGAAATTTTTCCTTCTTATAAACTTCCCAGGGAATCCAAAAGTAAAGTTGTCAAAAAAATGAACGCCATAAATTTAAGGCTTAAACACCTATTCATTGGTATATGAGGCTAGTGGTAGAATGTAAGAAAAAGGCCACTACCTAAGGGTGGGTATAATGGTTTGTTCAATCATAATAATTGCAATGTTGTGTTTCTTTAGTTGGCATTTTCTTATTTCTTTGTTCATTCTGTATTTTGCTCAAAAGGCACTCGCCATCTGGCTGAATTTCAAATTCACTTCAGCTTTAGTTCAAGAGTTTGAAGGCTCTTTCTTTGTTGTTGCTAATTTCGATCAGTTTATTAGACGAAATTAGAATGGTTTGTGGGAGATATTTTAACTTAGAGGCAGAATTAATTTTATTCCTAGTGTTTACGAAACGAAAAACACGACAAGCATTACGAAGAAGCGTATCCTTTTGTTATTTTATTCATGGCCGATGCAGTATTTTGCCTTGTTGGAAATCTTGTCAACTGTCGTCGCATGACGTCACGACGTTGTTTATGGCCATAGACTCCGCTGTGAGTCACCTAACCCCTCGTGCAGACGTCTGCAGGCAGCCAAGGTCACGTTGTAGCGCCTCTAGGGTCAAACCGAGCTATGAGTGGGCATACCTGTTCAATTATATACATGTATCCATCATCAGAGTTTTGGTTCCTTAAATGAAATTGTAACTGATATTGATTATCAGATTGAACAGTTTCCGGAGATACCGACAGCACTTCGGTGTTGTTCACCATAATGTCTTACAATAACATTGTTTGTTTCATGAAACCCAAGCAAGCTTCAACTTTTATGTGACTGTTAATTTCGCGATCACCGAGCGAGTTGGTCGTGCGGTTAGGGTCGCGTAACTCTGAGCTTGCATCCGGGAGATGGTAGGTTCGAATCCCACCGTCGGCAGCCCTGAAGATGCTTTTTCCCGGTTTTTCATTTTCACACCAGGTAAATTCTGGGGCTGTGCCTTCATTAGGATTACGGCCATTACATTCCCATTCATATCACTTTCCCATCTTTCCGTCGCCGAAAACTTTTGATGTGATAGTGCAAGTTTTAACCACTAGTAAAAAAATATCGTGATCATAGTTATGGAACTTACAGGTTTATGAGGAATCCGAACTACATTTACATGACATCCTATTTCAAAGATCCCGCATGCACTGGCCGGGATTCGAATCGCGACCGCGCTGATGAGAAGCCAATAATTATGCGACTCGACTATCACGCCTCTCTTTGAAGCCTGCACTTGTAATCATGTCTTCATGTTTATGTCATTAAAACCTCAGTTTCTATGTATTGTAGATGATATTTGACAAGGCGACAAGAGTTCAGGAAGATTACAGAATCGAGACTTTTTACCTAACCAGTACCTCAACTATCTGGCATTAAACATACAGTTGAAATGAAAAATCTACAGGGTACCTAACAATCATAATCATTGATATTCTCTCAATATAACGATGATTTAAATAATAATATTAATAATTTAATTATTACGTAATCATATTATTATTATTTTATTAATATTAATGTGGCTGTTTCTAGCCTGGTGCAGCCCTTGTAATGCAGGCCATCCGATGAAGGTGAGTGGTATCTGCCGTGTATAGGAAACTACGTGTTATTGTAGTGGAGGTTTGTGTTATGTGTAGTGTGTGAGTTGCAGTGTTGTTGGGGACAGTACAAAGCCCGAGTCTCCGGGCCAAGGGAATTAAACGTTTGAAGATAAAATCTCCGAGAAAGCCTGGAATCGAACCCGGGATCCTCTGACCATTCAGTCAAGGAGCCAAAAAAATAATAACAATAACAATAATAATAATATCGCTAACTACTTTTGCTATTTTTGGAGATACCAAAGTGCCAGAATTTTCCCGAAGGAGTTTTTTACATTTCGATAAATCAATCGACACAAGGCTAGTGTAC
Organism: Anabrus simplex; assembly: GCF_040414725.1. Taxonomy (NCBI): domain Eukaryota; kingdom Metazoa; phylum Arthropoda; class Insecta; order Orthoptera; family Tettigoniidae; genus Anabrus; species Anabrus simplex. Next base: position 824,453,276 of record NC_090266.1, on the reverse strand, counting down.
TTGCGCACTTTCAAATACCACCGGACTGAGTTCAGATCGAACCCACCAGCTTAGGGTGAACTGTCAGGGCCGTTCAGCCCTGCATCGTACACTGAGGTGGAGAGTACTTAATTATATCTGATAGTAAGGTATCACCAACTGGAATACCTACTGAATTCATATTTAAATTCAGCCAAGTTTTCATAAATGAGGCTTTTTTTGCGATTTTCAAAGACGCGGTGGTGCCAGAATTCTATTCCGGAGGAGTTATTTTACGTTACTTAATAGTGGCTTAACGTCACACTAACACATCGAAGGTTTTTGGTGACGCAAGGATGGAAAAAGGCTAGGACTGGTGCCATTTGGCTCTGTTGGGCATTGCTTCATTATTTTCCCTAAACTGCTATAAGAAACAAATTAAACAATTACTGTGGGGGTTACAACTCACGTCTGAGATTCCCGCCTAAGTGTCTGTGTCATTGTTTCCCTGCCGATATTACGGAAGTCTGATTGTTGAGATACTGAACTTGTGATGTTTTGAACATCACAGCATGTACATAAAATTATCAAACTGTGGAATGAATTGGAAATATTTATATATATAAATTATTATGCTTACATATGGGATCTTTAGTCATCTATTTCACATTATCATCTCATTTCCTTGTATCACGGCAATAACGTATTCTGAACGAGCTGAGTCTTGAGTAAGGTATTAAAGCATCACCCGTATTAATAGCTTGCAGTAAATTTCCAGTAGCCCGAGGTCAGGCGACCGGACACGCCATGCTAATTTTAGCCCTGTACCAGGAAAAGGACATCATTGATATTGCAAAATTGCTTAGTCCCCTCCATATTCTAAGGAGACAGAAATTGTTAACTCCTACGTTTCGAACTTCGTTAGATGACGCTTTGAAAGCCCGCGAATTTTCAACCTATGCGAATGAATGTTACGAAACAAAATGGTGGATACACAGCGATGGAAATAAGAAGGGATAGAACCTCAGATCTTACTGGACCATGTGATATGAGAGATGGAGGGAGATTTTGGAGCCTACAGTATATACTTCAACAAGAGCTCGAAAGCGTCTTAGGCTTCTTAGGCCCGGTTGTATAAAACATTTGATCGGAGTTTAACGAGGAAAAATGGCTGCCAGTCAAGTTGAACTTTGATTTTCCGTTGTATAAACGCTAACCTACGATCATCTCTTCTCGATCTAAGTTCAGATTTGACTGCCGAATATTCGTCGGTTAATCTCCTTGAACTCAGTTCATTACCCTTCATATTAAACATTGAACTAGACCTGAAGACTTGAAAAGTGTTTCCTTGTATCGTATCTGCGTAAGAATACCGTACCGTAATAATATCGAGGTGAGTTATAAATATTTGAATGCTAGTAGTTAAATAATAATGCGCTGAAGATCGCTTGATTTTTTTTTCAGAAGTGAGGTTATGTGAATAGCCTACTGCAATACAAACACGTTGCTATTACTTAGTTTTTTGATACTGCTTCAATAATTAATTTTTTAAAATTATGTTTCAAGTTTACAAAACAAAGCAATTTATATATATATTTCTTTTCTTTAGCAGGGATGTCAGATTATTCCGACTTTTCGTCCGATGAAGAAGAATTGATTTTACGACGAGCTCCTCGCGTCTTTCGGCACAGACGGAATCCGATGATTGAAATGGGTGATGAAATGTTCAAAATGAGATTTCGTTTATCGAAAGATGTTGTGGAACGACTGGAATTAAAGTTAAGGGACACATTACAAAAACCTACTCAAAGAAATTATCCCCTGTCACCCATGTGTATGTTATTAATAACTCTTAGGTTTTATGCCACGGGAAGTTTTCAAATGGTTGTTGGAGATCTCTTTAATATTGACAAATCAACGGCTTCCACAACAATTCATAAAGTGACCAGGCAAATTGCTTCATGGAGACCAGAATTCATAACCATGCCTACAGAACGTCATGAAGCAGTTCAGGTAATGAGAGACTTCCACGAAATCGGCAATTTGCCCTGCATTTTGGGGGCAATAGACTGTACTCATGTGGCCATAATATCTCCTGGTGGTAATGATGCTGAAATTTTTCGGAATCGTCATGGGTGGTTTTCTCTAAACGTACAAGCCATCTGTGACTCAAAGTTACTATTCAGGAATGTAGTTGCGAGATGGCCAGGTTCGGCCCATGATAGTAACATTTTTAAGAATTCCAGAATTCGTGCACAATTTGAGGTTGGAGAATTTCAACAGGGCCTACTGTTAGGCGATAGTGGATACAGTTGTTGTCGCTATCTACTGACTCCTGTTTTACATGAGGAAACAGATGCCGAACGTGCTTACAACCGTGCACATAGAAGAACTAGATCTGCAATTGAAAGGGCCTTCGGAATGGTTAAGAGAAGATTTCCATGCCTGAGGATGAAGCTTCAAGTCAAACTACCTCGAGTTCCTCCAATTATTGTAGCTACATTTGTATTAAGCAATGTGGCTATAAGTGCAAATGATGACTTACCTGATATCGATCACCATGCTGCAAGAGAGGAAATGCCTTACATAGACCTCCCAGAAGTGACTCCAAATGAAGGACGGAGGGGAGAAAATACTGCAGTGCGAACTGCAATTATTAACAACTTATTCACGTAATACTATGTACGTAGGTTACTCACTGTTTGTGTTGTGTGGTCTGAATTAATACCATGATTTGAACTAGATTTGCTGATACGTAAACACCAAAGTAACTTACTCAGAAGGAATTTTCTCTGCAGATCTACTTTTATAGTCATTTTGTTAATATTGTTTTAAGTGGAGATGTCTTTTTTTTTCAATGAAGTTTTATTTTGAAATGCTGAAGATCCCATACATTTTTCAGCTCAAAGGATTTGATGTTATTTCACAGTTGTTGGAGAAATATAAAGTTTCAGTTATATTTAGCAAATGTATATCCATTGGCGTGGAGTTATTAGCGTTGATTTTCCCTTCAGAACTTATTGTAACAGTGTACAGAAAATTGTTTTGGTACCGTAAATATTCTCCCTTCAAAGTCTATGTCGGTGAATGCTGAATGAAAGCTGATAGTCGTTCCTTCTGCATATGGACAGCTGTTTATTTACTGTGCTTGTTTTTATATTTTGTGACCTCTGCAAAATTTACATGTGTTACCGGTTAGTGACATGATTTCATAAGCCCATTGCAATTGGCGAACATCGATACTTAAGTGATTACTCTTTTTAAAATATATTGTTTACTCAGAAGGCCATGAGTGAGAAGCCTAAAATTATTGACGTTAATTATGCATTGTACAGCATGACAATGACACGGTTATAATGTGTAGCTCCTCAGCACGGAAAGGAAAAATAAAATATGGATGGCTGTTTATTTACTGTGCTTGTTTTTATATTTTGTGACCTCCTGCAAAGTTTACATTTGTTACGGATTAGTGACATGATTTCATAAGCCTATTGTAATTGATTGGCCAACCTCAATTTAATGATACTTAAGTAGTTACTCTTTTTAAAATATATTGTTTACTCAGAAGGCCATGAGTGAGACACGGCAAAAATTATTGTCATTAATTATGCGATGTACAGCATGACAATGGCACAGTTAATGTGTAGCACCTCAGCATGGAAAGAATAAATAACATAGTAATCATGTGGGCAAATGGACATGGACTCTGCCATTGGTTGAAGAATACGCCATTGAAATGTCGTTCCCATAATTCAAGGCAGAACATCTCACTGTCTTGAATTATGGGAGTGACGTTTCAAAGAGTAACACTTCAGCTAGTGGCAAAATAAATGCATGCCACCACCAGCCATGATTTTACAATCTTGGAATAATGCGACTTATGATGTAATTTGAATTTTTTATTTTTTCGGTTAGTGGCTTTACGTCGCACTGACACAGATAGGTCTTATGGCGACGATGGGATAGGAAAGGCCTAGGAGTTGGGAGGAAACGGCTGTGGCCTTAATTAAGGTACACTGAGCTTGATAGCTGCAGCCGCTTCCTTCCTACTCCCAGCCCTTTCCTGTCCCATCGTCGCCATAAGACCTATCTGTGTCGGTGCGACGTAAAGCAACTAGCAAAAAAAAAATTAAGGTACAGCCCCAGCATTTGCGTAGTGTGAAAGTGGGAAACGGAAAACCATCTTCAGGGCTGCCGACAGTGGGATTCGAACCCAATGGGTGATATGAATGAACCGGAGACGTATCTTTTGTCTCATAAATATTAAGACATGTCTCGAATGTATATGAACCTTAAATCCTTAACATTCCTGCAACTCATTCACAACACTATCCTCCACTACACGGAGGCAGATGACACCCATCCTCGTCGGAGGGTCTGCCTTACAAGGGCGGTTCCAGGCTAGAAATAGCCACATGAAATTATTACCTATTATCATCATTCACATTTTGATATCTGGAAGGATATTTCTTCAAGTCTGAAAATTATCGCTCTCTATCACATGTTGGCCAAATGGTATTGAACGAATGTGTGAGTATCTTTGGTCCTGGTGTAAGCTATCCCATTTATGTTTACTTCAAGTGCCGTAAAATTCCCTGCCCATGCTTTTTTCGATAGCACTGTAAGTTTATTTAAAAGTTTCAACCGGCAGCTCGGGCCCTTGAAAAAAATATGCTGTAACTGGTTTCACAACATTAACAGATTCGCATAATGACATTATTCGGCCAATGATTTGCTGCCTCTATGAGTGCTGTTCTTTCTCAACCATCCCACCAAAATCTCACTTGTGTCGAATACTACAAGTGAAACATTTGGTTTGGATCAGACAGATTTCGATGAAAATTCGATGAATTGTCAATCCACCTGTATTAAATTTATTGCTGATATTCACTTTGTCATAAAATCAATGACATTGTTATAATTAATTGCTAAAGAACAGCTGGGTGGTTTGCAGCTGTATCGACCTCACATATGCACTGTAGAAATGCACCGATAGTTCTATTTTAAAGTTACATTAAACAGTGCACTTTAGAGTGAAAATGAGATTTTGACAACATGAACAGAATGTCTTGCTCATCAAACGCATTTTACTAATGTGCACAGTATATGAATATTTCAAAATATTAGGCTTTTAATACTTCTTTGTCGTTTACAATTGAAGCTAAAATGTGTAATATGAAATCCTCGTCATTTGTATATAAACTTGCATGCTATGAATAGCCTTAAACTTTTGGATTCTTGTCGAGTCTCATTTTGTCACACTGCGAATAACCTATGTAACGATGTCGATCATGCAGCAATGTTCTGATGTCTTAACTGATCATCCTACCATATTTCATTGAAATTGCTGCCATCTACACACCATGTTCCATTTAAAACTGGAGCAAGAATTTACAGTCAATAAATACCGGTACAAAAATATTATTTCACGGCAGAACGGTTATCACCATTGAGTTCCGGATATCTTAGCTCATAATGTTACTAAGTTTCATTGCAATTCGTCCGGTCCAAATCAAACAACTCCCTTGTTAGTTATATTCGTTTATGAATATGGATAGCATTTTGTATTATTTCTATAATTTTTTAAGTTTAAAATTTAGACAGTTTATGCAACAGTATATAGGTATTGGTTGTATATTATATACCAGGTGAGTTGGGTGTGCAGCTGTGAGCTTACATTCGGGAGGTAGTGGGTTCAAGCCCCACTGTCGGCAACCCTGAATATCGTTTTCCGTGGTTTCCCATTTTCACACCCGGCAAATGCTGAGACTGTACCTTAATTAAGGCCACGGTCGCTTCCATCCCACTCCTAAACCTATCCCATCGTCGCCGTAAGACCTATCTGTGTCGGTGCGATGTAAAACAAATTGTAGAAAAGTACATTATATGCAGAAACACCCCTCGCTATGCACAGGTATGATCAATAAACTCTTCATATTCATGAAGAATGAAGTACGAAGCGTGTTTAAAAAGTGTTTGAGTGACATTCAATGACCGCAGAAAATTATGCATTTGAATGTGGATCCTAAATGTGATGATAAATACAATGTAACTTCTTACATAATATCTTGAAGGAAACTTACAAAAAAAGAAACCTTAAATCAGTCGCTAACAAGCTGGGGTGCAAGTATACCAAGTGTACAAGCCACTACGTTTATGTAAGCCTAGAAAGAATTGAAATAATAACTGTAGTGATTATTGAATATTAATTAATAAGAAAGGTATAGTTTGCAGAATAGGCTCCCAAGTGAAACACAACTGAAGAAGAAAAGGCTGTCAAGAAGGAATCTACATGAAAAAAATATCGGTGGGTGTTCCATTTCGGTTGTACTTGTTTGTCTGCTCTTTTCTCCCTTTCATGTAAAAGATTTTCCATTTGCAGTTGCAAAACCTGTTTTGGCACTGAAATGAGTTGTTTTGTTTTATCGAGAACACACTGTCGCTTTTCAATCTTTTTCGCTTGTAAATCTAAAAATTTTATCTGTTCCAACATAACCACTCTTTGTAGCTCTCCGATTGTTAATTCACTCGTCAGCTGACAGATACCAGAGCCAGTGTGCGAGACTCATCTCAAGCGGAAGGAGACAAGTCTCGTTAGCGAGAAACAAACTTTATTCATATATATGACAAGTTCTGTCTCGCAAGTGACTTCCGTCTCAATCCTCCTTCGAGACTTGTCTCCGAGTTACACCTCATTTTTATTCATATCACCCATTATCTCCCGGATGCAAGCTCACAGCTGCACACTCCTAACCGCACGGCCAACTCGCCCGGTTGTAATATGAATAAGAAATGGAGGCCTAAAGCCGCTTCTAACCTGGGGGCTTATGCCCCCAGACCCCCTTTCCTTGATCACATACCAATGGTTTTGTCACTAGCCGGACCTAACGTATCGAGACCAATGGCTCCGTCACTAGAAAAATTATTTCATACACACAAAGGATATGGAAAAAAGAGACTTTTATACCAACATAGAACATACCTTAATTGCGATCTCCACAAACACCAATGTCAATTTTCAACAGTAACTTGATAACCATAGCAACGAATACATTGGTATGTCATACTAGAAACTAATCAGTGACAAGTGAACATTAAACAGCGGTTCTGCGCTGGTGAGCCTTAGATAAAGTTGTACCAATTTGACATCGCATTTCACAAGCTTAAATGCTTAAATTTAATTTTGAAGACGTTTGAACTGAAGTTATTTTATTTTGTAATCCATTTCTAAATTTGCTGTTATTAACAACTTATTCACATAATACTGTGCGTATTGTGATTTTTACAATTAAAGCGAGAATTAAGTCGTTTTTAAAGTAATTAAGTGATTAGTATTTAAAATACTGGTTGTTAGATGAATAGATATTAGATCTATATTTTTGGTAAACATATTTCCGAAGTATGGATCTATAATTGATGAAATCATGAGCTTACCATGTTTATAGGGAATAATACAGTTCAATTTGAAATTAATACTTCTCACATAATGAAAAAGGAAAATAATTCCAATAACTGAGATTGTTGATCAATCTTGAAACAATATTTCTTTGAAGTATAACTATTTGGATAATCAGAGTAACGTCGTGCTATACCAGCTAATCCTAAGAAATGTTGGGGGAAAGAACGTTAAGTTTACACCTACAAATATAGTTGTAAATTGGAATTTTAATTATATGGGTTTAATGTCAATCCTGTAAATAAAGGATATCATTGAATAAATCCGGCTATAATTGCAAATACTACTCCTACAGATAGAACACAGTGGAAGTGAGCAACAACGTAATATGTATCATGTAAATGAATATCAACTGAGGAATTAGCTACTAATCTTAACATTTTAATTTCACATATTTTACAACCTGAAATGCTTTTGAAGACTTCTTTCACAACCTGATAAGCTTAATTCTGAAGACTTTTAAGTTGAAGTTCTTTTATTTTATAATCCATTTCTAAATTCCGCACTTTAAGTTCATGTTCACGTTCTAGACACTTTAACATTTTAGCATAAAATTCTTGTTTCAACTGGTACAAGTTGTCGCCTCTCTTCCTTCCGGACGCTGAACTAGATGCTTCATGCCGGGCCACACTTTCTTTTGGAGGAAGCGCACTGTTTACAACAGGAATTTCCTTTATTACAGCTTCCTCATCCACTTCCACATCCTCTACCACCTCTACTAACACTTCAGGTTGCTGCCTGCCCGAGTCATCTACCGCAGCATGGAAATTGTGGTCGTCATCAAAAGGATTTGATAACGGTAAAAACTGCTGCTGTAGTGCACCAATTAACTTTTCTTCCGTGCTACTCAGTGTGGAAATAACAGCATTGCCTCCGCCTGTTTTATGTAGTTCAGTCTGAAAACATAAAACAAGTTCGTTACAATGAGTACCATATTAATGTACGTTGATTAGATGACATGAATATGAATTATTATAAATATAAACTACTCTACCCACAAAATAAAAAAAGTACTTGACACTTACCTTTTCATTTGCGAGTGATTTCTTGGTCCTCTTCTTTATGTTCTCATAACATAACCTAAGACTTTTCCAGTCCCTCTGGACACCCATACTACTGGAATTGAACTCGGTTTCAATTTCTTTCCAGGCCTTCTCTTTCAATTTCGAAGTCACCATATCGGTTCTTTTATTCTCTATTATATTTTTGTACCTCGATAATACAATATCAACCAGATCATCCTTTTCCTTCGCTGTGAAATTCTCAGAACGCTTCTTTGAAGTTCCTTCCATGTTTACTGAAGAGAATATGTTTACTTCGCGAGATCACAATATTTTCTTCTTCTACCTCTTCAGCAGTCACGGCCAGGTCAATCCCAACATTTAAGTATTATCCAACGGGCCGAGTTATTTCGTATTTCATTTGTCTTGCGGTGTTGCCACGTCCACTTTTTTGAACTCCGGTTACATTTGAACTTCACATGTGTGAACCGAGTTCAGTTTTATACAACGCGATGAAGTCGTAATCTCAGTTCATTTTCAGAACTAAGTTCTTAATTGATCTCCAGTTAGATGTCTTTATACAACCGGGCCTTAACATCTTAACATCGAGAGCGTCTTTATGTCGGAAGGTCTTAATACGAGAACATCTTAACGTCTTAGCGTCTGTACGACTTAGCATCTGATGGTCATGATGATAGAGGAATAAGGTCTTTATCATTGTTCTTATTATACGAGAGAAGACAGGGCAAATAGCAAGAGGAGGTTCTCCGTTTAGTTTACAAGTTCACTTCGCATCTCAGTAGAATACTACTTAAAGTTACTCTCATTGAGAACTGGTTATTTCAATGACGAGAGATAAAGTTAACGAGAGACCGGTTTTGACTTGTCTAGGACAGGAGATATTTTTGTTACTTATTTAGTTACGATACATTTCTATAATACGGAAGAATACAAGTGTATTCTCTCCATGAATGTAACCCAAAGTGGTTTCCATATTGAAATTGGGGCTCATTACCTCATTACGTAACGAGTATTATAGGAAGAGTCAGGAAAGTTGTTGTCCAATTAATGGGCAACGCACGAATCGGAAATAGGGCTGGTACTTACTACGAGAGATGACAACGGCAGTGCGAAAGGATCATCAAACAGCTCCTACATCGAACGTGTCCAGATACCAGAATCTACAAATGGTGAGCTAATGGCACAAATTACTGCAAGTCTCCGCGTAAAAGTTCATTTTATTAAATTTTATTTCATTCAATATTTCATTTGTTTCCATAAGTTCAGTTTTCGTTAATACGCCGTCACGTTTATCATCCTAATAACTAGTTATTTTAATTGGTACTTTCATAAATTCTTATTAATGATCCTTAGTTTCCTAGATAGTGTGTACTCAATGGTTAGTGTCCTGTCACACCACCTCTGGGAGTATTTAGAATCTCATTACTTACTATTATTAATTATCAATTAATGTCTTCAAGTCATAAGTTTGAAGGCTGGCGCCCAAGGGATATTGTTTATGGAGAGTGGACTGAGCAATTTTTTATTTATATTAAATTAAGGTGAACCAGCACGTCACATATTGTTACATATTGGTGCAAGAGCGCGTACGTCACAAACTGAACAGTGTAATTTCCTTCGTCACAATGACGCAAGGACTGAAGTAAGTACGGTGATATTAGTGTATCTTTTCTTTATTTATACATGTTAGAGAATATGTCAGTATCTCCTAGCGTCAGCCTGTAATATACTTTACCATTAATTGTACATGTGACACTTTCATTGATTCTATGAAGTAAAATATTTGTCAGGTGCCACTTGGCACTGCTAGGCGTTCGTCATGGCAACGAGCCATTAGTGATTTTCTGTAAAATTGTTTGTTATCTGATAGAAATGTGAATTGTTTTGTTCTATACAACATTCCTAATTGTCTTCAAACTGTACAACAATACTCTCACTATTATCCAACAATAAGTAAATTACATTTCCCTCGTGTTTCCTGAGTGCTCTTACTCCACAAGAGGCTCTTCTTCCGCCAGGCTGAGTGGCTCAGATGGTTAAGGTGCTGGCTTTCTCGCCCTAACTTGGCAGGTTCGATCCTGGCTCAGTCAGGTGGTATTTGAAAGTCCTCAAATACGTCAGCCTCGTGTCGATAGATTTACTGGCACGTAAAAGAACTCCTGCAGGACTAAATTTCGGCACCTCGGCGTCTCCGAAAACCGTAAAAGTAGTTGGTGGGACATAAAGCAAATAAAATTATTATTACATATATATAATTCGCTGGAGCCATCAAGGACCACGTTAAGTCTTGTTGCATTTGGCACTGAACTTGGCCTTCTTTAGAGCCAAAATTTCCCTCATTCTTTGTGAGTGGGCCTGCTTACGCTCCTCTGTCCAAGGGGCACCGTGTCTTCTCTTCGGTTGCTCGTCTCGGTTTAGCCCGTTCGTCAATATTTTCTTTCGGAAGAGATCTCTGTTAAAGGCGTCTTCAGCTGAGATATGTAGCATTTGCAGGTCTTCTTTGGTATTTCTAAACCAGGGAATTGTGGTTTTGGGTTTTGAATCAAAAAAGTGAAAGATTTCTTTAGTTAACTTTTTTCTGTCCATTCTTTTCAGATGACCGTAAAATCGTGCCCGTCTTTTTCTGATTGTGTCGGTAATTTTCTCTATTTTGCTGTAGACTTCCTTGTTGGATCTCTTTTGACGGATTCCATTTCTGTACTTTGATCCCAAGATTCCTCTCACAATTTTGCGTTCTCTTTTCTCCAGTTCTTCAAGGAGTCCTTTGTTGGCATTTAGAGACAGGGTTTCGGCTGCATATAGAACTACTGGCTTCAGAACTGTTTCATAGTGACGTATCTTGGTGTTTTGGGAAAGGCATTTTTTGTTGTAGATTGTGCGGGATGTTTGGTAGGCTATTTCCAGTTTGCGTACTCGCTCCTGAAGCGCTTCTTTGTCCAGTCCATTTTTCATGATGATCTCACCCAGGTATTTGAATTTGTCTACTCGGGTGATGTCCCCGTATTTTGTATGGAGTTTTGGTGGAGCCTGTTTGATGTTAGCCATTACTTCTGTTTTCTCAAACGATATCTGCAAACCAGTTTGTTCGGCAATTTCCTTTAAAATTTCAACTTGAGCTCTAGCGGTTTCTATGTCGTTTGAGAGAACAGCAATATCATCGGCAAATGCTAAGCAGTCTGTTGCGATCCCCTTGGATTTGGTTCCTATTCTCAATGGACTGTAGTTGGTTTCCTGTAATCTCACCCGCCAGGTTCTGATGATCTTTTCAAGAACACAGTTGAAGAGTATCGGGGATAGCCCATCACCTTGTCGGACTCCTGTTTTGATGTCAAAGGAATGCGAGAGACATCCGTGGAACCTCACCTTGGATTTTGTATCGGTCAGGGTGGCTCTAATTAATGCCAGCAGTTTCAAATCAACTCCAAATTAATTTAAGATGTTTAGCAGGACTTCCCGGTCAATGGAGTCGTACGCTTTCTTAAAGTCCACAAAGACTTATTATTATTATTATTATTATTATTATTATTATTATTATTATTATTATTATTATTATTATTATTATTAGTTCTTCAACTGCTCAAAGACGACGATTTGAGGTGATAACATATTTGGGAGGCAATTGCGGGAACAAGTTGAAGTTGTATCGTCTAGACGTCAGCGTCTGGGCAGAGACTGAAGTCGAGGATGCCATGGTTGAACAGAAAGGAAGACCAAAGCCAAACCTCGAAAAGCGAGCCGCCATGCAGCAACATGGGTGCCTTAAGATTTGGACGAAGATATTTCCAATTTCCCTCCAGCGGATTATTCAATCAATCAATCAATCAATCAATCAATCAATCAATCAATCAATCAATCAATCAATCAATCTTGATCTGCATTTAGGGCTCTCGGGCAGATGGTAGATTCCCTATCAATTGTTTTGCTAGTCTTTACTAAATTGATTTCAAAGTACTTGGTAATTTATCGAATGACTATAGACGACCTCATGCGTAATTCACAGTCAAGACAGAAATATGCATATGAAGAATGCAGCTCTCAGACACGCACTGAATGCGTGAAGTGACAACTAGGACTCGGTGTGCAATGTTCTGTCATGTTCCATGTGCGCAAGCAGTAATACTCATTGCCTAGTTGCGGATATTTCAGATTGATGTCTCTGTTCCTTGTAATATATTGATATGTTAGAATAGTATTTGTATGTTTCTGCATCACATTGATTTTGTGTGTGTGTTTTGAAGAATATCAGAAGAGAATCAGTTAGTAGTAAATTTATTCAATTTATTATAACTCACCATAATAATAATAATAATAATAATAATAATAATAATAATAATAATAATAATAATAATAATAATAATAATAATAATCACCATCATAACTGAGTGATTCAGACGGTTGAAGCGCTGGTCTTCTGACCCCAACTTGGCAGGTTCGATCCTGACTCAGTCCGATGGTATTTGAATATGTTCAAATACGTCAGCCTCGTTTCGGTAGCTTTATTGGCACGTAAAATATCCCCTGAGGGCCTATATTCCGGGACCTCGGCTTGTCCGCAAACCGTAAAAGTAGCTAGGGGGGCGGAAAGCAAATAGCATCAATAATACCTCTTCTACTTATGAATATAACGTACTGAGTGAATGACAACCAAGTTCTTCCAATACTGCAGCAACTAAGAGAGCATTGCATCTATTGACTACAGGAGCGCCTAGCGGTGCCGTATGGCACCCGCCTGTTTCTCGCAAGCAGGGATGCCGAGCGACGCAAAACCGAAGATTCATACTTAATAGTAATTGTTATATACAAATATAAACACACCAAAAAAGGATTTCGAGAGAGAAGAAAAACAGACGTTTAAAGGTTAATAAAGGTGTAGCTCGGTATTTGCCTGATGTTATAAAGGGCAATCACGAAAAACCATCTTCAGGTTTGCTGACGGTGGGATTCGAACCCTGCATCTACCGGAGGCAAGTTTACAGTTACGTGACTCGAATCGCTGATGAATTGTGTTGTTATAAATGAATGTCCTTGTACTCGAAAATTATGCTGTCAGTCGAGTGAAATGGACCGTGATATACAGTACCCTTTACGGATTCTTCTGTAGAATGAATTCCTCTGATCTTCGGGTTCTGCTCGGCGCTGCTCAAAATACTTACGTTACTCTTCTCCCAGGGTGCGGAACTTCCACCACTTCGTTGTCTTCGGGTTACTACGAGCTAGCTATGAAGTAAACAGACTGATTTCTACTAAAAATGAATTTATTAAATAGAACTTAAGTAAAAACTGAATTTAAACTGAAATATACGTAAAAATTGCACAAACTGAACATGCATGAAAAAACAAACACATGTATATTAATTATGAAGCTAATTGAAACAGAATTACATTAACAGAGCTGAATTAATTTGATTAAAATAATATTAAATTACATGTTCTGTATGGATGACTGATAATAAATGATTGAACTTAATTCCATCGAAATAAAATTAATTGAAATTAACTTGATTTCAATAGTTGACTTCAATTGAGTGTACTTGAATTAAGTTGACTGTACTTGAATTAAACTGATTAAATATAATTGAATTTATTTGATTAAATATAATTATAACAAACTTTGATTAATAAAGTGAAATTGTATTAAACTAAACTTGATTGATTTGATAAAATCTGGTGCTAAATAACACTCAAAATGATCACATGATCCGTAATTCTAAGCATGAATATCAAACTTCTTAGCTCTAAAGTACACATAATTTGCAATGGGATTCAGAAATGATAATAATGGTATTGGCTTCACGTCCCACTAACTACTTTTACGGTTTACGGAGACGCCGAGGTGCTGGAATTTAGTCCCGCGGGAGTTCTTATACGTGCCAGTAAATTTACTGTCACGAGACTGACGTATTTGAGCACCTTCAAATACTACCGGACTGAGCCAGGATCGAACCTGCCAAGTTGGGGTCAGAAGGCCAGCGCCTGAACCGTCTGAGCCACACAGCTCGGCAAACTGAGGAATGTGGTCGAAATTTAAACATGGTGTCATTGGTAAACATCGAATGCAGGACCTTTTACAAATAATGTTCGTCTTCATTTTCATGGAAACCCGTTACTTCAAGGATAATCATTCTGAAGAAGCATCCCTCAACAAAGATTAAAATCCTGGATGAACCAGGAAATACATTCATTAATACAAATATGATTACCCCTTACTTTGATAATTTGCTTCACTAAATTAATAAATGGCTGACAACTGTTTATAAGTTCAATACGCCAAGGTCATTCGCCTTGTTTTACTCAAAATCCTGTCAACTGAACAGACGTTGGAGACATACATTTGAATGATCAATCAGTCGCTAATTACACATCTAATTTTATAGGTTTACCATTACTTTTCTCTGAAAACATACCAAATACAATGATGTCTTTTCAGTGACTATCCTGTTGGGATAATGCCATTAATTTAAGATGTTGCCTACACTTCATTAATATAGGCCAGTCGTCGATCGGAGCCCTGTTCTACTAATCGCAACTGTACAACGAATGCCTACCTGGGACATGGGACATACCTTGAGGAGTTCCAAATCCTACCACAGTGGATTATAGGAGGAAAGTTCTCTTTTTTTTGCTAGGGGCTTTTCGTCGCGCCGACACAGATAGGTCTTATGGCGACGATGGGATAGGAAAGGCCTAGGAGTTGGAGGGAAGCGGCCGTGGCCTTAATTTAAGGTACAGCCCCAGCATTTGCCTGGTGTGAAAAGTGGGAAACCACGGAAAACCATTTTCAGGGCTACCGATAGTGGGATTCGAACCTACTATCTCCCGGATGCAAGCGGAGGAAAGTTCGCAGATGAAGGAGGAAGAGGGCGAAGAAGAATATCGTGGCTACACAAAATAAAGCGGGGCTGATGACCTAGATGTTAGGCCATTTTAAAGAACAAGCATCATCATCATCATCATCATCATCAAAATAAAGCAGTCGACAGTCTGCTACACACACCAACAGATGGGACAGAATTGCAACATGTGGTCATCAACGTCTTTTAATGCATATGCATAAGGAGAAGAAGAAGAGTACTGACCTGTACTGTTTCGGGGCGTGCTAGCCTAGTTTCTTAGTCACTGGCTTCTTACAAATGTGTCTTTGGTTCTGATTCCGGCCAATGCATGTGGGATTTTGGAAATGAAAGGTCACCTAGCTGTGGTTCGGAATCCACGTAAAATTGGAGGCCTCATGGCTACGGTCGCAGTGACAACTAGCGTATTGTTTTCTATTGTTTCCTGAGTTGGCTGCGCGGTTTGAGTTACGCAGATATGAACTTGCACTCGGGAGGTGGTGGGTTCCAACCACGCTATCGGCAGTCCTGACGATGGTTTTTCGCGGTTTCCCATTTTACGCAAGGCAAATGCTGGGGATGTACCTTAATTCAGGCTACGGTCGCTTCCTCCCCATTCCTACCCTATCTTCGCTTATAAGACCTGTCTGTGTCAGTGAGACGTAAAAAAGGCCAGAGGCAAAAACCGTGCGTGCCAAACCCATGAGGTGAACTCGGACAGTTTCCTCCTCACATCCAGACACCAAGATTCAGGAATAGCTATGACACATGATGATGATGATGATGATGATGATAGTAGTTGTAACGTCACGCTAACACGTCCAAGTTTTTCGGCGATGCAAGGATGGGAAAGAGCTAGGATTGTGAAGGTAGTTTCCGTGGCCTTAATTGAGGTCTGATGTTAAAATGGGTAACACCGAGCTCGATAGCTGCAGTCGCTTAAGTGCGGCCATTATCCAGTATTCGGAAGATAGTGGGTTCGAGCCCCACTGTCGGCAGCCCTGAAAATGATTTTCAGTGGTTTCCCATTTTCACACCAGGCAAATGCTGGGGCTGTACATTAAACAAGGCCACGACCGCTTCCTTCCCACTTCCAGCCCTTTCCTGTCCCATCGTCGCCGTAAGACCTACTATCTGTGTCGGTGCGAGGTAAAGAGACTTGCATAAAAATGGGAAACCCATCTTCACGGCTGCCGACAGTGGGATTCAAACCCACTATCTCCTGAATGCAAGGTGAAATCTACGTGACCCAAACCACGCACCCAATCGCTCAGCATGATGATGATGATGATGATGATGGTTTCATTTCGCTGTCTGCTTGGTGTGAGTAACGGAAAACGCTATCGTTTGCCAAAGCCACTGACCTCCCGCGCGACCTTGAGCTGCCCATTCTAATGCGCGCTCTTACATCTAAGACATGAGATGGCAATAATGTGGTCTGCGCTACTAGGAACTGCAAATAATGGTGGAAATACGTTTGGTGTTGGTTCAAGGACCGGAGAAGAGCGCTCACACTTGCAGAAACGATCGAAGTGTATCTTGCGAAATACCAGCTGCCTTCACTTGTTAGGATATCACAATTCGAGTACCTCTAAATATGTTCCTATAAGTTTAAGGATGACTGGCAAGACCGCATGAGTTATGCAGTTCTGTATTAGTATTCTTCCTCACGACGAGGTGCTCGTCAATAAGAGAGGACGGTTAGTGACCTTCCTTTAGCCAACCTCCGTGGCACAGTAATCCGTTCACTGAGCGAGTTGGCCGTGCGGTTAGGGGCGCGCAGTTGTGGGCCTACATTCGGGAGATAGTGGGTTCCAACACCACTGTCGGCAGCCTTGAAGATGGTTTTCCGTGGTTTCCCAGTTTCACACTGGGCAAATGCTGGGGCTGTACCTTAATTAAGGCCACGGCCGCTTCCTTCCCACTCCTAGCCCTTCCCTGTACCATTGTCGCTATAGGACCTATCTGTGTCGGGTGGACGTAAAGCAATTTGTAAAAATAATAATAATAATAATAAAAAAAGTAATTCGTTGTACATCTGTTCCAAAGATGAAGGGTTTGAAACCAGTTAAAAGTCGGTGGCTCTTTGAGAGTGTTCTAATGGGACAAACTCCTTGTCGTCGGTTACCTGTACGATCAATATTTGCTGCGGAATAATATTTCGACATCCTAACGTCTCTTAACATCTGAAGCAATTGAGGAGGGTCTGAAAAGCGCTATTTCCACGACAATAAAGTTGTGGGAAAACACAAGAAACATATAATAAAAGGCACATGGAATCGTAACCGTGATCGGATACGGTACACCTTTTTTGTTGCTATTGGCTTTACGTCGCACCGACACAGTTAGGTCTTGTGGCGACGATGGGACAGGAAAGGGCTAGGACTGGGAAGGAAGCAGCCGTGGCCTTAATTAAGGTACAGCCCCAGCATTTGCCTGATGTGGAAATGGGAAATCACGGAAAACTACCTTCAGGGCTGCCGACAGTGTGGTTCGAATCCACTATCTCCCGAATACTGGATACTGGCCGCACTGAAGCGACTGCAGCTATCGAGCTCAGTGGTACAACTTTTAAGGCATTACATCTTTCTGGCATGGATTGCCTATGGCATTCGACCGTATTCGAGTACTGTGATGCATGTGGGCAAAACCTTTTTCTTTTTTCTTCTTTCTTTATTAATCCGTTTTATCTCCCGGGTTGGTTCATCCCTCGGACTCAGCGAGGGATTGCACCTCTACCGCGTCAAGGACAGTGTCCTGAAGCGTGAGACTTTGGGTTGGAGATACAACTGGGACGGAGGACCAGTACCTCGCTCAGGTGGTATCACCTGCTATGCTTAACAGGGGCCTTGTGGGAATGGGAAGATTGTAAGGGATAGACAAGGAAGAGGGAAGGAAGCGGCCATAGCCTGAAATTAGGTACAATCCTGACATTTGCCTGGAGGAGAAGTGTGAAACCGCGGAAAACCACTTCGAGAATGGCTGAGGTGGGAATCGCGTCCGGACCTCCGGGGGTGGCAGCTAATCACACTAACCGCTACTCCATAGAGGATGTGGGCGAAATACTGATTTAAGAAAAGTGGAACAGACACTCCTAAGGTGTGTGGTACTCTTTCATGTGTAAACAAACTCCAGCATTTTCCACTTTACTTCTTCTTTGTAGAATGTGCCAGTGCCCCTGTATAGGGGTAACAATCCTGCATCTTACTGGACGACGTGGGTTCGATTCCAGGCCAATTCATATATCTTAATTTTAGGCTCTTGCCTGTAACGGGGTTCACTCAGCCTCGTGAGACCAACTGAGAAGCTGATTGATACTGGAGGGAGCGAATTCGGTCAAAAACCCCAAGAAATACAGCTTACCACGTGATATTCCAGTATCTCTGGTTGGGTAGTAATGGTCTTGGCAGGCCAAGGTGCTGATGTCTTGTGGTTTTGTATGTCACTTATTACGTCCCGCTCTGTCGTACGTTAGTTGCTCATTTTCTGGAACCTTTTTGCATACAGAGTTTTTAACCATGACTAAGAAATGATTGAAAATATGTGTATGCAATTTTCTCTGATAGTGTATGCTATTTAGATGAAGACTCGTGTTTGTCAATATTTTCTGTAAGGCCTCTAACATTTGTGAAATACCCCCATAATTAGTATCATAATTATAACAAGCTAATTTAACAACCATTATTAACGTTTATACGAGTATTACACAATCATAATCATATTTATGTTATTGTATTTAGCCATGCAGCGATCAACGCAATGTATACCAACTTATGAAATGTGAAATTGACCAAGTTACTTTTTAAAGTTTAAAATATAGAAATATAATAATGATTGTAGCAAAACTATGAAAAACCGAGCTCGATAGCTGCAGTCGCTTAAGTGCGGCCAGTATCCAGTAATCGGGAGATCGTGGGTTCGAGCCCCACTGTCGGCAGCCCTGAAGATGGTTTTCCGTGGTTTCCCATTTTCACACCAGGCAAATGCCGGGGCTGTACCTTAATTAAGGCCACGGCCGCTTCCTTCCACTTCCTAGGCCTTTCCCATCCCATCGTCGCCATAAGACATATCTGCGCCGGTGCGACGTAAAGCAAATAGCAAAAGAAAAAAAAACCTATGAAAAGTAAGGGCAGAGCCTCGCTTGTAAAGAACTGAACTATTATGAAAATATAAGAGTAGTTATGGAATGTTGATTTAATGGAAAAGCTGAGCCTGTTTTAGTAGTATCTATTAATTTACTATTGCTACTCTAATAAGTTTCATACACTGGCAATACAAAGTACAGTAATTTTCGAATGAGTTTTCGGTGCTGTCAATTTTTTATAGGTACTTACAATATCATAGTCCTCACGATGTACTCCCAGGGGTACGCGTACATCCGGTTGAGAAACACTACTCTAGACTCATTTATTTGGCGTGAGCGAAAATGTGCAAGAATTAGAAAAATAAAATGGAAGGAAACGTTCAGGACTGCAAACATTACAGTCGCGGGCCCACTTTTCATTAGCCTTGTTTTAGGGGCTGCGGGTGATTACGAAATACCACACTTCACACCAGTTACTCTGGTCATTTGCTTGTTCAGCCCAGAATGTTCGTAACGATTGATGTAGGGAGGTCCGAAAGCTTCCCTAGTTAGCGGATATGTTTTACAAATTGACCACGCAGTGCTGCCAACTTTCGGCTTTCCCGTCAGTTATTCAATGTTGACAGCTCTATCTATGATTCAAGGGGTATTAACTGAACAACCCTTACATTAGATAAATTTATCTCGATAATGCAAATTACATGCGCTTGATCTAAGTGTTTCTTGTGTAATCCGACCACCTGAGTCAAAAGGTTGACGGCTGTGATAGCCAAGTGGCACTGCCACTAGCTACTCGGTTCGAAATCCGGTCAATGCACGCAGGACTTTTGAAATGAAAATTCACGTGTCTGTGGTTCGGACTATACGTAAAGCCGGAAGTTCCGTGGCTATGATCACGAAATCAACAGGCACGTACAACTACAAGTTTGCTGGTTTGTTTGCTAGCTTTCTTTAGTAGCGAAGTTGTTTATGCGCTCGGGGCTGATGACCTCGATGTTAGGCCCTTTTAAATAACAAGTATCATCATCATCTGTTTATGCGCTCGTTTCTTGTACTCAGTGGAATGGGAACGAAACTCAGGGCAGTCGGTTGGCATTTAAGAGTGATTAAATGAGAGAGACCCGTGACATGGTGTTTATTTCACGCTAGATGACCCCCTTTTCGGAAAAATATTCCGATATGTCGGGGTGTGAGTGATGCGGTGTGAGTCTTCTGCCTTGAATGTAATTTGAGGCCACACTTCCCACACACGCATTTTATAGACAAACTAAAAATATCGGGCCATATTGATGTGCACATACTACGGATGTTATTGAGTACACTTCGTAGAGTTTTGTCGGCCTCGTGCCATAGATTTGGATTTGGGAGTAATAGCACTCCTGCATGAACTCATTAGCCATTCGCAACATCTAAATGAAACCTTTATTAACATGAAGAGTGCGTTAGGTCTACGCTAAGCGTACTGGATAAATTGTACTCTTCCAATGACCACCTAGGTCCCTCGTTAGCTCAATTGAAGCCAGCAGTGAATTAAAGAGCGACTGGATAAATTACTTCGCGGGCATTTTGTCTCGCAGAAAGGGTTTCAGCGAGTAGATGTTTATGTGGCCCTGAAAAGGACCGCCTGATGATCAGGTTTAGACAGTAACAGCATGTACGGAGGAAGGGACTTGAGGTGCGTGAACACACGTTCACTAACGTGGTATGTGCTCGAAATGGGGACCTTGTTGATTACTGCACATTTTGACACGCCGTTCAGCTAAGACTCTGACTGGAGTGAGGATAGGAGTTGTGCCGGCTGCCGAAGCCTGTCGCACTCCTCTGGGGTAATGATAAATGACTGACTGGTGAAACGTTAATGGAGAACGTTGCTGGAATGAAAGATGACAGGGTAAACCAGAGTAGGCGGAGAAAAACCTGTCCTGTGTGCGCTTTATCCAGCACAAATTTCACATGGAGTGACCGGGATTTGAACCACGGTATCCAGCGGTGAGAGACCGGCGCGCTGCCGCCTGAGCCACGAAGGCCATCTTCTAGCTGTTGTGCGTCGACTAATTGTTTTAAGTGGTTCCACAGAAAGAAATCCAATGGTGTTAAAGCTGGTGATCTGGCGGGCGTCTTATTGTGACGATGGGATAGAAAAGGGCTAGGAGTGGGAGGGAAGCGGCCGTGACATTAATTAAGGTACAGACCCAGCATTTGCTTGGTGTAAAAATGGGAAACTATGGAAAACAATGTTCACAGTTACCGGCAGTGGGGTTCAAACCCACTGTCTTCCGGATGCAAGCTCCCAGCTCGCCCGTCAAAGATCCTTTTTCTGTCATCTGGCGTAATTAAACGGAACGTCGTAATTGACACACAGGCAGCCTAACTGGCGTCAAATGAAAATGCCTGCACGTGTTAGCCGAATCCATACGATTATAATTTTTATTCTTTTCTTGTTTTGTTTATAACTTAGACTTAACGTTCCTCGACGACGGGTACTTCTTCTTCTTCTTCTTCTTCTTTATCTGCTTACCCTCCAGGGTTGGGTTTTCCCTCGGGCTCAGCGAGGGATCCCACCTCTACCGCCACATGGGCAGTGTCCTGGAGCTTCAGACTCTGGGTTGGAGATACAACTGGGGAGGATGACCAGTGCCTCGCCCAGGTGGCCTCACCTGCTATGCTCAACAGGGGCCTTCAGGGGAGATGGGAAGATTAGGAGGGATAGACAAGGAAGAGGGAAGGAAGCGGCCGTTCCATCCCGGCATTTGCCTGGAGGAGAAGTAGGAAACCACGAAAAACAATTTCCAGGGTGGCTGAGGTGGGAATTGAACCCAGCTCTACTCAGTTGACCCCCCGAGGCTAAGTGGACACCGTTGCAGCCCTCCTACCACTTTTCAAATGTCGTGGCAGTGTCGGGAATCGAACCCAGACATCCAGTGTTCAACTTACGATGATGTTTAACGTCTCACTTGACAGATAAAAGAGGAGGCTACCTGTTGCCAAAATAAGTCTGAAACGTAGTTTTCATGAAGTAGCGTTTCAAGGAAAGGAGGAAATAGTGCTAAATATGTGACGTCACATGTATACTCGGTTATAAGATGGCGCTTTGTTGATTCGCGTCCAGTGGACAGTTTTATAGAATACCGAATTTAACTATGGAAAAGAAAGATGTCCGCCTCTGTGGTGTAGTGGTTAGTGTGATTAGCTGCCACCCCCGGAGGCCCGGGTTCGATTCCCGGCTCTGCCATGAAATTTGAAAAGTGGTACGAGGGCTGGAACGGGGTCCACTCAGCCTCGGGAGGTCAACTGAGTAGAGGTTGGTTTGATTCCCACCTCAGCCATCCTGGAAGTGGTTTTCCGTGGTTTCCCACTTCTCCTCCAGGCAAATGCCAGGATGGTACCTAACTTAACGCCACGGCCACTTCTTTCCCTCCTCCTTGCCTATCCTTTCCAATCTTCCCGTCCCCCACCAAGGTTCCTGTTCAGCATAGCAGGTGAGGCCGCCTGGGCGTGGTACTGGTCATTATCCCCAGTTGTATCCCCCGACCCAGAGTCTGAAGCTCCAGGACACTTCCCTTGAGGCGGTATAGCTGGGATCCCTCGCTGAGTCCGCGGGAAAAACAAACCCTGGAGGGTAAGCAGATAAAGAAAGAAAGAAAAGAAAGATTTGATTAAGATTCGGCAAAAACGTGCTAAACAAAGAGTTGAAATGAGAAAAGTGAATGCTAATGGAATAAAAGAAATGAAACGAAATGTCTTTTATTTCTAATAAGTAAGCCTACGAAGTCCACCTCTGTGGTGTAGTGGTTAGCGTGATTAGCTGCCACCCCCGGAGGTCCGGGTTCGATTCCCGGCTCTGCCACAAAATTTGAAAAGTGGTACGAGGGCTGGAACGGGGTCCACTCAGCCTCAGGAGGTCAACTGAGTAGAGGTGGGTTCGATTCCCTCCTCAGCCATCCTGAAAGTGGTTTTCCGTGGTATCCCACTTCTCCTCCAGGCAAATGCCGGGATGGTACCTAACTTAAGGCCACGGCCGCTTCCTTCCCTCTTCCTTGCCTATCCCTTCCAATCTTCCCATCCCTCCACAAGGCCCCTGTTCAGCATAGCAGGTGAGGCCGCCTGGGCGAGGTACTGGTCATACTCCCCAGTTGTATCCCCCGACCAAGAGTCTGAAGCTCCAGGACACTGCCCTTGAGGCGGTAGAGGTGAGATCCCTCGCTAAGTCCGAGGGAAAAACCGAACCTGGAGGGTAAACAGATGATGATGATGATGAAGCCTACGAAAATACAATAGTAACAGCCTACCGGCAAGTTTTTGTTTTACTAATAAAATCAAAGTCTTCTCCGTACAGGCCACGAACCCCCTTGGAGGGGTGGAGTGGTTAGCTCTATGCTTGGCCGCCTTTGCCCGCCAAGAATTAACCTGGTACTCATTTTTGGTGTAGGCTGAGTGAACCACAGGGCCATGTGCGCCTCCGGAAGTGGAAATCTCGTTTCTTAAATTTTACGACTTCCTCACGGGGACTCGAACCCACGTCCTTCCGGGCGAACCGAGCACGCCTTCACCCCCTCGGCCGGGCAGCCCCTTTGTTGCACAAATAGCTGCAAGATAATAATGAGTTAGTATTCCTTGATGTAGCACTTAATATTTGTTAATATGGTTAGATGGACGAGCGGACGCAAAGGCGCTAATCTTGCCAGACGTCTAATGTTATCTGCCTCGGTATGAACTCCAGGGCAATAAACGAGCATAATATTTCTTTGCCAAGGCAAATGACAGAGACACGCCTGTTGTGTTGTTACCATTCCTCAGCGTTATAAATATCCTCGCGGAAGGTGTTATAACGGTGTCTCAGAAACTGTCGAGACAAATATAGAAAAGACGCGTGCTTTGTTAAACGGTCATCAGCATCGCGTGTAGAGGAAGACACGACACAGAAAATAACATGGTTATATATTTACCAGAAGAAAGAACTGCAGGGGTTTCTTAGGAAGAACTATATCAGTGCGCAGGTGCAAACGACATATTACAAAAACATCACATGTGACATGTAGTTTAAAAAGAAGAGAACAAGAAGAAGAATTTATATAGGAAAGATTTATTGAACAGAAATTCTCGCCTGGTCATTGTTGTGACTGTTGTTTCTGTTCTTTTCCTGGGCATTATTGCCTAATATAGTTGATGTTATTTCATCCGGCTCCCGATCTCAAGTGTCCCGGGTTCGATTCCCAGGTGGACTGTGGATTTTTGCAGCTTAAGGATGATTCATTTGTTTGTTGTTTAAAGGGGCCTAACATCTAGGTCATCGGCCCGGGTAATTAATTTGTCTCGGGGACTGGGTGTTTGCGTTGGTCTTAATAAACATCTCTTTCTCTTTATATACGAACAACACTTTGTATTCTTAACCTCCACGGAGACAGAAATCGTGATTTGTACATCTCTCCATATAGGGATAGGGCCAGGAAGAGCACCCAGCGAATAAACTGAGCCAAATCCACATGAAGTGCCGATCCCAAGTACTTTAGTTGGATCAACGTCAGGGAGAGGAAGGTGATTGTTGATGTTATATCATGTAAGGGACTTGGAACAAACTGGTCAATATTACCATGTACTTTGTGTTGATATTAACTTGTGTGAATGCATGTATAACGGTTATGTGGATAAATCCAGTAAATATGCTCAATCGTCGGTTATCTTTCATAGTAACCCACAGTTTTGGTGAATATTATGAATTATTCCTGTATTTTTAAAATTAATCTGATTAACATTTTATTACGAGTAGAAAACAACAGTCCGCCTCTGTGATGTAGTGGTTAGCGTGATTAGCTGCCACCCCCGGAGGTCCGGGTTCGATTCCCGGCTCTGCCACGAAATTTGAAAAGTGGTACGAGGGCTGGAACGGGGTTCACTCAGCCTCGGGAGGTCAACTGAGTAGAGGTGGGTTCGATTCCCGCCTCAGCCATCCTGGAAGTGGTTTTCCGTGGTTTACCCACTTCTCCTCCAGGCAAATGCCGGGATGGTACCTAACTTAAGGCCACGGCCGCTTCCTTCCCTCCTCCTCGCCTGTCCCATCCAATCTTCCCATCCTCCCACAAGGCCCCTGTTCAGCATAGCAGGTGAGGCCGCCTGGGCGAGGTACTGGCCATTCTCCCCAGTTGTATCCCCTGAACCAAAGTCTGAAACTCCAGGACACTGCCCTTGAGGCGGTAGAGGTGGGATCCCTCGCTGAGTCCGAGGGAAAAACCGACCCTGGATGGTAAACAGATTATGAAGAAGAAGAAAACAACAACCTCTCGTTAAAATGATAAAAGTTAACTTTCTTTTCAATTTGAACCTGTCTCAGTTGCCTCCCGTATCGGTTTAAATGAGGACGTGTTCTATTGCATGAACACAATCGAAACATCATCAAAGAAGGACGAGTGACTCAAAAGTATGCGAGGAATCAATTTGTTATTTGTTCGGAGTCTTTCATTGCACGAGGAGAAGTTCCCGATGTAATTGCGTCACTTCGCGAATGGGCCAGAAATAATGTATTACTGGTGGCCAACGGTAAAATAAATGCAACTGAAGGGAAAATACCTTTGGATGAAATGTGTCTGGAAAATGCATGTAATACTCTATAATTTGAAGTGTCGTGGCAATTTGTCGACCGGACGAGTTAGCCGTGTGGTTAGGATCGCGCGGCTGTGAGCTTGCATCCGGGAGATAGTGGGTTCGAACCCCACTGTCGGCAGCCGTGAAGAAGGTTTTCCGTGGTTTCCCATTTTCACACCAAATTAAGACCAAGGCCGGTTCCGTCCCAATCCTACGCCTTACCTATCCCTTCGTCGCCAAGAGACCTATCTGTGTCGGCGCGACGTAAACCCTATTGCAATTTGTCGTGTTCCAAAAAGAGTGCGGTTGGAATGAAACTTAATTTCTAAAACAAATGTTGCGTACTACTTTCCAGAATACTTCATAAAATGATTTACTGAATATTATAATTCATTACTTCATCTATAAGGATTTGGTTATTGTGCAAATAGGCGAATATGCACTGCCTGACCAAAAAACGTTAAGCACTCAGAAGGAGTGGTCCAGTATTATCCCATTTCGGTATACGTGCATACCATTGATGTGTGAGTAAATTGTTAGATTTACAACTATCTGTAATGTGTATAACTTCCACCAGAGTGCATTTGTGATGGCGCCGTCCTGTTGTTGATAAGTTGTTGTCGGTCAACTGCTGTGAGTCTGACAGTTAAGCAAGATATGCAGAGAGGACTACGTACAGTACGAAGCACCCGCGATGCCTCGTAGGCGTGTTGGACAGTCTGTCCGCGTTTGACAGAGGCCGCATTGTGGGATGCATGTGGCTGGTTGGTCGTATCGTGCAGTTACCAGGCATTTGGGCCATTCAGATGTCACAGTGGCCCGATGCTGGACTCAGTGGTGAGGGCACCCAATCACGTCGTGTAGGTTCGGGTAGACCAAGAAACACCACTCCGAGGGAGGACCGTCGTATGGTGCGCGAAGCATTGTGTGATCCCATAACTTCGGCACCCGCCATCCACGAACATGTACTGGAGAGTCTACAACATCCTGTGAGTTCCCGCACAATGTCTCGACGACTGGCATCCGCCAGATTGGTGTCCTACCGCCACATGCGTCGGTTGCCATCTACACCAGAACACCAACGCCTGCGTTAGGAGTGGTGACTTGCCCGGGGGGCATGGACAGAGGACGACTGGCGTCGCATCATGTTCAGTGATGAGTCCAGCTTCTCCATAACATCCGATGACCATCGTGTGCGGGTTTGGCGGCGTCGATGGCAGAGGGCAGATCCTGACCATACTGTGGAAAGACACACAGGCGTAATCCCTGGCATCATGGTGTGTTGATACATAGTATATGCGTTCAGGTTACCTCTAGTAGTGCCTCAGCAGACTTTGACAGCACAGCGATACGTCACAGATATTCTGCGTCCGCATAACCTACTCCATACGCCACAGCACCCTGGGACATTGGTCCAACAAGATAATGCACGTCCACACACAGCGCGTGTGTCTATGCACTGTCTAGAGGATGGTGAGGTCCTCCTGTGGCCAGCAACATTCCCTGACCTCTCCGTAATTGAAAACGTGTGGGATGACATTGGAAGGGGACTCCGTCTCAGTTTCAACCTGCGGGATATGGAGAGACAGGTTCAAGAACTGTGGACAAATTTGCTTCAGGATAGGATCCCATGGCTGTTTTACACCATTCCGAACTGCACAAGGGCATGCGCTGCGGCCGGGTGCGGTGGTGGGGGGTGCGACACCCTACTGACCTGACACCAACATTCCACCTGTAACTGCCAACGGCCTTGCCTCCTTCATCCCATATTGCTGTCTGTTCAGTCAAGGCACATGGTCTTTCAGTATATGTAGTTTCATTCACTTTAAACCACTCCTTCTGGTTGCTTAACGTTTTTGCCAGGCAATGTATATGTACATAATTTGTTTTGTCAGGACTGGGAAGGAAGCGACTGTGGCTAATTAAGATACAGCACTAGCTTTTGACTGATGTGAAAATGGGATACCACGGAAAATTATCATCAGGGCTCCTGATAGTAGGATTTCGAACCGACCATCTTCCGAATGCAAGCTAACATGGATCGGACCGCGCAGCCAATTCGCTCGGTGAGAAAAATAATTAATTTGCCTCATGTTATCATTTTGGCCACTAACATTGATTATTTTGAAAGTAAGCTGTGAGTAGCACAAAGAACCATACATATATCGTACAATACGTGGTAAAGGTCACTGGGGAGTCTTAGGAATTCTATCCTAAGAAGGGCACTTAAACGTAGGAGGATATGGTTTGAGTCCTAAACGTTCCACACCAGCATTTCGGGAGGTTATTCCGTAGTGTCCTAGGTGTTATATTCTAGCAAGTAGAAAGGTTTATTTCGTGACGGTTGCGGAGAAAGTCTTAGGCGTTACGATTCTGCAAGTAGGGCGTTTCTTAATAATGGTTACATTGAAAGTCCTGGGCGTTACACGCTAGCAAGTAGGAAGGTTATTTGGATAAAGGTTATATCATAGACGTTACATTCTATCAAGTAGGGACGTTATTTGGTGAAGGTTACTGTGAATGTCCTGGGCGTTTAATTCTGTCAAGTAGAAATGGTATTTAATAAATGTTACGATGAAAGTCGTGGGCGTTACACGCCAGCGTGTAGGGAGATTATCTGATAGCGGCGTTACACACGTTGCAATGTGCGTTACATGCCAAAGTTTGGGGAGGCTTTCTTGATAAATCGTACGGTTACGATAAGAGTCCTAAGCGTTATATTCTAGCAAGAGGAAAAATTAAACTTTAGAAGTTATGATGAAGATCCAAGCTGTTTCATGCAGGGTGTTAGGAAATATAATTGATGGAGGTTATGGTGGGAGTATACGGTAAATGTTATGTAGGAGGTTTAATTGGAAGAGCTTGTTAAAAGTTAGCAAAACCCTTCAGATATTGCTCCCTTTTCACCTTATATGCTGATGAGGTTAGAGATTTGTCAGCTAAGCTAAGTGTCTCAGTCTGCTTGTCGTTATTCAAGGAGCAAGCTGACTATGATAGAGGACGGATGTACGTGCCTCCGCTTAGCCGCTCTCCTTGCCAGGGCTTATCAGTCCCTATCAGTACAGCCAGGGCACTTGTACTTCTAACAACAACCAAGAGTACTGTGTGCCACAGTGTACATTTAAGTATACTAAAGAAAGCAGTTGTCTTGCAATTTTAAGTGCAACTTCGCTTTCAGGATTTCATTGCAGGTACCCAGGAGAGATGGCAGACTAGAAGACACCCGCTGACTTAAACTACGAGGCCACAGTGGTGGATTTCATCTAGAGGATGAATTCCAGGAACTCTACGAACTTGTGCCTCGCTGCGTTGATAGTGTACCATCGCTGGGGCAGGTTCGACAACAAGGAGATAATTATAATCGATTTCCTTGCGGCACTAATGTAGCGCCTTGGAGGAGGCGAACACAACCAGCTCGTTGATGTTTTTCATTTTCTATATCGTGGCCCCCGAAGTCGCTTTCTCCGAGTGGCGATCATCTCTGTCTCCATCGCATCCGAAATACTGTTAATTCTAAGAATAGAAAGAGGCAGCAGGGGTGATTGGGAGCAAGTGAAACTGAAGAAAGTATCTGCCTGTCCCCATGTTCAGCATACTACCAGGCCAGACGAGGTAATTAGGTATCTTAGCGGTGTAATCGGGTAGCAAGGGTAAGGGAAACCCCACATAGACAGAAATAGAAAAATGCCTACATGTAAAACCCGATCAAACTCTAAACAGCAAATGCAAGGATGTGGGCTGGAAAAGTACGGGTAATATTGCCAGTTAGGATGAGGTATCATTCACAAGTCAATATCCCATTCCGAGCCCGTCCAGTTATTTAGAAAATCAGTCCTTGTAGGTACTGCTGTGGCTAGCGCGGGCCTTATCGGTTACCAAGCCATGCCGCGAGAAATCCTAAGACGTGCTGCACGGCTTGATCTCCTTCGGGTATCCAGTCTCAGATCCCGGAGAATGCGGCCAAGCACACCTCCCTAGGTGCCATGCAAGCTGTGTGGCGGTGATCAACAGAACAGCGGTTACAGCGTACCTGGAGCCCACAGCTACTATGTCGGTGGTCCCACCTCATACAGCTGAAACACTGCAAGAGCTGTGGAGAGGAACGTTTCGGACTGACATGACTGCCGCTTAACGTCGAGGTCCCCTCCTAATTGGCTCCTCGTTCGGCTGCCTTCCCGGGGGCAGTCCCGGTTTGCGGGTGGGTGGCAATGTCTGACTAGCCGTCGTCTGCTTCTTCCTGACGTAGGGGCGACGTCTACTTCCGGACGTCGGTCTCTTCTCGGCGGGGTTGGTGACATCATCCTGGCAGTGGCCCCCTCCTGGCCTGGGAACCATGTGGGGGGGGGGGCAGGTATTCCTGCCACAGTGCCAGCTTCTACTTCCTTTGGTACCTTTGTGTTTGCCCTGTCCTCTGGGGCACACATCGATGTCTACTTCGTCGACGAGACGCTAGTAGTTCTGGTCTGGGTAACAGCCTCGGAAGGCCAGCGGGCGTCCCTCTCCACCATCGTGCTCCCATCCTTCTTCCGGGGCGCGGTCCTCGAATGCGCCCGTGCGATATGTCCTTACTGGTTGGGCCGTGGTGGCCCTGGATTGTCCCGGGCGGCGGCCTTGGTCTGCCTTCATTTCGTTGTACTGGCAGCAGCAGTACAACAGCAGTGTTTGCGTCCACTTGGCGGAACAGGGTAGCTCGACCTGGGTTGCATCGTCGCGACGAAACGGTACGTCCTCGTCTACCCCTGTGATTGCGTCCTTGGCCTCCACTCGACCTGGGAGACACAAGTTAGTACGAATCGATTTGTTCCTCAGACCCTTGACCCACTTGGCGTTCTTCTTCGTGGCAGTGGTCTTCGTTGGTATCCGATACTTGTTTAAAGAGGCCTAACATCTAAGGTCATGAGCCCGTCGTTGGTATCGGCCTTGGTGTCTGTTTAGCACCGGAGAGTCGCACAACCTGAAACAGTCTAGAGAGACAGGCCTGAATCTCATTGAGATGCTCGATTTCCTTGTGCCATATAATCAGGCCTCCTGGAAGGAAGCTCTCGACGTACGTAGTCGGGAACGTGCTGCTCCAGCCGTCAGGTAGGTAGGTCGATGACCAGGATTCTACCCAGCTCACTTTTGAACTCCGTCCTGAAGTAGGCTAGTAGTTCCGGCATCCGTGGGTCTACAAAGCGCTCCAGGAACATAAATCCATGGGGAGGGGGCTCACATCCTTCCGTTTAGTAGTAGCGCTCTACGTCGTCCGTCATACTTGCTCCTGAAATAAAAACCTGTAGGAAAGGTAGCACTGAGAAGTGCTCTATGATTAACAAAGCTCCTAGTATGTACTTAAAAGTACATTACTTCAGACAATGCTCTCTTGAAAGTATCGCGCTGGCTGTACTTAAGAATTCGAGAAGCCCTGGCGAGGAGAATGATAAAGCGGAAAGCATGTACGTCTTTCCGCTATCACGGTGAGCTTGCTCCTCCAAGCTCATTGATGCTGTCCAACCACACCTTATACAGAACTCTACCTTCCCCCTTCAACCCGTCACGACATACCTGGCTTGGGCTACGACTGCCAATCAAGAGAGAGAGGTTTACCGCGCTTAATGTCTAACGTAGTCGTCCCGCGAGCCTCACCTTGAAATATAACTTTTGGTTTCGTAGCTACCATACTGACGTCATCCTTCTGGCTGAGTTGTTGGCGGAGATGTGACTCAAAAAGTTTCGCATGATATAGAAAGCTCTACTGTACAAAATACAGTAAATGCCGTATAGGATCCAGTATGAAAACCTTCCATTTTCTACGCTTTTACCACATACCTAAATTAATACACAAATAAACAAACACACACATATGTATACATATTATGATGCGTTATGATAAATATAATGCGTTGTAATAAATGCAGTGCGGTGGTGTGATAGTTGTACTATCACAAGCTTGAGATGCAGTAAGCCGACAGGAAATGTAGTGTAAGCATGCATCAGGTATAGCTTGACTTCGTGGAATTTTTGTGGTCCTAGCTAAGCTTCTTGAATTTTTTTGGCGTAGCGTGGCTGCTAAAAGTATAAGAAGCTAAGACTCCAATACCGTAACCCCAGATTATTCGATCCTGTTGTTAGCACGTGGTGCTAGTGGGTCGTGATATTGTGTTACCCTTCTTCAAGTGGCTAGTGGTCTTGTGTACACTTGTGTTACCGAGACTTCATCTTCTCAAGGCTCGTCTTCTTTCGTGGCACTTATTCCGGAACCAAAAAGCCACATCAGCTGTTGGGCAGTGACCTACTTCCTTATCTGGGGAATCCTAAATATTAGATGGCATTTTCCCTACATCTTGTTATATATACATTTTTTCTTTCCTTGCTTCACACTAGCACACGCAGTCGAGGTTTCTGGCCACGCTGGGATAGAAAGTTATTCAAGAAGTTATTTAGAGAGGAGGATAGCAGAGGAGGATAGCAAGTGGCTACTGTTGTATGAGGAAGTAACTGTAACACATATACCGCTATTCATGAAAGTTTAATCCTGATGTAAACAAATAGGCGGAGCACCTTGCGTTTACACGTGGACATAGACGTAGTAGTTGATTGGACAAGCTACCGTCGCACTCACTCCACTGTATCCCAGCTCGAAGAAAAATAGTACTTCGCATTCATTTTTAATTTTATTTTCATTGATTACATTTAGAGAGTTTGGAAGAGTACGTAACCAAATTAAAATAGGTTTGACATATATATATGTTTTAAAATTATAAATAGTGATTAAATAACGAGAAATGAAGGCACACGGCGTGGTGTAATACTGGAAGTCTTCTCGTAGTGGGGGAAAGTCCCAAGCTGTACAGCGTGGAGATAGGTGTTGCATCTTGCAGCAGCAGTCAGTGAGTCAGTATTCATAGTGAGAGAAATGGTGCAAGAGATAGGACTATCGCGTGTAGTGAAGCACAAAAAAGAAAACCGCTCAGAAGTGACCATGGGCAATGCATTGTGAATGTGTTCAATAAACTAAGTGAACAGAATCCAGGTTTAGTCGTTTATTCAGAAGTTCATATCTTCGCACTGTTGTCGTATGCGATGCGCAGCCCTGTACGACCGAACACGAGACGTTGACGGGGTGGAGGTCTGTACTACCCGCTCAGCGAATCACAACTCTTTCTTTGGCGGAGGCGTGAACATACCATGTTTACATCAGGATTAAACTCTCGTGAAAACACATATAGTGGATTTTGAAGATAAACAGGCGCTTAGCTTCAAATTAATACTTGTGCTACCAATTGCATTTTGAAATTTCCATTCAACATTGTGAATAACGAAATCATGGAATTGCGGAACAGCAATTACAGTTGCCAGTGAGTCAAGCTCCAGTTTTAGATGGGTATCGTGGGAAAGGAAGTGTATATGAGTTGATGTAAAGCATCAAAGCTAAGTTTGTTGTAATTATTTTTTGTTGATAGGTTATACGATTTTATTTTATTATGCTTTTATAACTGGTAGATTTCACATATCTGTGTCTTCATCTGCATAGTTACCAGTTTATCTATCCTCAAACTCACGTTTTTAAGTGTGGATCTGTTAAGGCCTGTGATCCTAATTGGATTCCCGAGTCATCGGACGCGACCTGCGATCTCATAAACTCATTTGTTACGAATTGTGCACATTCTTATTTGAAAGTTGATATTTCTGGCGACCAATATATATTTTCTGCTCTATTGTGAACGGTCACAGTATATCACTTTACTTTCCTACAGTTGACTCTGGAAAGTTGCTACTTCATTTCAATTGTCCTGATCCCTGTTTCTACTGCCAGCGCTTATTAGATAGCATTTTCCCTACATCTTGTTGTATATGCATTTTTGCTTTCCTTGTGTCACACTAGCACATACAGTAGAGGTTTCCGGCGACGCTGGGAGATAAAATGGTTAGGGCTGGATAAATAGTGGCCGTGGCCTTAACTAATGCACAGCGCAGATATTTATTTGGTGCGAAAATGAGAAACCTTAGAAAACCATCTTTTAGGGCTGACGACGGCGGGTTTCGAATTCACCATCTTCCGAACGCAACATTATCTGCACTGCATAACTAACTTGCTCGGTTTGCCAAAGAATACTGCTCTGTTTTTTATTTCTATATGTTTTATTTCGCACCGACACAGACAGGTCGTACGGTGAAAATATGATAGGACAGAACTAGGATTGGGAAGGAAGTGACCGTGGACTTAGTACATCCTGGTGTGAAAATGGGAAACCACGGAAAATCATCTGCAGGCCTACCGACAGTGGTGTTCGAACCCACTATTTTCCGAATGCACGCTCACAGCTACGTGATACAAACTGCGTAGCCAACTCGCTCGGTACACTGTTTTATTAAGATATATCGTTAATGAAAATATTTATGGTTCCTTTTTAATTAATTAATTAATTAATTAATTAATTTAGTCTTACGGCAAACCATTTGTGGGATGACAACGAGTGATAATTTATACCACTTCTCTTCTCAGTAACGTTACCTGTCTCAGAGGACAACTCATTTCACTTTCTCAAACTAGCCTTGCATACAAGTAAGAGTTGGGGATCGAGCCTTAGTGCTGGGCTGAGAGGCTCGGACTGTTGAAGCGCTGGCCTTCTGACCCCAACTTGGCAGGGTCGATCCTGGCTCAGTCCGGTGGCATTTGAAGCCTCGTGTCGGTAGATTTACTGACATGCAAGAGAACTCCCGCGGGACTAAACTCCGGCACCTTGGCGTCTCCGAAAACCATAAAAGTAGTTAGTCTGACGTAAAACAAAATAATATTATTTCGTCGCCATAAGACCTATCTGTGTCGGTGCGACGTAAAGCCCCTAGCAAAAAAAAAAAAAAAAAAAAATAATATTATTATCGAACTTTAGCAAGAAGCGACCATGTTAACTCCTTGACCACGTTGGTAGATTATTTGTTTGACTGTGATTATATATTGTTTATGTTGAAATGGATCTAGACCTAAAATTGGTATCTTTTTAAATTGTACATTTCTAAATTTTAATTAAAATTACCCGAAATGTTCAGATATGTCCGTCGGTATGGAGGGCTGCCTAGGCGAGGAGGTAAAGGCATACTCGGAAGAACGTGGGTTCGATTACCCGTTAGGCCAACGAGAAATTTAGAAATGAGAATTTCACTTCTTGAGAAACTCAGAGGTTCCATCAGCCTACAAGTGAAGTGAGTATTAGGTTAATTCCTATGGGATAAAACGGCCAGGGATAGAGCTAATCTGAGGTTACAAATCCTTCTACACCTGCATATTCTTCATGGCCTGTACAGAGATGAAGTTGCTTTTGCTTCGTCTGCTGAAAGGATTAATTCTTGAGCTGGCAACACTGTAGAATGCAGCTGAGTGGCACGGCCGAACAACAAAAGCGTTCTTATTATGAGGTGAAAGGAAGCAAAGGATGTAAAGCCGTTGCTGAAACATTTCACAGGTAACACAATTAGCTTGTCGTGTCACCAGATCACTTTATCCCAAGGACCAATCAGGTCACCGACTCTTTGCGCTGAAGGTGGAGGAGTGGGGAGTTCTCAATTTTATCTGAGCAAAGGGTGTGTAAAATATCGATTGGAGTAGTTTTACAATATGCATTTTTTGAACAAAATAAAAAAAAGCATTCGTAAGTTTTCTCTGAATAGACGCTAAGATTTCACTACTGCTTTCACGGATCATACGTCTGACCGATTGCAGAAATCGGCAGCCGGACAAGTGGTCTTTCTAGCTTTTCTAGTCTCTTCGACACCGTATCAGGAAACAGGGCTGAGAGATAGACATACATGCATTGTTAATTCCTCTGGCTCGGGGACCGGAGATTTGTTTTCGTTTTAATACACTTCTTTTCATCTACTGTACACAACTACCATAGAAACACGCGATAGTTAACACTTCTCTCCACATAATGGCGTCAGGAAGACCATCAGAACGTGAAACTAGGCCACTTCCACAAGTGCCGACCCCAATGAATTGGGGAAAAAGTCCACGAAGAACAGTAAGCAGAAGAAGGAGAAGAAGAAGTAACATTATATTGACGTATTCCAAAACTCTTAATGTCGTCAGTATTAGACACCCAATTGCATCTCTGGTCCCTATTTCTTTTCTGAAACCAAGTGTAGTTTGTATCGGTGCCTGTTACACGAAAGGTTTTAGCATTCTCGATACTAATTTGAATCTTTGGTTAGTTAAAATGAATTCTGTCTGGTACCTAGCTTTATCAGCGGGACTTTGCCATATATATAGTCTTCGTTTACGACTCTTTAGTCAGTTATTAGCAATCCAGAGATTAAGGGTCTCAAAAAATCCTATCAGCTTCTCTCCCGTTCAGTTCCGCTTTCCTCGTCTAAAACCTTCAACTGCATTTCTCTGCTCCCTCTTACTACCACGACGTTCCCATCTCCCATCATTCGTTCTTACTTGATTCTTTCTATGCTCCTCTCAAACACCTCCTCTATCTGTTCATACATCTTGTCGACTTTTTCCTAATCT
Organism: Anabrus simplex; assembly: GCF_040414725.1. Taxonomy (NCBI): domain Eukaryota; kingdom Metazoa; phylum Arthropoda; class Insecta; order Orthoptera; family Tettigoniidae; genus Anabrus; species Anabrus simplex. Next base: position 824,416,855 of record NC_090266.1, on the reverse strand, counting down.
GCTTCGCATAATGGTATATATCTACACTTTAATAGGTAAAGTATCCATAAAGTAGTGCCAAATCATGATCGCTAGCACCCTATCATTGACAGGAATTACTTTAGTTATGTTTTTATCTAGAATTTTATTGTACAATAAGCCTACGCCTCTTTTTTTTTGGTCTTTGACTCTACGTCTGATCTTTTTTTACGTCACAGGGCCTCCGTGATTCGGCGGCAGCGCGCCGGCCTTTCGCCTCTGGGTTCCGTAGTTCAAATCCCGGTCACTCAATGTGAGATTTGTGCTGGACAAAGCGGAGTGTGATGAAGTTTTCCTCCGGCTAGTCCAGTTTTCCCTTTCATCTTTCATTCCAGCAATAACTCTCTCCAATATGATTTCATTTCATCAGTCAGTCATTAAGCATTGCCCCAGAGGAGTGTGACAGGCTTCGACAGCCGACACAGTTCGTATCCTCGCTGCTAGAAGGGATCTCAATTCATTCCCTTACTGACCCGGTCAAATGACTGGAAACAGGTTGTGGATTTTAATTTCACTTTACGTTGCACAGACACATATGGGTCTTATGGCGATGATTGGATCCCATCGTCGCCATAATACCTATATTCACGTAAATAAAATTGTAAAAAAGTGAAATGAAAGTGATATGAGAAGTACGAGATGCATAATTCACAATGCCATTTTTTAAAAAGATGTCAGCACTGGAGGCTGAAGTTTGCGACGCTCCCGTAGCCATCTCATTTGTTCTGCAGATGTAGGCTACTTTTAGTGTTATTCGATAACTTACTGTCCTCCTGCATAGGCTTTCTGAAGGATTTTCCTCACTTAATAGTCACAAATTCAGACATTCTTGTGAAGTATGTCAAATCTGGACAATTCTCAGACACAAAACCTTCAATATATATACACTGACTGACAGAGCAAATGCAACACCAAGAAGGAGTGGTCAGAACTTTATGCCAATTGCAGGGTAGACTGACGTCACTGAGGTATGCTCATGATGTGAAATGCGCCGCTGTGATGCGCACGTAGCGAACGATAAATGGGACACGGCGTTGGCGAATGGCCCACTTCGTACCGTGATTTCTCAGCCGACAGTCATTGTAGAACGTGTTGTCGTGTGCCACAGGACACGTGTATAGCTAACAATGCCAGGCCGCCGTCAACGGAGGCATTTCCAGCAGACAGACGACTTTACGAGGGGTATGGTGATCGGGCTGAGAAGGGCAGGTTGGTCGCTTCGTCAAATCGCAGTCGATACCCATAGGGATGTGTCCACGGTGCAGCGCCTGTGGCGAAGATGGTTGGCGCAGGGACATGTGGCACGTGCGAGGGGTCCAGGCGCAGCCCGAGTGACGTCAGCACGCGAGGATCGGCGCATCCGCCGCCAAGCGGTGGCAGCCCCGCACGCCACGTCAACCGCCATTCTTCAGCATGTGCAAGACACCCTGGCTGTTCCAATATCGACCAGAACAATTTCCCGTCGATTGGTTGAAGGAGGCCTGCACTCCCGGCGTCCGCTCAGAAGACTACCATTGACTCCACAGCATAGACGTGCACGCCTGGCATGGTGCCGGGCTAGAGCGACTTGGATGAGGGAATGGCGGAACGTCGTTTTCTCCGATGAGTCACGCTTCTGTTCTGTCAGTGATAGTCACCGCAGACGAGTGTGGCGTCGGCGTGGAGAAAGGTCAAATCCGGCAGTAACTCTGGAGCGCCCTACCGCTAGACAACGCGGCATCATGGTTTGGGGCGCTATTGCGTATGATTCCACGTCACCTCTAGTGCGTATTCAAGGCACGTTAAATGCCCACCGCTACGTGCAGCATGTGCTGCGGCCGTTGGCACTCCCGTACCTTCAGGGGCTGCCCAATGCTCTGTTTCAGCAGGATAATGCCCGCCCACACACTGCTCGCATCTCCCAACAGGCTCTACGAGGTGTACAGATGCTTCCGTGGCCAGCGTACTCTCCGGATCTCTCACCAATCGAACACGTGTGGGATCTCATTGGACGCCGTTTGCAAACTCTGCCCCAGCCTCGTACGGACGACCAACTGTGGCAAATGGTTGACAGAGAATGGAGAACCATCCCTCAGGACACCATCTGCACTCTTATTGACTCTGTACCTCGACGTGTTTCTGCGTGCATCGCCGCTCGCGGTGGTCCTACATCCTACTGAGTCGATGCCGTGCGCATTGTGTAACCTGTATATCGGTTATCAGTGTATATATATATACATGGTGTTTCAAAAATGGGGGGGGGGGCATAATTTCAGGTATGTATTTGTTATATGTAGACAATCAAAATAGTTCATTATAACATGTGTCCGGAAATGCTTCGTTTCCGAGTTATGGCCTTCACAACACTGAACTTCACCGGAACGTTTTCTTTCCGCAGGTCATTGTCATTACAGAAGACGTTCAAAATGTCCACCTCCTGCTTGAATACAGACCTCACATAGTTGTCTCATTGACTTGGATCGAATGTTTCCTGATCGATGGATAGGTAGAGGTGACCCGATTGCTTGGTCTCCGCGCTCACCTGATCTGAAGCCTCTCGTTTGCTACTTGTGGGGCCATTTAAAATCATCGGTGTATTCGTCTCCGCTGCCCGATGTGGAAATCCTTCGGAATCGAATTGTGGCATCATGTGAGGACATACGCAATACTCCTGGCGTTTGGGATCGTGTTCGCAGGTCAGTAAGACATCGATGTGAGTTCTGTATTCAAGCAGGAGGTGGACACTTCGAACGTCTTCTGTAATGACAGTGACCTGCGGAACAAAATAGTTCCGGCGAAGTTCAGTGTTGTAAACGCCATAAATCGAAAATGAAGCATTTCCGGACACATGTTGTAATGCACTATTTTGATTGTCTACATGTAACCAATACACACCTGAAATTATGCCCCCTATTTTTGAAACATCCTGTATATTTAAATATCGGTTACAATTTAATTTTCCTGGTGTTTTGTGGAAGATCTTGCAGAGATGAATGAAATTACACCTCACTCGTCTCTATCTGAGATGTTCACGCCAGGCTACACCGCGCGGTAACTGGCTTACGACCTCGAAAAACATATCTTAACAGGGTGACCATCTTGAAATGACGTCAGGCGCATTAGGGCAGCTACCGTTACCGCAGTCACCTCTTATGCATTCATCCTTCCACTTGAAAATAATATATAAACCATCCCAGTACATGTAACACTCATATTACTCACTGTTTGAACTATAGACTATTCACTTTCTGCAATACATGAATCGCGTCACATCGATTTTTCGCCGGAGATCCCCGATCCCAATCTGAATGAAATTTCACGGCAATATGCATTCATCTATAAGCGTCCGATTTTTGGATTACTGGTCAACGTTGAGGCTTTTGGTTCAGAGGGTCCCAGGTTCGATTCCCAGCCGTGTATTATCGGCACACTTTATCTTGGTGCATTTACATCCTAGTGCTGAATCGGTCGACCTTGGCAATCTTCGAGATTCGTACTGGCAACCTTTGAAACACAAACTATGAATCGCTTAAGCATCGTTGTGCGACATCTGGCGTACATTTTACGTACTAGTACTGTTGTTGTTTACACAGCAAGGCCAAACTATAAAATTCATGCTAGGAACAAGATTCGCATCGAGAAATGTTATATAATGTTATATAATGTGTATGTGACATAGTTGTTGGCTTAAGATAATAACGGTTTAGAAACTTCATATCGATCGATCATATTCTCGATTCAATTCAGATTTCATTTTCATTCAGTTGGCAGCACTATCGGAACGGGGACAGCTCCCTCCTTACTCCTCACCCCCGTACACAAATGCACCAAGATAGTGTGTGCCGATAATATGTGATTTTAATCACGTCTTGATTAATTCTTCTGGCTTGGGGATTGGGCGTTTGTGTTTGTTCCAACACTTACCTCTTCATATTCAGACAACACACTACCAACCACCACAGAAACACGCAATAGTGATTAGTGATTACATCCCTCTATAAGGTTGGCGTCAGGAAGGGCATTCGGCCGTAAACAGGGTCAAATACACATGTGCTACACATCTCGCACCCGCGACTCCACAGGTGTGGGGAAAAAGCGGTAGTAGAAGAGGAAGAAGAAGAAAATACATTTACCTGTAGGCATTTCTTGTTAATATTTGCCGGGCTAAGTGGTTCAGACGGTTGAGGCGCTGGCCTTGTAACCCCAACTTGGCAGGTTCGATCCTGGCTCAGTCCGGTGGTACTTGAAGATGCTCAAATACGCCAGCCTTATGTCGGTAGATTTACTGGCACGTAAAAGTACTCCTGCGGGACAAAATTCTGGCACCTCGGCGTCCCCGAAAACCATAAAAGTGTAGTTAGTGGGACGTAAAGCCAATAACATTATTATTATTATTATATTAATATATCCTTCTAGCATGGTGTTACTCTGGTGTAAGCTGCCATTCGTAGGCCTATATTTCATGAGCTCAGTAGTTCACAAATATAATCACAGTTCGCGTAATATAGGCAGCTACTGACCAAATAATTAAGAAGTGAGCACATTTGTGTGCCTAGGATGTGAGAGACTGCCCCGTCTGAGCTGCAGCAGTGTGATGGGCTGATATATGTAATATGAGGCTCATCGCGATATCTATCCCCACGTTTATTTCATCTAAGCTTGGGCAATGAAGCAGTCATGCGTGAAGAGGAAAATGCCAATTTTAAAGGATGAATCATGCATTTCGATGACAAAAGTCTCGCAAAAAAAGTTGAAGCACCCGAACCCGGAGGGTATAATAATTGATACAAATCTATCAGGCGATGATTCAGCTTGTAAATCTCCAGATGCTCCTTCCCACTCTTCTTCATTAAGTTCATGGCTTCTCTTTGGGATAGCTCCACCAAAAATGTAAAGCACTGGAACGTCATCGCCTCTGCTCCTGTATTATAATATTATTTGCTCTTCTAATGAAATATTATCACACGAAAAAACAAAATATTGTATCTTTCACAAGAGAAGAAAACCCACAGTTACACAATGTTTAGGCTTTTGAGTGTGACATTCTTATATTGCTGAATTTCAGTTTAACTGAATCTTCTTTCCAGATGTTTAATGTCGTATCAAATGAGTTTTTTATTTATTTTATTATTAACAAATACATTGCGATTCGGAAATATCCCGATGGCAATGGTCACTTACAGTAGTAGACAATGAAATGGCGTATGGCTTTTAGTGCCGGGAGTGTCCGTGGACGTGTTCGGCTCTCCAGATGCAGGTCTTTTGATTTGACGCCCGTATGCGACCTGCGCGTGGTGATGAGGATGGAATGATGACGCTTACAGTAGTGTATATTAGGACAATGTTAAAAAAATACCCAACAACAACAACAAAACAAAAGTACAACAACGAAAGTACAAGCAATTCCATGGAAAGAAAATATCCAGTTCTTAACATTACGGCTTACAATATTATAGATTGAGCTTCTTCTTCTTCTCTTTCTACCGCTTTCTCACAGCTGTGGGGTCGCAGGTGCGAACTGTGTCGAACGTGTCGATTTACCCCTGTTTTAGAGCCGGATGCCCTTCCTGACGCCAATACTATATGGAGGGATGTAATCACTATTGCGTGTTTCTGTGGTGGTTGGTAGTGTAGTGTGTTGTCTGAATATGAAGAGGAAAGTGTTGGAACAATCACAAACACTCAGTCTCGGGGCCAGAAGAATTAATCAGAGGCGATTAAAATCCTCGACCCAGCCGGAAATCGAACCCGGGACCCTCTGAACCGAAGCCCTCAACGCTGACCATTCAGCCAATGAGTCGGACACGAAATTTGAAGAGTGGTGCGAGGACTAGAACGGGGTCCAGTCAGCCTCGGGAGCCACGGACACTTCCTTCCGTCTTCCTTGTCTATCCCTTGCAATCTTCCCATCCCCCACTAGAAAGAAAGAAAATAATGTTTGCACACGTAAATCTAACACAAAAAACAAAACACACGGACATAAAAACTCACAAAGGGAAAAAAGTCGTACTGTAATTCTAACCGAGGTGGTTAATTACTCAATAACACAAACACGAACGTAAACAAATACACGCTTTATGGGCAGAAGAGCTCCTAGGACACCGGTACCAATACTGCACACACGTCATCTAGGACACCTATCCCTCCCCATAGGGGGAAGACGTCTTCGACTGTAAATAGTGATTTGCTTGACGTGAAAGTGAGAATCCGCTGAAAACCATTTCCAAGACTGCTGATTGTGGGTTTGAACTCGCCACATCCCGAATGCAAGCAGACAATGACAGGGCTCAAACTGCGCAGCCAACTCGCTCGGTTGATTTAACTCAACGAGTTCCTGATTCTAGAATGAAAAATGACAGAGGTGTATATTTGAGACATATGCAAGAATCGATTGACTGCTCTGGTACATACTGAACCGTTAAGGTCGTTCGTAGGATACCTACCTTCCTTACCTATTAACAAATAGGCATGAGATCTTTCTCTCGGGTCATCTACGGGTTCATTGTCACTTGCTTAGGTAAGAGGCGGGTTTCAGAAATTTAAACTATCTACTAAATGAGAGGAATCGTGTCAAAGACATTGATGTTTATTTCAATAATTTAAAATGAACTCAGTCTTGTCCGTAAACAAAAATAATAGCAATAATAACGCTGGTGAGAAGTACTGGCTTTGGTGACATTAAATCAACTGCCTGGGGGGCATCCTTACTAGAAACCACTGTCTTAAGTTAAGAGTGAAATAAAGAAAGTCTGGAGATCCCTAAGATCGGCTTCCATGGGAGACTGCATGTACCATCGTATTGATTCGTGATGATCCAGCCCCCGTAGCACGAGCTCTGTGCTCTTGGTATAATTAAGGCAGTCCAATCGGTATGTGCCACACAGTGGTTGTACGGTATGGACACTTAATTGAATCGATGTGACCTGCGATTATGTCATGAACCGACTTCTAACTTTGTGGTTTACATTAAAGCCATTGTGGATGATGAGCGGAAGGAAGATGATGCTATAATGGCGGATGGCCCTAATCTAAGTAACTGAGGTTGATGACCCAATGTCCATCCAAATTTCTAAGCTGAAGGCTGAATACAATTAAGGTACAGTAGTTGATGACTAAGGTTTCCACATTAATAAATCCCCAACACATCTGATCCTCAACAAATCAAAACCAAAATTATAACAACATCAACAAACGTGCACGCCACTTGTGGCAGTAGAGTCCCTTTGCCATCGGACAAATCCCCTTAATCGTTACGTTCATAAGTTGAGATTTGCCAGCAAATAAAACTAAGATTTCCAGAATACAATTTCAAATTAGTCACTTGGTTTTAAGCTAATTCTCAGAATACGTTTTCACTGAATTTAATAATTTAATAAATTAAGTAATCTCATAATCCTTGTTAACAACAAATCTTATCTACCCCGGTCGAATGGTTTCTTTAAAATCGCTAATTATTTAATTAAATTTTGTTTTATTGCTCGTACTTTCTTCATCGCAGCTAAAAGAAACGAATGCATTTTTAATTACCAGTACTATTTATTTATTTCATGACGTCACTCAACAAGCTTACATTAACACTAGCAATGTATTAAGAAACTAGCATGGATAATCCTAACTTTAAATCCTACAATCTGCATAAATTAACACACAACGCAAAATAACAAATCCCTGTCACATCGCTTTGTGACATTTAAAATAATAATAATTAATAATGTTATTTGCTATACGTCCCACTAACTACTTTTTAAGGTCTTCGGAGACGCCGAGGTGCCGGAATTTAGTCCCGCAGGAGTTCTTTTATGTGCCAGTAAATCTACCGACACGGGGCTGTCGTATTTGAGCACCTTCAAATACCACCGGACTGAGCCAGGATCGAACCTGCCAAGTTGGGGTTAGAAGGCCAGCGCCTTAACCGTCTGAGCCACTCAGCCCGGCTACATTTAAAATAAGACTGTGTACAACCCTCAAATGATATCAGACAACATCACTACCGATTCTAAAATTTTGACATCCCTGAAAACGGTTATTTCGAACCTGTCATATCATCGTCTCATTTCCGTCGCTTCAAAAATGAATTCAATTCTCTACCAAAACGAATCTCTCTAAATAATGAAATCTAATTCCAAACATTTTACTAGAAATGACAAATTTTAGTTACAGTTTCCTTTTTCTAGTAGCGAGGTAAATCGACTACCTAACAGCTGGCTGCAGTAACACGACACGAGCCCTCCCCACGTTATCTCGAGGCAACATGCACATGGGTGCTAGTCGTGTTTTAACTGGCATTAAATGAAACAACAGAACTCGGTCTCGCTGGCAATTCACATGGAATATAATTCTTGACCCACATAGATTATGCGAAGAGATTTAATTTAAGACGTCACTCACATATTCTTATCCATCACGGTCATACGGTTTCACGTGGAATCCTAATTATGGACTGACCCTATTCCCATATCAATAAACTAGCAAGATATCCGTGTTTCGCTACGGTATTATACTGAAATTTATAATTGAATGCTTATCGTTTTATATATAACCCGCCGATATTCGCGATCTGACTCGTTTTCTGAGAGATTACGGCAACGTTCCTCACATTTTTCAATCATTCTTCCAGCAATCGGTTTCGTACTTCCCGGGCTAGGTCCAAGTATTCCACCCGGTCAGTTGGGTCCCTAAAACTTTGCAATTATTTCCTATACGCATTTTTAATGTGGATCAAATCCTTGAGGAGATCTGGTGTGGTGTCGTCTTGGGTGCCTTGGCGGTACTGAACCCGCGGCCGGACTGCATTCGTAGTCATTACCCGTCCAGGACCCGTTTCCAGCGCGGTCCGCACATTTTGACGACGGTCCAGAACATTATTATTATTATTATTATTATTATTATTATTATTATTATTATTATTATTATTATTATTGATGTTCTGGACCCCACAGCAAGATGCAAGAACGCTACTTGGCGGTAAATTACATCCGCTGCCATTGTCAATGATGACAGTATGACCAGCACCATTGTCGCCCGTAGGCAATTGCGCAGGATTTTTGGCGATACGAATGACATACTTCCGTGCATTATTGACCTTATTATAGGGGTGAACAATTGCACGGTCAATCTCATTCCTATCGTTTATTTCAAATGTGTTTACATTTTTATTTTGTATGCCAGGAGACTCTACTGTAATCTAAGAGGGTTCTCCGAAGGGAAAGATGGCTCTTGAAAACGAATCCAGGGAAGATTAAAAATGATCGGTTTATGATCAGAATAAGTACATTGAAAATCCACAGCCTGTTTCCAGTCATTCAACCGGATAAGGAATGGAATGAATAAGCCTCCAGCTAGCGGTGAGGATAGAAATTGTGCCGGCTGCCGAAGCCTGTCGCACTCCTCTGGGGCAATGATTAATGAATGACAAATGCAATGAAATGATATTGGAGAGTGTTGCTTGAATGAATGATGACGGGGAAAACCGGAGAAAAACCTGTCCCGCCTCCGCTTCCTCCAGCAAAAATCTCACATGGAGTTATCGGGATTTGAACCACGGAACCCAACGGTGAGAGGCCGGCGCGCTGCCGCCTGAGACACGGAGGCTCGTTATAAGTACATTATGAACAGTACAATCAATTGCTCTCACCTCCTTTTTCACCCCACCGCGGTTAAGTTGATTTATGCCCCCCCCCAAAAAAATAAGGCGTGTTTCTTTATGTTTAAAGGAGATTCCAAATACCAATGTTAACGTGTATTGCCTTCAGTTTTGAGATATAAGTATTCCCATCGAAGTAATTCACTTTTTCACTTAATTTCACCCCCCCCTCTTAAGTGAATTTTCCGGCAAAAAGTATTTGTTTCTATAATAGTAAAGGATCTTCTAAATACCTATTATCTTCAGTTTTTGAGATATGTGTCCTCATGAAACGAATTCAACTCCTTTTTACACCCGCCCCCAAAGATAATCCCCCCAAAGGCGTCGTTTCATTTTTAAAGATGATCTAAATACCAATTTTCATGTCTGTAACAACTTTAGTTTTTATTGGATGTAGGTATCCTCATACAAATAATTCAATTAATTTTTCTAGTTTTCACCTCCCCCTCCTTCATTGGATTTTCCGAGAATACCCGTTTCTTTACTTTAACAGGAGATTCCAAATACCAGTTTTTACGTCTCTAACATTTTGCGTTTCTGAGATATACTGTAAATATAGTCTTTTAAAAAATTCACCCCAATGTTTTCACTCATTCATTAGATTTTTCCAAAAGCAAAAAAAAAAAAAAAATGTTTCTCTATTTTTAAAGGTGATCCCAGATACTAATTGTTAGGTCTATTATATCTCCAGTTTCTGAGATGTAAGTATCCTCATTAAAGACATTCAACCACTTATTCACACTTTTCACCCCTCCTATCGGGATTTAAGGAAACCAAAAATACGTGTTCTTTTGTTTTTAAAGGATTCTATATATAAATTTTTATATCTGCAAAATTTTAATGTTTTGAGATATAGATACACTCATTTTTAAATTACACCCCCCTTTCAACCCCCACTATTTGGATTTTCCAAAAACAAAATATACGCGTTTCTTTATTTTTAAAGAAGATCTAAATATCAATTTCTACGTCTGTAATCTTTTACAGTTTCGAGATATAGATATACTCATTTTAAAAACTCAACCCCCATTTTCACCCCCATTATTTGGATTTTCCAAAAACAAAAAAATACGTGTTTATTTATTTTCAAAGGAGATTCCAAATACCAACTTTTTATTACTCTAAACCTTTAAGTTTTGAGATATAGGTATCCTCATTTTAAAAATTAACCCCCATTTTCACACCCTTAACGACGGAATATCCAAAAATTCTCCCTTAGCGAGCACCTACATGTTAATATGAATGTATCCTCAAAATTTCATTTCTCTATATCTAGTAGTTTCGGTTCGGCGATGATGAATCAGTCAGTCAGTCAGTCAGTCAGTCAGGACAAGTTACTTTATATATATAGATTACACAAAATAACTCCTCGGGTTTCCTACACTGAACATCCCGGCATCATCACTAAAGGATTTCAACAAGCTGATCCACAATCCTTCATTTCTTCCCATTTCTCAAGACTTGATACACTCGCTTTACACAAATTCTCGACACGACAATAAAATGGAATATCTCTCTGGAGTGACCCACAATGCTGTTGCACAAACACTCCGTGAAAACTAACCATCTATCCCCGCACATCTGAGGTAATATTTCCAAATCGAAACACATAACTTGACTTACAATTACCGTTATCTTCCTCTCATCAACTCTACACAGATTTCAACAGACTTTGGAATAGCAATCCCTGAAACAAATTTTTATCGATCTTGTCTCGTAACTTCCCTTGGTAAAAATTTACATCGCTTAACACAACGGTGTGCCTTCACGCCAGCTTTAACTGAATAATTACGGATTACGCTTACATGAATTTCATCTTTACATCGAACATAATTTTACGATAGATTAATATCTTAACTTTGACAGACCGCAAATATAGAAAATAAACCTACGGAAATGATACTTTACTTTAGACACTACACTCGTTTCTCAACAATCAAAATCTACTTACTCTACAACACATCACACACTAATTTCGCGACTTTCCCGATTATCCAAGAAACATAAAACAAATGACCTTTTTTCATATATCTCTGACATTTTCAAGAAATAAAAGGGTGACCAAAATTCGTCACAGGTACACATACAAGAAGAACAGTGACATCATGAAATAAATAAATGCATTTTATAACGGTGGTAATTCACATACCTGTAGTCGTACGTCGTCTCCCATCTTTACAGATCCACCAGCCTCTCAATCTTTTTATTTGGCCATCTCGACAGATAGTGGCTTTACAAAAGATATTTTTCCTTTAGTTTTAATTTTATTTCCGTTCACCTGAAAATAATGACATAAATAAATTCCCTTCACTCCTTCTCTTCCTTGCACGGACCGAACACCGACCCGGATGAGTGCCCGATGTTATTAACTACTTGCATGTGCATACGATTTTAAGTTACGCAGTCAAAGTTAAACAGGTACATTTGACAAAATTCCCCGATATGTAGTTTGTCAAAGGAATTCTGGTCAACTTAGTGTATCAAACAGAATGTAAATTACAGATGGCTGGACTCAGTGGCTCAGACAGTCAAGGCGCTGGCCTTCTGACACCAACTCGAATGGTTCGATCCTTGATCAGTCCGGTGGTATTTGAAGGGGCTTAAGTACGTTAGCCTCGTGTCGGTAGATTTACTAGCACGTAAAAGAACTCTTTCGGGGCTAAATTGCGGCATCCCAGTGTCTCCGAAACCGTAAAAAGTAGTTAGTGGGACGCAAACCCAATAGTATTTTTATTATTACTAATGTTATTATTATTGTTAAAATTACAGATGCATGTGCTGCCACAAATTTGCTACTAAAGATAGTTTTACTTTCCTTCTGCTCGAATACATTGTAGCCTAAATAAAATAAGCCTCTCGTTATGAAAGTGTTCAAAAAGTCATGACAGGCAGGCACCGGAATTTCAAAAAATTCGTTTTTCACTTTAGATACTAAAACCATTTTATGCCAATGCTTTGTGACTTCGATATATCGATACAGTTAGAAAACAATTCTTCCATTTCTAATAAAAACTGAAATGTAAGCTCATTTAAAAAACATAAAGAGCTCCCTTTGAAAGATTTAATTCAAAATAACCTGTCATAAGGTAAGCCATAGGGCTCTAAACTATCTAAGGTCTTTAAACATTTCTCACAGTACCTAGAATTCTTCTTAATGCACTTACTGTAATTAGATAAACCAACAAACAATACAGATAATTCTCTTCACTGGAGATCAAGCTTAGACTCGTTTTGGTGAAATGTGGACGTATTTCAGGTTCTTGCACCTGCGCTTTCTGCTGATACTCTAATTGCTGTTAGAGCCTGTCTACCATCCTCCTCATAGCTAACGCTTTCCACATCCTTCATATATTGAGAGAACATGATCAACTTCAAGTTCTGTTTGAACTGTAATGCTGTAGGCACAGGTTACCTGACTCTTAAAAAACTGAAAATATTTTCTAATGAATCTTGTGTGAACCTGGAAGAATATTATAATGGTACTCATTCAGTAACACAGCCTGCAAATCATGTGTGGATTTTGTACAGATAATAATTCCAGTTTGCACAGGTTTCCAACCACCTCTCACTCCTATTTTAAGATTAGAGACGATGTCCACAAAACGGTTGAGGAAGGGAATATTTTCAATGTATGAATCAGAATTGTGTTTGCTGAATACCATGGTTGTGTTACGAGAAGTCATACGTGCAAACCATTATTCAACCAAGTCTACGAACCAAGCAGTAGTGTACAATTCTGGAGGATTTAATTCTTCAGCCAAGAACTGCAGAGCAATACTGACAGTATGGTTGAAGTTAACAGCCGCATCTCATTGAAGTGAGACGGGTACATATCTTATTCAGTAACTTTCAGTGAAAATGAAAATGAAAATCCGCAGCCTGTTTGCAGTCATTCGACCGGGTCAGAAACAGAATGAATGAAGCCACAATCTAGCGGCGAGAATAGGAAATGTGCCGGTTGCCGAAGCCTGTCGCACTCCTCTGGGGCAATGATTGATGAATGACTGTTGAAATGAATTACAGAGTGTTGCTGGAATGAAGGATGACAGGGAAAACCGGAGTACCCGGAGAAAAACCTGTCCCGCATCCGCTTTGTCCAGCACAAACCTCACTTGGAGGGACCGGGATTTGAACCACGGAATCCAGCGGTTAGAGGCCGGCGCGCTGCCCCCTGAGCCACGGAACCAGAATTTCTGTTGGTGTGCAAGTAGTTCCTCTATATGATATACTTCGACTTGAACAGAGGGTAGTCCTAATTCTTCAGCAATTGGTTGTGGAATAGTGATCGCTTTGGTATGACTGAGCATGCCTTTAATATTCTTGAAAATGTTAACTGGATCTAGAATGACATAGATTTTCTCGTTTTCGTCACGAGGATGCAAGAAATAATTAACTACCGTCCTGTGACATCTTGCAGTTATAACGACACTCCTCCAAAATCTTTGATTTGGTGCATCAATATCTGAAACAACTGCCAAAATGTTATTTTTTTGTTTTTACAATTGGCTTTGCGCCGCACCAGCACAGATAGGTCTTACGGCGACGATAGGACAGGAAGGGGTAGGAGTAGGAAGGAAGTGGCCGTGGCCTTAATTAAGGTACAGCCCCAGCATTTGCCTAGTGTGAAAATGGGAAACCATCTTCAGGGCTGCCAACATTGGGGTTCGAACCCACTATCTCCCGAATACTTGATACACAATACTCCACACACAGAGCCGCCTGTACTGTCTCCACTGAGAAAATATGCAATTGTCTGTTTCCACCTACTTGATAATTCACCTAAGATAGACACTAAAGCATGTGTAGTTTGCCCATTGTGACCAGGTAAGGTGGCTTTACCGTTGAATGCATTGCATGAATCGTCTTATTCATTCTCTGGTGTAATGGACATTTCGTCCATTAATGGGACACATTATTTTTCTTCTCTGCTAAAGAGATCAGATTTTATTTTGAGGAACTTAATAACACTCTCTAGAATGCCAGGCTAAAAAAAGGAATATTCTGAACTTTTCTACGAAGGGTTCTTAGGAAGAAAAGCGGATAATTTTGTTTAAGAGCTCTACATAGCCTGTATTTCCACAAGAAAATTTTAATTTGAGAGAGTTTTTGATGGTTACATTTGACCAAAATATTCTTTTCCGTTTAGTAAACAAATCTGATCGCTACTGAACACTTTTTTAGGTTTTTCTTTACGCCATGCGTATCATTTGTCTTGTTCTGTCTGACCATACGTTTAAGACTAGAACATGTGTGTTTGTCTGAGATTTTGCTTCTCGAGCTTTGTGATAGTACGTACATACCTACATCCCCGCACTATATTCAGAAGTAGGAGATATTATTGTCATTATTCGTATTATTATCATTATTATTATCATTATTATTTCATTTGCATATTTATTCTTAATATTTTAAGCTGGATATGGTTAATTTGTTTTGTACAAGCGGATGGGAAAACAGTGCTATTTACTTCTCGTAAACTTTGCGTGAGTCATGGAACTGCCCAGAGTCCGATGACGTGGCCTGGTTGTTATTATCATGGGCTCCGGAAGTGGTTCAGGGTGTGGTCTTGGTACGGAATGAGGATCTTCTACTTGCGCTTGGATGGCAAGGATCAATCTAGACGTATCATGTGAGAGCAGGGGAAGCTGTGGTCCATTTAGGCATCTGAGAAAAACGGCGGAGGTGACTTGACTTAAAACAGCGGAAGAAAGGTGATGTAACGTTTGGGGAACGTGGTCTTATTATGTTAGTGGAACGTGGTTGACCTACAAACTCTGGAGTGCTTAGGCACTTTGTATTGTATCACTTGTGGCGGAATGGTGTCTTATATGTTGGTGAATGCTATGGGATACTGTATCTCAGACTTTCCATAATTTATGTTCTGGAGCAAGAAGCATGTGTTGCTCGAGTGAATGTATCGTAAACAAAATGTTTGAGTTAGTGAACACAGTATTATAAAGGTACAGTATCTGTGTGATATAACAAGTAACGATAATGAGAATATGCAGGTTGTGTTGATACATAGACAGTGAAGGGTAATCATCGATGTATATATATTCTTTGTAATGATCTTCCATTGGGCTGACTGCAAATGGTAGCTTGGTCGTCGCTTTTGGTTTCCCACTGTTTTTGTTGTTGTTGTAAATACGGGGTCTTCCAGCAGTATTTTTAAGTGTATTTTATGTATGTTTTAGTGTGTTGATTAGGTGCTCATGCACGGATGTTATTTAGAATATACTGTAGTTAGTTATTTTATAATCAGTAGAGTTATTGACAAACATACGTGCAGTTCCTACCTATTTAGTCGTTTTGAAAAGGTTAGGTAAGGCTTGAAGCAGATTTATCTTTACGCAGCTTTATGTACACGCCTGAGAGAGAGAATAATCATGCTTTATCAAAACTCGAGGGATCCTTTCTGGTGAACTCTGGCGCTCATACTACGGACATTTCGATTAACTTTTAATTTAATTTATTTTAGTAATTTATTCAGTTATTTATTCATATATTTTGACTTAGATTACAATTTACGCCCAAGCGTGAGGCGATTAAGTATTTTATTTTATTCATATTTCATTATTTTAATCCTATTGCAAAGGTTATTAATTATTATTATTTAGACAGATTTCAATTTAATTTAATTTATAAGAATACAGCTTTTCGTAATGGTTTTCATAACGCTGCAATTTCTCATTCAAAGATTTTACTGTGTCTATAATTGAATGAGGCAGGCTGCAACTTGCTATTGCAGGCTCGTTCGGTGAAGCGATTGTTGAGTTAAAAATTACCGCGTTGTCTTCAGCACCTGTCACTGTTAGTTTAAAACATAGATTGTCCTCTCTTCTTGTTTGGACTGCATGGTTTCCGAGTGATGGGAGGCTTCCTTCTTTTCGGACGCTCTCGGTGAGAGAAAATTGTGGGAACGGCTTTACATCTCAGAATTCTTTTCCCATCCTCTTGGGCATTTTCCTACATATGCGGCTCAAAGTGTGCCTAGTGAAATAAAATAATATTCCGGCCATTCCAGCCAATTATATTGTGCGTACTTAGATTACCTTGAAAAAATTAAGTGCCATGGACTTACTTCACATAAACGCGATGCGTCAGTAGGAGACAACTCTTCCCTTTTAACCATGGAAGCTCATTGCTTTCTTCGAACTGGGTTCCTGGTAAATACCTTCAATAAATCCTTTCACCGACCTATAGGTACACCCGAAAATACAACAACCCGCCATTTTCACCAACTCTGCGAACTACGACCATTAAACAACGTGTTTACAGTACAGCGCTAGGGACGAATATGGTGGATCGTGCGCAACACCAGGCGCAGGCAATCAGAAATCGAACTGAGTTCGCCGCACTGTATCTATACAGTCACTGTAGTTGATGCCATCCCCTGGGGTGAGCTTGCGTCAACGTGACTATAATCAATTCAGCGTGGTCAGGCGTACGGTATTTTGCATATACGTAGGGAGCGGATATAGCTGACCTAAAAAGTGCTCAAAATTATCAATAAAATGCCTTTAAATTTATGGAAAATACTGTAAAAAGTAAAAAAAAAGACTTCAAAATATTTTACCAAACTCAGTTTTGGTGACTTTGTAACAATGGTTTTACACTTAATATGTCCCTGCTCTATTCACTGCACAGCTCTTGTTTCTACAGGAATTAATATCTCCCAATTTACTTGGAAGTGTATATAATATGGACATAGTGTTTTGCTGGATGTGTTTCAGTACACATCTCGCATACACAAGACTCACCGTTACAAATCCTTTCTTTACCCTTTTTTTAGTCACCGACAACTGATGTTCATTTTGCTTGGCTATGAAAGATGTTCGGCATATTTAACCATCTGTTAGAAAAATGCATACTTTTTTTATCAGTCTGACAATAGAGTATACTTACGTTTTTAAAAATAAGATGATTTAAAATTCATCAAAATGCTATTTACTGAACCCTTCACAATCCTGGAAGGATACCTACTTTCCTTACTTATTAGCAGCATTAGAGGTCCCTAATGTACAGTAATGTCATTGAGGCTGATGACCTTAAAAGAAATTTGCATAAAGGCGGCTGATGGCGAAAACACAGCTAAGTTAGGTGGCTGTTGGCTAAGGTTTCCATTTATTAAATTCCCAGCGCACTCGGTGCCCAAGAATTCAAAAATCAAAACAGCAACAGCAACAAAATGCTCACATCACATGTGGCGGTACATTCGGATATGCCACCTTAATCGTTATGTTGAGTTAATTTCTCCAGCACCTAAAACTAAGACTTCCAGAATTAATTTGAGTCGATCACTTGACGTTAAACTATTTCAAAATACGGTTTTGATAATATTAATAAGTTAATTGATTACGTAGGCCTAATGAATTCATCATCTCGTTATGAAAGAATACATTTCACACCGAAGAAATGGTTTCTCTAACACACGCTTTCAATTCAAAACTTTAATTGACTTCTGTGCTCATTCATTTACAATAAAATTCCGGAGAATAATGTATTTAATTATTTATTGTTCGAAGGCACGTTATGGTATTCCTGTATTAGAGATAAAAGCATATTTATCACGAACTACTAGGAATTATGTGTTTACTCCATTATGCCAACCATCTGGTCCTAACTCTAAGTTATTTACATTACGTCCTAAACCAGGGCCTCTCAAACGCTCAAAATATCACGCGTGCATATCGAGGCGCAGGGACTCCGTGCACTGTGCATCGTTACGACTCGACTCAACTCGGCTTGACTCGGATGGTGTAGTGCGCTGAGAGCGACGAAGCGTTCGGTGATAGACGGCTTGTTTATCAGTGAAATAGATAAGTGCAAGACAACAACATAATAATGGAGCAACCTGTTTCAAAGAAAGCAAAGACTTCCGGAAGTCCATTTCAATCGAACTGGGAACTTTCGTATTTCTTTGTCAGTCGTGACATTCTGCAGTGAGGGGAGGATCAGCGGGGAAGGTGGGGAAGGCGAAGACAGGTAGGGGAAGTGGAGTAGGGGTTTGCACTCTGGTCAACCTACTGAAGTCGTCTCCTGCACCTTGCGCCCGTGCACTGCACGGCGCATGCACTCTGAGAGGCCCTGTCCTAAACAAATCTGAAGCTTGGATAATCGCTAAACTAATCCACCTCATCTGCATTCACATATATGCTATAGTAAACGCACGTTAAAATAACCCTGTAAATTGTTTACAATGTTTTCAACACCACTTGGAATACCCAACAACATGAGTACTGCTCCTCCTTGGACACCTCTGACGGACAATCCGATTTGCGATTTGAAGTGTTTTATTAATTCTTGGCTAATGCCAAATACAATCTGACTGGCTAGCAATTATCGAAGACAAAATTCACTGGTGTTACAAAAATGCTTTCAACTCTACTGCTGGAGGTTATGTTCCAAGGTAGCCTGCACGGCTAAAACCTAAGTTCCGTTTTCGGATTTAATCTCTGAACGTTGATTGGAGCGTATGCAAAGCGACGTTTTCACTCCGAGTTACCAAGCGAAAATGATCAAAATTAAGATGGCGGGATCTGTTTTATTTCATCGTAACGATGTCAACGTCCGCCTCTGTGGTGCAGTGGTTAGTGTGATTAGCTGCCACCCCCTGAGGCCTGGATTCGATTCCCGGCTCTGCCACGAAATTTGAAACGTCGTACGAGGGCTGGAACGGGGTCCATTCAAAATCGGGAGGTCAACTGAGCAGAGGTGGGTTCGATTCCCACCTCAGCCATCCTGGAAGTGGCTTTCCGTGGTTTCCCACTTCTCCTCCAGGCAAATGCCGGGATGGTACCCAACTTAAGGTCACGGTCGCTTCCTTCCCGCTTCCTTGTCTATCCCTTCCAATCTTCCCATCCCCCACCAAGACCCCTGTTCAGCATAGCAGGTGAGGCCGCCTGGACGAGGTACTGGTCATCCTCCCCAGTTGTGTCCCCCGACCCAATGTCTCACGCTCCAGGACACTGCCCTTGAGGCGGTAGAGGTGGGATCCCTCGCTGAGTCCGAGGGAAAAGCCAACCCTGGAGGGTAAGCAGATTAAGAAAGAAAGATTTTTTTTTTTTTGCTAGTTGCTTTACGTCGCGCCGACACAGATAGGTCTTATGGCGACGATGGGACAGGGAAGGGCTGGGAGTGGGAAGGAAGCGGCCGTGGCTTTAATTGAGGTACAGCCCCAGCATTTTCCTGGTGTGAAAATGGGAAACCACGGAAAACCACTTTCAGGGCTGCCGACAGTGGGGTTCGAACCTACTATCTCCCGAATACTGGATACTGGCCGCACTTAAGCGTCTGCAGCTATCGAGCTCGGTAAGAAAGAAAGAAAGAAAGAAAGAAAGAAAGAAAGAAAGAAAGAACGATGTCATAGATCAGACACTGGCATAATTAGGTGTCCAAATAAATTTAACCGGCACTCATCATACGGTACTGGAAAAATACACCGTTATTATTTTCTTCTATGCATCCAAGGATTAAAAGATTTAATTTATAAGTATTTACCTTAAAAACTGGAAGTTCACTCAGGCACTGTGTTTCTGACGATGCCACAGAGTTTTAACAATCAGGCGCGTCTTTTCAGGACATCCCTTATGTGAGCAACAAGAGACTTCAATCCTTCGTCATTAATAAAGAATTAATTATACATGTAGTCCTTGCAACTTTTTGTTCCGTCGATTTCGTCTCAATTCCTCTATAAAACAGCCAGCGGTCGTAGCCGAGTTGAAACACTGGATCCCGTGAGATCTCCGAAGTTAAGCAACATTGGACGTGGTCAAGGTTTGGATAGGTTGCCACCCGCTTTTGGTGGGGGTAAGAGAATGGAGGAGCGGAAAGTAACTGTCCACCCTGCCGTACGTAAACTCCGGCTCAGGCACACCTCTGCGGAGGTTCGGACCTGCCTTCGGACAGAATACACCCTCACCTTTACCTCTCTAAAGCAAATACGACTGACATAAACCCCCGCCAAGCATTCTGTATTCTTACACCCTGTTCACATGTTAGAATGACGTCATGGCTTCACTCGTGGGAAACAAAAAAACTCCCTTTCATTTCCACATGTCTAGGATGACCAAGAGAAAAATATGAGTCTTGTTCTTCATGCTGTTTGCGCGCCTGATTCAAACTTTTCGAACTTCTCAGTTACGGACTCCAGTTCACTCCTTGGGTTCAAAGACTGGTTCTCCCTAACGCAAAGGTTATGAGTTCAATACTGACCTAAAACCTTCTTGAAAGAAGAAATAGTGACCGATCATCCCAAACAGGCAATGCAGAATAAAAATGCGTTGTTATCCTTCGTTATTTCACAGAATGAATGTCTATACTACTGAGCAACGTTCTTTTTTTTGCTAGTGGCTTTACGTCG
Source organism: Anabrus simplex (assembly GCF_040414725.1). Taxonomy (NCBI): domain Eukaryota; kingdom Metazoa; phylum Arthropoda; class Insecta; order Orthoptera; family Tettigoniidae; genus Anabrus; species Anabrus simplex. The sequence goes on along the minus strand of NC_090266.1, from coordinate 824,395,853 downwards.
CATCGACACAGATAGGTCTTATGGCAACGATGGGATAGGAAAGGCTTAGGAGTTGGAAGGAAGCGGCCGTGGCCTTAATTAAGGCACAGCCCCAGCATTTTCCTGGTGTGAAAATGGGAAACCACGGAAAACCATCTTCAGGGCTGCCGACAGGGTGATTCGAACCCACTATCTCCCGGATGCAAGCTCACAGCCGCGCGCCGCTAACCGCAAGGCCAACTCTCCCCGTGAGCAGCGTTCTAATACAAAGAAAACAGTGACATTTCAACCACATTCAATCCTACTAATGAGCAATGCTTTCCGTTTAGGCAGTGCCACGCCTTCATCATATGACAAGTATAGTGCGGCGCGCTCGTTATCTTTCCGCGCGGCTAAAGATCTGCAATACACTCCTAGCTCTTGGTAAGAAGGGTTGGACACTATGTCCCTGTCTCGGCACACGCTGCCGGTGCACAGCTGTGTTCCGCTATTACGGAACACTGAGTGTCAATTGTTCCGAAATATTCTCAAGCGAGAGCGAGATAGTGACTCGCTATCCCGTCGGCAGCGTCACTATGCACTGCCTTTCGCCTACTAGCTGACTGTCGATACCGGCTGTGTGCCGCCATGTGCTCAAGTGTTCCGTGTTCCATGTTCAGTGTTCCGTCTTCTGTCATATCCTCTTTGTTCTGCGAGTTCCGTTACACCGGCAACTTTCCTTCATACATGCGAATATCGTAATGTATTCTGTTTTGTATTCAACAGTTTTGTAAGAGTGTTTTCATTGAAGCCTAGTAATATAACTGTGCGAAATACGGTAAATTTTGCATAATGTCGCACCGGAGTCTTGTTTAGACATTTTTGTACTAGAATAACACCGGACAGAGTGAAATGTAATTTATGTTCTTCTATTTTGCCTGCAAAGGGATCTCAACCGGCAGAATGACAAGACATTTCAAACTTAAACATCCCACAATTCTTATTTACGTGTTTTGTTTGTATAGTTTTATTTTTAATCTGCTGTTCCGCTTGTATATAGTGTTTAATTTTTATCTTCGTGTTTTGCTTGCATGGGTTAATTTTTATTTTCGTGTTCCGCTTGTATATCATCATCATCATCATCTGTTTACCCTCCAGGTTCGGCTTTTCCCTCGGACTCAGCGAGGGATCCCACCTCTACCGCCTCAAGGGCAGTGTCCTGGAGCTTCAGACTCTTGGTCGGGGATACAACTGGGGAGAATGACCAGTACCTCGCCCAGGCGGCCTCACCTGCTATGCTGAACAGGGGCCTTGTGGAGGGATGGGAAGATTGGAAGGGATAGACAAGGAAGAGGGAAGGAAGCGGCCGTGGCCTTAAGTTAGGTACCATCCCGGCATTCGCCTGGAGGAGAAGTGGGAAACCACGGAAAACCATTTCGAGGATGGATGAGGTGGGAATCGAACCCACCTCTACTCAGTTGACCTCCCGAGGCTGAGTGGACCCCGTTCCAGCCCTCGTACCACTTTTCAAATTTTCGTAGCAGAGCCGGGAATCGAACCCGGACCTCCGGGGGTGGCAGCTAATCACGCTAACCACTACACCACAGAGTCCACTTGTATATTCAGTACGTAAATAGAGTACTGAAAATAACATTGTGACATTAATTTTGTAAACACATCTACTGCCAGTGTAATTGTGATAGATCTATTTCAGAATGAATGAAAACATCCTTTTCCTAAAAACAACATTTAGACACGATTTTAAGGTGCGTTTTTGAGAGTTACGACTGGTTTTTCACGTGCCGTGATGTTTTATCCTGGCCCTAATTACTCACAATACATGCCGATATATTCAACTGGTGAAAATATCCTTGGATTAGTTACTTTAAACACCTGTACTGCCATTGTAACCATGTTATGTGTATTTCATATTGACCGAAAAATCTTAACCTAAAAGTAGCCTTTAAACGTGATTATTGGGCGCGAATTTCAGTGTTCCGACTGTCCCTTCACGTTTCGTGCAGCTTTATACTGGCCGTAACTACACATAGCACGTCCGGTACAGCAACACTTTCCCGCTGACATGGAGCATGCCATGTTGCCTCACGAAGTTCTCTCTACTGCGCAGTTACAGTCCCGTGTGTCGTGTGCCGGCACACTGTGCCGAAACACTCCATCTGAAGCTCCTAATGTTCCGGAACAACTGTCTGTTCCGGTCTGCCCTACCCTATTGGTAAGTAGCAATGGAACATTGGCAACATTGCGCTTGAAATCTAGAGGGTATCAACCCCTTTTCTGACGGTGCAAGGTCTGGACTGTTCGTGCAAATAAATAGAGTTGTGGCTGGGAGGTATTGAAACATCCACCATACACTCCAGACATTGCACTATCTGATTTTCACCTGTTCAAACCACTTAAGATATTTCGAGGAGGTCAACGGTTAAGTTCAGATGAATAAGTGAAATCGGTCTTGTGAGAGTAGCTGTATTCCCAGGGAATAGAGTTCCATGAACGAGGCATATTCAACTTGGTATCACGTTGGGAGGAATATCCCGAGAGACATGGTGTACCCGGCAGGGGTATGAATAATGGATTAAATGGATATATGAGAAAATATATTCCTTCGTCTGTGGGGATGTTCGCGGGCTTTCGAAGCGTGGAGCGCTCAATAGCGTCACCCAAGCCGTCCAAGTAGCGAGAAAGGGAGATCCACTAAAACGAACCAGGGAATCCCCGAGGCCAGACGAGGAGCTTAACTTAGTCACGAGTCTCAGAGGACGAAGGTGGAGGAGTATTTTCTAACGAACGAAATCTCCAACCCAATCGGAAAACAGCATAACCAACGTTGATTTCATTGCTTGCATTTCAATAATTTAATTACCACGACATGGAACATGAAATCAGAAGATCAGAACATTAATAGTGAGAGAATAGATGTTAGAGCGGAAAATTCTATTGGCCATCTGACAAGCATCTGGGAAGTACTTGAGACTGGGGAATTTTCTTCGCGGGAAGAGCATAGATATCATCATAAGTCGAGAATTTACGATCAGATCCGTTACGGATCAATCTCAGTCAATATCTAAAAATATTGGCTACCTGACTACCGCACTATTTCATTCGTAATACCCCGTGGATGGGGAGTAATCGAATTTGGATTAGGGGAATCTTCCCAAGTTACGCTATTTTTTCACCGATATCATATAAGCACCCAGGCATCCCCATCCAGAGACAACTTAATCTATCTTGTATGGGACGGACGTGCGACGGTCTCGTGGGACACTTTCCTTTGTGTTAATATTTAACGCAGATATTGTGAGGTAAAAGCTTTATTAGAGTGGTGTAGGATCATTATAAATACTCGTCAAGAAACTGTGTGAGCGGACCAATTATCTGATCGATTTTACGCACAAATTCAGAATATTATTATCATTATTATTATTATCATCGTTTCTCGAGACAGAGGGAGTATATATGAGCTGCGATGATTGCGTTGCGGAGATATGAAGGGATAGACACTAAGACGGGTGACTAAAACAATTAGACGTGAATAATTAATTAAAATCCCTAAATTCCGATCATCTGATCTCGGGGCATTGAATCAGACACACCGTGTCCTAAAATGCGCGTTAGAAGAAAACTTTCGGATTGCGCACAATAGGGAACATGCATGATCCGGGGTTTTAATTAAAAATATGCTAATCTGATTCAAAATTTCATGCAGAATTCAAAAATGTGATCAGAATGTACAAATAATAACTCCAAACATGATAAAAATCTACGAAAATGTCACGTCACGCAAGTACGCGATCTCATTGGTCTGACGTCATCGTACAGGTTGACTGAATTAGCAGACGAAATAACACATAGTGTGCTGTGAGAAGCAGGATACACTTCGCGTATTTCTACTTTATGTTAGTGTCTGGTATGGTTAAATTCGAGGTCTATACATTGGATAATAATCTGAGTGGTATATTTTAGACTTAAAATGAATCCTGCGCAGACAGTGAGGCAGAAAACTTATAAATGGTGTAGAGTTCCGATGTGCAATAGCACATCGCATACCGTACCATACCAAACGTTCCAAAGACGCTAAAACTAGGCAGAAATTGATTTTGGCGAGCCGGAGAAATGCTGGTGATATATCGGAAAAGTCTACAGTTTATTTTTTTGAAGATTTTAACGTAAGATGAATTTGTTTGAATTTTCAAATCACTTTTCCATGTCAGCTGTTCTAGTGGTAAAACTTTAAATTTTAATGTATTATGCTTTATTTAAATGCTTCAATTACATCTTGGAATATGAAAGTAATAAACAGTGCATTAAATAATGCTGATTATTAAAGTATTCTCCAAACCCAACCTATGTTTTGGGTGATCCATGTCAAGATAATAAATCAAAGGGGTTATGGACCATTTTGACAGCTCTAATTCTACCAATATATCTTGGCATGGGACAGTTATGTATGTCTTTATTGAAGAGCTTAATTGGTAAAGAAATTTAGGCTATATCTAAATACTCTATAATGTAACAAAGAATAGGCGTGTACATCATGAAAGGAAACAACGTGAATTTAACAAACGTATAACTCTACACAAAACCAATGCTTGTCTGTTGGGGGTCTTATAAGTTAACAATGCTCAATTATAATAATTATAATATTAATGAAATAAATAACATAATTAAACACAGGTGAAAATAGTGATGTAGGTGTTTAAAATATTATCCTACTTAGCCAAAGTTTTAGGTTATACAAGCCAAGTCAATAAACCGAAGGGTAAAAATACCGCGCGAGTTGGCCGTGCGGTTAGGAGCGCGCAGCTGTGAGCTCGCATCCGGGAGATAGTGGGTTTTGAACCCCACTGCCGGCAGCCCTGAAGATGGTTTTGCGTGGTTTCCCATTTTCACACCAGGCAAATGCTGAGGCTGTACCTAAGGCCACGGCCGCTTTGTTCCCATTCCTAGGCCTTTCCTGTCCCATCGTCGCCATAAGACCTATATGTGACGGTGTGACGTAAAGCAAACAGCAAAAAAAAAAGTAAAAGTCACAGCACCCAAAGACATTCCTGTATTGAGCGACTAAAATGTCACCAGGACACTTTTCTTTCCTGATATGCTCAGCTTGTTAAAAGCCAAATGTAATTAATGTTATTGTCTTCACGCCTCGCTAACTACTTCTACGATTTTTGGGAGACGCCGATGTGCAGGAATTTAGTCCTGCAGGAGTTCCTTTACGTGCCAGTAAATCTACCGACACGAGGCTGACGTATTTGAGCATCTTCAACTACCACCGGACTGAACCAGGATCGAACCTGCCAAGTTGGGGTCAGAAGGCCAGCACCTCAACCGTCTGAACCACTCAGCCCGACTTGTGAAAACTAGATGAAGTCATATTTATCTTTATCATGTTTAATTTTTTCCCTCCACAAAGATATTTAATTCTCTTTCATAGGCCCCGGAAGTGGGTAGGCCAGTTGTCCCAACCATAAATATTTTTTTTTTGGGGGGGGGGGAATGATAGATTATAGCCCTATAGTACTATGATCTTTCTTTCTTTCTTTCTTTCTTTCGTAATCAGTTTATCCTTCAGGGTTGGTTTTCTCTCGGACTCAGCGAGGGATTTCACCTCTACCACTTCAAGGACAGTGTCCTGGAACGTGAGACTTTGAGTATGGTGATGAAACTGATGAGGAGGGCCATTACCTCGCCCAGGCGGCCTCACCTGTTATGCTCAACAGGGGCCTTGTTGGAGGATGGGAGGATCGGAAGGGATAGACAAGGAAGAGGGAAGGAAACGGCCGTGGCCTTAGGTGCCTGGAGGAGAAGTAGGAAAATACGAAAAACCACTTCGAGGATGGCTGAGGTGGGATTCGAAACCGTTCTACTCAGTTGACCTCCCGAGGCTGAGTAGAGCCCGTTCCAGCCCTCGTACTATTTGTTTTCAACTTTCATGGCAGAGCCGGGAATCGAAACCGGGCCTCCGGGAGTGACACACATTAACCACTACACCACAGAAGCGGACTAGTACTATAATGGTATCTATATGTTTATGTTAGTGCTGAAATCCGATTTCTTACTTTACTAATGCTGAAAGCCCGAAAATGTAATGTTATTCTTTAATAGGGGAATCAGTCTAGAAGGAAATGTTGAAAGTGATGTGATATCTATCCAGGTTCGTTGTTATCCTAATACTATGGGTTACAGTACATTGCACGTATATAAAAGACGCCACTTACAAACTTCCTTGTTATCCGCGAATTTCTGCGGCCACAAAAGTCACATTTTTCAAGAATGATGACATCTACACATGGTAGATTGTCTGACTGTGCTGTTTTGAACGTTTCTTCTGTCATTTCGACGTTATTCGCGATCATGAATAATAAACAATCGGCTTTTAGCAACGGCTGATGCACAACGGCTGGTAGAGCTCCATGCGGTACTGAATCGTGACGTCACAGCGCGCCGCTTACGTCAGAGGCCGTTTCACTCGCCTTGCGGAAAGGCACTATTAAATATTTTTTTAATGGTAGAAAACAAGGCAACATACCACAATGTAATACGTTTACGTACTATTTCGTTGGTGTACTTTTCAAAAAAAATATTTTTGAAAATGATGCATGTTCCCAATTATGTGTGTTTTTTGCTGCAGCATTAGGACTTGAGACAAGTACTACAAGATTATGGATTCACATACCAAAAGCAGGTGTAGCATCTGATCATCACGGGAGAGGATGTCAAACTAGAAACCTCAAGACGGACCTCCCGACGTGAACCAAGGCATTTGTGGGGACAGAGACTGAGTACGACTATATTTTATTACCATGGCATGTGGCGTGACGGAGTATCCATTTAAAATTTATTAATTTGTAAATAACAAATACTAGGTTTTAGAGCAAATTTTCCTGTATATCCTTATGGCACAAGAGCCTCCGTGGCTCAGGCGGCAGCGTGCCGGCCTCTCACAGCTGGGTTCTGTGGTTTAGATCCCGGTCACTCCATGTGAGATTTGTGCTGGACAAAGCGGAGGCAGACAGGTTTTTCTCCGGGTACTCCAGTTTTCCCTATAATATATCATTCCAGCAACACTCTCCAATTACATTTCATTCATCTGTCATTCATTAATCATTGCCCCAGAGGAGTGCGACAGGCTTCGGCAGCCGGCACAATTCCTATCCTCGCCGCTAGATGGGGGCTTCATTCATTCCATTCCTGACCCGGTCAATTGACTGTAAACAGGCTGTGGATTTTCATTTCAACCTTACGGCACGAGTGTAGTTTTAGCATCAAGTCAGCGATTTAAATGTGTGTAAATACGCATAGACTTTTGTGGGAGATCATTGTTATTTTTGATTTTCACCATGTATGGTGGTAGTTAGACTTTTGATTTATAACGGTGAGTGCCGGTTGATTTTCAAGCGAATATCTACGTAGGATAGACTGGTACACAACCTAATTAGTTTATGATGCATGCGGATATGTTTAATGTAGAATAGTCATTTTGGACTAAGGTGGTGATGAAGAGATTCTTCGGAGGTTCGAGCAATGACCCCCAGTAATATCTAGCTATTTTGTTTACTTTGCTACCCATTTTTTATCTTGTAAGGAATCAATGTAGGGAATGAATTAGGTTGTCAGTGGAGGAGTGGAGTTAGCCTATGATGTCGCAAGTTGGAGTATGAGGTGTGAAATATGACTACTACTAACTACTAAACGTTTTCATTCCTCCCCTGAAGGGGGAGGCGGGCCTCTTAGACGGTGACGCCGTCTCTCAGGCCGGGAGATTTGTTGCGGTGAAGGAGATGTGCGGAGAAGGTGGGGGGGGGGGGTAGGCGGCCTTGGCCTATACTACGATCTGTCGCGGCATTCGCCTTAGTGCAGGAGAATGGAAAACCACGGAAAACCATTCTCAGGACAGCCGACGGGCGAGGCCAGGCGAGAAATGCAGCACTGTGCCCCAGGCCCGTCTTCCGAATGCAGAGGCGTAGAGCCACGGTAGAGCCGTGACCACCTCTCCACTGCTCGGTTGTTCGGTCAGAGTACAGAGCTTATGGGACAACAACCCACTCTGCATCTACCTACCTGAAATATGAGAGCCATATAGTGGGCCGAGATATTTAGTACCTTAACGAGTTGAGGGAGTTAATTGATGACTTATGTGTTACCTGAGTGAAAGCAAAGAGGAAAGCTAATATGAGATTTAAAGAGATATTTGTTAAGAAAGGGGCTATGGGTTTCCCCGAGAGAACATTGAATTATGTGTTTGCCCCACGTCCCGCAGACTACGGGAAGCGGAGATGCAAATGTTTCTGCCCCTAAGGGAAGGCTAGTGCTTTTCATCAACTCACATGGCAAAGGCATGCACGGCTGCAGGGCTGAATGGATAGCGTGCTGGCCTTTGATCACACGGGTTCCGGGTTCGATTCTCGGCAGGGTCGGTAATTTTAACCATGGTTGGTTAATTTTGCTGGCATGGGGGCTGGGTGTATGTGTCGTCTTTATCATCATTTCATCCTCATCACGACGCGCGGGTCGCTTACGGGCGTCAAGTCAAAAGACCTGCATCTGGCGAGCCGAACTTGTCCTCGGACACTCCCGGCACTAAAAGCCATACGCCATTTCATTTCATGGCAAAGGAATGTGCACCACAACAAGGCGACGTTTAAAATTGTTTCATTGTGGAATGTAGATCATTCATTTTCTCAGCCTAATTTCATTAAAGACAGGGTATCAAGTTAGAGGTAGTTATTATTAGTATGGATTTCAGCCACATCCTCAATCGCCGGCGACGTGTTCGATCCTCGACGACAGATGCATTTGGTGTGACCACCCACCAGCAATGTCCTGCAGCCAGGTGCATTCATTGTATACGTTTTTCCTTGTGTGTTTTATTTTATGTGTGATTAATGTGCTCTTGGATGAAACTAATTTTGCCTAGTAGTCATTTGTTGTGTTTGTTCATGTATCTTGGGTTCATTTCTGACTTACGGCATTTGGTAATAGTACGAAGAGACTGGGAAAGAAGGAATGTATTGTGCCGTATACAGTACCTACTTGACCTAGAATCATAGACCGTCTATAATGTTGGCCTATAGGACAGGTATAATATTGCTAAACGATCGACTAGGAAGAATGGAAATTATTCGTTTAAGGACGAATTTTGGCCTCATTTTCCGCGTTTGACAGTTTCCTCTTAAATCAGGGGAATTTTCATAATATGTTGAAAAAACTGTAATATTTTAGCATATTTTTTCTACTCATTAAATTTGTCGTAAAATTGTACGTTGCTTTTCGACCCGCTCTCGTATATAGCTATAGTATTTTAAAAAGTAAAACCTAACCCTGATGTGCCTTTTATTAAGCGAAAATTTGCCTTTAGTGGAAAATTACCCCAGACCTTTGAATTGGACGTTTATTATGCGGAAACTGTCATTAGCGAAAAATTTTTCCGGTCCTATGTGTTTCTGTTGAAGATTTTACTGCTGTATTCCTTTGTCTCATTACTTGTTTTTAGTTGTTTGTTTCCCGTGAAATTACACCCTTCAATTGTGAATCAGCTCATCAAACACTCAAGTGAAGATACTCACGGCTATGCTACATATCGGTGTAGTGTTCTGTGTTTATGAACTGAAGTTAACATAAATGTAGCTATTCCCATGTGACAGTTCGCATTATGGCTGTCTTATTAACAGTACATACTGTGGTTTACACCAGCACTGGGACGAGAATCACCTGCAATAATATCCGTCGAGAAATTTAAATTGCTAATAAAGGTACTGGTGGTAGTTTATTTCTTCTCAATTTCCGGCCACCATACACTCAGGTTACTCAACCATACCCGGCTCTAAATGAGCTTCACTGTAAAGCTCTAATGATCTTTTGAATGTTAAAGATGAATCAAATATCCATTCCAGAACGTTTGGTTGTATTATTATCGGTTCATGCCAAAGCTAACAGCCCACCTTCAAAGTCGAATGTTCAGCGAAAGAGTTGGAAAGTCAGAAGAACGTAGTTTAGTTTTACAATTCATTCCCTTTCCTAAGTGAGGGTTTCCCCATTTGTTTAAAGTCCTCAGGAACCTTCCTCAGTCCCTTTCAAATAAAGAATTACGGATCATCCACCCACCGACCCACCCACCCCCTCTCTCTCTCTCTCTCTCTCTCTCTCTCTCTCTCTCCTTCCTCATCAACCCCACTATACTTTGTGTCTTCTTCTGCTGCTGCTTTTCTAACACTCTGGTGGGGTCGCGCTGTGGAGGGATGCGTTCTGTGTTGGTTGCTAGTGTGGTATGTTGTGTGTATATGAGGAGATGTGTACTGAGACAACGCAAACACCTGTCCCTGAGCCAGAGGAATTAACCAGACGCGTCTAATATCTCTAACCCGGCCGGGAATCGAACCCGGGACCTGTGAAAAGGAAGGCTAAGATGCTGACCATTCAACCAAGTAGACGAACCACAACACTACTTAGTGTAATATTTTCGAAAGTTTGAAGATGAATGGAATACAGTGAATCCTCTCGTTGCAAACACTCCCAAGATGCGGACACTGCTCAAATACGGGCAGATTTTTAGTTATTAACGAAAATAATCTATGTAAATACAATTGGCGTTTTGTCGGTACGTTTCAAATCTTGGTCTCAATACTTCGTATTAATCTCGGATCAGGTGCACACAAGTCGAAAATAGACTCAGTTCAATTTTTGTCTGTATGTATCAACGTTGCGGGAAAAGTCTTGGCAGTATTTATTGAAACTGGAAGGAACCGAAACAGAAATGATCAAATAGCTCCGTTAATGTTAGGAGTAACTTCTCAAAAACTGTACAAAATTTGTGTGTTTCCGATCCTTGCATTTTTTCCTGAGAAATAATGATATTTGTGAGTACGAATATAACGTTTGTCTCAATTTCTAAAATTTGTACTTGACTAAAGTTATACATACTACAAATTCGTATCATATATATCTCATACATTTTACCGCACGGGCGATGACAACGGAGATACTCACGAATTATGGTTTTTTAGTCCGGCTCCATGGCTAAATGGTTAGCGTGCTGGCCTTTGGTCACAGGGGTCCCGGGTTCAATTCCCGGCAGGGTCAGGAATTTGAACCATCATTGGTTAATTTCGTTGCCATGGGAGATGGGTGTACGTGTCGTCTTCACCATCATTTCATCCTCATCACGACGCGCAGGTCATCTACGGGAGTCAAATCAAAAGACCTTCACTTGGCGAGCCGAACATGTCCTCCGACACCCCCCGGCACTAAAAGCCATAAGCCATTTCATTTTTATGGTTTTTTAGTGAAAAGTCTATCAACGAAAATCATTGCTGGCCTGCAATGGTATACGCCCATTAAACTGAGCAATTATACCATTACACTGATCGTTGTTAACTGAGATGTACCCTCTCGCCAGCTTCCACTCATGTCCGCTAGATCGCATTACAGCTGCAAAACTAGATACTGTATGTAAGTCCGGGGATACCTACGGTATGCACTAGGCTTTATATTATTTGATTAGTGCAAAATGGCGTAGCAATGCTAAGAGGGCCAAAACAGGAAACGTAAGATACCCTTTTACCGTGAGAGAAGTAAAAATGGAGACGTCGCGATTATTACATTTTTCAAACATTCATATCTTCAGGAAAATTAGTTCTATCAGTACAGTACATAATTCTTATAGAAATTCTAAATAATTTTTAAACCTTTAATATCTGATTCAGTTTTATCATACGAGCCATAATAAAGGAGATAATCACTAATTTAGGTTTTTATTACCAAGTCCACAAACGGCCAGCATCGCCGACGTGAAAATATTGTGTAGTCGTGATGGTAACGTACCTGCTCGTGATGGTAACATACCTGCTCATGATGGTAACGTACCTGCTCGTGATGGTAACGTACCTGCTCATGATGGTAACGTACCTGCTAGTGATGGTAACATACCTGCTCGTGATGGTAACGTACCTGCTCATGATGGTAACGTACCTGCTAGTGATGGTAACATACCTGCTCGTGATGGTAACGTACCTGCTCATGATGGTAACGTACCTGCTCGTGATGGTAACGTACCTGCTGGTGATGGTAACGTACCTGCTCATGATGGTAACGTACCTGCTAGTGATGGTAACATACCTGCTCGTGATGGTAACGTACCTGCTCATGATGGTAACGTACCTGCTCGTGATGGTAACGTACCTGCTCGTGATGGTAACGTACCTGCTCATGATGGTAACGTACCTGCTAGTGATGGTAACATACCTGCTCGTGATGGTAACGTACCTGCTCATGATGGTAACGTACCTGCTCGTGATGGTAACGTACCTGCTCATGATGGTAACGTACCTGCTAGTGATGGTAACATACCTGCTCGTGATGGTAACGTACCTGCTCGTGATGGTAACGTACCTGCTCGTGATGGTAACGTACCTGCTGGTGATGGTAACGTACCTGCTCATGATGGTAACGTACCTGCTAGTGATGGTAACATACCTGCTCGTGATGGTAACGTACCTGCTAGTGATGGTAACATACCTGCTCGTGATGGTAACGTACCTGCTGGTGATGGTAACGTACCTGCTCATGATGGTAACGTACCTGCTAGTGATGGTAACATACCTGCTCGTGATGGTAACGTACCTGCTCGTGATGGTAACGTACCTGCTCATGATGGTAACGTACCTGCTCGTGATGGTAACGTACCTGCTGGTGATGGTAATGTTAGTAGTGATCTTTAGACGCAGAAAAGACTCGTGGTCATCTGTTCTTACTGATCGGAAAGTTAATTAATAAAGATGGCTATCGAAATGAGTAGGTCATGAAGGAACAATATCTGGAAGAATCAGGGTAAACGGAATCATAAAAGAGGGGGTTGGAGCCTAAGGCCTTTAATAGGTGATGGGTGATGGCACATGTTTCGCCCCGACTGTCATGGCATCCAAATGTAAACATTTTTTTTGACAATCCGCGAGGAAGTTGGAGGTATTGAACTCTTTCTGGCCTGGGTACGAGTCCACGTTAAAGCAAAGTTTAAGTATCCTTGACAACAAATGTGGCAACGCCCAGGGCCTGTCCAAGATTCGAACACACACTTCTCTGCACCCTTAATCTTAACAACTGGATCTCCTGGGTGGTTTGTCCTATCTATAAATTTATATCTAGCTTACAGGCTTAAGGGTGTGGAGGAAATTCAGGACGCACTATTCTACGGCAAAATGAAATTCTTCCAATAGGAACAAGCTAAATTTTAATATCCTTGGCAAAATAAAATAATATTTTAAGATAATATAATATACACGTCTTTGGGTCCATACCACCGAGTACATGTAATTCCGAAATACATAAATTAACAAAAATAATAATGTTATTTTTGTGGACTGTTAGCCATGGTTATTCAGATAAATGCATCCCCAATATAGTATCTAACAAATTACTGTAATTACGAATGCGTCAGCGAAACATACATGACATTCTCTTCGACACAGGGAGCCAAGTTACAACTAAACAAGAAAACACTTGAAACTGGTTGAGTGATTAATGCCCCCCCCCCCTTTTACCATTAACAAACAAATAAGAAAAATGAAATGAAATTACATACACAATAGAGTGGTCCACTGCTCAGCGCAGAGAAACACGAAACCATCATCATTACGTGAGTAAAGTCAGAATCTACTCAGAACGACAATCAAATTACTTGTATAAGCAATCAAGAAACACAAAGAAAAGCAATTTAAAAATACACATTCAATCACTGGCTGTATGAATATATCTGCCCAGGTCAAAGGAAACCCGGGCGATTCCATGTAGGGTGTGCCGGGATTCGAATAATGGATCTTCTGGTATCGTAGCGGGTTGCTGAAAGAAAAGCCTTATTTATTTTATTTGCAGAGGGATCCTATCACCTAAATTCATTAATTAATTACTTGGCCCTACGGCCGAACAATTACTTTGTATACAACACAAACATAATGCATTTACAACTCCTTGTGACAGAGAACACGATTTTTGGCACAGGTCTGTCTTTACTGTAATACGGTCTCTCCTCAGCCATACATTTCAGAGTGACAGCCGAAACAAATGGGAAACCACGCCCCCAGTCATCCTTTGCTCTCAACTTCCTTCTTTAAAATCCCTGTGTGACCTTACACAGTATTCTAAACTTCTCATTCTATTGAAAACAAATCACCTGCTTTTAATTTCTCATATATTTAACCGTATCAGTACCCTTTGGTAAGACAGCAAATCACAACTTTAAATAATTAGATCATTAACAGGGATCTTCTCACTATTTAATTCACACTGACACAGACTCAAGAAATACAGACCCGGGTTCGTGACCTGAGCACGCCGAAGAATACAAAGAAACAGTGCTTTAAACTCGATAATTAGTCATATAAGAAATATTATACTTCTTTACAATGCAGGGGAATAGAAGAATTAACATAAAATGCTTCTTTACGGAAACCCCTATCTAAATGGAGGTTGTAGATTCGAATCCCAGCGCTGTTCATCATATATATTACAGCATATCTTTATCCAAAGACCTTATGCTACAAATCTACTGCTAATTTGACATTTAAAGGAAAATGTATTGAGTGCATACCTACATCTAGAGAAAATACATGCATTAACTAAATTTTGTTTACATGCAGTGACTATAGGTCTACTATATATATTACATCATCTTAATCTTTAACCGAATGTACTCACAAAGCAAATTTTAACGTGTCTATACTAAAAATAATAAAACTGTACCTCTAACCTGCTCCCAAAATGAATTAGGCGATTACTGTAGCCCATTAGTTAAAGTGGATTAATTACACCGATTTCCCCATGATTTCTAATAAATCAGCAACATTAACTCACTCAACAAGCTTCCTACGCTAAGCCCTTAAATATAATTTCTTTTAGAAATAAATCCTGATCTACTATTGACTTATTTACAAACTACGCATTCGTAATTACTAACATTGATGCACTTGTCTGAATACTTCCATGATGCCTTCCATTCGAACCCGGGGTGGGCCCATACTGCGAGACTTTAGACCTCGATATCAGCAACGATCATCATTGGTATACCAAGGGTCCAGAGCTGGGTAGCTGTTTCTTGGGACATGGTTGGTCTCTCGTACTCCACTGAGGACACTGTTACACCAACACAGAATATATCCACTCATGAACTTAATGTTGCAATCACCGTTTTTAATGATCTCTGGGCTACCGTCACGCACAGAAGTTATGCCCTTTTATCTATTAACAATAGTCACAATTCGTTTAAAATATTATAGAACTTATTCCATATTTGATCGCTCTCAAACACATACATTTGTGTATTCTTTTCCGAATACGTGCTTATATCTCTCAGATCATTCCCTCACAAAGGAGCTGATTCTGGTGACGAGTGACGTGAAGTAAGCTCCAAGACTATTTCCCGACTGAGCTGGGGTGCGCCTGCGGTTGGTCTGTTTATTAAGACTGACACAAGATGGCTGCCCCTAGACTCTTCCCAGAGAGGATATCAATCTATTCCATTGATATCGCGAATATCAGTGAAGCAGTGCGCTCGAGAGGTAGCTAAACGTATTCCATGAATCTTGATTGTGTGCGGAAACTAATCCATTCGTAAACTTTCTTGCAATATCCATAGCATCATCCTTGCCTCGTAAGCAATTGCGGGACTCCCCGCGAGAGGCCACGTGTTCAGTGTATCGCGTGGGGACGCTTTCTTTATGTGATAGAGTCACTACTGCGTAATTTAAATTCCACGGGATATTTAGCATTCCCCATCCGGACAATCTCTCTACATAATTCCAAAGATGCATGTGGTGTCATTTGTTCTCCTAATCATAGTATAATTTGATATAATAATTTAATCTCTCCTCGCCTTTTCGTCCTTTTAGTTTGGCTTCCCACATAACATTTCTGTGCGGTATGTTGGCTATCCGCGATTCTCGCTCCCACGGTATTATCACGTGATACGTGATCGGGACCTGCCCTCTTCTGTTCACGTCACACAGTTATCTCTCTCGCACTTGCTCCTTGGATGAAACTTCCCCTGGCTTTCAACAAATACAGTAGAGACAATACACGACACTGAGCGAGATATCGAGGGACAGCTATTGGAGCTCACTCTAGCAGATAGACCTGAATGGTACTGATTCTGTCATAAGAGCACGTGTATTTTTGTGTGAAGTTTTTGGTGTTATTTATGCGTTTTCAGTGAGTTGACATAATTAAATAGTAGCGTGTGTCATTCCTTGATATCTCCTCTCAACATGAGGGGAAAGGTATGTGCTGTGTTTGGCTGCAGTATTTACGAAGTAGAGAAAAATGCGCGCTCGTTCTTCAGGTTCCCTCGTGACAAGAACATGTAAGTAATATTGTGTTTGCATATATATTCTTCCAGTGACAGAGATTTTTATAGTACTTCATAATCTTCTGACCTGCTCGACCCATGTTTTAACGGGCTTAAAATATAATACGCATATTTTATTGTATAGTGCAGCAGTTAACCTTCAATACCGATGTGTTGTTGTAGGTGTGATCTGTGGGTTTTGAAATGTCACAGAAGTGATTTGGATAAAGTGTACAAGAAAGAAGGGACGTTACGCTTGTATAAGAATTATAAGATCTGTTCAGATCATTTCCAGGCCAGCGACTTTAAAAATCCTCGACTATACAGCCAAGGGTATGTTACATTTTTACCCTAATTGTACGAAAATATTCCTCAAACCATCACTATCGACAACTTTTTCAAACTTTTCTTTGTTTTATCCCTCTTCTCAGATTAAAGCCGGGATTTTATAGATTTTCTTTCTGTTAGTAGGCTTCATGTTAAGAGGAAAATTGTCCAGCTATTAAATGTTAATTCATTGCATCATATGTGTAAGGAATGTGCCGATATTTTTATTGACAAATGTCTTAATGTGATGATACATTGTTTTAAATGAGGGAAAAAGACAAATCCAACCGTAAGATTTCAGGTAGGTATGCTAAAGCTAAAAAAGTAATGCATAAATGAAAGATCAAGCCATTTCACAGCAGTCCATTTCACACCTTGTTTATATGTCTAATTTCAGTTTTTGAATAATAACCTTTTAAATAATTCTTCATTCATTTATCCAGAATTGCTTTAGCAACTTCGAAGTTAATATCTCAATACCACTGTCTTTCTAGACGTAATTTATTTATCCATTTCCGTATATACATTTCCATTGATATTTGAATTTAGCGCGATTTGTTCAGGTCAAGTCACTAGGAGCGCCACCGTCGAATTGTCTCCCATTTTAGCAAGGCGAAATCCGTAAGTGTCGTGTATTGTCTCTACTGTATTTGCTTTCAATGCTCACGCGTTTCCCCTCTCGGATCCGCGCGCGCCAAATTCAGAACATATTTAATAAAATTTTGGATGTATGTGCCTGGATCACTAATTCATGGCTCTGATACGGCAGATCAACCCCGCACCCCCTCTTTGTTAAGAGGATTTGTCACAGAGAAATCCTCGGACACGTATCCCTTATCATTTCTTCTACATTTTGTGATTCTTGGAAAGTTTCGTGTTCTAGATTGCGTGCGCGTGATTCCTTATCCTCTCATTCTCTGCGTTACTTAATGCGTTTTCTTTCTAGCTGGTCGCAGTCACCAATTCCGGCTTCTTTCACACGTAATTGCTGTTGTCATTCAGGACAAGGATCTTCTAGATTGGTCTTTTCACCTGCCTCTTGGGTCTGCATGATTGATGGAAACCTGATGTTGACAGCTTCTCCGATCTCGTCTGCTTCTTATTCTGGGTTTACAAGTTCAAGGTCCTCATCTTCATCCTCGTCCCCTTGTTCGTCTTCTTCTTCTGGATCCAAATTGCCTCCATCTGGGTTATCTTCTGGGTTATCTTTATCACAGGTAATAATTTTCACGGGCATCCTGTTCGAATTGAAATGTATATGATACATGAATCGCGGCTTCCGAAGTTATACCATACGCCAGTTTTAACGTAATTTATTCCATCTCTCTTCTGAATCTACTTCGATATCTTCTTATTCTTTATGTACAATGGTCTTCATTGGTCCCGTGACTTCCAAGTTTCTTAAAGTTGATTATATACTATTTACAATGAATTATAACTAAGATGAAGTTCATTTACATATTGTACAGTTTATGTTATATCATTGCTCACTATTGGTCTCGCTTGTCTTCTGTTCGTCCTCGGCAATAATATTCAATAACATGGGGATTTAATTGGCTACCCCTGGCTCCAGTTCTCTGAGCATAGAGTCCGAAGCTTCTCGTTTCTTCGTCCTCCTTCTGCCGGATTTCCCACAATGGTATCGGTATTCCCTGTTCCGTGATCTGTTCTTAAGTCCTGCACGCTGTACTGGTAGCCATCTCATTTCTCTTCCGTAAAGTCGCCTCTCTCTTCTTCTCGGTTTCCCGTACGACCCTCGGTGTGGTCTGGAATGACATCCTCTCATCGTACTTTGCGTACATTTCTTGTTTTTCTTCTTTCGGCTAGCATTCCGACATGGGGTAGACTTCTTTGCGTGCTCCTTATAATCTGCACTAATTTTCTGTCTGCACCATTTAGGTCGACTTCTTTCGTTAGCCGAATCAACCATGCCAGCCTCTTCGATAATCTTCCTCTTTAAAAGGACTCACGCCTCTCTGGCACACGCTCAGCTACCTTGAACGTGTCCTGTTTAACCCCTCCAGTTCCTGGATGGATGCCTTCCTGACTAGTCTCTCTTCCTGACTGCTTCTCATTTCTATTATGCGACGCCTGACTTATTCTGGAATATACAGTCTCCATCTTCTTTTCTTGTGTTCTCACTCGACTTCCAATCTCGATGATATCATCCGGGAATTTAGCTTCAACCTCTTCGAGACGCTCAATTACCACACCGAGTGTATCTTCCAATTTATCACTTCGTTCAAATACTTGCGTTACCTTGGCGTCTAACCTCCTGAAGTTCTCATTGCAGTCATCCCGCACCTTTCTTATCTGATCTGATAGTTCGGCATATTGTTCCTGCACGAATTTCAGATTCTCCTCGCGGTTCCTATCCATTCTCGTGTTCAGTTGCTCCCACTGTTTATTTCTATCCACGCAATCCTTGTTAATCACCGCATTCAATTCCTCCAACTGTTTATTTCTATCCTCGCGGTCCTTATTCATTATCGTATTCAAAACCTCCCTATTCTTCGCACTATTATGCTCCATCTTCTCATCCAGTATCTTTAAATCGTCCTTCATACTGTCCCTCATCTCCTCCATCAACGCCCTTATGGCTTCAAGATCCATTACGATATCCACTGAGATAACTGGACCCCCCCCTTTAACTCAAACTCAGCACTACAATCATCTCGTCACATATATAAACATTCGTAAATGTATCGAAATTTTAAATCCAGCTTCAGAAATTTTCTATATTATTTTATCAAAATAAAACTTTAAAGCCTGAAAACGGCTTTGCTACTGAAGCTGGCTATTATTGTAATCTATTTCACCAAGGACATACCTAATTTTAAGCCGTGATACGATTTTTTTAGAAAAATATTATTATTATTATTATTATTATTATTATTATTATTATTATTATTATTATTATTATTATTATCATTATCATTATTATTACTGTTATTATATAGCCCCACTGAGGAAAGCAACGGGAAAGTACCTCACTACAAAAACAGTTGCCGGGTGACACCCGGTTTACGAGTGCAAACGGTATAGGGAATGTCAGAAAAGGAAAGTTGGGACGAGCGTGACTGGAACTCGCCGTCTTCATAACTGAAGTGGAGAACCTTAACCAAAAGACCACCGTGCCACAGCCGCTCGCTTGATGGTACCTAGCATGCTAAACCTCTCGTAAATTTTCTCGACATTTTCAAAATACCTGTTTTCGGAAATTTTTGAGAGTTGTGCGTCACTGCTTTGCCAGTGTGTCTTTGTTTGAACAATTCGGTGATGCGGACATCGTGACCTCCCCTTGTCAGTGGTAGCGTGATCGCTACTGAACCCTAAGGCCCTAATAATAATTAAATATTTCCCGAGGGAAAACATTATGCAAGGTAGGTAAGTAATTATTATTAATATGATTATTATTAATTGATGAGGTGTCTCTGTGGATCAGTGGTAGTATCGGCCTCCGGGTCCCAAGATAGCGGGTCGAAACCCGGCAGAGGTAGTCGGTTTTTCGAAGGAGCGGAAAAAAGTCCATGCGACGCTCCATGTTATACGATGTCGGCATGTAAAAGATCTCTGGTAACACGTTTGGTGCTTACTCGACAAAATTAATTATATCTCAACCTTAGACGCACAAGCGAGATTCGGTTTACTCCGCCATCTAGTAGGCCTCTAGAGTAAAACGGAACGTCGACATTGACAAGCAAACATCCGCATGGTGTCAAATTAAAATGTCTGCACACGATGGCTGAGCCCAAACGATTATTATAATATTATTATTACAAGTTGCTTTACGTCGCGCCAACACAGGTAGGTCTTATGGCGACTATGGAATATGATAGGGCTAGGAGTGGAAGGAAGCAGCCGTGGCCTTAAATAAGGTACCTGGTGTGAAAATGGGAAACAACGGAACACAATCTTCAGGGGTGCGACAGTGGGGTTTGAACCCATACCCTCCGTACGGTTAGGGGTTCACAGATACGCACCCCTAACCGGACGGGCAACTCGCTATAATGGTCCGCCTCTGTGGTGTAGTGGTTAGTGTGATTAGCTGCTATCCCCGGAGACACAGGTTCGATTCCCGGCTCTGACATGAAATTTTAACAGTGGTACGAGGGCTGGAACGGGGTCCACTCAGCCTCGGGAGGTCAACTGAGTAGAGGTGGGTTCAATTCCCATTTCAGCCATCCTCGAATTGGTTTTCCGTGGTTTCCCACTTCCCCAGGCAAATGCCGGGATGGTACCTAACTTAAGGCCACGGCCGCTTCCTCCCCTGTTCCTTGTCTATCCTTTCCAATCTTCCCATCCCCCACCAAGGCCCCTGTTCAGCATAGCAGGTGAGGCCGCCTGGGCGAAGTACTGGTCATTCTCCCCAGTTGTATGCCCCGGCCCAATGTATCACGCTCCAGGACACTGCCCTCGAGGTGGTAGAGGTGGGATCCCTCGCTGACTCCGAGGGAAAAACCAACCGTGAGGGGTAGACACATTAAGCAAGCAATAATAGTAATGAAAATCCACAGCCTGTTTCCAGTCATTTGACCGGGTCAGGGATGGAATGAATGAAGCCCCTATTTAGTGGCGAGGATAGGAAATGTGCCGGCTGCCGAAGCCTGTCGCACTCCTCTGGGGCAATGATAAATGACTGATAGATGAATGAAATGTGAATGGAGAGTGTTGCTGGAATGAAAGATGTCAGGGAAAACCGGAGTGCCCGGAGAAAAACCTGTCCCGCCTCCGCTTTGTCCAGCACAAATCTCACATGGAGTGACCGGGATTTGAACCACGGTATCCAGCGGTGAGAGGCCGGCGCGCTGCCGCCTGAGCCACGGAGGCTCCTAAGCAATAATAATAATAATAATTATTACATTTTCCCGAGGGAAAACACTATGCATCCCTTTAATCAGAAAATCCTTTCAAGTTGAAGAAAAGTATTCAATTACCGTTTTTATTTCTTTTTTAAATATATATTTTGCCGGGCTGAGTGGCTCAGACGGTTGAGGCGCAGGCCTTCTGACCCCAACTTGGTAGTTTCGATCCTTTTTCAATCCGGTGGTATTTGACGGCGCTCATTTTCTTCAGGTTCGTGTCGGTAGATTTACTGTTATTTAAAAGAATTCCCACGGGAGTAAATTCCGGCACCTAGGCGTCTCCGAAAGCCATAAATATAGTTAATAGGACGTAAAGCCGATAACATTATTATTATTATTATTATTATTATTATTATTATTATTATTATTATTATTATTATTATTATTGTTACGGAGTTTGTGGATGTGCAGAGGTGAAAGAAGGTGCTGGGGTGAACAGGTCTCAAAATACGAAATTAAAGTTAATTTAACAAGGTTATATTTTCTTTGCAAAATCAAGAAATAACAAGAGTGGCAGGTACAGAGTAGCAAAGCAACCAATCGAAAATGTACAATTACAGTGTTACAGGATTTGGGCTCCGAGAGCCAGACACATAATTCTTGAGCAATGAGCCCAACTTTACTATATACAAGATTCAACAAAGGGGCAGAAGACCCCAATCATGCCCAGGAGCTCTTGCTCCCAATTACACAGTAAAGCCTCCTCGAGGCACGCAGAAACAAATTTTAAGAAAGAGCAACCCGCTCTTAAGTTCAAGCCTATCAAAGGCCACACCAAATTCTACTTTCAAGCAGTCCTCCAAATACATGAAAACAGGGGTAAAAATACCCAACCTACTGAGGCCTATTAAGAAAAGAAACAGGTCAATTACATGGCCTCTAAAATACCAACTTGAGAGGAGGCGTTCTTGCACTCCTAATACACTTTAACTTAAAACCTACTTGGCGCTAGGCCTCTAATGCAAGGGCTAATCCCACACTAAAGAGGTGACTTATAGAAGGAGACAATTTACATTACATTAAGGAAGAAACGGTTGTGAAAATAAGTTCACCTCAACGCAAAATGAGTGGGAGCTCGAGAGGCTTAAGCACTCTCTATCCCAATATGTAGTTTAAAAGGATAGAATTGATACCAAGTGTCTTTACATTTTAAAGGAAAGTTACATGGTAAAAGGCTTCGGACCTGCCCCGAGAGTTAAACTGCTGAGCTAGCAAGAAAATAAGTTATTAAAAGGCCATTACCTGGTGGTTGAACTGCTGCCCGAAGAAAGAGGCGCTACCCGCCCCCTGCTACGTACTTTACACACTGATAGATGTTACTGAAGTGGCGCGGAGACCCGAAAATCAGCAGTTTATATACCCTCGTGGAAAGTTCGAGGCGTTTCAGGAATGAGAACACCCGCCCACAATCATTTTATTGGCTAACAACGAAAACCCCTACACTAGATGAAGGAGAAACACATTATTGGTGGGAAATTAATTACAGAAATTACTCATTGGTCGAATTCAAAGTTGGCGGAAAGTGGAGGGTTATACAGCCAACCTAAACAATGACAGAAAGAAATTTAACAAAGAACAAACTTATGAACACAAAATTTCTCCAAAACACAATTCTTTCACTTCGCACAAGGGTGCGCGATTGTAGTTCTTAAGTGGTGTCCTCTAGAAGAGAATGTTCACACTTCTTGCTACAGATAAAACAAAAACGAATCGAAACTGACATAGTTCAGAACACTTCAAAATTTGTAGTAATGACATCTTCTGAGAAATCGTTGAATTAATATGGAAGTTAAAGTTCAGGCTTCCTCCAGTAGAGGAGTTTTAACTGGCACAAAGTTTGAATTAGCTGCGTGGAGGTGTACCACCCGGTACAATTATTATTATTATTATTATTATTATTATTATTATTATTATTATTATTATTATTAAAATGTATTTTTACAGCTAATTTTACGTCGCACCGACATCGATGGGTGTTATAGTGACGATGGAATATGTAATTGCTAGGAGTGGGAATTGAGCGACCTTAGCCTTAATTAATTTCAATCCCAGCATTTGCGTTCAGTTAAAATGAGAAACACCGAGCTCGATAGCTGCAGTCACTTAAGTGCGGCCAGTATCCAGTATTCGGGAGATAGTAGGTTCGAACCCCACTGTCGGCAGCCCTGAAGATGGTTTTCCGTGGTTTCCCACTTGCACACCAGGCAAATGCTGGAGCTGTACCTTAATTAATGCCACGGCCGCTTCCTTCCAACTCCTAGACATTTCCTATCCCATCGTCGCCGTAAGACCTATCTGTGTCGGTGTGATTTAAAGCAACTAGCAAAAAATAAAATAAAATGAGAAACCACGGAAAACCTTGTTCAGGGCTGCTGACAGTGGGGTTCGATCCCACTATCTCCTCAATGCAAGGCGATAGCTACGTGACGCAAATCGCGCAGCCACTTGCTCGGTGAATTTGTTTTTAGTAACCTTGCAGCAAGATTTAGTTTATTGCAGAAACATATCACAAGTTTCCCATCGAGTATTCGTGGCTTCTTTTTGCCCTGCACAATTTTCTTCAAAGTAAAATTCCAAATCAGTTTACATCGCCCGAATGTTTTGGTGTGGAAGACGTGTAGGTGGGTATGGTAATGAATGGAATTCTGTTCAATGAGAAAATGAGTCTAAAACTGGACTGCAAATTAAATTAAAATTGGATAGAGACTACATTCTTTTTTTCTTCTTCTTCTTAATCTGTTTACCGTCCAGGGTCGGTTTTTCCCTCGGACTCAGCGGCCTCAAGGGCAGTGTCCTGGAGCTTGAGACTTTGGGTCGGGGATACAACTGGGGAGAATGACCAGTACCTCGCCCAGGCGGGCTCACCTGCTATGCTGAACAGGGGCCTTGTGGAGGGATGGGAAGATTGGATGGGGCAGGCAAGGAAGAGGGAGGGAAGCGGCCGTGGCCTTAAGTTAGTTACCATCCCGGCATTTGCCTGCAGGAGAAGTGGGAAACCACGGAAACTACTTCCAGGATGGCTGAGGTGGGAATCGTACCCTCCTCTACTCAGTTGACCTCCTGAGGCTGAGTGGACCCCGTTCCAGCCCGCGTACCACTTTTCAAATTTCGTGGCAGAGCCTAGAATCGATCCCGGACCTCCGGGGGTGGCAGCTAATCACGCTAACCACTACACCACAGAGGCGGACCTAGATTCGATTCTCTTAGAAAAATAGGCAAGAACTATTTCACAAAGAGAGGATATTTCCCTGGTAAGATAAGCTCTGTCGTTAATCTGACTGCTTATCCCTATTGGTTTCATTGAATGAACAATCTTGCTTCTGTTGCGTTTTATAAGCATAACGAGCAGGCTGACGATACAATTTACTGGTATCGGTAGCTTCTTGCTTTGGTTAACTATATTATGAAATCAAACATTAACAATTCCCCCAAATGAATAGTCAGCCGGTCACAGCATACATGTCAGTTTTGTCTTTCGGTCTTCAGTTGTTGAGGACAATCGGAAGACCTTTAGCACGTTTGTCACTTGTCACCTGTGACGAGAGACGAAATGCAAGCCACTTAAGTCAGTACGTGCGTATGGTTACCACTTTCTAGTATAAGCCATGCAATATGGATCGTAACACTGAACTACGATATGTTTAAGCGAGAAGGTGCACAATATGAAACCTCTGTAAGTGATTACAGATTTCGTAAATATCGAATAACATAACGTACTGTAGATTGACAGATAGTCTGGAGCAAGTGCGCCCATGTATAAAATGCGCCAGTGACAAATAAACACAGCCCTGAATCATTTCGTTTTAGGTACTCCTTCATTACTGTTTCAGCCAGCATAGTGAGAAGATGTGAGGAGCACCGTCCATCTTCGTGAACGGAAGTACTCCGCTTGCCCGATCACGTGAGTTAAATTTTCCTCAATTTCAGATAGTTGATCGTTGACGTAATGTTGCCGACGTTGAATAGCAAGATCTAGGAGCTGGTGATGCATATTTCTAGGAGTTAGCATAGGCTACATCCGATTCACGGCCAGATCAGAGATTATGCCTGGGTCTGAGGGCTATTTGCTATTTCAAAGCCCGCTAAATTTATGTGAGAACAATCGAGGCGCAATCTGGCGGTGAGATAGCAGTCCCGATCTAGAAAGCCAGGAATAACGGCCAAGAGTTTCATATCGCTGACCACGCGTAAAATTGTAACTTGCTGTCCTTCGAGCTGAGTCTAGTGATCGTCACTCTGGTCTCCCTCTATGTCTCTTTCCCTTCGTGGTCGAGTACATTCTTCTCCTAGGTAACCTACCCTCCTTCTTTCATCTCACATGACCCTACCACCGTCCAGCGTCAATGATGATTTAATAATATGTAATTCATCGCTGTCTAAGTTTCTGTTGTTGTTGTTGTTGTTGTTGATGATGATGATGAGGAGGAGGAGTGGGAGGAGGATTCATGTGGTTATTGTAGCCTGGGTACAACCCTTGCTAGGAGGCAGATCTTCCGTGGAGGGAGTCTACCGTGTAAAGTTATGTATGTGACTGTAGTAGAGGGACGTGTTATCTACGGGTTAGAGAGAAGTGTAGAAAGTGTGAAAACACCCAGACCCAGAGACGTTGAATGAACCACCTGTGGTTAAAATCCTACATCCTGGTCGAGCATGGAACCCAGCCTCCCTCGGATCAAAGGCTGGCGCTCTACCACTCGGTTAGGAGACGGGCTTCATTTCTGATACCGTGCTCCAACAAACCTCCTGTCTCAACATTGCATTCGATAACCACACACGCACACCCATAAATTGTTAAATCCCATGTGTGAGGTGGATGAGTTTGTTAATTTTACTCCTTCACCTGCTATGGAAAAACTGTGGCCACAAAATGTGGAACTGAGTATAATGAATGAATGAATGAATGAATTAATGAGACCTCTATTAAATACCATTCTTGACCTCCGAGAATTGCAGAGGTGTGTCTCAGGTTCATTGACTCTGTTTACACAGAATGGTCCCTCCGTGAAATAAACCCCTTCTGCCTATATCACTTATCAGTTTTTCATCAGTAAAGCCAGTGCTGCATTTACACGTATAATTAGCAAATTTGCCCTCATTTGAGAGTGTAGGCCCAATCGGGCTGGGAATTTCATCTTTGTATGGATAATTTCGTGGATCACGAAGTGAGTGTTTGTGTTCGTGTTATTTTATTACACATCACAGTGCCAGACGCCACAGAAACACGCAATAGTGAACACATCAGGAAGGCCATGTCATCTAAAACACTTGAGCTTTCATATATTGAAACTATTCTAATGCATTACTCTTTGAGTAGCCCACTTAGCGAACCACTACTATGAGGGTAATGCACTTGCCGTAATGCAATTGTTTGCTTACCCGTTCAAATAGAACAACATTCTTTCCAAGGCCTGTAGATTATTTCCCCGCAGGCGTACTTCTGTTCTGTTGGATCCTCAGGCTATCTTGACATTTGAGTTCGATAGCCGTGTAGACTATGTCCTGAAATTAACTCTAATTTGCTAGTTATGCTTGTATTCCAATTTACTACATTGTCCCAAGTGGAAAAAAGAACTAAAATGAAACAATTTTATTACTCCAAATGAACCCTGTTGAGCGCATGAAAAAAATTGTTTAGAAATATTTCCAACCTTTGGGAATAACGATTTACTCTACTTTTGATACCTTCTTCTTCTTCTGCTACCGCTTTTCCCAAACCGTGTTGCAGCGTGGATCTGACCCTATTTTACGGTCAGATGCCCTTCCTGACGCCAACCCTATATGGAGGGATGTAATCACTATTGCGTGTTTCTGTGGTGGTTGTAGTATAGTGCGTTGTCTGAATATGAAGAGGAAAGTGTTGGGAAAAACACCAACATCCAGTCCCCGAGCCAGGAGAATTAATCAGACACGATTAAAATCCCTGACCCAGCCGGGAATCGAAACCGTGACCCTCCGAACCGAAGACTTCAACGCTGACCATCTAGCCAATGAGTCGTACTGTACTTTTGATACCATTGCCAGGAAATGATTGTATATGTTATGGTTTCTAGCCGGGTCCTTGGCTAAATGGTCAGTGTACCGCACTTCGATTCAAAGTAACCTGGGTTCAATTCTCGGCCAGGCTTGGGATTTTAACTTCGTAAGGAGTCAGTGAATGTTTTCGTCCTATTACACACCACTTCATTTTCATACAAGAGACATCACACTACCCACCACCACAGACACACGCAACAGAGAGCACGTCTCTTGCCATGTTTGGTATCAGGAAGGGCATGCGGCCGAAAAATTGGACTAACTCTTATCAAATTGGAAAAAGATCCAGAAGAACAAGAAGAAGCCACTATTTCTTGTTGGGATTAATGACTTATTGGCTAGAATACCGAGAGAGTTGTTCGTGCGGTTAGTGTCGCGCAGCTGTGAGCTTGCATTCAAAAGATAGTGGGTTCGAATCCAATCGTCGGCAGCCCTGAAAAATGTTTTCCGTGCTTTCCCATTTTCACACCAGGCGAACACTGGGGCTGTACCTTAATTAAGGCCACGGCCGCTACCTTCCCAATCCTAGCCCTTTCCCATCCGCCAGGCCCCGAAAACCTTCGTTGTGTTAGTGCGACGTTAGACAAGGACCACAATAAAATTAATAGAACACTGGCGTTCAAAGACCAAGTTGGCAGGTTTGATTCAGGCTCAATCAGGTGGTATTTGAACGTGCTGAAATACGTCAGCCTCCTGTCGATACATTTACTGGCACATAAAAGTACACCTGCGGGACCAAATTTCGGCTCCTGATTGTTTCCGAAAACAGTAAGTGTAGTTAATGAAACGGAAAATCAATACCGGTATTATTATTATTATTATTATTATTATTATTATTATTATTATTATTATTATTATTCATTCGTTCATTCATTCATTCATTCATTCATTCATTCATTCATTCATTCATTCAACTTCGCTAATCGGCCAACTAGGGACCACGATAAGCCTCAATTTACATTCTGGCATTTGTTCAGTTTTCGCTTGATCCACATCGACTTCATTAGTTCATTGTGTTTAGCACGACGTTCTTCTGTCCATTTCGCAACAGTTGCCCGTTTTTCATCCCGGAAAGTCCCAAAAGTCTTGAAAGCTGCTCTGAAAAGATTTCGGTCTTGTGCATCATCTGCTTGTATGCCCAGTTCTTTAAGATCTTTCTTGACATTGACGTACTATATTATTATTATTATTATTATTATTATTATTATTATTATTATTATTATTATTATTATTTCCTTCTTTGTTTCTTAATTTGTTTATCCTCCAGGGTTGGATTTTCCCTCGGACTCAGCGACGGATCCCACCTCTTCCACCTCAAGGGCAGTGTTCTGGAGCGGGAGACTTTGAGTCGGGGAGATAAAACGGGGGAGGAGGACCAGTACCTCGCCCAGGTGACCTTACTTGCTATGCTAAACAGGGGCCTTGTAGGTGGATGGGGAGATCGGAAGCGATAGACAAGGAAGAGTGAAAGAAGCTGCCGTAGCCTTAAGTTAGGTACCATCCCGGCATTTTGCCTGAAGAAGTGGGAAACCACGGAAAACCACTTCGAGGAAGACTGAGGTGGGAATCGAACCCCCCTCTACCCAGTCGATCTCCCGAGGCTGAGTGGACCCTTTTCTAGCCCTCGTACCACTTTTCAAATTTCGTGGCAGAGCCGGAAATCGAACCTGGGCCTCGGAGGCTGGCAGCTAATTACTGGCGAGGTACTGGTTCTCCTGCCCAGTTTTATCCCCGAACAAATGTCCCACGCTCCAGGACATTGCCCTTGAGGCTGTAGATGTGGTATCCCTCGCTCAGTCCGAGGGAAAAACCATCCCTGGAGGTTAAAAGAATTAAGATAGAATGAAATAAAAATATTCGTCAGCTGTCGTGGGTACAAGTTGTCGTTTGTACTATCAGTAGGAAGATCTTTTGTTGGGACACGGAGGCGCTGAAATTAATTTTCTAATACAAGAAAGATGCCTCGCTCTGAACGTGTGCAGAAGATAACCCGTTAATAAGCGTATCTACACGAGCGAGGCAATGTTGATAATTGATGAATAGAAGTAATTGTTATCTGCTTTAAGCGGAAAATTAAGGCCATCTGTTATGTCGAGGAGTAATAGTTTTTTCTCTCTATTTGTAAAGATGCCCCTCAAGACAAGTTCGTATCACTCCTCTCCCTATTCTTATTCTCTTCTCTATGGATGCTACGACTGCCGTAAGAAAAGTGGGTGGGTATGAAAGAAAGGAAGAAAGAAAGAAAGAAAGAAAGAAAGAAAGAAAGAAAGAAAGAAAGAAAGAAAGATGACTGAAGGAGTGCATTGTGCAACTATTGGTTTTATTGTCATCCTACTAACAACACTCAACGTTTGATTTTAGAAGACCAAATTTGTACGAAAATCAAGCAAACAAGTGAGTTAGCTGCCAAATTGTCAAGTTGTGAGCTTGCATTCGGGAGATGGTGGGATCGAACCCCACCATACGTAACCTTGAAAATGGTGGTTACCTTTTCCACACGAAGTAAATGCTGGGGTTATACGTTAATTTAGTCCACGGCCACTTTTCCTTCCAAATCGTAGCCCTTTCCTATCCTATCGTCACGGGAAATCTATCCGAATTATTGCGACGTTCATCCGCTGGAAAAAATCAAAATAATACTGCAGTGATGAGAATCTATGAGAATCGAGGGATATGGAAAGGAGCAACTATCCAGAATGAAGTGCACAGGGTTTCAGTTTCCCCGCTTCTCTTCAGTGTTTATATAAAGCAGGTGATAGAGAAAATAAAAGAAAAAAATTGAATATGAATTATGGTTCGAGGAGAGGAAATCAAAACTCTTAAGATCTGCGGATAACATTATTTTACATGAGTTTGCACTGTCCGGGTGTATGGCTGAATTGTCCGCGTACTGGCCTTCGGTTCAGAGGGTCGTGGGTTCGATTCTCAGCCGGGTCAATTCTTGTAGCTCAACAAGGGCTTTGTGTTTCTGTTCGCCAGAATACGCATCTCCATTCACAAGCAACTCATCACACCAAAAGTCACCACATAAACAAGCAATATTGAATATATCCGTCCACATAGGGTTTGCGTCAGGAAAGGCATCCGGCCGTAAAACTGGGCTAAATCCATGCACCGTGCTGACCCAGGTAATTGGAAAATGGCCAAGAAGAAGAAGAAGAATTATTGCTGAGTCTGCAGAATACCCTGAGAAATTGCTAAAAGGTAAGGGCACAGACTTGGAGAAGGAAAACAAATCTACAGTATAACAAAACTGATGGAATGTAGTCGAATGACTGTGATCAATCAATCAATCAATCAATCAATCAATCAATCAATCAATCAATCAATCAATCAATCAATCAATCAATCAATCAATCAATCAATCAATCAATCAATCAATCAATCAATCAATCAATCAATCAATCAATCAATCAATCAATCAATCAATCAATACTGATCTGCATTTAGGACAGTCGTTCAGGTGGCAGATTCCCTATTTGTTGTTTTCCTAGCCTTTTCATAAATGATCGCAAAGAAATTGGAAAATTATTGAACATTTCCCTTGGTAAGTTATTCCAATCCCTAACTCCCCTTCCTATAAAATGAATATTTGCCCCAATTTATCCTCTTGAATTTAAACTTAATCTTCATATTGTGATCTTTCCTACTTTTAAAGACACCACTCAAACTTATTCGTCTACTAATGCCCTCCCACGCCACCTCTCCACTGACAGCTCGGAACATACCACTTAATCGAGCAGCTCGTCTGCTTTCTCCCAAGTCTTCCCAGTCCAAACTTTTGTACATTATTATATTATCACTACATGACTAACATTGAGTGCAAATTATGCTACTGACATTTACCTTCGACAGACTCGCGTCTTAAACAAAAGTATTATTTATATTATTAGAATAAACAACATCTTAAATTTCAGTTCACTTACTCATTTGAAGAGTGCCGGGCGTGTCACCTGAAGTCCCTCCGGCTGTCCGAACAGCTTGTTTTTAGCCCATGGCGACTGAGACATGGGACGTCGTTGTAAAACCGCCGTATCCAGACATGATTGACGTCTTCAAGTACACTTCGTCACACACATGAATCTTGATCTTCTTGACGTCACTAATCTTACTGATTAACTTTATCTCGGAAATCGATCGTAGAGTGCTTAATTAATTTATCGGCGCGGGAAGCACTATCTTCTCTTGGGAATGCACTGTGGGTTTATGTATTACGGCAACACGTGGTTCAACGCGCGGCATATGCGTTACAGCTACGCACTTTCTCAAAATAATTGTAAAACGTATAATTAATAACATAAATTGTACATAAAATATGACATTCTTTCCTGCTGTCTAGATAACACTGTTTCTTTTTTAACTTTATCCAGACATCTAAGATTTATCAAATACAGTAGAGACAATACGCGATACTCAGCGAGATATCGAGGGACAGCTATTAAAGCTCTCTCTTTAGCGGATTGACCTGAGAACTACTGATTCTGTCATAAGAGCACGTGTATTTGTGTGTGAAGTTTTTGGTGTTATTTATGCGTTTTCAGTGAGTTGATATAATTAAATAGTAGCGTGTGTCATTCCTTGATATCTCCTCTCAACATGAGGGGAAAGGTATGTGCTGTGTTTGGCTGCAGTAAGTCGAAGTAGAGAAGAATGCGCGGTATTTTTCCGTTTGCCTCGTGACAAGAAAATGTAAGTAATATTGTGTTTGCATATATATTATTCCAGTGACAAAGAGATTTTTATAGTACTTCATAATCTTCTGACCTGCTAGAACCACATTTTAACTGGCTTAAAATATATTACGCATATTTTACTGTATAGTGCAGCAGTTAACCTTCAATACCGATGTGTTGTTGTAGGTGTGACCTGTGGGTTTGATTTAATTCAGGAAAATACATATGCATATGAGTGTGGCTGGTTGTGTTCCAAGTTACCCCAATTGGAATGCCGTAATACGTTGTCAAGCACTGAAGAAAATATGGGTGATTTAAGAAATGTACATAATTTGTTGAAACAATATGATGCAAATTTGCTTCACCTAATGTAATGGCATTATGGCACGTACGGCTTATAGGGAAAGTCTGAATGTTTTTGAGGGTAAATTATAGATTTTCTTTCTGTTAGTAGGCTTCAAGTTAAAAGGAAAATTGTCCAGCTCTTAAATGTAAATTCATTGAATCATGTGTGTAAGGAATGTGCCGATATTTTTGTTGACAAGTGTTTTAGTATGATGACACAATGCTTTTTAAATGAGAAAAAAGAAAAATCTAGCCGTGAAGGTTCAGGCAGGAATTTTAAGCTAAAGAAGTAATGCATAAATGAAAGATGAAGCCCTTTCACGACAGTCCAGTTCACATCTTGATTATATATCAAATTTCAGTCTTTAAATAATAACCTGTTAAATAATTCTTCATTCATTTACCCAGAATTGCTTTAGCAACTTTGAAGTTAATATCTTAGTAACACTTTCTTTTAGATGTAATTTATTTATCAATTTCCGTATATACATTTCCATTGATATTTGAATTTAGGGCGATTTTTCAGGTCAAGCCCCTAGGAGCGCCACTTGCGACTTGTCTCCCATTTTAACAAGGCTAATTCCGAAAGTGTCGCGTATTATCTTTACTGTATTTGGATTTAATTAACTGAGGTGCTGGTTTCAAACTTTGCCTGGGAGGTGGGTTTCTTACGTCCTTCCGCATGGGTGAAACCACCGGTGAAGAGGGGTGTATGGTATCGTTCTATCCCTTTTTTCAAATTTCTTTCCTTGTCTACTGCTTTGCCTTTGTCAAGCGGCTGGGAGTGTCTTTATTGCTCTCGACATCTGGGTTGCCATGAGAACCTAATAACAGAAATGGTATTCTGTCGGCATCTCAACTTTATTTGAGGGATCTGAACAAGTTCTGTCGTTTTGAAAGCTTCCTGCTACGTGCCTTAACGCTGCCTACCAGGATTAAGACTTCCGTCTCACATTTTTATTTGCGGTACAAATGCCGTATTTGGAGTGAATTTCGCTTCGCTGGCTATGCTCGCAACTAGATATTGATTAGAATGATCATTTCGTATAATTCGTGATATGGGTACAGTATGTATGTATGTATGTATGTATGTATGTATGTATGTATGTATGTATGTATGTATTGTGCCCTTCTAAGGCACCAAATGC
Source organism: Anabrus simplex (assembly GCF_040414725.1). Lineage (NCBI taxonomy): Eukaryota > Metazoa > Arthropoda > Insecta > Orthoptera > Tettigoniidae > Anabrus > Anabrus simplex. The sequence goes on along the minus strand of NC_090266.1, from coordinate 824,362,153 downwards.
GGTGATCTCTTCTCTCTTCTATGCGCCGGCTGCTCCTGTAATAAATGACATATAACACATACTCACCGCTGCATGTAGACTCTTCATTTTCAGTCGTGCCCGTTCGATATCCCCGGTGAGGCCACCTGCTGATTGAGGAGTGAGGGAATGAAAAGAAGGGGGTAAACTAACTAAAATGACGGTACCCAAGACTGAATTAAAGTTTAAAATAAAAGACTAATTTATTCAAATAAAATGCTGAACGTAAATTGAACTAGTGAAAAGTGTAAACTAAATGAAAATAAATGACTAATAAAATATTAAAGATTGAAGGTCTGCCTTCCAAAATAATCATAACTGCCTGAATAAACTGACTGAAGGTCAAACACCTTAATTAAATATTCCAGACTATCTTGACACTGTCTTCAAGTTGAATAAAATGACTCCGTAAAAACTCTGGTCAGAAAAACCACCTACTTGAAATACAAAATTACATAACAGAGAAACTGTCTCTCAAATATTCAAATTACTAACTTTAACATAGTTGACTCACAACAAAGTAAATTAAATTCTGTTACGTCGATCAATCCACTGACTTATAAGAGTTATAAATGTTTATCACATGACTCATTTGGGAAAAATACCCAAATTTACATAATCTTGGACTGCATTGAGCAAGTGTATCACTTAAGGAAATAGTTCTTAGAAAACAGAACAAAACAACCATGAACATCACTTCATTTCCTACATGACCATCGTCTTATTCAAATACCTCCTGGTTAAACAAAATCAAATATTGACACATCACTCTGAGTGTATCCAACCACTCATTTAAAATTTACTCTTCATTTACGTGTCTGTGATAGACTGGACTTCTAAAATATAAGCAGAAATTTAGGCCAAGTGCCTGATGTTAACATTATCGAATGATAGCGATCCTTGTACATTAAAATTTCTATTGACTTTGCCGCTAACTGCATTTCATCATTAATTCATATTTGTGGTATCACCACTAGATGGAGGCAGATACCATCTTATTTACCATTTATTGCGGCAGTTTTATACAATTGGTTCATTTAAAGATCGCTTCATTCCCAAATAAAAATGTAGTGGATTTTAAAAGAAAGTTTGGTAATTACTTATATGCCTGGTATGAGCATACCATCACTATTTCGACGGTGACATAATCGATGACCCAATAAACCTAACATCTGAAATGGTATTTACATCATTACTTTAATTAACGGAGAAACACTGCTCCGATAAAATACAGAAATCAAAACAAACTAGCCTAGCTGCACTGATCTATCTATAACAAATAAAACATAAATAATTCACATACGCTTGCGTCCTACAAATATACGGTAAAAGTACAATCAGAAAGGAAAACAAATAAACAACTGGATCCCACCATCGCGGCCTATTGGAAAATTAAATAAGGATAGAAATGCGCAAAAACAAACACGGAGTTACCAGAAAAATATACCCCGCTGCGAATAGCAAAATATTGCGAATTTGACGGCAATCCCAAATTTCAGACGACAAATGTCTGGACATAAAATTATTTAACCTTGATGGAAAAATTACTGTTATTTCACGTCAATCCGTGATTCTACATAAATATTCAAAACACATTGATTCGTCTCTCTGTTCACATTGTACACTGGCTAGCATTATTTGTCGAGCATCTATTCTCCCTGGAATTATTTAAACAAATACAGGCTCCTGCCTGTAGTATCATAACCCATGTCGTAACACATTTAACGCACGTGGTTAAATTCTTCATTCCACAATTCTTATTTATTCACTTATTCGCGACGTCATTATTATTCATATTCTCACAGTACAACCTCGCTCGTATCCGGCGGGCAAAATATCTGTCGTGCACATTACGACTTCTTATGTAAATTCAAGACATGGTTCAAATATCATGTTTCCATCATCAACGTAGATCATCAGGGATATTCATCATCTAGCTCGAATCTCTCGATCATTCACTGTTAACACATCACAAAAATCACAGAGCTGACTCATCAATGGCTCTCATAGTTACTATATAAAAAAAAACAAGTGACGAGATTGCCTCTCAAAACACAAATGTTGAAACGTGCGCAACCGCAACTACAGCAAATAAATATTCGCGTCTACCCAAAAATCGTCGCAAAAATACGCGGGATAAAAACAAATCGAAAACGGTCATCTGAAGGATGATTCCGCAACATAAAACACTCTGAAATGCGCAAAATAGTGAAAAAAAAATAAACCTTGAAAATCATCGCGGCGGTGTCCATAACATCACAGCTCCAACAAAAGACAAATATAACTCAAAAACCATCGATCTAAAATCATGATGAAATAATAATAATAAACTGACATTACACTCGTAGATCAAAATCATAGCTGCCTAACTGTCAGAATGACATACTACAGAAAATCAACCATAAAATACACGCAAACAAACATCTACTTAGCCAAAGCGCACAAAATAAGCCTATCTGAAAGTGCAACAGAAACATTATTATTATTATTATTATTATTATAATTATTATTATTATTATTATTATTATCAGAATTATAAAACTGTGAATTATTTACAACCCTACTTAGTACTCTAAACTACACTGATCATCGATTTTGCCACGGTCCTACATATTATTTACATTATAATGATGCTCATACCTGATGGTGGAGGAAGCAGGTCGGTTCACCCACCGGCCCCCGTCATGGTGAAATTAGAATTCCATCTTCAAGCTGATGTGGTATTCCAAATTTATACACACGCAAATTTGACACATTCTTGCCATGCCGTGACACACGATTATTCTTAGCATAAAACACTCGTATTTCTCTCACTCCAGTGAAAGTTTAGAAGAAATGCCACTGCCTGTTGTGTAGACGGATGGTCTCCTCGCTATCTACCTGCAAGATCACCTGGTGGCCTGGTCGCCGATCCCTCAGCTTTGTTTACCTTACAGCTTATAGTACATTAACCCTACTGGGGCATAACTGTTCCGTCAAGTTTTTGCTATTGCGGTCTGCATTGAAGAAAGTCAAACACCTTCCCGGCTGTCTTACTAGTTTCTGCCCATAACATCTCGCTTGCCAAACAGTTTATTGAATGGTAGAAACAAGCTAAATATACAGTTTCTGTTGTGGAGAAAATTTTATACTGATCTCACAAATAACGCTCCCCGCTGGTTAGAAATGTTGTTATGTCTATGCTGGAAAACATGGACTTGTTTCCCTCGACTAGTAATGTGAGCTCATTTAAGTTTAGAGTGTAATTCTTGCCTGCACTCCCTGCCTTTACAGTAAATGTCTGTGAAAGTGTTCATTTCCTGAAATGCATATTCTCCCAAGTAAAATAATACCAGGCTTTCTAAAAAAATGCCTCCAAGTGTCTAATCGCTTTCTTACCAGCCAAAATAAAACTGACTAAAAATGCATTATGCTGACACACTCTGTCACTCTGTCAAAACGTAGATTCACTGAGAATACTGAAGTATCACTAAAAGTACTCAAGACAATAACTGAGAAATAGAAAACACTGAGAACGACTGCGAACTTGGAATGACTGAGTAAGACTCAAAACACTGAGAAGTAACTGAGAGTTGATTCACACTGAGAAGTAACTGAGAGTTGATTCACACTGAGAAGTAACTGAGAGTTGATTCACACTGAGAAGTAACTGAGAGTTGATTCACACTGAGAAGTAACTGAGAGTTGATTCACACTGAGAAGTAACTGAGAGTTCGACCCTGTGGTCGCTGGGTTTTTATAAAAATTTCTCCCACCACCTGGAAAATAGTTCCGTGGAAGGGATGTGGCGTAATGATCTAGTCCTTGGGAGCGCTTTCTCGTACATCCGTAGGTTATGGTTTTCACAATTTGTACTCAAAACTTCCTAAATTCTGTCCGACTCACATGTGATATTGCGCCGTGGGAAATGATCATAGGATAATCCACACGATGATGCGCGTCCCTGGTGTTATTTTCTTCCGGGGGATGGCCTCGTTCCGCCATGCTGACTCCTCATTCCGGGTCCCATTCCTCCTCCGTTTGAAGTTGAATTTTATTAATTAGGCACTGATTAACCACGGATTGACACTGATAATTCACCAAATATTATAAAGCAGTTAGGACACTGTTTTTTCACTACCACCTCGGGCTTCAGATCACGAGATACTGTTAGTAGATCTCCCGGTATGACAGCTCATTCAAATTTAGAATATTCTGATTGGCTGAGACTTTCGCGCTCTTCCAAACGTGGTGCATCCGCTTCTTCCCACGAATTGGCGGTTACAGTCGTTGGTCCTCTATTGTCCTAGCTAAATAGGTCAGGCTTCACCGCGTGCTTTCCTCGTGAGAGCGGACAGCAAGTGACCACTCCCCGGCGGTGTCATAAAATTTATTTGAAGGGTGGTTTACAATCTGGTCGTGTCTAGAGAAAAGTTCCATGGATTCTCTCGCCGTCAGGCTGGCGCCAGAAATTTCCTTTGTGACTGCTAGTTTCACAGCCTCACTGTGGTATCTCATATGTGAAATATTCAATTTAATTATGAATTAAATTAGGCAAATTCGCTTATGGGTGCAATGCCCCCTTACGCCGTTAGAAATCTTACGCGATAGTGGAAGATTTCTCGATTCAACCAATGATATTCTAGACATACTTGCAGCCATAAGCGAATGTATACTCCTAACTACGAAGTATACCTCTGCTTATGTCTGAGTTTTCCTCTGATTTCTCTCTCAAAAGTTTGTTCTCTTTCTCGAGGTCATCTGCAATCTGTTTCATGACTGCTAGTATCTCGGCTGAGTTCTGTTCGCATTCCGGACAATTCTCTTCTGTCTGTTGATCTGTCTCAATCTCGAAATGACTGTCGTCTCCTGGGTTCGTTGATAGGGTTTCCTGGTCATCTTCTTCTTCTGCTTCGGTACATGGGTCATCCTCATCATCTTCTTCTTCTGCTTCGGTACATGGGTCATCCTCATCATCTTCTCCTTCCGTGCCGGAACTTGCGTCTTCTCCTGCGTTTGAGCTCCTTGGTTTTTCCACGAGGTTCACTTGAGCTGCGCCTGGTGCTATTCTGTATTCTTTAAGATTTGCCGCATTCATGATCATTTCATTTTCTCCATCTAAACTTCTTATTCTATATGCATTGTTTTGCAGATCCTGGACAATGCGGTAAGGCCCGATGTACAATGGTGCGAATTTTGCGTAATACTTCCTTTCAGGATCGGAGATGGCTGGTCTACGGATCAATACCATTTCACCTTCCCTTAATGGCTTGCGGTATTTCTTTCTACGAACTCTCCTCAGCCTGCGGTCAGCTTGCTCTCTTAAGTGCTCCCGTACCTGCTGTGTACATAGTTCCGGAGATAATTGGGGTTCAGGCGGACAGTTGACGACTGGGCTCCACGTCCTGGCTGGTTGTAAGCCATTGTGCACTGTGGCCGGGATTTTCGCTGTTGCTTCATGGACAGTATTATTTATGCAGTCAGTGATCAATGGGAGAATATCGACCCATCGCCAATGTTGTTCTGGGATATAAATTCTGCTGAATTTTGCGATGACTTTCATTACTCTTTCTGCCGGGTTCGACTCTGGGTGACGTGTTGAACTCAGAATATGCTGTATTCCTAATTGCCTTAAACCTGTTTTAAACTCTGCGGAGGTGAACTGTGTTCCGTGATCTGTCAATAATTTCTCCGGTTTTCCCATGGCCGGAATTATTTCCCTATTAATGCATCTTAAAACTGACCTAGTATTGGCCTTTTGCATTGGAGAAAGGTTTGTAAATTTGGAAAATACATCCATGGTGACTAATATGAATTGGTTGCCTCTCCGTGATTTCGGGATTTTTCCATAAATATCCATCGCGAGTAACTCACGGGGCTTTGACGGTAGAATGGGAATTGGTTTCTGTTTTAAAAGGTAGGAATTCGCCTTGACACGCTGGCAAGTGTCGCATGTAATTATAGCATCCCTGACAGTTTTCCTTAGGTCTTTCCAGGTGAAAGTTTCCTGAATTGTGGCGACGGTCTTATCAATACCTCCATGCCCAATAACACGGTGTACATGCCATATTAGCTCTTCCTGTAATTCTTTCGGGACGACAATCTTTAATTTAGTATGATCCTTATCTGCATATTTCAACAATTGATTATTTAACAACCTGTATTCTTGTGCGGCCTTGTGAATTTCGTCATAACGAGGGTCTCCTTGTTGAATTGCTCCTTGGAAATACTGGATAATCGGCTGTAAGATTGGATCAGCCTGTTGAAAGGTTGGTAACTGGCTCAGTCGGAGCAGTACATTTCGGTCTTCCTGGGTTAAATCCACATAATTTACCTGCTCTTCACGTTTATTTGGGTTCCTACTTAAGGCGTCTGCTAGAATGTTTGCCTTGCCGGTACAGTGTTCAATGGTAAAATTAAATTGCTGCACGAACAGTGACCATCTAGTAATTCTGTCAGATGAAACAGCTGATTTTAACATGAACGTTAAAGCTTTATGGTCAGTTCTTATGACGAGTGGAAACCCATAAATAACTTTCCGCCAGTGCTGTAGGGCTTGGACTATGGCTAGCATTTCCAGCTCTGTAGTGGTGTAGTTCCGTTCGTGCGACCTCAATTTTCTACTATAAAAGCCTAAATAGTCCTTGGTTTTGCATTCATTGTCCTGTTCTTGGAATAAGACTGCACCTATGCCCACTTTAGATGCGTCTGTCTGAAGGATAAATGGCCTGTTAAAATCAGGATACGCTAATTGTATACTCCTGGCTAACAGTTCTTTAGTACATGTGAACGCTGTCTCTGCTTCCTGTGTCCATTTCCATCTGTTATTCTTACATAGCAGGTCTTGTAGTGGTGCTACGACTTCGGTGAAATTTTTACAGTGTTCTCTAAAGAATTGACACATACCAAGGAATTGTCGAATATGTTTCACCTTGGTAGGCCTAGGGAAGTTACTTATCGCTTCTAATTTTACCGGATTTGGTCGGATTCCCTTGCCGTCTATCACGTGTCCTAGGAATAGGATTTCCGGCTGACAGAAGTGTGATTTCTTGATATTCACCTTGAATCCAGTTTCTATAAGGTTTTTAAACAGTTTACTTAAATTTTGGAGGTTTTCTTCAAAGGTTTTAGTCCCAATTATCATGTCATCGATGTACAAAGTAGTAACTGCTTTGACTTCGTCTGTTAGGTTCCTGTCAAGTGCCCGTATGAGAGCGCTGGAAGAGTTGCGCGTCCCGAACGGAAGTCTTTCAAAGACATAGGTCTGTTGATCAAACATAAACCCTGTTAGTAACTTCGACTTATCATGCAGAAGGATATGGTGAAAAGAACTGGTCAGGTCTACACCTGTAAAAACTTCCATGTCTCTAAATCGACGAATTGCGTCCTTAATAGGCATGGCTTGATCATTCTCCGGGATTAATTTGGAGTTTAATTGACGAGCGTCGAGGCACAGCCTCAGGGAATTGTCGGCTTTCTTTACTATGACAAGGCTGTTCACGTACGGGGTAGGTCGCTTCGAGATGATCCCGTTTTCTTCCATTTGTTTGATAATTTGTTTGACCTCCTCGTGGTATTTCTCCGGCACTGGATACGGCTTACGTTTGTATGGCTCCCAGTCCAAAACATTGAAAACATAGGTAAAATTAGGGATAAGGCCTACCTTGGAATCGAACACGGCCTGATGTTCAATTAAGAAGGCTCTTAATTGATCTTTTTGTGCTTTCGTTCCTTTAAACTCTGCAACCTTGTCATTGATTAAATTTTCAATATCTTCTGCAGTATCAACCATAAAAATGTCGGTAAAAATCCCCTCATGGTCCAAAATATTTAACTGTTCATCCGCATGCTCGGCTCCTAAGATATCGTGGAAGTCTCCGTCAGTACTGTCATCTGCTTCGTCCTCATCAGTTTCCGGATTTATTGCCACCTTGTCATGTCCTCCATTCCTTCGGAATCTCACCACGCCCCCTGCAAGGTCAATGACGGCATGTGTGTCCCTTAGAAAATCAGCTCCAAGAATTACGTTATAGTTAACTCTAGCCATTATGATGAATGTATGACTGTAGGTTGAGCTCCCTATTGTCATTTCCAGGTATGTCTGGGACTTACAGGTAGTCACCCTGTCTGGGACGATCCCTTTTATTTTTACTGTCGAGACCGGGATCTCAGGTAGGCTCATTCTCTCTTTCAAATCATTAAACAGATTCCTCGAAATAATGCTGATACTCGCACCAGTATCTAAAAGTCCTAAAATGCTTGTTTCATTAATTTTGACCTTAATCACAGGTAGAGGTAAAATTTGTGGGCTCTCCTGCTTGAATTCATCACTTAATAAGTCCTCAGGCTGCGCTATCCATGAATCCACCTTCGCTACTTCCCACTCTTCATTCTCAATGGTAAAATTTGTGGCTGAGTCAGTGTCTACTGGAGCTACTAATTCGAAATTGAAGTTTTTTTTTTTCTAGCACCGGTCCCCTCGTACGTCGGTGCGTTCGGATTGAGTGGTCTGCGGTCCTCGCTTCCTCTCCTTCTTGTTTGCTGGAACTCGAGGCTTTCGGCCCCCGTGATGTCCGGGTTCATGTCTTGGGATTCGATCGCCTGCTTCCACTGATCGCGCTGCTGTTTGTTACTCAGGTCATTGATGTATCGGCGCCCCTCTTGATACCTCGGGTCCGAGTTCCTATCTCGCTGGTAATTCCTTCTCTCATTCCATCTCCTTTCAGGATCGCGATAGTAAGGCCTGTCTCTTCCTCGCTCTTCCCATCGCCTTCTGTCACGTGAGAGGTACCTCCTTTGGTACGGCTGCCTGTCTTGGTAGCGCGGTCGCCTGTCTGGGTAGTTAGGTTTTCTAAACCACGGACGTTGGATTTCTTCCTCCTGGCGTCTCGTGTTCGTATCTCGCCGCGATACAGCGCCTGAATTCGGGCCGTTTACCTGCGCATTGCCTCGTACATTTTCATTGGTGGCATTAGCTAGGTAAGCCCTATGTTCCTGCGTTTGCCTGGTCACTCTCTGCGGTACATTATTAGTGGATGTAGCGTCTAGCTCCCTTAGAATAGCCTCAACTTGGGTTGGATCATCGACCCTCGCTGTAATGAGCATTCTCTGCACGTCCGACGGAAATTGTTTGATTATCGTCTGAACGATCTCTGCGTCAGATACTGGAGAATCTAACTGTCTCAGTTTGACGAGCTGTGTTAGAAAGAAGTCTAAGTATCGTGTGGGCTGTGTCGACATGTACTTGCGAGTGTACAAGTCCATTCGGAGTGCTTGTTGTGTGGATAAGGACCAGTACCTTTCGAGAAAAGCCTTCTCGAAATCTGCGAACGTCTTAAAAGTATCTACGAAACCGTAGTACCAGGTCTTCGCCTGTCCTTCGAGATATTTTTCTACTATGCGTAGTTTCTTTTCTTCAGGGGCTTTAATGTCTTGGAAATATTGTTTCAACTCCCTAAGATAGACTTTTGGTGTTATTTGTGACGTTCCACTGAATTTCTTCGGCTGATCGTCACTCGTACGCACGATGTTTATGATTTGCGTGGAAGCTTCAGTTCTTTGCGTACTTTCGGGCATTGTCCTCTCCATGTTAAATATTTGGGTTATCGGCTCGGTCTGTGTCGGCTCGTGTTGCGGCTGTATCCTAATCTCTCTGGCTACCTGGGACTCGGCTTGTCTGTCGACTAGCATTTTAACCAAGGTCGACAAGTTTTCGCTCTGGGTCTTAATTGCCTGGATTTTTCCCTCTATGACCTCGTTAACTTCCTGTCTTACTGACTGCTCGCTGAGTGTAATCGCACCCTCAGTTTCCGCGATCTTTTCTGACAGTTCGGTTAACCTCTTGGTAATATCCTGGGTCTCCGACTTTAAGGTCATGATTTCGTGGCTCGTTTTCTCCTGCGTCTCTCCGATCTGTACGCATACTCTATCCATTTCTTTCCTATTCTCGTCCTCAATTTTATCTATCCGCTCCTCCAAGAGTATCATACCTCGAGCTAAGTCCTTGCCTTGATCTTGCACCATTTCCCTGGTTTCCCTCATACTTTCCTCAACAGTCGCGCTGTGGCTGTCTAACTGCTCTTGTATTTGTACTTGTGCATCGGCTAACTTCTTTATTTCTTCCATCGTCTCTTGCCTGTTTGCATTACACGCCTGCATGAGTTTATCCTGGTTTTCCCGTAACTCTTTTTTCAATTCGACCTGACTTTTTATGAACTACTTCTCGAGTTTTATTTCATACTGTTTAAATTCTTCCAAGACCTGCCCGTGTACTGCCTCTACTTTATTCGCAAGTTCGGCTTGGCTACTCTCAATCTTATTTACAAGTTCTACCTGGCTGGATTTCAATTCGCCTTGTGTGTTTTTTAGCTCGTTAGCTAATTCGGCCTGGCTACTCTCTACTTTGTTTACAAGTTCAGCCTGACTGGATTTCAGTTCGTCAGCTAATTCTGTTTGGCTACTTTCGATCTTATTCGATAGTTCGGCCTGACTTGATTTCAACTCACTAGTTGTTACACTTAAATCGTTAATGGTTTTAATCAACCTGTCCCACTGCTCCTGGCTAATCGACATTTTATATGCTGAGAGAATACGACTGAGACCTTCAGGTTCCCCAACATACTTCCATCACATGCAAGACACAGTAATCACCAATACAAAACAATTTTATCCTAAATTTGGATAAAATCATACAAAACATATCATTTATAATTAATACCACTACTTGTCAAACAGTACTATCACAGCATTCATATTTATCAACACTCAGTAAATCTATGTTCATGGCTGTTAGTCTGGGTACAAAATAAATAAATGTAAAGTGCAAAGTCCCGGGGATAAGCAAACTAGCCCCTAAAGGTGGGCGACACGCTTTTCACTCCTCACTCCGGCCCCTGTGCCCTTCTAAGGCACCAAATGCGGTGATCTCTTCTCTCTTCTATGCGCCGGCTGCTCCTGTAATAAATGACATATAACACATACTCACCGCTGCATGTAGACTCTTCATTTTCAGTCGTGCCCGTTCGATATCCCCGGTGAGGCCACCTGCTGATTGAGGAGTGAGGGAATGAAAAGAAGGGGGTAAACTAACTAAAATGACGGTACCCAAGACTGAATTAAAGTTTAAAATAAAAGACTAATTTATTCAAATAAAATGCTGAACGTAAATTGAACTAGTGAAAAGTGTAAACTAAATGAAAATAAATGACTAATAAAATATTAAAGATTGAAGGTCTGCCTTCCAAAATAATCATAACTGCCTGAATAAACTGACTGAAGGTCAAACACCTTAATTAAATATTCCAGACTATCTTGACACTGTCTTCAAGTTGAATAAAATGACTCCGTAAAAACTCTGGTCAGAAAAACCACCTACTTGAAATACAAAATTACATAACAGAGAAACTGTCTCTCAAATATTCAAATTACTAACTTTAACATAGTTGACTCACAACAAAGTAAATTAAATTCTGTTACGTCGATCAATCCACTGACTTATAAGAGTTATAAATGTTTATCACATGACTCATTTGGGAAAAATACCCAAATTTACATAATCTTGGACTGCATTGAGCAAGTGTATCACTTAAGGAAATAGTTCTTAGAAAACAGAACAAAACAACCATGAACATCACTTCATTTCCTACATGACCATCGTCTTATTCAAATACCTCCTGGTTAAACAAAATCAAATATTGACACATCACTCTGAGTGTATCCAACCACTCATTTAAAATTTACTCTTCATTTACGTGTCTGTGATAGACTGGACTTCTAAAATATAAGCAGAAATTTAGGCCAAGTGCCTGATGTTAACATTATCGAATGATAGCGATCCTTGTACATTAAAATTTCTATTGACTTTGCCGCTAACTGCATTTCATCATTAATTCATATTTGTGGTATCACCACTAGATGGAGGCAGATACCATCTTATTTACCATTTATTGCGGCAGTTTTATACAATTGGTTCATTTAAAGATCGCTTCATTCCCAAATAAAAATGTAGTGGATTTTAAAAGAAAGTTTGGTAATTACTTATATGCCTGGTATGAGCATACCATCACTATTTCGACGGTGACATAATCGATGACCCAATAAACCTAACATCTGAAATGGTATTTACATCATTACTTTAATTAACGGAGAAACACTGCTCCGATAAAATACAGAAATCAAAACAAACTAGCCTAGCTGCACTGATCTATCTATAACAAATAAAACATAAATAATTCACATACGCTTGCGTCCTACAAATATACGGTAAAAGTACAATCAGAAAGGAAAACAAATAAACAACTGGATCCCACCATCGCGGCCTATTGGAAAATTAAATAAGGATAGAAATGCGCAAAAACAAACACGGAGTTACCAGAAAAATATACCCCGCTGCGAATAGCAAAATATTGCGAATTTGACGGCAATCCCAAATTTCAGACGACAAATGTCTGGACATAAAATTATTTAACCTTGATGGAAAAATTACTGTTATTTCACGTCAATCCGTGATTCTACATAAATATTCAAAACACATTGATTCGTCTCTCTGTTCACATTGTACACTGGCTAGCATTATTTGTCGAGCATCTATTCTCCCTGGAATTATTTAAACAAATACAGGCTCCTGCCTGTAGTATCATAACCCATGTCGTAACACATTTAACGCACGTGGTTAAATTCTTCATTCCACAATTCTTATTTATTCACTTATTCGCGACGTCATTATTATTCATATTCTCACAGTACAACCTCGCTCGTATCCGGCGGGCAAAATATCTGTCGTGCACATTACGACTTCTTATGTAAATTCAAGACATGGTTCAAATATCATGTTTCCATCATCAACGTAGATCATCAGGGATATTCATCATCTAGCTCGAATCTCTCGATCATTCACTGTTAACACATCACAAAAATCACAGAGCTGACTCATCAATGGCTCTCATAGTTACTATATAAAAAAAAACAAGTGACGAGATTGCCTCTCAAAACACAAATGTTGAAACGTGCGCAACCGCAACTACAGCAAATAAATATTCGCGTCTACCCAAAAATCGTCGCAAAAATACGCGGGATAAAAACAAATCGAAAACGGTCATCTGAAGGATGATTCCGCAACATAAAACACTCTGAAATGCGCAAAATAGTGAAAAAAAAAAAAATAAACCTTGAAAATCATCGCGGCGGTGTCCATAACATCACAGCTCCAACAAAAGACAAATATAACTCAAAAACCATCGATCTAAAATCATGATGAAATAATAATAATAAACTGACATTACACTCGTAGATCAAAATCATAGCTGCCTAACTGTCAGAATGACATACTACAGAAAATCAACCATAAAATACACGCAAACAAACATCTACTTAGCCAAAGCGCACAAAATAAGCCTATCTGAAAGTGCAACAGAAACATTATTATTATTATTATTATAATTATAATTATTATTATTATTATTATTATCAGAATTATAAAACTGTGAATTATTTACAACCCTACTTAGTACTCTAAACTACACTGATCATCGATTTTGCCACGGTCCTACATATTATTTACATTATAATGATGCTCATACCTGATGGTGGAGGAAGCAGGTCGGTTCACCCACCGGCCCCCGTCATGGTGAAATTAGAATTCCATCTTCAAGCTGATGTGGTATTCCAAATTTATACACACGCAAATTTGACACATTCTTGCCATGCCGTGACACACGATTATTCTTAGCATAAAACACTCGTATTTCTCTCACTCCAGTGAAAGTTTAGAAGAAATGCCACTGCCTGTTGTGTAGACGGATGGTCTCCTCGCTATCTACCTGCAAGATCACCTGGTGGCCTGGTCGCCGATCCCTCAGCTTTGTTTACCTTACAGCTTATAGTACATTAACCCTACTGGGGCATAACTGTTCCGTCAAGTTTTTGCTATTGCGGTCTGCATTGAAGAAAGTCAAACACCTTCCCGGCTGTCTTACTAGTTTCTGCCCATAACATCTCGCTTGCCAAACAGTTTATTGAATGGTAGAAACAAGCTAAATATACAGTTTCTGTTGTGGAGAAAATTTTATACTGATCTCACAAATAACGCTCCCCGCTGGTTAGAAATGTTGTTATGTCTATGCTGGAAAACATGGACTTGTTTCCCTCGACTAGTAATGTGAGCTCATTTAAGTTTAGAGTGTAATTCTTGCCTGCACTCCCTGCCTTTACAGTAAATGTCTGTGAAAGTGTTCATTTCCTGAAATGCATATTCTCCCAAGTAAAATAATACCAGGCTTTCTAAAAAAATGCCTCCAAGTGTCTAATCGCTTTCTTACCAGCCAAAATAAAACTGACTAAAAATGCATTATGCTGACACACTCTGTCACTCTGTCAAAACGTAGATTCACTGAGAATACTGAAGTATCACTAAAAGTACTCAAGACAATAACTGAGAAATAGAAAACACTGAGAACGACTGCGAACTTGGAATGACTGAGTAAGACTCAAAACACTGAGAAGTAACTGAGAGTTGATTCACACTGAGAAGTAACTGAGAGTTGATTCACACTGAGAAGTAACTGAGAGTTGATTCACACTGAGAAGTAACTGAGAGTTGATTCACACTGAGAAGTAACTGAGAGTTGATTCACACTGAGAAGTAACTGAGAGTTCGACCCTGTGGTCGCTGGGTTTTTATAAAAATTTCTCCCACCACCTGGAAAATAGTTCCGTGGAAGGGATGTGGCGTAATGATCTAGTCCTTGGGAGCGCTTTCTCGTACATCCGTAGGTTATGGTTTTCACAATTTGTACTCAAAACTTCCTAAATTCTGTCCGACTCACATGTGATATTGCGCCGTGGGAAATGATCATAGGATAATCCACACGATGATGCGCGTCCCTGGTGTTATTTTCTTCCGGGGGATGGCCTCGTTCCGCCATGCTGACTCCTCATTCCGGGTCCCATTCCTCCTCCGTTTGAAGTTGAATTTTATTAATTAGGCACTGATTAACCACGGATTGACACTGATAATTCACCAAATATTATAAAGCAGTTAGGACACTGTTTTTTCACTACCACCTCGGGCTTCAGATCACGAGATACTGTTAGTAGATCTCCCGGTATGACAGCTCATTCAAATTTAGAATATTCTGATTGGCTGAGACTTTCGCGCTCTTCCAAACGTGGTGCATCCGCTTCTTCCCACGAATTGGCGGTTACAGTCGTTGGTCCTCTATTGTCCTAGCTAAATAGGTCAGGCTTCACCGCGTGCTTTCCTCGTGAGAGCGGACAGCAAGTGACCACTCCCCGGCGGTGTCATAAAATTTATTTGAAGGGTGGTTTACAATCTGGTCGTGTCTAGAGAAAAGTTCCATGGATTCTCTCGCCGTCAGGCTGGCGCCAGAAATTTCCTTTGTGACTGCTAGTTTCACAGCCTCACTGTGGTATCTCATATGTGAAATATTCAATTTAATTATGAATTAAATTAGGCAAATTCGCTTATGGGTGCAGTATGTATGTATGTATGTATGTATGTATGTATGTATGTATGTATGTATGTATGTATGTATTGAACCCTTTAGGTCCATATCCAAGGATACCTACCTTTCTTACCTATCAGAAAAGTTCATGAGATCTGTCTCTTGGGTCGTATCGGGTTCTTCGTCACTTGCTGAGGTAAAGGTAGGGTTCAGTAATTCTAATCTATCTACTCAAATGAGAGGTTTGTTTTAAAAAATCTTCCTATTTATTCAATAATATCAGGTAGCATTTCTGCTATATCCACGGTATCATTTAACCCAATTGTGTCCACTGGACACCACAATTACTTTACATAGAAGGTCAGAACACTGGTGTGAGCCTTTGACGTAACTGCCTGATGGGCATTCTTACTAGAAACCATTGTCTCAATTATTAATTAACGAAAGGAAAGTCTGGAAATCCTTAAATTCGGCTTCCATGTGAGACTACATGTACCATCATAGTGATTCTTTATGGTCCAGCCCTCGTAACACGAACTCTGGACTCTGGGTATAATTAAGGCAGTGCAATCGGTGTGTGCCACACAGTGGTTATACGGCATGGACCCTTAATTGAATCGATGTGACCTGCGACTATGTCATGGACCGACATCTAAATTTCTAAGTTACTTTAAAGTCATTGTGGATGATGGCCACAAAGAAAATGGTGCTACAGTGGCATATGGCCCTAATCTAAGTCACTGAGGTTGATGACCCTCTGACCATCCAAGTTTCTAAGCTGAAGGCTAAACACAATTAACTTACATCGGTTGATGACCAAAGTTTCCACATTACTATCCCCAGCACATTCACTGCTCAATCAATCA
The DNA here is from genome assembly GCF_040414725.1 of Anabrus simplex. Lineage (NCBI taxonomy): Eukaryota > Metazoa > Arthropoda > Insecta > Orthoptera > Tettigoniidae > Anabrus > Anabrus simplex. Next base: position 824,345,829 of record NC_090266.1, on the reverse strand, counting down.
AAGTTAAATAATACAACAACAGCAATGCTCACAATACTTTGTGGCAGTAAAATCCATTACCTTCGGATATGTCCCCTTAATCGTTACGTTAACATTTACATATTCCCCAGAAAACAAACTAAGATTTCCAGAATGCATCTCCAAGTTATTCGCTTGATTTAAAGTAATTTCAAAATGCGGTTTCACTGAATTTAATAATTAAATAAATTTAAATGATTTAATGAAATCTTAAAGAACAACAAATTCTATCTCCGCGGACTAATGGTTTCGTTACAAATTCCTACGCAATTGTGATGTAAAAATTTTAATCCTGTGATGTTTATCTGTTGATTCCGATGGCTGGAAAAGAACTATTACATCATTCATGTCCAATTTATATCTTGTTTCATGACCTCACACTTTAAATCTATTCTAACCCTAGCCATAATTAACACTTGGATAACCCTAATAATTTACGTACAAACCAAAAGCAACTCGCCATATAATTACGATGTCATATCTCGTCATAACATTTTCTAAAGTTTGCGCACCCCTCACAGGCAAACACTCATCACTACCATCGCTCTATACTTTGGACAACCCTAAATTTGGCTAATCTTGTTCATTATACTCTAAGTCCATGGCATCAAATGCACATTACGTTCCCAATTAAACAAAATTACAGTGTCTAATAACACACGTTATTACCGGATGAAAATTTCAACTAAATCCAACATTTAACGTTATCCCCTGCCGAGAAATACAATCTCAATTCCACGCGTAACACACTTTGCATGTCCCGTTATCCCCGCGGCGAACCCCTATCAGCTGACGGCATTGCGCCCCAAGTCCGCTTGACAGTGATGTGAGACACCTGGTCCGTTCTATCTGACTGGCTTCTCAGGAAGCTCCCTTTAAACTCCGCCGACATAATTAAACAAATACGATATTTCTGACCAACAAAATGCACATAGATTATACCTCAAAATGCCCACCATAATTATACACGTCGCAAATTAATATCGGCGCGGATCCTTGTATACTGCTTTCCATTCCCAACATTATAAAATCTTCCTCGGGCTTCCACAAGTCCCGGCTTCGTTGACAGGTCTCCAGCCTGATTCACAAACCTCATCTCGACTCACACGAAAAAAACTAACCTCTGCTTCCCAACTCACGACTATCACCGACAAAAGAACTGGAATAAAATCCTTACTAGAATCCACGACGTCTAATAACGCACAATGCTTTAATAATGAATAACTTCGCATAAAATAATATCGTATTTAATAACTGAATTTTCACGCAAAGGACTGAAAAATTCTACTAAATCTTTTTATTGTCAGTCAGGCACTGTTGAAATGGGCCTAGAAAAACGTTTCACTCCGTGACCAAATTCATCACTCTATACTCTCACCCGACAGCGCTCTTCCACTCGATTGAAAATGAGTAACCATTGGATTTCTCATATTATTTACGTCAAAATTTCAGACAGAAAATGTTTACGTCAAATGAACATCTTAATTTGACATCACAAAATATAGGCACTAAACACACGGAAATGACGATCTACATTGGACGTGATATCACTTCGAAACTCTATTTAACAACTTTTTACAACATCATACGGCACTCGCAAGACTTCAAAATTTTATCCAAGTGGAAAATAAAACAAATGACCCTTTTTCGTCGTATTCTAACATTTACAAAAACCACATAGGGGCGACCAACTGCGTCGTCTATACTCCCTTCAATTACATATATTTTAGACATCATTAAACAAGATATAATAGGTGGTAAGATGGTAAGTCACATACCTTACGTTACGCCATCGGTCATCATTGGGCTCACCAGCGACCCTGGCATTTTTATTTAGCCATTTTTACATTTTTGGCTGTACAGATCATTTTTAATTCTTCCGGTTTCCTGGAAATAAATCATAAAAAAGAAAATGCCCTTCACTTCTTCTTGTTGAGCGCACACGGTAGACTGTAATTATTTCCGCACACGAATTACTTTCTTCATCCACTCCAAATTTTATTTGGTCCCTTGACCGTCCTATTTGGTACAATTATTTCCACTCAAGAAACTATCTCCACATGGAGTCAAGACCCCAGCCACAATGGCTAAAATCTGTGGGTTGAACTTAGTCTACTTTTGTCCTTCGATTTCACAGAGCAGCTCAACCCTCTGTGGTCAGCCTCGTAGTACAAAATGCAGGGGCTTCGTCATGGCGTCAATTCTTATTTATAGCAGCTACCCCCTCTCTCCGGGCATCTCCCCTTGCCGCCAAGAAAATTTCTATAACTTTCTGACTTAACTATACTGTAATTACAAGAGTTCGGAAGGTGACTACATACTCGCTACATTTCCAGCGGTAGTGTTCATGGACATATAAAATTTATACATGTTCAATTAGCTGGATAAATGACCTCATTTGATAGGCACTATATTTTCGACTTGGCTTGGGCACGCCATATACACGTGCTCGTCTGAAATCGTTCACAAAAATGACTTAAGATTCCTACGCCGTTGACACGTGCGACTGACGTCACGTATCTCAGAGCGTGGGACCGAAGGTAATCACCCCCTCGCCACGTGTCAATTCCATGCTATCAAGAATCGAACTTCTTATCCAATTGACAAGTTAATACATAATATTCTTAGGGCACAAAGGTCATGGGATCAGTATGTATGTATGTATGTATGTATGTATGTATGTATGTATGTATGTATGTATGTATGTATGTATGTTCAGTCGTCCTCCCGTAGGCTGGTTGGATCCTCAACAGTTCCGCCAGCAGCTGTCAAATATAGCCTAGGCAACACTGAAGATGTGTACTATGGAAATGAGTCGTGAGGTAGTTTCCCGTTGCTTTCCTCACTGAGCGAGAAGTTACTATTACGTATCAGTCTGCCAAGCCCACTGAAATGCGTGCACCATTCGATCATATGAGCAATATTTTCACACCATTCATAGCAGGGACTGGCTGTATAAGGAACGGCATTACTAGTATCGCTCATACCTCAGTCACTTTCATATTGTCAAAGCCATGTATAAGACAGAGACAGACCAATGAAAATAACAAAATTGCTCTAGCCTATACCAGAAGACATAGTGTACTGTAAACGCTAGGTCTAGCTAGCGAAGGCATATCTGAATATCGATAATAAATCAGGGATACTCTTTGTGGTGTGCAAAGAAAGATGGCGCAGTTGTATTGGCGGAGAACATTTTTCGTTTTGAGAAAATGAGGTTACTTTGTTACTTCCGGTGCGTGATTATAATTGACGTACTTGCCGTATTTGCTGTGCCAGATCTTCAGCCGCTCTGCTTTAGTGAAAGGAAGAGATGTGAAAGGTGGGTAAGGTGAATGCTGGACGGAGACAGAGATAATGATCCGGGCGAATGTACAAGTTTCCTCGATCGACTCGCGCAGGGTTATCCTTGTCATTTAGAGGCAACAGTCACACTTTGTTTATTAAGCAGTTTCCTCGTTCGACTCGCGCAGGGTTATCCTTGTCATTTAGAGGCAACAGTCACAGTTTGTTTATTAAGCAGTTTCCTCGTTCGACTTGCACAGGGTTATCCTTATCACTTACAGGCAACAGTCACAGTTTGTTTATTAAGCAGCCGTAATACACACAGCAATTAAGACACCTGTGTACGTCAAAGAATTCACGGATCGTTGCTCCTCTCGTCTGTTGGTCCGAATAACTTTCTTTATCATTGGACATGCACGAAACGGCAACACTGCCGCCCAACGATCGTGCGTTGCTTTACTCGCATTGTAAATGGAATGAAATGCTGAACAAAATAAACAATACGCCCAATTTGATTGCGGTAAATGTTCAATATTGCCCCCTTCTACTTCGATGCACAGTTCACAACGGTGTAGTAGAGACACTTGGACTCTGCTCAAGATGTGTGATGTGGCACGAACGACCTGAAAAGCTGCCTGTATCTTGGTACAAATGATCTTCTCTTCCTTCGGGGTTCGAATACACTGCACATAACACCACAAGGAAAATCCATGCGTGTGGAAATGGCTGACCACGAAGGCCATTTAACTGGCTCACTACGGCCTATCCATCTCCCTGGATAATGATCATTTAAGCCCTGTGTTACAAGTTGAGTGAAATGCGGTGGGGCGCCTTCATGGTACAGCCACATTCACTGCCGAATACCCGGAGGAAATTCTCCTAATAACCCAGGCAGTGATTCTACCAAGAAACGGTAGTATTCCTCACCGTTGAGGCGAGGAGGAAGGACGTGCGGCGTAAGCAAATAGTCACCAACAATGTTGGCCAAAACACTTAAACGATAATGAAACCTTTTTGTTGTTGGTGGTGGTGGTTCATTGCCGCACTAATACATCGAAGGTTTTCGGCGACGCAAGGTTGGGAAAGGGCTAGGATTGGGAAGGTAGGGGCCGCGACCTTAATTAAGGTACAGCCTCACAGCCTGGTGTAAAGATAAGAAACCACGAAAAGCCATCTTCTGCTGAAATGTGCCCAATACTGTCACATGAGTGTTTTATTCCTCCCTAAAATGTCAATTTCTGGGGTTTGCCACGCTTTGTGTCATAAATGTAGCTTTATCCGTGAAAATAAATGTGGAATATTCCCGCAGCTGTGCAAAATTTTTTGATCCTTCCATACCCTGCACACCGATATAGGAGAGCTCGCGGCAGATTTCATATTGGTTGATGGATTATGATTATTATTTCTTCCAAAGCAGCCCCTTGCACTTCTGGGTTCCGTACCGATGACGCTCTGCCAGTGTCGAGGATCTGAGGCATGCAGTTGCCTGTCAATGCACACAAATGTTGAACGATGAGGTTGGCGGTGATTAGGGGGCCGGACACCATGTCGGTGCTTCTCTCCCGTTGCCAATTTCTGCCGTGGGGCCGATGACCTAGATGTTAGGCCCCTTAAAACAACAAGCATCATCATCATCAATTTCTGCTGCATAAACTAAGTGCATATCAGCAGTTTCATCGTTGATGAACCGAAACGGAGACATTCTGACCAATTTCTGCCACAAACTTAGTAGGCATTTGTGCAGAAAAGAAACGCTGCTTACTGGGCCTGGGAAGGGACTGCGTGAAACACATTTTCTGGAAACGAACAATTAATTTTCTCCGCCAGTCTGATTGCACCATCGTTCTTTACATGCCACGAAGAGCATCCCTGAATTTTTGTCGGTATAATTAAGTTAAAAAGTCCGCCTCTGTGGTGTAGTGGTTAGCGTGATTAGCTGCCACCCCCGGAGGCCCGGGTTCGATTCCCGGCTCTGCCACGAAATTTGAAAAGTGGTACGAGGGCTGGAACGGGGTCCACTCAGCCTCGGGAGGTCAACTGAGTAGAGGTGGGTTCGATTCCCACCTCAGCCATCCTCGAAGTGGTTTTCCGTGGTTTCCCACTTCTTCTCCAGGCGAATGCCGGGATGGTACATAACTTAAGGCCACGGCCGCTTCCTTCCCTCTTCCTTGCCTATCCCTTCCAATCTTCCCATCCCTCCACAAGGCCCCTGTTCAGCATAGCAGGTGAGGCCGCCTGGGCGAGGTACTGGTCATACTCCCCAGTTGTATCCCCAGACCAAGAGTCTGAAGCTCCAGGACACTGCCCATGAGGCGGTAGAGGTGGGATCCCTCGCTAAGTCCGAGGGAAAAACCGAACCTGGAGGGTAAAACAGATGATGATGATGATGATGATAATTAAGTTAAATCATTGCGCCAGTTATGGAAGCTCAAATGACAGCAGAACGGATACAGTGCAAGCGTGAAGTCCAGATGACGAAACAACAGCGGGTACAGACAAAGATAGCAGGTACGACCACGTGTAAAACTGCTCTCTTCCAAATGCGTATATTCAAATAATACCATCACAGGATAAGGAAATAAAGGGACAGAGACTAGTATTTGATATATATTCGCATATGTTATATTTAAATAATATTAATCATGATAATAATAATAACGCTGCTATTTATTTTACGTCACACCAACACAGGCAGGTCTTATGACGACGATGTAGAAGGATGGGTCTAGGACTGAGCAGGAAGCGACCGTGGCCTGGATGAAGGTACAGCTTAGTATGGGAAACCACGGAAATCCATCTTCTGAGTGCCGAGAGTGGGGTTAGAACCCAACAGCTCCCAAATGCAAGCTCATACCTACGTGACCAAAACCGTGAAGCCAACTCCCTCGCTATAATAACTATAAGTTGCTTACTTACATTAGATGTATATTTTCTCTTACCCTCTCTGCCGACCTAGCTTGTTCTTCATCATCATATTCTCTGAAATATGCTTTGTTCTGTTAAAAAAATGCCTCTTTATAGCGTACTTTTTCATAGCAAATCACTGTTTGCACAAGATTACATTTACGTGAAGTAGAAGAGTCCATATGACTGTTCGACTGCTTGGCTGAATGGTCAGCGCTGTGGCCTTTTGTTCAGAGGGTCCGTTGTTCGATTCCCGCCCGGATCAGGTATTTTAATCACGTCTGATTATTTCTTCCGGCTCGGGGACTGTGGCTTGTGTTTTGTCCCAACATTCTTCTTTTCACATTCAGATAACACACCACCAACCACCAGAGAAACACGCGATAGTGATTACATCCCTGCACAAATGGTTGCCATCAGGAAGGGCATTTGGCCGTAAAAGAGGGCCAAATCCACATGTGCGACACAGTTCGCATCCGCGACCTCACAGGCGTGGAGCAACGCGGTAGGAGAAGGCGAAAAATAAGTAAGGCCCATTTGACTCATATCGACAAATTGAGACTATTATTGACACAGTGTGAACCTCCACTCACTGGCGTCTTGACCTTCGAATGACGGGTTGGAATAGCTATGGGCATAGGCTTGCGACAAAACGAGAGCGGAAGCTAAGAGTGTTTATTAAAAAAACAAATCTGGGTTACGTTGTTACATTGGCGTGTGCAATAGTACAGTAGTTGGAAATTATGCTCCAAATTCACGAACACTTTGATTTGGAGGAAGGTGGTGTACTATCTAGACTCACAAATGTTCGATGGGCGGCAAAGCAGGTGGCCAGACAGGCCAAGAGATTTTGAAATACTCCACGGACAACCGATTCTGTGTGGGTGAGCATTTTATTGCTGAAAAATGGCTTCTGGAGGCTCAGTTGGGAAAAGGTGCACGTGGGGCATACCTTTTTTTTTTCAGTGTACCGCTGTGAAGTCAATGACTCTCTTATCCGTGACGAATGACGATCATGTGACAAATTTCGCCATGAGAAGGGGATGGGTTCCGCTGTAAAATGAGACAGACATTATTTCAGCAGTCACCTGTGATCATCCAAACTCTGGAACAATGGCCACCTGCTCCCAGAGAAAAGCAAGTTTCGTTGCGAAGTTCGTTGTGTGGCCCGTGATAGGATTTACGATGATGCTGTTGATTAGAAAGTTCTAAACACAATCTCAATACTTGTTTCATTATAATAGTAATAATAATATTCTTCTTCGTCTGTTTACCCTCCAGGGTCGGTTTCCCCCCGGACACAGCGAGGGATCCCACCTCTACCGCCACAAGAGCAGTGTCCTGGAGCTTCAGACTCTGGGTCGGGGGATACAACTGGGGAGGATGACCAGTACCTCGCCCAGGCGGCCTCACAAGGAAGAAGGAAGGAAGCGGCCGTGGTCTTAAGTTAGGTACCATCCGGGCATTTGCCTGGAGGAGAAGGGGAAAACCACGGAACGAACCCACTTCTACTCAGTTTACCCCCGAGGCTGAGTGGTGGACCCCGTTCCAGCCCTCGTACCACTTTTCAAATTTCGTTGCAGAGCCGGGAATCGAAGCCAGGCCTCCGGGGGTGGAAGTTAATCACGTTAACCACTACACCACAGAGGCGGACTAGTAATAATAATAATAATAATAATAATAATAATAATAATAATCTACTTAACTATTTCTTAGGGCCGGGAGATAGTGGGTTCGAACCCCACTGTCGGCAGCCCTGAGGATGGTTTTCCGTGGTTTCCCATTTTCCTACCAGTCAAATGCTGGGGCTGTACCTTAATTAAGACCACGGCCGATTCCTTCCAACTCCTAGGCCTTTCCTATCCCATCGTTGCCATAAGACTTATCTGTGTCGGTGCGACGTAAAGCAACTATCAATATTTCTTAGGGATTTTGGAGACGCCGAATTGTCAAGAATTTTATCCCGTAGCTACTCACACACGGCAGGCGTATCTGAGTACCTTCAAATACCACCAGACTGAGAGCCGGGATCGAGCCCGCCAACTTGCACTGAGAAGGCAAACACTCTTATCATACGAGCATACTCGGAAACACTGCATCACTCTCTCGGAAGATACCCCACTTGTTGGAGAAACTTCAGCAAATATGAAATATTCGACATGACATAGAATGCTAAATGCCCATTCGAGACATTTCATCCGCTTTTTGCATGAGACATGATTGAGGCGCTGGTTGACAATGAGCGAGTTTGGGACGAACAATTTATAATTTCAGGGGCACGATGATTTGTATTCTAAGAATCTGTCTATAAAATTAACTAATAGGGGAATAATTATTTTGTAAAATGAATAGGCCTATACAATCTGTCGATTATTTTAACAATATGGTGCCTTTGCTGGCGGGACCTAGTGTTTACAGTGCACTATGTCTTCTGGAATGGGCTAGAGCAATTTTGTTATTTTCATTGATCTATCTCTGTCTTATCCTTGGCTTTGACAAAATGAAAGTGACTGAGGTATAAGTGATGTTAGTAATGCAATTCCTTCTGCAGCCAGTCCCTGCTATGAATTGTGTGAAAATATTGCTCATACGGTCAGATGGTGCATGCATTTCAGTGGACTTGGCAGACTGATGTGTAATAACAACTTCTGGCTCGGTGAGGAAAGCAACGGGAAACCACCTCACTCCTCATTTCCCTAGTACGCCTCGTCAGTGATGCCTAGGCCATCTATGACAGCTGATGGCGGAACTGTTGAGGATCCAACCAGCCTTCGGGCTGAGGACTAAACATACATACAATTACCCTTGAATATTAAAAACTGTTATCTGTATTTACTATAAAATAGCAAACATTGACCACTAGAAAAGTCGTTCAGAAAACGTTGCTTGATTCTTTTACGGAGGATGTGTGACCTTCGTTAACTTTTATCTCTTTGCTTGGCTTTCCGCTAAGGGGTCTCAAGAGTAGTCACAAGAGGTCTGAGATACGGCTGCTCTGCAGTTTGAATTCTCGCACTGTTCTTGTGGAGATATCATATTAACATTCCTTGTAGTCTTACAGGGTTATAAATAAAACTAAGTCCCATGATGTTACTTTCGTCGAGATTATAGATTGTTACTATCCAGTGATATAAAGCCTAACGTCAGCCGCTTACTGGTCGACTGTAAATTATGATCCGCTCATAGACATTTATGATATTCTAAGTTAGTGTGGACTGAACGTTCTTGAATTCATCACAATAAGGCGCACTAGAAAGCGATCCCCTTCACCGTGTCCTGAAACGTTCACCATATTTAATTTTTCTGTACTCGAAATTTGATCGGAAATATTTTCCAGTTCTTACATGGCTGAACAGCTGCTGATAAACTTAGCACGAGATTATACAGTATATGCACCATACATCATCGAATCAAGTAGAAATGAGGTGCCTAATATCAAACATGGACATGTTCCACCTATATCAAAAATGAGTTAAGGATTGATCCTTATAGCATTTGTAATGCTCTCTCTGAATTAGTGGTCAGTGTCTTTCATAAACGAATATTTTTACGTAATTTTTAACATGGAAATGTGCAGTTTCTTTCATAATCCGACACCTCCAAACGTAGTTTATATCAAAAACGGACATGACCGTTTCAGCCAATCATATTGTTACAAGTGACTTCAAACTGTCATGGCGACCAGAGAATTTTTATCGACATCTTAAAGAAAAAAGAGGAAGACTGTTTTTAATGTCCTATGATTGCCAAAAGAACCTCGTTTTGCCAAAATTAAGTGATCAGTCGGCTTATTATTCCAGACAACTCTACTGTTACAATCTGTCTGTTGTAATAGGCACATCTCAAAGCAAATTGCGCCCCGACAATGTGTCGGTTTATACGTGGCTGGAGAATGAGGGGAATAAATCATCAAACGAAATAGCATCAGCGGTTGTCAATGAGTTACGATCTAATGATTTACAAGGCTTCACTTCAGTCAAGTTGATTGCTGATGGCTGCGCCGGCCAAAATAAAAACATTAATATGTTGGCGATGTGTGCAAAGTGGCTTACAACGTATGCACCATCCTCTGTTGACAAGTAAAAACTGGTAGTTCCATTTACTGGACACTCATATTTGCCTCCAGATAGGATTTTTTGACTCATTGAGAAAGACCTTAAGAAGATGACGACCATAGTAAGTCCTGATGAATACCTTGAGGTGTTCAAAATGTACGGCACAGTGAAAGTGATTGGACAAACCTTAGAACCACTGAATTGGAAAGAACAAGCACAGATTTACCTGAAATCTGCTAGTCAACTTCATTTCAAGATTTCACAGTGTAAAAGAATTTTACTCAGGAGCACGAAAAGAGGCAATGTTGTAGTTAAAGGTGGGGTAGGCTAGTAATTGGAAACAGGTATTGAGCGTAAGATCACGAAAGCATGACAGGTAAGTCTAATGTTAATGAATCCTTTACCTACTGATATTGGCATGAATGTAAACCGACAGAAACTTAAAGATGTTGACAAATTACTAGGAAAGCACTTCGGAAAAGATTGGAAAGGAATGCCTCTCTTAAGTGGTATGTCGAAGTCATCAATAAGAACATTTGTAGTGAAAATGAACAAGCTGTTAATGATTATTTATGAATGTGATTGTTTTGAAGACCCTTGTGGTGAAGCAGAGGTTATTTGCCCAGAAATACAGTGAAGCAAGAACTGAAATGAATGTTATAAATGTCAACAAAGAATAAGAATAGCCTTATTTCTTTCATATTTTAATTATATTTCTTTTAAAATGGAAGTTTACTTCCGTGTCATCCTGCAACTTTTTTTCCAAATATTGGGATAGTTTGTTTCAAAAGTGGACAATGACATGGATGTTTGTATCAAAAATGGACAAAAGCCAATCTCGGTTTCAGAAATGGACACCGTCATATTTAAACGTGTTTTACATTGACTTAGACTGAAATTCGTAAGACCGAGCTCGATAGCTGCAGTCGCTTAAGTGCGGCCAGTCTCCAGTATTCGGGAGATAGTAGGTTCGAACCCCACTCTCGGCAGCCCTGAAGATGGTTTTCCGTGGTTTCCCATTATCACACCAGGCAAATGCTGGGGCTGTACCTTAATTAAGGCCACGGCCGCTTCCTTCCCACTCCCAGCCCTTCCCTGTCCCATCGTCGCCATAAGACCCATCTGTGTTGGTTGGACGTAAAGCAACTAGCGAAAAAAAAAGATTCGTAAGTGTCGACCATAATTTTCTTGTTCATAGGGCTGGAAATATGACACACAAAAATTTTCGCACATGTAGCGGGGGTTGAACATAGAGAAACAAAAATGTGGCTCTACTGAAAAATTAACAAAGTGGCTTTTGTCCATGTTTGATACTAGGCACCTCAAATTTACCAGCAATAACTAAAGTTGTATTCAACATTACCCCATGGAAATGACCAATTAACCCGTGTCCGTTTACTGTACACTGTCGGACCAAATCATGGGAGAGCAGTCTGTAACAAGTAAAAGTCTGTAACGCCAGATATCTTGGAAGTGCCCAGACTTAGAGGGTCTCTCTTATAAATCCAGACCGAACGCACGGTGTTTTTACTCTGCGCTACAGCAGTTACCGCGGCCGAACTTAAGTCGCGCGGCCGCCCTGCTTTAAGTGTGTACACAATCTTATATGAAATCTTTCCTTATGAAAGTTGCTAGAACTGTCGTCCTTCCTGGGTTATACAGGCATTGTATCTGGTAACCACATTCTGGCTGACGCGAGTCAGTTCTGCCACTGTGATGTTTCTGATTTCATTCGTAATGTCTTCTTTCAGTTCCTCCAATGTGTGAGGATTTATTCGATAAACTTTTTCTTTCAGTCTACCCCACAAGTAAAAATAACACACTATTAGATCTGGAGAACGAGGAGGAAATAGACTAGCACTGATCACTCTGCCTACAAGCACTTCCGAGGTTATAACAAGGGAATGTTTCGCTGTATGAGCAGGAGCTGAATCTTGTTGAAACCACCCACGCGATTTTTCTTCTTCCGTTAACTGATGGATGTACGGCGTCAAAATATCATCTTGTTACCTCTCTGCATTTACTGTCGTCTCTAAAAATATTGGCCCAATAATTCGCCCTGCACTAACAAGACATCAAACACCAATCTTCCTATCATAAGGAGCGACTTCAGATTCTGCACACCACTAGTGAGAGTTATGACTGTTCATACGACCATTGAGATGAAACCATAACTTTTACATACGAAAATACGATGTTGCAATGATAACTGTCTCACCATGTTAACAGCTGAGATTCACACTGGCGACTCATGCTTGCTAGATCGAACACGTGCAGCCTGCTTGCAAGGTCAAGAACTATGCGCGCGCATCGCATACTTCAGCTGCCGTAGCCCAGAGTACAAACACCATGCGCTATGTATGGGTTTCTAACAGAGACCCTGTATATCAGTTGCGTTTTGACATCTCGAGAGGGAACATAAACACCGTCTGTATTGATTATAGTAAGGTGACGTAAACGGGGCGTGTCATCGGAGGGCAGACGGATGGGATATTCCATCGCCAAAGTTGTGCGGTCATTTAACATTCTTCGATCGTCAGCGTCGCCTGTTTATCGGGAATACCTCACGCCGACTACGGATGCTTAATGATCGTCATCGTTGGCATGTAGCTAGGATTCTCCATTTTAACAGACAAGCCACACTAGCTCAGATGAAATCTACGTTCAATGTAGGAGGTACCAGACCCGTATCCAGCAGGTCAATGCAGCGTTCTTTTGCATTCAGGAGATAGTGGGTTCGAACTCCACTGTCGGCAGGCATGGAGATGGTGGCTGTGGCCTTAATTAAGGTACAGCCCCAGCATTTGCCTGGTGTGAAAATGGAAAACCACGGAAAACCATCTTCAGGGATGCCAACAGTTGGGTTAGGCCATGGCCAATTCCTTCCCACTCCCACTCCTAGCCATTTCATATCCCATCGTCGCCATAAGAGCTATCTGTATCGGTGCGACCTAAATCAGAAAATGCGTTCATGGGATATGGGAGCGGAGTGCCCTTGCTGACACCGTGACCCCGGTCACAGCGTTTCACCTGAGTGCATAACGTTACTATCCCACTTGTCAACAAGGCACAATATAGGTAGAGCCTTGCGTGGATGCCGGTATCTGCGAAGTTAGTGTCTTGGCGGATACAAACTGTATGGCAGTGCGGATAATATTGCTGATAATTTCTAAATAATGACGAGTATTAATTTTTACTCAGGTATACTCTTATTTTTGCTGTGGTTAGGCAGCCCTTGACATGGGCATGGGAGAATGCTGATATACAGGGTGTCCCATAAAACACCGGCAACGCTTTGCATGTTGTACAGAAGGGCAAGGAGGAACCCATATCCTTGGAGATGAGTGTGCGTTCCGCATGTCGTCAATAAGCCCAACATGAGTAGCACATCAGGCTCATTGCAGACGGTGTTCGAACTGTGTACCTCGTAAGTCATTGCAGGAACTACATTGGCGGTGCTGTGCCTCACGCACATGACCCCAATACGTGCGGTTGTCTTTGAAAAATTTCAATCGCTCCGTGGACTTGAGCAATAAGGTCCTACGCTGACGTTAGAGGAGTGTCATGGGACCCAAGAAAGCAACAGGAAATGAGTTTACCTCCCGTTTGAAATCAAATCAAGAGCTGTATATAAAATGAGAAAACATTTCAATCTCGATAAGGAAAAGGTGATTGACTTTCTATGGACGCCTGAGAAGAATGGGACCAGAACGTCTAGCAAATAAGATCCTCATCTTCAAGAAAAGAAGAAAGACCCAAGTACCATGGCTGAAAGAAGTTCATCAGGATCTTAAAAAATGTGTCATTGGGAGATATTACAAACGGAACAGTGTTCAGAAGGAAAATAGCGGAGGTGACGAATCTGCTCGTAGAGAAACCCAGGAACAAGAAGGGTGTTCTCCGATGAGGAACAAGCAAACGCGAGCCAGAGAATGAAGGAGTATTGGCCTAAAAGGAAAGAACATTAACAGTCAAGGAAGTTGTGTAATCGTAACCCAAAGGAGGTTGAAAAGCTCCTAAATAAATAATAATAATAATGTAATTGGCTTTACGTCCCACTAACTACCTTTACGGTTTTCGGAGACGACGAGGTGCCGGAATTTAGCCCCGCAGGAGTCCTTTAACGTCCCAGTAAATGTACCGACACGAGGCTGACGTATTTGGGCACCTTCAAGTACCACCGGACAGAGCTAGGTGCTGGGGGGTAAAGGAACATTCCAACGTCAGGATCCGTTCTTGTATGGTTGATTGCGGTGTGATTTGTAACAGGTGACATAACCTTGAAAAAGTCCATATCCATACATCTGCGGCTCTTGTGCAGGATGTGATGCGGTGATAGAGGGTATCCGTTTGTGGACAGTATTCTCAGACATTGGTGTCGGCTCGCCCGTGTCGATATAGTTTGTCCCGAGTAGGGTGTATTTCGTTAACTAAGGATTACAGTGTCTCCTTCCACTGCAAGGGTAGCCACTTGTTATTCACGTTACGCCAAACCATATTCCATCGCCGTAAGGGGTACTTAACCTGTATAGCTGGTGACCTTGTGTGTTGGGTCATTATGTATGCGTATAATTCTCTCGTTGTTGTTCCTGTCTTGCGAGCCTGGCGGATGTATTGAGGAAGTCCTTTTATGAAGGCGATAATTCGTCTGACAAGTGCCGTTTTATCGACCGGCATGTGGAAAACTGTCATCATTATTCAGGATCAAATTCAAGACTTATTTTGCGTAGTTAATGTTGGGTGATGTCTTGCATAGAATTAAGTTGCGTGATAATAAGGCAGTGCATTTGGATTCGATGCAGACAAACCTAGTCCGCCTTGCAAGGTCTTTCGGTATAGCTGTGTTCTAACCATTCTGTAGGGTTGTCTTTTGACAAATAGTACCCCATGTTCAACGTCATTTGCTTCAAAATAACCGTGGGTGCTGGAAGAATTTGAGCGAGGTACTACAATTTACTGAGTATGAAGGTGTTAATAACCCATACCTTTTGTATTACATTTAGGTTTCGGAGATGGTATGCATTGATTGCTGTCAGCACTATGTGTAGCTGTCTGCTCCAATTCTCCGTGATCATGGCTTTAAAGTTGTTGCAAAACGTAATGCCTAGTATTTTGATCCTGTCGACAATGGGTATCCTTGTTATTTCTCGTGGCCAGGCGCAAATGGTAGCAGTGCCGATTTTCGTACATTTAATTGGGCACTAGGGTGTAGTTCATAAGTATGGGTGGTGTTTCTTAGTGTGTCGAACTGAGATGAGCTGCTTAGTATAACGGAGACGTTATCTGCATACACTTGTGCACTGATCTTTGACTGTCCTTGCTGTATTCCTCGAAGCAGAACCAAAGTTGTCTTATAAAGTGTTCGATGCTTAGAGCAAATAAAATTGTTGACGGCGGACATCCTTGTCGTATGGACTTCTTAACTTGTATCGATTTGGTTAGTTAACAATTTACTTGTATTCTAGAAGTAGAGCCATGATACAGAATTTGCAGTGTTGCTGTTAGTCTGCGGGGAAAGTCGAATTTATGGAGTACTGACGACAAATATTTATTTGAAACTCTTTCAAATGCCTCGGC
Organism: Anabrus simplex; assembly: GCF_040414725.1. Taxonomy (NCBI): domain Eukaryota; kingdom Metazoa; phylum Arthropoda; class Insecta; order Orthoptera; family Tettigoniidae; genus Anabrus; species Anabrus simplex. Next base: position 824,329,990 of record NC_090266.1, on the reverse strand, counting down.
GAAGTCTAAGTTGAGAAGCGCGACTTGTGTTGTAGGTTCTATATTCTTGTGTAAGATGAAATTCGGAAGATTGTTAAGCCCAGTGACAATGTTAGATTTCTCCATGACGCTACGTTGCTCAGGACCCCAAATGTTCGGCAGTACTGCTTTGATGCGCATGGCTAATATTTTTGTAAGAAGCTTATAGTCTGTATTATTCAGGGTGAGTGGTCTGTAGTCGGATGGGGATTTAGAGAATTTAAGTTTTGGTACCATGACAACAATTCCCTGTGCTAATTGTAAACACTGAATATCTCTCTTAAACAGTTCCTGAAAATGTGATATCAAATCATATTTCAGTGGATCATAATACTGTTTATAAAATTTAAATGATACCCCATCTGGACTAGGGGATTTATTTCTACTGGCTGAGAATACTACGTTCCGCAATTTTTCTTCCGCAATATTAGCTTCTAAACGCTCGGCGTCTTGGAGGCTAAAGAGTAGCTGGGTAGCGTTGAGGAGAGGTGAAGGGTCGGATGTTGGTGACTCGTTGTTCTGAGCAACCATTGCAGGAGTGTTGGATAGTAGATTTTCCACCTGGTTATATGGGCCCATTTTAGGGGAAATTCTTCCATTGCTTCCGGCGAGTTAAGAAGTCTGTTATTCAGTTTACAGTAACCTCTTCCCATTAATGGGACAGACGTGCAAGATTGTAGTGTGAAAAGGACCGTGTGATGATCAGTAAAAGGAACAGGAAGACATTGATATTATAAGTACTGGAGTATGAAGTTTTGGAAAAGTATACCCTATCCAGTCTTGATGCAGATATGGGTCTATTGAATGTGAGTTAGACGTAGTTTTTATGTTTGTATTCCCATGTGTCTGCCATATGCAAGCGTTTTACTACTTCAGATAATGTTGGAGACAAGCTGGGTGTTTGACCTCGTTGATCTTTCAGGTATAGCACACGATTTAAATCACAACCTAATACTACATCGGCTCCACGAGTGAAATGGATATTTAGTTCCTCCATAACAAATTTCTCTCTCTCCGTTCGACTTTGTGAGCCTGAAGGACGATAGACATTGATGTATACCGTATTATCACACAAGGTTGACATAATTCGACCACTGGGGTTTCGCTATGAACTCAGTCATTGTTAATTCTTGTCGGTAAACGACTGCCGTTCCCCTGGGGACACGTGTTTGACAAAATTCTCATATGGATGGAGGATATCCAAATGTGATAAACCACCGTTTAGTGTAATTAACCAACGGTAAAGCAAGTTGAATGCGCCGCTCACTTTTAAAATGCTGTGCTTATGTTTAAGTGCCGACTCCATGGTTAAATGGTTAGGGTTCTGGCCTTTGGTCACAGGGATTCCGGGTTCGATTCCAGGCAGGGTCGGGAATTTTAACCACCATTGGTTAATTTCGCTGGCACTGGGTCTGGGTGTATGTATCATCATTTCATCCTCATCAGGACGCTCAGATCGCATACGGGCGTCAAATCCAAATACCTGCTCCTGGCGGTCTGTGGTGGCACGCAGGTGGTTGGAGGAGCACTCCAGTGAAGTTACGACCATGGATTGGCCCTCCAGATCCCCCGATCTTTATCCAATGGAGCATTTATGGAATGCTGTCGATGCTGGTGTACGCTCCATGAACCACGCACCAACTGCACAAGACCAATTGTGGGTAGCAGTGCAAGATGCATGGGTCCAGATCCCTCCAGAACGATTTCAACACCTTGTAGAGTCGATGCCTCGCCATATCGCTGCCGCTTTGAGGGCTCGCGGAGGAGCAACTCGTTATTAACATCACATTCAGCGTCTTCCCATGACTTTTGGCCACTCAGTGTATATATTATGGTATCAATCAAATACGCTCCGTCTGGTGCGTCATAGTGAAAAGAATTACAACCATTCTAGCAGCATGGTTTGCCTACATTAAAGCGAAGATTTCAGGGAAGGACACATATGCCCAGTTATCAACGAAGACAGTGATGAGGATTAAAATGACTGCAACTTTCTATTGTGTGTCTGGACAACAGTCCGTTATTGTTCATACTGTTCAGAGATCTGATGAAAATACTGATCAGATGTCCACAATGACAGCTGTGTAATGTGACGTCTATGTGCAAAATAAAGTCTTTGTGACTGTCTACAAATAGTACACTATGTATACGGTATTTCTTGGACGAATATAGGACACGCTGTTCCCGTACGTCTTTGCTATAGGGTAGGCAACCATTTACAGGGACGGTTTTTATTGTTTTATGACGCACCCGACAGGGAAGGTTGCGATTGATACCATATATAAAAGGATTTATAAAGTACCTGCAATATTCAAAGGACTTAAGTCACTCGAATAATTCTAATTCTTACCAAAACTGCTACATTTTAAGCAATATTCAGATTTTAATTTTTCAAATAGTATCGGATGTTTGTTTTGATGTTCCACACGTCCCTGATATTTTTTGCTGAATTTCTCTACCTTGGATTTGGAAGAGATGCACTTTTGGGCCCATCAGAACGTTCATGCTGATACCTTCTCCTGGCCTGTCCGGTTTGAATTCAGGACAATTCTTGCCCGGATACGGACTTTCTTGAAAAATATAAATAAACGAATGCAAAGAAAGGCAAGTTAAGAAAAAGAAAGCACGGCATAACGATGGAGGTAGAACACTGTAGGTGGGCAATGAGAGAACACCGCTCCTTGAGCTAACGGCTTGAGCGTGGGAAAAAGCCGAGAGCAACGGACTTCCAACAGTTTGTGCGGTAAAGACTAGATGGCGATATGCGCAGTCAAGCCGTAGCAATGTACCTGGCTGAGTATATTATGTTTAGGCAGTACAAGTGTACAGTTCGTTTGTCGTTCATTGTTCTTGCTGTATTTTTAAACAAGCTTTTATGTTGGCCTACAGTATTTCAAAAATCTCTCAGGAGGTCTATCTTCATTTTGAGACATCATTGCCCTGAATTCAATCCGGACAGGCCAGGAGGAGGTATCATCTTGAACGTGCTGATAGGCCCAAAGTGCATCTCTCCCATAACATCAACTGGCCTCAAGTGCGAATAACCTATACTTATATTTTAAGTTTTATAGGAATTAATTCTCAAGTTGTCTTGTCATATTTAAATGCTTTAAATAAATGTTTAAAATGTTCTTGTAGCGTTTAACTTCATTACTTGTTTCTTAGAATTGTTTAAGTTTGTAGATATAACTTCGTCCGCCTCTGTGGTTAGTGTGATCAGCTGCAACCCCCGGAGGCCCGGGTTCGATTCCCGGCTCTAGCACGAAATATGAAAAGTGGTACGAGGGCTGGAACGGGGTCCATTCAGCCTCGGGAGATCAACTGAGTAGAGGTTGATTCGATTCCCACCGCAGCCATCCTGGAAGTGGTTTTCCGTGGTTTCCCACTTCTCCTCCAGGCAAATGCCGGGATGGTACCTAACTTATGGCCACGACCGCTTCCTTCCCTCTTCCTTGCCTGTCCCTTCCAATCTTCCCATCCCTCCAAAAGGCCCCTGTGGAGGAGCATCACAGGTGAGGCCCTGGGCGAGGTACTGGCCATCCTCCCCAGTTGTCTCCCAGACCCAGGGTCTGCCGCTCCAGGACACTGCCCTTGAGGCGGTAGAGGTGGGATCCCTCGCTAAGTGCGAGGGAAAAACCGAACATGGAGTGTAAGCAGATAAAGAAGAAGAAGAATATATAACTTCACAATTGTTTTTAATTTTTTTAGTTTTTTACAAACTACTTCTTTTTAATCAGTATTTCACTGTATTGCGGCCCCTAGGTGGAGGAACAATTTATAATAATAAAAGCAAAGCAGAGTCATCTCCGTACAGGCCAAGAAGGCCCTTGGAGTGGTGGAAGGTAAAGGCTTCCACTACCCGTAACCTCGGTACTTGATGTGGTAGAGTGCTTAGCTCTACGCCCGGCCGCCTTTCCCCCAGGAATTAACCTGGTACTCATTTTTGGTGTAGACTGAGTGAACCTCAGGACCATATGCACCTCCGGAAGAGGAAATCTTGTTTCTTAAATTTTTCAACTTCTTAACGGGATATCGAAGCCACGCCCTTCCGGGTGAGCCGATGACGCCTTGACCGCCTCGGCCAGGCAGTCCCTAATTTATAATCATACATAATAAAAATGAGTACAGATGGTTGTCAAAAGAGTATTTAGTTATCACAAGTCAAAATAATTGTTTATTTCGTGCGCATAACGTAATTAAATGAATATAATTGAACGTACAAGGCGTTTTTTATACAAAATAAGTTATTTTTTTCGTCACCATAATCTAGTGCACTGAATAGAACGAGACATAAGCAGATAAAACTGTTTAAAGATTAAATCTGTTTAGATTAGAGCCCCTTCACTGGTTAGAGCCGTGCAAGCAGCTGCTAGGCTGTACCTTCCTTCAGAGCGCATACTCTGCACCTTTATCTGCCTGAGCCGGAGCACTGCTCATCGAGCCGAATTGTGCTTGCCTTTGCTGTAGGATAAGTGGTCTAGTAAATAGCCATTTGTTGGTCTACGAATACAAAGTTTCCCTCATATCATGTCTGAAGAATGTGTAATTACTTAATACCCCAAAATATAACAGAAAATGCAAGAAATATGGTGAAAAACTCAATGCATGACGATTTATTCCTGTTCTTTGACTACTATTGCTTTGGTAAATTATCAGAAATAAAAGCAATTTATAAGGACTTAATGCTATATTTTCAAAATATTTTACAACAGTGTGGAAATACTTGAGGGACAGTACTATCACCCATAGAGGTATACATTTTTACTCATCGAGTAATATAAGTAGGACATATTTATACTGTACCAATCTTTATCTTTTAAACTAGTGATAAATAAAAAATGAACTACCTGTAAACATGTTCTGTGATTCGATAGAAGCTTGGTGGCGCTTATATAAAATGTTTACAGTTATATCTGCTCATTCACTTACACTTAGTCTATACATAACGGAGGGAGGCGGAAAGTACACTCTATTTACACTAATATGGTAGGAAATGGAAGAGATATAACACTTCGAAGAATGAAGGTATCAGCAAAGGAAAGACGATGAGCACGAAGGGCACGGAAAGGAAAGACTCCCTAGGCCTCTAATACTGTCGGGGTCGGAAAAGAACAAGAGTTGACTAAGTGATATCGGATAGGATGGATGAAAGTGAGAAGCCTGGCACAAGTAAGAGGAAGCATTGCCAGGACACAGCTAAGGGCCCTGTGGTCACCAACGCATGCTCCCAGATTAAGAGCCCGTGGGGACCCTTTTAGTCGCCCCTTACGATATACTAGGGATACCGTGGATGTTATTCTACCAACCCCACCCACAGGAGAGAGGGGAGAGTTGCTAGATATGAAACGGATGAAAGAAAAAAGCAACACGCATGAACGTGTGATGATAAGAACTACGAGGGTAGGTTCCCTAACGTTTCGCAATGTGAACAGCACAAGACAGGCCGAGATAAAGAACACTGACTTCTTTCGATATCATTGCTGTAGTTCTTGATATACAGTAATCACCGAAGTTATTCAAGCATTTAGCGTAATATTACTGCCTCCTTTCCTTGGAGATAAAAAGTTCCATCGTCTTCGTTGGACACTTCAAGTAATTCACCATTACAAGTCCCTTCCCCCGTTCCATTTCACCAATGGAATTAAGGAATGTGTCTGATGTTTAACAGTCGCGGCTCTGCATACTTGTTGGACAGACCTCACTTTCTCCTTTTACACAGACACCGTTCTCCTGTGAATGTTGACAGATTTCGTGTCCTTACCTACAGAAAACGGATCACTACACTGACCTCTCGTGACCACTCATTCAGTAATTTCATTTTCCAATATGTCACTGTACCAAGGTTCAGTTTACAGAGTTGTGCACCTGCAAGCAGTCTATAGGCGTGACTATGAAATATCAGCAATAAAATGGTTAAACTTACGTTCTGACTTACCCTCAACTTCTATAGATACCAAATTAGCGCATAGTGAGTCATGGTGACCCATGGGGGTATACTTTCACCAACAGAATTGGTAAATTGAATTCATACTTTTCGGTATTAGAATATTCATCGTCGTTTTAGCTTTATTCTAAGGTTAAGGCCACGGACACTTCCTTCCCACTCCTAGCCGTTTCCTATCCCATCGTCACCATAACCCCACTGTCGGTAGCCCTGAATGTTGTTGTGCGTTGAGCTTGGGCTTCTCAACTCCTCTACACTTCCCTGATGTGGCCATCTCTTGAATGGGCTTCTGCCATTTGTCTATGCTTACGGGTTGACTCCTCAGCTGTTCAATATACCTCCGAAACTCAGATTGTCTCTCTCGTGCCGGATCATCCTGATCTCTCTGTCTTGACCACGGCTGTTCATTCTCGTCCTTCCATTGAGAACATGCTCTCCAAAATCGGCTGGATTTGCTGAATCTTGGTCCAGTCTGCCTTTCCGGACGTCTTCGGTATTCGCATTTTCGAGGACTCCATCCTTCATGGTATTGCTCTCGAGGCCAGTTCCATGCTGTTGGATTCCTTTGTTCTCTGCGCTTTGATGAACTATTTTCTTGAAGATCTTCGGTGCTCGTACCTTGGTCCCGACACTTTGGTTATCTTTCGTCCTGATCTACACTCATCGTGTGTATCGCCTCATGATAACGTTGTCGCGAATATCCTCCATTCGTCGTCTGATCTAACTGTCGTAGGATATGCTCGGCTTCAAAAGCAGTCTTCACTTTCGCTGATAACAGAAATTTTTGCACTTCGGGCGGCAGTTGCTTCCCTATAGCGGAAACAAGCTCTAATTCGGACGGTGGGTTATCCAATTCCTTCATCCTTAATAATTGATTAAGAAAATACTCACAGAACATCGTTTGCCCCCTGGAAGAGTACCGTCTCGAGTACAGTTCTAAGCGCAGATCTTGTTGTGTTCCGATCCCCCAGTATTTTTCGAGGAATCGCCGCCTGAACTCTTCGTAACTGTCAAAACAGTACATAAAGCCTTAAACCAAATTAGGGGTTGATCGGTGAGATAACGCTCCCTAAGGCGTTTGTCCAATGGTATTTGATAGGCCTAATCTGTGAAGTACTGTTCAAATTCAGCAAGAATGCCCTTAGCAGTCGTATGACCACTGGACCCGAACTTCCTGGGTGCGTCGATAGCCATCTTTACTAAATTATATATTGTATCGTACGCATGTCATATGGAGTCGAACTAAGTCCTAGAGGAGGACGAGTTTGATTTTCTTCTCCTATTCGTATTGATTCCCCTATTACTCCATGCTTAATACCATCATACGGCAGGTTCTGTTCACTGTCCTCCTGCTTATTCTGCTTTGACGCAAGTCTGGTCCTTTCCTTAACATTCTGTAATTTGAGGTTATCCACCTCATCTCTGAGCTCCCTAATACATTCCTCATATATGCCCATCTTTATACTTGCCTTGTCAGTTTTTTCGGCTAATTCTTTCAATTGGTCTTGGATTTCCTTTTGTTTTCTCCCTACATCCGAACATACATCTTTCTTTAATTGTTCTATTCGTCTATCATTTAAGGTACGCACCTCTTGGAATTTGACTTCATTATCCTCTGCGGCCTTCATATTCGTGCCTAGACATCCTCGAACTTTACTGTAAATTGTTCTACTTGTCCTTGTAATGTTTCAACATTCTTTATAATTGTCCTTTTTGACTCCCAGATCCTCAATTCCTGCCTTCTGGATAGTCATCTGGTCTTTGATTTCGTCGATTTGGTCATTCCAACGAGTTTCGAATTGTCCTAATTGGGTACTAATAGTCTCTAATTTTTCCATTAGAGTATTGATACGGATGTTATATTCTACGGACTGGGCCTTACAAAACGCTTCCTGGTCGTCTATACGTTTAGTGAGACACCATACCTGTTCAGTTTGGTGATCAGGATACTCGCCTATTTTATTGAACTGTCCCTGAGTATCTGTCTTTACCTGAACAAACAGTTCTTTAATGTCTGTGTTTGCTTGAACAAGCTGTTGTTTAATGTCTGTGATGGCCTGATCAAAACGTTCTTTAATGTCTGTATTGGACTGATCGACACGTTCCTCTATTTGATTAAAACGCTCTTTATTGTCTGCGTTTGCCTGATCGACATGTTCCTCCCTTTGATTAAAACGTTCTTTACTGTCTGCGTTTGTCTGATCGACACGTTCCTCCATTTGATTAAAACGTTCTCCCAATTTATTAAAAAGTTCCGTCTGGTTTTCACTTTCGGCCTTCCTCTGTTCCGCTATCAACTTGTCCATCATCTCCCTCACTACGTGTATATCAATCACAACACTACTTTGAGAATCTGTACCCCCAAAAATCAAGCAAAACCACACTATTTCCAAACCATGACTTAAAAATTCCTATTTTAATTAGGCGTGTTTTTGAAATGTATAATCAGATTACATTGAAACAAGCTTCGAAACAGCCGTATCACACCTCCTTATAATTACTAGTGATTCTCTCAGTACGCGTATAACTTATCCATCATAACGTCCCGATATATTCATTAACTGATTTTAAATTAGCCCTTTATAAATAAAAGTTGCTGAAATTCGCGACCTGTACTGGGATCGATAATTTACATATACCGAAAACATGGTATATTTAATAAACATTGGATGTCATCACCTTCAAGATTGGTAAGATACTTTTGCAGATAATTACCCGTCTACGAGCTGTCAACATCGCACTGTTTATCAAAACAAGTTTAAGAGTAACGGGATGAGGCATGCCCTCTTAATCGCGATATCTAAATCTTTACAATAGGATATTTTCCCTAAACTACTAAGGTTTGCTATAATGTATCACCTTTGGCTTAGACCCGTTATCAGTAGAATTTAAAGAATTCTTCCTAGTTACTTTATCATCAAATTTAGGAAAATCATTTTATTGTTTCCCTGGAATTTCAAAACTCCATAATTTTATTGGGTCTGTTATAATTTTGAGTGACTATCGTGTACTTTTCCATTTAATCCGGAGACACGATTATTCCATTCTTCTCCCTATCATATGGCTATAAATTAATTTATTTATGTCACTCATTTAAATATCATTACGTGTGCTATCATTGTCCCTGGTTGTGGCTTAAGCACTGCATCCGACATATATATTCGCTATAACGCTGTATTCACACGCTCTGATTCCCTAGGCATCGTATTCCTCATTCTTAACGAAAAATATTATTCGGAATATATTCAATATTACCATTCATTTTGTTTCAACAATCCCGATTCGGTATTACTACTTTATATTGGGTATATCCCTTTACAGTAGAGGTATTCAAACTCATGCCTTAATATCTGGCTATATATTTGTGAAACGGAAATTAACACTATCAGAGGTTCAAATACACTGACTGACAGAGCAAATGCAACACCAAGAAGGAGTGGTCAGAACTTTATGCCAATTGCAGGGTAGACTGACGTCACTGAGGTATGCTCATGATGTGAAATGCGCCGCTGTGCTGCGCACGTAGCGAACGATAAATGGGACACGGCGTTGGCGAATGGCCCAATTCGTACCGTGATTTCTCAGCCGACAGTCATTGTAGAACGTGTTGTCGTGTGCCACAGGACACGTGTATAGCTAAGAATGCCAGGCCGCCGTCAATGGAAGCATTTCCAGCAGACAGACGACTTTACGAGGGGTATGGTGATCGGGCTGAGAAGGGCAGGTTGGTCGCTTCGTCAAATCGCAGCCGATACCCATAGGGATGTGTCCACGGTGCAGCGCCTGTGGCGAAGATGGTTGGCGCAGGGACATGTGGCACGTGCGAGGGGTCCAGGCGCAGCCCGAGTGACGTCAGCACGCGAGGATCGGCGCATCCGCCACGTCAACCGCCATTCTTCAGCATGTGCAAGACACCCTGGCTGTTCCAATATCGACCAGAACAATTTCCCGTCGATTGGTTGAAGGAGGCCTGCACTCCCGGCGTCCGCTCAGAAGACTACCATTGACTCCACAGCATAGACGTGCACGCCTGGCATGGTGCCGGGCTAGAGCGACTTGGATGAGGGAATGGCGGAACGTCGTGTTCTCCGATGAGTCACGCTTCTGTTCTGTCAGTGATAGTCACTGCAGACGAGTGTGGCGTCGGCGTGGAGAAAGGTCAAATCCGGCAGTAACTGTGGAGCGCCCTACCGCTAGACAACGCGGCATCATGTTTTGGGGCGCTATTGCGTATGATTCCACGTCACCTCTAGTGCGTATTCAAGGCACGTTAAATGCCCACCGCTACGTGCAGCATGTGCTGCGGCCGGTGGCACTCCCGTACCTTCAGGGGCTGCCCAATGCTCTGTTTCAGCAGGATAATGCCCGCCCACACACTGCTCGCATCTCCCAACAGGCTCTACGAGGTGTACAGATGCTTCCGTGGCCAGCGTACTCTCCGGATCTCTCACCAATCGAACACGTGTGGGATCTCATTGGACGCCGTTTGCAAACTCTGCCCCAGCCTCGTACGGACGACCAACTGTGGCAAATGGTTGACAGAGAATGGAGAACCATCCCTCAGGACACTATCCGCACTCTTATTGACTGTGTACCTCGACGTGTTTCTGCGTGCATCGCCGCTCGCGGTGGTCGTACATCCTACTGAGTCGATGCCGTGCGCATTGTGTAACCTGCATATCGGTTTGAAATAAACATCAATTATTCGTCCGTGCCGTCTCTGTTTTTCCCCAACTTTCATCCCTTTCGAACCACTCCTTCTTGGTGTTGCATTTGCTCTGTCAGTCAGTGTATAACAAATATTGTAGCGCCTTATGTTGCAAAGACATTGAAAATCTACCGAAACACGAGTACGAAACCTGCCCCTTTCACGTTCGGCGCCAATTTGGTGTACCCATCCCGAGCATATCAGGGCCACAATTATATAGTTCGGCTTCACAAACAAATATATAAGTGGAACTCCTGGATGAGAACGTTCCGAAATCACTTCCCGGGGCTCCAAGTCCCATCCTCCCTACTTTCATTGCTTCAACGGCTAAAGCTCAGAAGCATACGGGTAATGGAATGTTCGTAAAAGAAAAATGGGCAGTACATTAAATATAACGAAAGTAGATTTCTCTATAATGTAAGAGGAATACATTAATATTATTAAATGAGAAGAATTATGTTCCCAATATTTACTAAAATTTTATTAAACTGATAGAACCACACGATAAGTACATGATATAATGCCATATTATTACACATAAAATAATCAATAGTATACCAATCATTTGTATACAGTATGCCTCAACGTCTTTGTCAGTTCGTACATTGTTGTAGTTATTGCATGGCATACTTTAAATCACCTTATTAGCGCGTACTAATACTATATACATTTTACACTCACGCAAGTTTATTTATATCTGAGCAATGATGCTCGATGGTATCTATCATTTGAATGGACTGACCACAAGGTCAGGATGGCACTCTCTCATTAAATCATATTATTAGTTAGCTGTCATGGTTGTGGAGTTTATGCAGATCAAATTAATACATTTTTTACGCACGAGATTATATTGTCGTATATCAAACACATGGCCTATTGACTACATCAATTACATGTTATACTGGACACATACACGTATTCTGGGTTTACCTGACCCTGTTAAATTCAAAGCGAATCAACACAACGTTGGTATCCTACCCATCACCATCATCGCTTGAGAATAACGGAAATACATAAATACATTACACAGAGAAATATTAAACATATAGGAAACAATACATCTTGAGGATCTGGCCTAGTCAAGCCATATAGTATCAGGTTAAATCCATCGTTCTGACGCGGGTCGAACCCACGTTCTCCAGCTTCCAAGGTGCAAAATCTGAAACTCCTATCACGAGCTAATTTTATAAATAAAAATGGGGAGGAATACGTCCTTCCCAGAATCATAAAATTATCAACGCTACTCATAATATATCATTTGCATGGGATTGATATTGCAGTGGTGAATGAAGACTCACAAGGGCAAATGTTTTGAGAATTCTTGAAGACAACTCGGTCCGCACAGACCGGATAAATCCCTGACATCATAAATCTCTCTCTGGTAGTGGTCAGTGCCCTACCTTGCGGCCACAAAGACACTTTCTATTTCTTTCTTTCTTTCTTTCTTTCTTTCTTTCTTTTCATCTTGGCTCGTTTCCAAGTACACATTTATTTAAGGGCCGCCAATTCTTATTTCTTATTATTCCGGCCATATACAGCCTAATTCAATACGTCGCGACAGCCATCATTATTCCAATTCTTCGTCATTCCGTCATCTCAAACATTTCGCAAGTCTCATCTTCCCCATTGTCACGCTACTGCATCTCACGTCCATTTTATTCATTTATATAGAAGACTCTATTCCCACAGGTCATTTAACTAATTCCATCTCATTCGTGTATCTATATAATTCACAAATTACACCTCGGCTTGAACATCTTTAATAATCATATTACTATTATTATGGAATTTATAAAATACATGCATTACCCTGTGAAGCGAACACATGATCTATATTCAAATTATTATGAAGATCCTTACCATTTAGTAACATTAGGAAGACATTATAAATTTAGCTGAAGTGCCATTCTCCCTTAAATACACGCTTCACACGCACTAAAAATTTATGGGACCTTATGTACTAATTCATGCAAATAAGCCCGCTGAAATATTAGTGATGATCCTTAAATCACAGAAGAAATCCTAATTAAATTAATAAAATAATCTTTCCCAGTCACACGCGTATAGTGTTCCCTACATTTAATATATAAATTACATAAAATAAATAAGACCTTTATTTATAAATGAAAGTCGATATCGACATACAAATCTCGTGGTTTAGTATATTAAAAATGTACTTATCGATACTGCGTGTGGTTTGCTGCCATCTGGAGTGTACATCTGGGATTTTTAAATCTTCATGACCACAGCTTCACTCTTAAATAGTCCTTGGTTCCTCTTCCTCATTATGCCGTCCATGTCTTGAACTGAGGCTCCCTGCTGTTGGGATGTCTCGACGTTCCCTGAAGAGATGAATGCTGGCACTAGGCGCGACTTTCGTTGATTCCAATCTTGGGTTCGACGATCACTCACGAACATACAGGCAAAAATGGAAAAAATGGTTAATGAAATCTAATTGTTACCACGAGTGTCCATGGAGCATGCTAACGTTTTTCCTATCACGAACAACGTTCTTTTAATTTACCGAGCGTCACCCACTGTTTAAATGCTTTTAAATCGGCCACTAGTAATTACTGAATGTAATCGGCTGTCTTACTACTTCTAAACAACCTGATGCGTTTGCCCGTTCTCTGATGATTGCACCATAAGCCGTCACTGAAGTAACCAATATTTAAAGAATTAAATGTTGAAATAACACCTCTATTGATAGCTACTGTACTTTATCTCGTACCATACGGCTCATTTCACGATATTTACACCGCGCTGATATGTTTCTCTTCGACACAGCACTTCACACACTGATATCCATAGTTCATTACTGACATGTAAGTACTGCTGCTGTACAAATTACAATCGGATCCTGCATCTAGGTCCGAGTTTTATTTGTAGTATCTGAGCTGAGTTGTCGGAGAGGTGGTAAACCACGCCCCCAATCGAGATTCGGCTACCCTAGACGTAATTCAGCGACGTGAAAGTAATCAAATTATAGGACCTGACCCCTGTTTTATACTGATCCAGTTTTAAGTCTAACCGATCAGCGGGTCGTTTTCAAACTCAAAAGCGTCCTTTTATAAATTCACGCGTCATGGTTCATCTCGTAAGTTCTCCCACTTTTTTCCTCACGTTGCCAAGTCTTAGCACTCGGTTTCAGTCTGCGCACCACTATATGACATGCGTCATTACCGACCTACTATTAAAGTATTGCGTTTATACGCATCAACAATTTGCATTAAATACGTCGGTTCAAATGAGACCTGACTTATAAATTTCCATAGATTATCTCAGAAAAGGTGGTATTCTTTCCCTTCTTTTTAGTTACATATGGCGAATTGGCACCAATGAATGCGGTGTTGGATCAGTATGTATGTATGCATGTATGTATGTATGTATGTATGTATGTATGTATGTATGTATGTTTGTTTGTTTGTTGGGTATTCAGCCCGAAGGCTGGTTAGATCCTCAACAGGTTCACCATTAGCTGTCATAGATGGCCTAGGTGTCACTGAAGAGGCGTACTAGGGAAATGAGGAGTGATGTAGTTTCCCGTTGCTTTCCTCACTGAGCCAGAAGTTGCTATTGCACATCAGTCTGCGAAGCCCACTGAAATGCGTGCACCAACCGACCCTATGAGCGACATTCTCACACCATTCATAGCAGGGACTGGCTGCACAAGGAATTGCATTACTAGCGTCACTCATACCTCAGCCACTTTCATATTGTCAAAGCCAAGTATAAGACTGAGACAGGTCAATGAAAGTAATAATTTTGTTCTAGCCCATACCAGAAGACATAGTGCACTGTAAACACTTCATCTTGCCAGCAAAGTCCTGTTGAATCAGTAAGGATTTTTATTTCTTGGGGGTTAACACACCTTAATTCACCCCTCTCCGACAAAATACATTTTCACGCGTAGCGTCTTCTCTTCTCCTCTCTTGCACCGAGTGAGAGCGCAATTTCAAGGTTCCGCGGTAATACGCTATCCTTCTCACGATACAGCACAGAAAACTGCTCTCTCCGTGCCTGCGTATCGCAACTTGTGTCCCGGTTCGGAACGTAAACTGCTAATACGACATTATATGTCACAGAATGTTGCGGAAAACGGCATATATGATTGACTAAACCTCCTAACATGCCTATGGCATGGTGATGACCGGTTACAGTAAGTCCACGGCCACTTCCTTCCCTCTTGTTTGCCTATCCTTTACAAACTTTCCATGCCCCGCAAGCTCCCACTTCAGTATAGCAGGTGAGGCCGCCTGGGCGATGTACTGGCCTTCCTCAGTTTTTTTCCCCGACCAAATGTCTCACGCTCCAGGACACTGCCCTTCAGGCGGTAGAAGTGGGATCCATCGCCGTGTCCGTGGGAAAACTAACCCTGGCCGTTTATTATTATTATTATTATTATTATTATTATTATTATTATTATTATTATTATTATTATTATTATTGTTTTCAATTTGCATTACGTCGCACCGACACAGATTAGTCTTATGGCGACGACGGGACAGGAAGGGCCTTGGAGTGGGAAGGAAGCGGCCGTGGCCTTTATTAAGGAACAGCCCCAGCATTTGCCTGTATGAAAATGGGAAACCCACGGAAAACCATCTTCAGGGCTCCCGACAGTGGGGTTCGAACCCACTATCTCCCGGATGCAAGCTCAAAGCTGTGCGCCCCTAACCACATGGCCAACTCGCCCGGGATTATTATCATTATTGTTATTGTTATTATTATTATTATTATTATTATTATTATTATTATTATTATATCACAACCAAATATCTACAATACATCTATTCTAGGACGATACTATAAATATAATATCACACTCAAACACACGCTATTATCCGCGTCTATTAATTCCAAATTGAGTATTATTATAATAAAATATATACAACTCAAAATCGTGTATTAACGTCGTAGTAGGTTACTCTAAAGAATGAAATAATAATCACATAAGTAATTTGTTCCATTTAATAGTGATTCGTGACTGAATTCGCAGTAATGGTCCCTTAACATACCTATCAAGCACGAGATCAGAAATGTTATCATGATATAAGAGGCTCGCTGCTTAACGATCAAAGAAATTCACAAAAGATATATCTTAATAAAATATAAAAGCAAAGTCACCTCCGTACAGGCCATGAAGGCCCGTGGAGGAGTGGAAGGTAAAGGCTTCCACCATTGTTAACCTCGGCACGTGATGGGGTAGAGTGGTTAGCTCTACGCCCGGCCGCCTTTGTCCCCAGGAATTAACCTGGTACTAATTTTTGGTGTAGACTGCACCTCCGGAAGTGGAAATATCGTTTCTTAAATTTTACGACTTCCTGACGGGGATGCGAACCCACGTCCTTCCGGGCGAACCGAGCACGCCTTTGCCGCCTCGGCCAGGTAGCCCCTTTAATAAAACATACTGACCGAAGACCATGTTGAAATATGAGAAGATATCCATAATACTGCGTATTAAACGTTACATTCATGTCTAGTGCCTTGTAATGACTTCAAACAGTGCTGAGATATAATTCTAGGAATAACCATGTCCCGTACGTCGCAGAAATCCACATTATATCTGACTTCCAAGTCAGTTCAATAATTCACAATATTCTGTGACTCACAAGACGACTTACACATTGGTGACATCACACAGTAACACAAATATCTAATAGCACTGTGAAATACACACGCAACTCTTAATATATGGTTCTAAACACACGGTTGTCATTACTATTATAATTTCCTATCAATGCAAGCTATTTAAATTCATTATTATTAAATATTAATTCTTCTCACAATTGAGTTCAAGATGAATCTCTAACATATTTTCACACCATGAGGTTAAATTATCATGAGGAGATACAATAAATTCCAAGAAATAGGACCATTCAAATGAATTAACGAGACAAATACTACTTTCATGAACACTTTATTCACTAATTTAATATTAATAATAATAATGCTATTTGCTTTACGTCCCACTAACTACTCTTTTAAGGTTCTCGGAGACGCCGAGGTGCCGGAATTTAGTCCCGCTGGAGTTCTTTTACGTGCCAGTAAATCTACCGACACGAGGCTGACGCATTTGAGCACCTTCAAATACCACCGGACTGAGCCAGGATCGAACCTGCCAAGTTGGGGTCAGAAGGCCAGCGCCTCAACCGTCTGAGCCACTCAGCTCGGCTATTCGCGAATTTAATTCGGCTTTACTTTACTTTATTTTAATCAAAGTGATTATTAATTCTAACATGCTTAAACACTTGATTATGCGTTGAATATTTCTTCTATCACCAACTCTACTAAGTCCAGAGAACATCACCACAAATCGACCTTCCAATTGAATTGTAGGATGAAATATTCTAGAACTTCGACGAGAGGAAAGATGGAGCTATATGTTATATTAGATTTATGCCATGAGTTTAACATTATCATTAAATTGCATCCGTAGGAAAAAAAGATCAGGTACAGAAAGTAATTGGTGACTTATATTTTATTATTTCCTTCTACTTCATCTGGAATTCGGCATTGGAAATGATGACTGGTAGTTGAGGTAAACCGGAAGTATCCTCATATCTTGAGGTCCGTTGGTAGGGTAATTCCGGGAAAGTTGCCGCACTTTTTATGTCTTTTGTTACATCTCGGTATATTTACTTTAAAAATTGTTGCAAATTCATCGAGCATAATTTGAAAACATGTACATTTGATCAGGGATGAACAAAATATTGGCAATTGAAAGTAAATGGGAGAAAGGAGTGAACAAAGGAATTGTTGCATCTGCGGCGTCTCTCCCTGGATCCCGGTATAGATGCCGACTTTGCTCGGGAGAGATGCCGCGAGTAAAATAATTAATGAAAAAATGAAATTTAAGCAAATTTCTTCAACTTTAATATAACCGAACACTAGAACGTACTACAAAACAATTATATCCACATAATATAATCATTCAATGGAAAAAATCTATCTGATAATTTACAACATTAAAATCATATTTTAATTTCGATTTACTATAAATGTGCATGTGCAATGGATTCTTCACTGTGTTATATAAAACCCCACGGCACTTAACACCCTTGAAATGGCTCTGGCCTGCACAGCGACCGCTGCTCAGCCCGGAGGCCAACTATCAGGGAGAGACGCCGCACCCTCCTGTTTTCATACCTCAAGGCTATCATGGCCCAAAATTAGCTTACTCTCAACTACAGTTATGTTTCTGACGTCTACTGTACTAAAAACGTCTGATTTAAGCATTTGAAGCCAACTTAATATACAATAAATTAACACACGCAAAAACTTTGTCAGGAGGAAACATGTACTCGCCTCATGATATCGGCTATAATTGGCGTAATATACGAGCAAATTTCGTCACACTCGCAGACAGTAGTTCTTCCTTAGAAACTGAAAAACCACACATATTGCCATCTAGCTGTAACGATGGGATCCTTTAGCTACAGTGTATGCGGCATCTCTACCGGGGCGGCATCTGTCCCGGATTTACCTTATCAGCTCCACTAATTAGGCTGCAATGGTGAATAGGTAAGTCCTCTAGAAGAATAAATCTTCTATCTTGGACATCCCGCGTTGAAATACGACGAAACGCCTTAAAACTCCATCCAATGTGATGATGGTTGTTGTGGATACTCTACTAATTTATTGTACCTGAAATCTAATATTGAAGAAAAAGATGCAAGTCCACTACTCCTCAGCACGAATAGCAATTTTGTTATATTCAACTTTTGCTCGACGATTCAGCAAGTTATGCGACGTAGTGTCTCTCTAGAAGATCTTACAGTAAGTGAGAATAACATACCTCACGCGCGTTTGTTCTGTCATTGACGTCACCATGTCGAACATAACTCAGTTGATCTCCCTAACTTCTAATTTATCACTGCAGGCGTGAAAATACGACACAGTTATACTACCAAAATTCAGCTTATTAAATATAAAATAGAATATCACTAATTTAACTTATTGAACCAGTTACCCATTTTCTTAATTAGCCACTCACGCACTCGTAATTATTTTATTTCCCAAGTATCCGGACGAGCTACGAACTCAAGTCAAAGCAGACTCTGCTCACGTTAGTGTCATATTCATTCCTTGCTCCGCCCTTCGTAAACAGCTGTGACAATACGAGACAGTGATCCGTGTGTTATAAGGTCAAGTTCAGCTGATAACAAATTTGTCCTGCATTAAAATAATATCGACAGCTTTCAAGGCGGTGGGTGTTCAGAGCATCGGTGAGGCTGCAGATTATTCACTCACAGTGCAAAGACAAACACAATTGCAAAGACACGGGCGGGTAGAATATGCCATTTTATATAGATTTCTATTCAAATATTTGCACATGAAGTATGCATTTTCACATTGCAAAACCCAGATTTATTGGAAGTATTTGAATGTTTAACGCTTTCTTCAGGACAATTATGTTTAGAGACATGCATTTTAACCTACGTCCACAGATATAAAGAATTTTTAATCTAAAAATAAAATCATGACAATCATATGCTGAAATAAAAATACACTTAACTTCAGTATAAAGGAACAAAGAAATGAATGTTACATCATTTGGAACGTACATTTTCTTTATATAAAAACTTCGTAACCTTAAATAGTATTTTCATTTAACTTGAGGGTGAAATTATTTCAGAGCAAATAAAATTAATTGAAATCCAAGAAGTCTTCTTCTCATTTTCCTACCTCTTTTCTCACACTTGTGGGGTCGCGGGTGCGAACTGTGTCGCCCAATGTGGATTCGGCCCTGTTTTACGACCGGATGCCCTTCCTGACGCCAACCCTATATGGATGGATGTAATTACTACTGCGTGTTACTGTGGTGGTTGGTAGTGTGGTATGTTGTCTAAATATGATGAGGAGAATGTTGGGACGGACACATGCACCCAGTCCCTGAGCCAGAATAAGTAATCAAAAGCTATTAATATCCCCGACCCGGCCGGGAATCGAACCCGCGACACTCTGAACCGAAGGCCAGTACGCTGATAATTCAGCCAACGAGTAATTGAAATCCAAGAAGTAATTTGAATTTATTGATACAGTAGAACATATTTTGAGAAGTTAACGACTGTTTTCTATTATTCTTCCCGACATTTTCCCCGTTATTGAGGTCGAATATTGAATGGCATTAGGATAAGTTTTACGACCGGATGCCCGTCCTGTCGTCAACCTATGTGGCGTGTTTCTGTGGTGGTTGGTAGTTTGGTGTGTTGTGTGTAGCCGAAGGGAAGTGTATGTAGACAAAGACAACACAGTCTCAATATCAGAGGAATAAACCGTACGCGACTAAAATCCAAGAACCGGCCGGGAATCCAATCCAGGGCCCTCTGAATGGAAGGCTAGTAGGCTGATCTTTCAGCCAGGGAACCGGACAATGCTTGTGCTTTGGTGTACACGTGCAGAAAAAAAATTAAAATTCAGTTATCCTATTGTCTGTAATTTGATATTCTCTGTGAATAGGTAGACGTGCAAACTACTTAAGCAGCGATTCTGATGTAATCCTTTGAAGATGTATTTTCAATCTCCCTACCATTATAATATTCATAAGGATGTATATATTACGGTAATCAAATACTGAAGAAAAATATTAGTGCCCGAGGATAATGTTTACTGCTATTTTAATACTTGATATTTTTCTTGTATATCGGGGCATCTGCTAGCTCTATAGTCTCCTGTTGTCACTTGAATAGAAAGAATATATTCTACCTGTCAAGTTATTTTATGGAACACTCTGCTTCACAATTGGGGCTCTACGAAATACACCATTCAGTATTATTAACTGATGATCTTGAAGTCTCGGCCCGTACTCACAGTATGTAGCACGACCATGCCGGCGCCGGATGTGGTAACGCTGTTATGTAGTGTAGGCAAATTACATGTCGGACAAGACACGTACTGCAACGTGCTTATGTTCTAGCCAAGCACCCAGGCTAGGAATATAACACGTTCCTGCCTCCGTTACGTTCATCCCAAGTTTATTAGTGAGCAGTTACCCTTGAGAAGCTGTGATCCACATCACCTCAAGGTCATTTCTGATTCGGGGTCATGGACCCTGAATGAAGATGATGTTCCATATTATTTTCTCTCTCTCCTTTACAGTCGAGAATGCCAAATAATACTCCATGACAGGACCAAGTTAGTACTAATGTAATTCAAAATTTTCAACATTTAAGTATAATGAATATTCTTTGTGCGAATAACTGGAATCAAATTTGTTTGTGAATATTGTACAAGTTACTCTCCATTAACATTTAATATGCATTTAACATAATTTTTCAATGTGGCAATATTCCTTTGACTAATTAAACATCGCTGGGTAGGTGATAAAAAGAAAACGAGGGAATGGTATGGTTCTTAGAATTACTAAAAAAATATACTTTATCTTTATTGAATCAGTTGAGCCTGAATATTACAAAATATTGGCATCTTTGTAAAAATATATAACAAGTGTAAAATATCTGTAGTCACTACAATTTCAAACAAAGTTCCAGGTGTTATTGTAGCCACACCAATCTCACACAACGAGCCAAGTGCCTTGTGCTGGAACGATGTATACGTTTCAAGTATCTGTAGCACTGCATATCTTATAAATAAAATTCTGGGGGGTCCGTTGCCTGTAATGTCATTTATTTTGCCAAATTTTGATATATATATAATTCAAGATCGCATCAGTAGTTGTTTGCTTTCGTGACTGTTTGTCTATTTGTTACACCATTACAGGTGAACGGCTGAATAGATCTCGACCAAACTTCATATTTAGAGTCTACTCATTCAGGAGCACGTTTTGATATGCATACCATTTAAAATCACTGAATAGACTGTGGGTTTATAGGAAGACAAGAAGCGCTTTTTTCAATTTTCTCTTACACTATATATATATCTAGATCAAACTTCATATTTGGAGTCTACTCATCCAAGCACAGGTTCCGATATGCATATCATTTAAATATCACTGCACAGACTGGAGGTTTATACGAAGACCTGAAGAGACTTTCTTTTCATTTTCTCCTATACCATTGATTATATCTCCACTAAACTTCATATTTAGAGCTTACCCATACAAGAGAAGGTTCTGATATGCGTATCATTTAAAAATCACTGAATAGACTGGAATTTATACGAACACCAGAAGATTTTTTTTTCCATTTCCTCTTACCCTATTGATCATATCTCGACCAAACTTCATATTTAGAGTCTACACATCCAAGAGCATGTTTCAATATGCATATCATTTAAAAAGCCCTAAATAGACTGGGAGTTTACAGGAAGACCGGACGAGGTTTTTCAATATTCTCTCACACTATAGATTATATGTGAAATCTGTAGATTATATGTGAAACACAGCTTCATTTTAAATAATTATTGTACATGATTTCGCTTATTCTTCAAATGAAGAAGCAAATTATTATTTTCTACGGGCTCATGCTCTGCAGCCTGTGACGGACACCCTCGCAGACGTACAGTTACTTTAATAATCCATCAGGAGAAAATCAGAGGATTCAGCATTTTTCTCTCGGCTTTAAAATTAACCCCACCTAATGTATCTGAACACCGAGATAACATGAGGTAGAACTTTTCCCTTTGGTGCCTGTCTGTGTGCCTGTCTGTTTGTATATTACTAAAAGCGGAAAACTGCCGGTCTGATTTCAGCCAAACTACGTATTTGGATTCTACTCACTCAGGATTGTGTTATCAGGTGCATATGATGTCATGGTAATCACATGGAGTTGGTATTTATAGGAATATTATTCTCAAATATTTTCGTTAACATTAGGTCTATCAAAAGACTGTAAACAACAAATGTTTAAGAATATGTTATTTCCGTTCCTTTATGCCATGTAGGTATTTATCGTACGACGGATAATAACGCAGATGATTACGAAACATTGAATTTTTAGTCCAAGTCCCGTGGGACATGACGTGCGTGTCACTTCAAGGTGGGCACAACGGGATAAACTAAAGAACCATTTTACTCTTTTCGATAGGGCAGATATTAAGGGAGGTTACATCAATGACAGGTCCGACTCCTTGGCTGAATGGTCAGCGTTGAGGCTTTCGGTTCAGAGGGTCCCGGGTTGATTCCCGGCCGGGTCGGGACTTTTAATCACGTCTGATTAATTCTTCTGTCTCAGGGACTGGGTGTTTGTGTTTGTCTCAACATTTTCCTCTTCATATTCAAATAACACACTACACTACCAAACATCACATAAACATGAAATAGTCATTATATCCCTCCATATAGAGTTGGCGCCAGGAAGGGCATCTGGCCGTAAAATAGAGCCAAATCCACATGTGTGACGCAGTTCGCACCCGCGACACCACATATGTGGTAAAAACAGTAGTAGAAGATCTATATAATATGCAACCTGAGAACCGTGGAGAATTTCGCACAACTTCGGACCAGGAACTGTGCCGTGCAATAAATTTGGAAATTGTCATCATTCTCTCTCGACTTTGTTCAGCTTCATCATATTTCACGTCACTGCCACGCGTTAAACGTGTGAATAGAGCCATGTTACTCCGCATAAATTTCTGAAGGTAACATATGTGTGTATGTATGTATGTATGTATGTATGTATGTATGTATGTATGTATGTATGTATGTATGTATGTATGTATGTATTGCACCCATATTACCAGGCTACTCAGCCGGAGAACGAGAGTCTCAGTCATAGACCGTTCGTTTTCTGGCTTTGCAAAAAAATTTAAGGGCAGGGATAGAAATAAGGACTAGCGACAATAAAATCAACACTAAATAATATTAGGTTTTTAACATTTATTATAACTAAGCACTCTTAACAACAAATTTAAATTGAACAAAATCTTGGAATTTAATTTATCTTCTCTGCCGGTATTTTCGGTACAACGTAAATATTCTTCCCATAATTCTGGTGACATAATTTATGTAAATACACAGACGAGTATTAGCCTACATCTGATATAATAAAATAATAAACGTAATTTTATGAGAAGACCTTTCTCTAATGTTAACAGGATTATTTACAAATTAAAATTTTAATAATTAATTTTTCTGACTCATTTATTGTCAGCGATTAAATTATCCCTTCCTGCTTAATGTTTTAAATTAACGTCACTTCCACTAGATTGAAATGAGAAAAATTTAAAGTAAAATTTTCCTGTCGAAATTCCATTCAACATGTCATCCTCAGATTTAAATTTTTAAATGAAAAATTCTCCATAATTATTATCTCAAAATTTCCCATAATAATTGCATAAATTAACCCAATGTCCTTTTTCAATATTACACTCATTGAGAATTTTTAGCTTTGTGGGTTTTACAATAAATTGTTCGTGACTCCTGTCTACGGACATGACCCTTGCTTATTCATTTTTTCTAAGACATTAAACCCTTCTCTCTCTAATTTCGGAATAAGATCCACTAAAGATTCACTTCCCAACAAATGGGAGCAGCACAAATAACGATATTTTAATCAAAACACACGCAACGAACAAGTGATCGAGTCAAATTGTAATCATAAGAAATACCACAATCCATAGAAATAATTACAAATCACACATACAACATTCACACTAGGGTACACGGTAACAATTTATAATATTTATGACGATTTCTAGTCATTGATTATTATATTTTAATTTTAATCTAAGTCATAGAACATTTCTGATGACGGTATCGGCTAAAGAAATACCATTACAACAACTAGGAATGTGATGATGTCAGGATTATCACTTAAATAAAATAACTAGGTTCAACAACGATGTTCGTGAGAATATCAGTGATAGATATAATCGGAAAATTATCGTTACAGAAACGTACATAACGCAGGTCAAATATAAACGTACACGTTTATGGTTCATGAGTCACGACATTATTATTATTATCCCATAGCTATCAACTAACACGTGCTCCACTCGAAGAAATTATGTTCAACAACATATTCTCTTCACATGAGACTCGATAAATGGATTCACAAGTCAAACACACAATAACTGATCCATTCCCAAGTCCATAAATACAATAAATAATCTGTCAAGATTCGGCCGTCTTCCAGGCTCATATTTACCCTACTAGAGCACATATTAATATTTCACACAAGAATAAACAATATTTATATTCATGACCCTTATTTCTTTATTTAACCCATGATGAAGTTTAATTATTATTATTATTATTATTATTATTATTATTATTATTATTATTATTATTATGATTATTATTATTATTAAATGTGCGAGATCATAAATTCGCGTAAGCTAAGGTTCGATAAAGTTACCAGATGACACTAACATGCTTGAAATCCACATAAAGACCGTAATAACGTCTAGAGAAAATTCGACGTAATAAAACGTACCGATAATCTGTCCCACATGACTTCAAAAAATAATTATAAATTATTTCAAAATTAAATTATTGTTATCGGAGAGGTCAATTATTTTTAAATCACTCCTATGCTATTGAATGGGACAGCCAGAATAAATATCGAAGACACTCACACATCACTAACTATCTAATAGGAACCAATAATCATTCATACTCAATAACTAACTACTGCAAGACTAGAAGAAATTTACGCCAAATGAATAAGGAAGCGTTATGTCTACAGTGTGTTTACAAAGATGAATAGATAGATATTATAACATTGTACTTAAATGATTGATGAAACTGAATTTCTGCTGATGACCCTGGACATGAGGTAGGTCACCCACCGCCGGTCGTCATCTCCTCCATGTCGGAAATTGCCTTACATTTTAAAACACCATTGTAGCTGCGATGCTGAACATGGAATAGTAGTAGGCTTCCTCTTCCTGATGTAGTGGCATCTTGAATTGTCTCGATCCGCACGTAGAAATCCTCTTCTCTCCTCCCAAGTAGTAGGAGCTGAAACTCACAAATAAGTTTCAAGATATGCCCAGTACACACACACACGATGAATGATATTTCTGAATAATACGTAACTTCTTCCGTAAATCTGCTAAACTCGTAGATCTAGGATGTGTAATGAGTCTGTTCTGCCGAGTGATCGAACCCAAGAGTGTCTGCGACGTGAATGTCAGCGTAGAATTCCCAAGATAATCACCCAAGAAGACTCAAATCCACGAGAGACTCAAATCAAAAAAGGCAGTTCCTTCTGGAAACACCGATATATAATTATCTTAAGATGAGGGTGTGTCGCCGTAATCGTCTGTGATTGGTCAATAACTTGCACCTGATTGGCTGTTACATTTTAATAAAATTACTGTCAGGTGTAGAGCGACCTTGCTCGTATCGATCGGACGGCCTTGGTTTCTCCCAGTAGGTCACGTGATAGCAGCTGGCAGCCTGACACACAAAAAATCCATAGCTCACCCCTCGCTTGGAGAATCCGGTTTCGAGCGAGCTCCTCTCTCTGTAACACGGAGTTGGGAAAAATTTCCGCCCTTGCTAATGAAATGATATTCTTACACCCGTAGATATTACAAATATTCCCTATAAGCCAAATTTGAAGAGGACAGTATGTATGTATGTATGTATGTATGTATGTATGTATGTATGTATGTATGTATGTATGTCGGGTATTCAGGCCGAAGGCTGGTTGGATCCTCAACAGGTTCACCATTAGCTGTCATGGATTGCCTAGGTGTCACTGAAGAGGCTTGCTAGGGAAATGAGGAGTGAGGTAGTTTCCCGTTGCTTTCCTCACTGAGCTAGAAGTTACTATTGCACGTCAGTCTGCCAAGCCCAGCCGACCGTATGAGCAACGTTTTTACGCCATTCATAGCAGGGACTTACTGCATAAGGAATGGCATTACTAGCGTCACTCATACCTCAGCCACATTCATATTGTCAAAGCCAAGTATAAGACTGAGACAAGTCAATGAAAGTAACAATTTTATTCTAGCCCATACCAGAAGACATAGTGCACTGTAAACACTACATCTTGTCTGCAAAGGCCTACTGCAAATTCCCGTGCGAAGAACGGGTACAGTGCTAGTTTCAAATAAACAGTAAGAATCTATAGCCAAAATAATTTTGAACACTCGTAGTTTCAGTTGTCTTAAATTCTTCAGTTCCAAACTAGCTTCTGTCTGTAATCAAAACCAGTTTGAAACAAAATTCCAAGTATCTCAAATCAGAATTGTTTCAAGCAAAACTTCATATGTCTCACTAATTTCAAAAACAACGTCCCGAGTGTTCTAAATCAGACCTACTTCAAACAATGTTCTAGCGATCAATTTAAAGAACATTCTAAGCTCCTCTAAACAAACCAGTTTCAAACGAGTTTTTTATGTCTCTAATCAAACCAATTTCGAACTACTTCCAACTCTGTAATTAAACCAGTTTCAAACAAAATTCCAAGTGTCTGCAATCAAACCAATTTCAAAAATAGTTCTAAGTGCCTGTAATGTAATCAAAACAACTTCAAACTTAGTTACTGTGACCACATTCTGAAAAGAAAAAGCAGGACATCTGACACTATACATATTATGTTTAAACAAAATTAATCTTGAGTCTTATTTTAATTACAAAATTAGATCATTATCACTTTAAAGATGCTTTATACATACAATATTAAGAAATTAGAATGACCAAAAATATTTGTAAACCATTAAGAGTTCAATGAAAGAAAATTGTCAGACACAGGACTTTAATTTTCTTGTACTATTTTCTAATTTCCATTTTGATAGTTTTGATACATGTTTCTCATTTGAGTGTACAGCTTGCAGCAATATACCATTTGCCAAAATTGTATCACAAAATTCACTACGGTTACCATTGAAATGATATTTAGTTATTAAATGTTTTAAAGTTTCTGTTTTTAGCTGAAACCGAGCAGTCCGCAAATTGTTCATAATATAAAACACTCTTTCATTTGGCGCATTTGTGACTGGAAGGCGCAATCTGAAAGGTACAGTTCCTGATCTTGAAAGAAACGCTCAGTTCTTCGAAACATTTAAAGGTTTCCACTCATCTCAGGTCAAACATAGTACGAGCATATTTCCGTTCTTTCATTTTACACACGTTAGTAAATGCTCGGACATTTGAAATCTCGTCAGAGAGTTCTGAGCCACATATTTGTTCCTAGGAATGTTCGGAAAATGAAATTAAGCAACTATTGCTCAATCACAGACTGAAGCCCCACTCAGTCGAAGATACCACCTTCAGTAAAGTGATAAGTCCACTGTTCAAGGTACTCGGGACATGTTGAGTAAAATGAGACAACACATTGATTGAGGAGCGTGATAGAAACCAATCCTTCTTCATATTCTTTCGATTTTGTTTTAATTGCCAGTGGTAGGAATGCAGCATTACGTCTATTTGAAGGTTTTTGTTTCATTTCTACAATAGCTATTGAGGCTTCTAGCATAGATGACCAAGTTCCAACACAACATAGCTGAAATCCGCCACTTGACACTTTAAAATTCAGACAGATGATTACTAAAATAATCTTTAATAAGAGTAAGGCACTTCTCTCGAGACTAGAAATATTACTTCAAAGCCAAAAACAATTTGAGCACACGCTCTGTTGCAGGTAACAGTAAACGCAACCTACCTGGTTTTGCTGCAACTGATTAACTACGAATATTCCACTTCCCAAAGTCACAGAATTCACGCAAAGCAGCTTCGTGAACTGTATAAATGCAAAAATGCCCCGTAAATATGTTGCACCACACTTTCATACAAATTGGAAGGCAATCCATATCAGTTTCCTGATTATTGTTTACAGCGTGGGCTGCGCAACCCACGCTCATGACTGGTTTATGGAGGGAATCCTTAACAATGGTGTATACATTATTTTTGCCTTTCCTTGCTGTTCCGCCTAAATTGCGATTGGTGTTACCTGCACATAAAGTTTGGTTTCAATTTCAATGCTGTTCAATGTCTCGTGCATGTATGAAGACACAATATCAGCTATTTTCCAGGCACTGGTCTTGAAAATCGAGAACTTGCACGTTTATACCACTAGCAGGACGGAAGTAACGCACAAGAAGTGGACATAGTTTAATGGCATTGTGATTGGAGGAATCTGTGAATACTGTAATATAATTTACTTCTTTTAAGTCATTCCGTAATTCTGAAAGCCGGCCCCCTGGTGTAGGGGTAGCGTGCCTGCCTCTTACCCGGAGGCCCCGGGTTCGATTCCCGGCCAGGTCAGGGATTTTTACCTGGACCTGAGGGCTGGTTCCAGGTCCACTCAGCCTACGTGATTAGAACTGAGGAGCTATCTGACGGTGAGATAGCGGCCCCGGTCCAGAAAGCCAAGAATAACGGCCGAGAGGAATCGTCGTACTGACCACACGACACATCGTAATCTGCAGGCCTTCGGGCTGAGCAGCGGTCGCTTGGTAGGCCAAGGCCCTTCAAGGGCTGTAGTGGCAAGGGGTTTGGTTTGGTTTTTTCTAATTCTGAAATTGCAAAGGGGTTGATCACGTACGTCATTGTGTCCATGAACTCGAGTATTGAGAGTCTAAACGTTTTTTTCACAGGTTTTGAAGTACAGTCTGTTAATCGAAAGGATTGGTTGTGTTGCACCCTGTGAAATGCGAAACATCCTTCGAGAGCGGTCAGTTTCTCGTCCTTCGAACGAAATATCTTGCCTCGGAAGAAGTTGTCAATGATGTGCTGGTTGCAGCAGCGTTGTCCCCTAATTTATGTTCTGTTGTCTAGTTTTCAAGTGCCGTATTAACTATACTTTCCCTCCATTAGCTATTGCAAATACTGCAGAGCATTTCGTACAGCGAACACCACCGTCTGATTTTTCCTTCTTCATGAAAGAATAAAGGGCCTCTAGTTTACCATTAAATACACATTTACGCTTAAAAGTCGACAGACTGGCACTAAATCAATTAATAGTGATGACTAAACTATCTAAACTTTCCCCGCACAGCGCTGGCTAACTTTTTGGATTCAATTGAGTTATCGCTTGACTGAATTGAAACTCGAAATAAATGGATCAAAATCGATTTGCCGCTGGGTGTCTTCGATGCGTCTTACGTGATTGGCTGATGATCTAACATAACATCCTCTTGCCCAGCTCTTGTCTTTAATCATGGTAAAAGCGATAAAATCCTATTTTCTTTACAGATTTACAATGCAAGTAATTATAACCAAAAATACACAACGAATACATATTTACATTTAAAGTACTTTAAACTATATTAAAGAAGAAGTTGACTTGGAAAGTACGTCATTTTGCAGGATATTTAAGACGAAAATATCTTAATATTTTTACAATATTTCGGTGCCAGCAGGACATGTCTTAAAAAAGAAATAAAAAGGACTGTCCTGCGGAAAGCAGGACGGATGGTCACCCTAAATTATGTTCCATGTGTCTATAATCTACCCAACTTCAAGCGAAGTGTCATTATTCAAAACACTTTCAAATAAAGTTACAAGCGTCTATATATTACACTTAATTGTAAATTAATGTTGAAATAAACTCGATCTCTAGTTGAGCACCAGTAATAGTTACGCGAATATTTTTCTTCTTCTCCTTCTTCTTTACCTGCTTACCCTCCAGGGTCGTTTTTCCCTCGGACTCAGCCTCAAAGGCAGTCTTGGATTTTCAGACTCTGGGTCGGGGTATGAAACTGGGGAGGATGACCAGTATCTCGCCCAGGCGGCCTCATCTGCTATGCTGAACAGGGGCCTTGCATTGCGATGGGAAGATTGGGATGGATAGACAAAGAAGAGGGAAGGAAGCGGCCGTGGCCTTAAGTTAGGTACCATCATGGCATTTGCCTAGAGGAGAAGTAGGAAACCACGGAAAACCACTTCGAGGATGTTTGAGGTGGGAATTGAACCCACCTCTACTCAGTTGACCTCACGAGGCTGAGTGGACCCCGTTCCAGCCCTCGTACCACTTTTCAAATTTTGTGGCAGAGTCGAGAATCGAATCCCGGCCACCGGGGGTGGCAGCTAATAACACTAACCACTACACGACAGAGGCGGACGAATACTTCTTCGCTCTCCTTTTTATGTTGATGGCATCAGTCTGCTAGATCATATAACGAGGATACAGGTATACAGTTATATTCAAGCCCACCTCATGTTAACTATCTGAGTCACGACCAGTATGTAGTACATATCGCGGTTTAAGGGACAATACTACGTACCTGAGGATGCTCTTACTAACCATTAGTTTCCCTAAGGCGGTGACTCTTCCCAGGCGCATTTGGGTATGCAGTCGATGAGAACCAATTTTCGTTGTGTTCCTATGCTTATGTGTAAATACAGTACATTATATTGTAGGAGTGCGTAAACACAAATTCCTACAGTAAGGTACGGCAAGGTGCATTTTCGTTTACACGTAAGCAGAGGAAATTATTCTGATATACTGCATATCAGTATGTGGGTGGGAGGCGTGACCTGTTTTAAGGAAAATAGTGGATAGGAAGGGCACGATATGCCAGTTTATCATCTGTCCTGCAGAAGATTTCTCGTGGTTTCATATTTTCATACCAGGAAATTGTTGGACTGTACCTTAATTAAGGCCACGGCCACTACGTTCCCAATCCTAACATTTTCCTATTCCTGTGTCGTGAAAAACCTTCGATGTGTTAGTGCGACGTTAAACAAGTAAACAGAAAAATCATCTGTGTCCAGACATTGTAATATTTTAAATTTTAAATTTGATAACTATTTCTGAATTGGTATAGAAAATAAATTTTACTCGTGTTTTACTACTACTATAAATGCTTTCATTCCCCACCCTAGAGGGTTACATCCTCTCTCTGGCCAAGAGATGCGGGCGGGTTGGGGAGATGTGAGGGAAGAAGGAGGTGGGTAAGAATGTGAAGTGGTAGGAGATGGGAGAGGAATTGCGCCTATGCCTAAGTGCTTTTGTATACAAGACTTTATTGAGATATTAATACAAGACATATGCATGTGACAGACATATTAACAGTACAAAGCATAGATATAATGAGTTATGTGGGTGTGCTAGGGAGAAGATGCGAGGCTAGGTTATGGTAGGAAGAGGAGAAGTGAACAAGGGAAGTAAGGAGAAGGCGCAGGAAGTCAGGAGAAGGTGGAGGTGGGGTTACGTAGGGTGGTGGAGGTGGAACTGAAGATGAACGAAGATGAGGACGGGGCGGTGGAAGAGGAGGGTTAGGCCGGGGGTGACTGCGAAATGTATGAGGGCTATGGAGGGTTTGAGGGAGAAGAATGGGAGGGTTCGACGCGATGATGGCGACCATAGATGTGTATGCCGCGAGCGATAAGGCGCTGGACGTCGGAAGAAGTTGACAGTTGTATCCGTACCAAGAAGGTAGGTCCGTCCGAGTTGTATATACGGAATGCCCGTCGTACTGGAAGGCCTGTCTAGCGAAGGTCTTGAGTGATGCTGGCAGACGCAATGCTGGGATCAACGCCTCTGATTACACAGCTGCAAGTGGAGGGAGATCGCGCTGGCGTCGAAGGCGGCCGTACCACGGTCGCTGGAGGAGCGGTGGAAGATCCCTCGGCAGATGGCTGGGTCGATGAAGGGTGAGGTGGTAGATCAGCGGTGGGAATGGTGGGGAGAGAAGTGATCAATATGGGGGAAGGGTGGGACGAAGTCGTGGTAGTAAGAGAATGGAGAGGAGAGATGTACGCAGAAGTGGTGATGGTGGTGGTAATAGGGACAGGTAGGATGGATGAAAGAGTAGCAGAGATGGGAACCGATACGGGGGTGGGCATGGGAAAAGTGGTAGGGCGAGAAGACATAGATAATGGCGATGAGGAAGACAGAGGAGGCGGTTGAATAAAACGCGCTACAGGTCCTTCATCGGCGTCGGAGTCGGAATCGTCTTGAAGGTGAGGCGGTGTAGGTATCACTTGATGGAGGCGGCGATTGATGAGCGCTCTATGTTCTTGAACGGAGAGGCAGGCAGTGGCTGAGTTGAAGTAAAGGAGTACCTCCGGTGCAGGATCAGAGCCGTGAAAGAGGCGTTGAACAAAGGAGACACCAGTCGGGCGGAGGTCAGCATAAATGTCCTCGTCCGAGAGAGCGAGGTCAACATCACAAACAACGCAGGGGAACATGACTGGGAACGCCCGTACACCAATTGGTTCCAGCCTATGCCTTGGAGACTCTGCGAGGTGCTGAGGTAGAGACGGTATGGCACCCCGGCCGAACAAAAAGTGTGAGGAATTGTGCGATGAGCGAGTCCTGTGCAATAGAGATGTGTGCTGTCGTGTTTTACTACTACTACTACCACTACTGTCAATGCTTTCATTCCCCACCCTGAAGGGGTGGGGCGGGCTACCTAGAGGGAAAGGCCCTCTCTCTGGCCAGGAGAGATGATAGGGAAGTGGAGAAATGTGGGATGAAGGAGATGAGTAAATAGAGGTAAAGAGAAAGGAGATGTGAAGAAACGGCTTCTATGCTAAGGTGTGCAGGAGAGATGCAACTTTATTGAAAGAGATACAATGTCGTGTACATTCAAAACAGGGATGAGTGAAGAGTTAGACGAAGGTGCTAGGGATAAGATGGGAAGCTAGGATGTGTTAGAAAGAGGAGAAGTTAACTAGGGAAGCGAGGAGAAGGTGGAGGAGGGCACGGTAAGATGGTGGTTGGGGAAAGTAATTTGACGGGGGTGGGACTGTAGAAGATCGTAGACGTGGACGAGGTGAGTGAGGAGGAGGGACAGGCTGGGGACGACTGCGGGGTGAGGGAGGACGGTGTAAGGGTTGTGGAGGTGAATAAGAGTGTTCGACCCGATGATAGCGACCGTAGAGGTAGAGCCCTTGAGCGATGAGGCGTTGGATGTCGTCTGGAGTCTTAAGTTGGAGGCGCACCAGGAAAGTTGGACCGTCGGAATTGTAAATGCGAGAAGCTCTTCGTACAGGGAGGCCTGCCTGGCGAAGATCTTGAACAATGGCAGCAGGCGCTATTATTGGATCCATATCGCGAATAACTCAGCTGTAGGTGAAAGAATATTCAGGTGGCGGTGAACGTACCACGTTCGTAGGAGGAGCGTGGAAGGTTCCTCAGCAGACGGCTGAATAGATGTAGGCTGGAGATTTAGGGGATTAGGGGTGGGAGGGGTGGGGAGAGAGGAGGTTATCAATAGGGGAAAAGGATGGGACGTAGTGGTATTAGTAATAGAAAGGATGGGAGAGGAGTGAGCAGAAGTGGTGATGGTGGTGTTGGTAGTGGTGGTAGTGGGGACAAGTATGGTAAGAGGAGGGGATGGTAGTAGTCGTGGATGATGGAGGGAGTGGGGTTGAGAAATACTGGGGAGGCGTACTTGCAGCAGGCGTAGCAGGGTCTTCAACATCCAAGATCTGCGTGATGACGTGTGAAGGTGTACATGTCACTCGGTGGAGACGGCGATGAAGAAACACTCCATTAGTCTGGGCGTGGTTGCAGGCAACCAAAGTGTGGTAAGAGAGAAGCACCTCTGGTGCGAGATCGGGGCCGCCGCAAAGTCTGGTGACATCAAAGACACCGTGTGTGCGAAGAGCACTGTAAATGTCCTTGTCCGAGATCGCTGAATCAACGTCATTGATTATTCAAGAAAACATGGCTGAGGAAGGCCGGCTTCCAACTGGGTGCCAGACGATATGCTTATTGGCTCGACGAGGTGCGAAGTTACAGGTTGTGCACACCAGGCTGTACCTTAATTAAGGCCACGGCCGCTTCCTTCCAATTCCCAGGCCATTCCTATCCCATCGTCGCCATAAGACCTATCTGTGTCGGTGCGACGTAAAGTAAATAGCTAGACTGGAAGTTACAGGTGTGGCGTCACCCTGGCCGATCAAAAATTGGAGATATGGTAGTAGAGAGATGTGTCCACGGAAATAGAGGTGTGGACGTGTGTGCTGTGATGTGTCCTGTGTCGTGTTTTAATTTGTTCGAGAACGTTTTCATTCCCCACCCTGAGGGGGTGGGGCGGGCCACCTGAAAGGTTACGCCCTCCCTCTGGCCGGGAGCTTGGGCGGGATTGGGGAGATTTGTGGAAAGTGGGAGATGGGAAAAGGCGATGTGAAGAATGGGGGATGGAAAAGGAAAGGTCTCGTGGCTAAGGGGGATTTAGTAGTATGATGAGTTTTTATTGTCTTCATTGTATTACAATACAGAGATTCAATATGAATGATACAGAGCATAGATAAAGCCTAATGATTTATGAGAGTAGGCTAGGGAAGAGGTGTAAGGCGAAGGTATTATAGAATGAGGAGAAGTTCGTGTGGGAAGTAAGAAGAAGGCGGAGTAGATCAGGGGTTGGTGGAGTGGGGGAGGAATAGGGTGGCAGGGGTGGGACAGTAGGTGATCGAAGATGTGGACGAGGTGAGATAGAAGGAGGGTCAGGCCGGGGAAGACTGCGAGGTGTGTTCGGACGGTGCAGGGGTTGTGGGGGAGAATGTGAAGGTTCCACATGATGATGGCGACCATAGATGTGAATTCCGGAAGCGATGAGGCGTTGGTCGGCGGCTGAAGTGGGTAGTTGAATCCGCACCAGGAAAGTAGGTCCGTCTGTGTTATAGATGCGGAAGGCGCGCTGGAGAGGGATGTCTGCCTGGTGGAGGTCGTGGGCAAGGACGGCGGGCGCTACGCTGGGATCGACCCCTCGGATGACGCAGCTGTAGACAGATGGTGTTGAGTGCGGAGGTAGTCGTACCACATTCTCCAGAAAAGCGACGGTATGTCCCTCGGCAGATGGCTGCGTAGAAGGAGGGTGAGATGTTTGAGCAGCGATGGGAGGGAGGGGGAGAGATGCTTGCGAGAGGAGAAAAGGATGAGACATAATCAGAGTAGTAAGAGAAGCAGAGTTATGAGCGACAGTGGTGGTAGTGGTGGTAGTTATAGTAGTGGTGGTGACAGATACGATACAAGGAGTAGTAAGGGAAGCTGTAGAAAATGCGGTGGTGGTAGTGGGAGGAGGGGAAGTGCAGGAAGACACTGGTAAGGGGGGTGATGGGGACTGAGGAGGCGTAATGTCAGCACTAGCAGCCAGTTCTTCGTCTGCTTCAATCTCAGCTTGGATGTGAGCCGGTGTAGAAACCACAGAGTAGATGCGGCGATGGATAGCGCCAGTTTTCTGGACTGAGAGACAGGCAGCGGCAGATGTGTAGTAGAGCAGGGCCTCTGGTGCTGGGTCGGTGCCTGTAGTATTCACAATCGTTTTGATATAGCCATACTTTCTTAATAATAAAAAAAATAATTTCCTGTGGCTATTACTAGCTTGGTTGTTCATAATTTACATGCATCATCTACTGAACGGTATAAAATGGCAGGGAGAGATTCAATTGGGTGAAGATATAGTAAGCAGCTTGGCCTATGCCGACGACTTGGTGTTAATGGCAGACTGTGCTGAAACCCAGTGAGTTGGCCATGCGGTTAGAGGCGCGCAGCTGTTTGCATGCATTCGGGAGATAATGGGTTCGAACTCCACTGTCGGAAGCCCTGAAGCTAATTTTCTATGCTTTCCCATTTTCGAACAGGCAAATGATGGCGCTGTACCTTCATTCAGGCCATGGCCGCTTCCTTCCCACTCCTAGCCCTTTCCTATGCCATTGTCACCATAAGACCTATCTGTGTCGGTGCGACGTAAAGTCTATTGTAAAAATTATGTATATCTTTTAAAAATCAATGAACAAACTGGGAGTTTATAGGAAGACCAGAAGAGATTTTTTCAATTTTCTTTTATACGCTTGGTTATCTCGACCAAACGTTATATTTATAGTCTACTCATCCAAAGGCAGGTTTCTATATGCATATCATTTAAACATTACCGAACAAACTGGGGGTTTATAGGAAGACTAGAAGAGTTTTTTCAGTTTTTTATTACGCCATTGATTATATGTCGACCAAAGTTCATATTTAGAGCCTACTCATTCAGAAGCAAGTTTGGATATGCATATCATTTAAAAATTACCGAACAAACTAGGGATGTATAGGAAGACCAGAAGAAGTTTTATTCAATTTTCTCTTACACTATTGACTATATCTCTACCAAAATTCATATTTAGAATCTAATTATCCAGGATCAGGTTTAGATATGCATATCATTTAAAAATCACAGAACAGACTGGGGGTCTGTAAGAATAAAAGAATAGTTTTTAAATTTTTTAGACTATTGATTATATCTCGACCAAGCTTCAAATTTAAGGTCTAATAGTCCAGGAGCAGGTTTTGATATGTATATCATTTAAAAATAACTGAATGGATGGTGGGTTTATCGGAAGACAAGAAGAGGTTTCTTTTCAATTTTCTTTTACGCTATTGATTATATGTAAAATCTGTGGAAACGTCCCTTCATTTTAAGTAACTTTTTGTTATGTACATAATTTCGCTTACTCTTCAAATGACGAAGAAAAATACTATTTTCTACGGGCTTCATGCTCGCAGACAGTGACGGACACCCTGGCAGACCTACAGTTATTTGAAGGATCCATAACAGGAGGAAATCAGTGAATGCATAATATTCCTCTCGGCTTGAAAATTAATCCCACGTAATGTATCTGAATACCAAGGACACCTTTCCTTTGGTGTCTGTCTGTGTGTTTGTATATTCCTAAAAGTGGAAAACTGGTAGACTCATTTCAACGAAACTATTTATTTGGAATCTACTAACTCCGGATAGTGTTATCAGGTGCATATGATGTCATGCTAACCACATAGAGTTGGTATTTATAGGAAGATTATTGTCAAATATTTTAGTTGACATTAGGTCTATCAAAAGAATGTATATAACGAACGTTTAAGAATATGTTATTTCCGTTCCATTATGTCATGTGCGGATTTATCGTACGACGAAGATGATTACGAAGAATTGGATTTTTAGTCTAAGTCCCGTGGGACACGTGCATGTCACTTCAAGGTGGGCAACGGGAAAAGCCAAACAGCTATTTTACTCTTTTCGGTAGGGCAGATATTAAGAGAGGTATCATCAACGTCAGAGCGCCACGCAAGTGGTCAGAGATATAATATGCAACCTGAAAACCACGGAGAATTTCGCACAACTTCGGACAAGGAACTGTACCGTACAATAAATTCGGAAATCGTCCTCATTCTCTCTCCAATTTGTTCAGCTTCATCATAGTTTCGTTAGGAAAATACAATTTTTACAGGCTAAATGGTTAGCGTGCTGGCCTTTGGTCACAGGGGTCCCGGGTTCGATTCCCGACAGGGTCGGGAATTTTAACCTTAATTGGTTGATTTTGTTGGCACGGGGGCTGGGTGTATGTGTCGTCTTCATCATCATTTCATCCTCATCACGACGCGCAGGTCGCCTACGGGTGTCAAATCAAAAGACCTGCATCTTGCGAGCCGAACTTGTCCTCGGACACATTTCATCATCATCATCATCTGTTTACCCTCCAGGTTCGGTTTTTCCCTCGGACTTAGCGAGGGATCCCACCTCTACCGCCTCAAGGGCAGTGTCCTGGAGCTTCAGACTCTTGGTCGGGGATACAACTGGGGAGTATGACCAGTACCTCGCCCAGGCGGCCTCACCTGCTATGCTGAACAGGGGCCTTGTGGACGGATGGGAAGATTGGAAGGGATAGGCAAGGAAGAGGGAAGGAAGCGGCCGTGGCCTTAAGTTAGGTACCATCTCGGCATTCTCCTGGAGGAGAAGTGGGAAACCACGGAAAACCACTTCCAGGATGGCTGAGTTGGGAATCGAACCCACCTCTACTCAGTTGACCTCCCGAGGCTGAGTGGACCCCGTTCCAGCCCTCGTACCACTTTTCAAATTTCGTGGCAGAGCCGGGAATCGAACCCGGGCCTCCGGGGGTGGCAGCTAATCACGCTAACCACTACACCACAGAGGCGGACCACATTTCATTTCATTTACAATTTTTACATGTCGCATTAAGCGTGTGAATAGAGCCTTCCTATATCGCAAAAATTCCTCAAGGAAACATGTAATCCACTACAAATTCCCGTGCAAAGAACGGGTTCAAATGCTAGTTTTACTTCTTTTTACTCTTTTTATAAAAGAGGCGAAAGCGGCATTAGTGAACTTGTGTAGATTTCTCCAGTGAAAATGAAATCGATGTACATAACTTTGTTTGAGAATACATGTCTACATAAATTGACTTGGTAATATTAACTCATGCCGGCCCCGTGGTGTAGGGGTAGCGTGCCTGCCTCTCGCCCGGAGGACCCCGATTCGATTCCCGCCCAGGTCAGGCATTTTTCTCTCGACCTGAGGGCTGGTTCGAGGTCCACTCAGCCTACGTGATTAGAATTGAGGAGCTACCTGACGGTGAGATGGTGGCCCCGGTCTCGAAAGCCCAGAATAACGGCCGAGAGGATGCGTCGTGCTGACCACACGGCCCCTCGTAATCTGCAGGCCTTCGGGCTGAGCAGCGGTCGTTGGGCAGGCTAAATCCCTTTCAAGGGCGTTAAGTGCCGTGGGGTTTGGTTTTTGGTTTTGGGTTTTAATATTAACTCATAGACCGCCTCTGTGGTGAAGTGGTTAGTGTTTTTAACTGCCACCCCCGGAGGCTCGGGTTCGATTCCCGGCTCTGCCACGAAATTTGAAAAGGGGTACGAGAGCTGGAACGGGGTCTGCTCAGCCTGGGGTGGTCAGCCATCATCGTAGTGGTTTTCCGTGGTTTCCCACTTTTCCTCCAGGTAAATGCCGGGATGGTACCAAACGTAAGGCCAATTTCTTCCCTCTTCCTTGTCATTTCCTTCTAATCTTCCCATCCCCCACAAGGCCCCTGTTCAACATAGCAGGTAAGGTCGCCTGGGGAGGTACTGGTCCACCTGCCCAGTTGTATCCCCCGACCCAAAGTCTCACGCTCCAGGACAGTGCCCTTGAAGCGGTTGAGGTGAGATCCCTCGCAGAGTCCGAGGGTAAATCAACTCTGGAGAGTAAAGCGATTAAGAAAGAAAGAAAGAAAGAAAGAAAGAAAGAAAGAAAGAAAGAAAGAAAGAAAGAAAGAATGAATATTAACTTATACCAAAATCTCTCATATATTAAGTTCTAGGCACTGTGAAAAATACATTTGTAAAGCTATTCACTAATACAAAAACAAATTAATGTACTGTAAACGCTGACCGTGGCGCGTGACATGCATGAACGTGTATTGTTTTTATTGTTCAAGATGATGTTATTTTTACAATTAGCTTTACGTCGCACCGACACAGATAGGTCTTACGGCGACGATGGGACAGGAAAGGCCTAGGAGTGGGAAGGAAGCGGCCGTGGCCTTAATTAAGGTACAGCCCCAGCATTTGCCTGGTGTGAAAATAGGAAACCACGGAAAACCATCTTAAGGGCTGCCGACAGTAGGGCTCGAACTTCCGTAGTTGCGTATTTTGACCTAGTGATAATCTTCTAAAATGTAATTGGGCTGTGACTTCCGAAATTTTAAGCAGTCTTGGAGCAAAAGAAAGGGTAGTACTTGCTGTATTAACGTAAAATTGTTCTTGTCCACGTTTAGACGAGTGCCGCAGAACTGTTCCATCGAGGAGGATTGTAATTTGTAGAGATACATTCAACCTTATGATTAGTTTCCGAACGAGTTGGGGTTCCCGCACCCCAGCTGAAAGAAAGTTTACAGAGCATCAGTAAGAAAACATTAAAACTTCGCTAGGAGGGTGATTTGAACACGGACTTCCAAGCTGATAGCTTCGTGCCATGGGTGGCATGTAGCAGCATCCTCCAGCTCACAAGTGAGGAAAGTGATGCCTGGGCAGTCTATGATAGCTGATGTGCATCTACTGAAGATCGAACCATTGTTCGGACTGAAGATGAAACACAACACTCTTAAGTACGTCTACACATCGGTATCTAGAATTCAGGTTTACAGGGCTCTCAGAGACCCATCAGCTCTCACAATAGGATCATCCTGATCCTTATTATCAAACGGTACATCCTCTCTTTCACTGTAGATACAGTGCGTGTCTGGAACTACAAAGCCTTACGTCGGGCGCGTCCTTCAAAAACCAGCATAAGAAATATTTCCTGTACTTCCTATTTAGTTCTGAAAGTCATTGCTGTTAACATAATGGTAACGATTATTATTATTATTATTATTATTATTATTATTATTATTATTATTATTATTATTATTATTATTATTATTATTATTATGTCCGACTCGTTGGCTGAATGGTCAGCGTACTGGCCTTCGGTTCAGAGGGTCCCGGGTTCGATTCCCGGCCGGGTCGGGGAATTCAACCTTCATTAGTTAATTCCAATGGCCCGGGGACTGGGTGTTTGTGCTGTCCCCAACATCCCTGCAACTCACACACCACACATAACACTGTCCTCCACCACAATAACACGCAGTTACCTACACATGGCAGATGCCGCCCGCCCTCATCGGAGGGTCTGCCTTACAAAGGCCGCACTCGGCTAGAAATAGCCACACGAAATTAATTAATTTATTATTATTATTATTATTGTTATTGTTATTAAATTTTAACATTCTTTCCTAATAACTGTAAATTGTATTAATTTCGTGGAATTGATAACCTGGATTTAGTGTAAGAGAGGGCTTCATAGTCCTAACTGCGCCTGGCAAAACGAAGCAGCTGGCTAACTGACTCTCTGACTGACGGAGTCTGATGACAATGCTTGTTGCTTAAAGGGGCGTAACAGGTCATCGGCCCTGACTGAGTCTCAACGTATATGTACTTGTATTTTTACCTAGA
This sequence comes from Anabrus simplex, assembly GCF_040414725.1. Lineage (NCBI taxonomy): Eukaryota > Metazoa > Arthropoda > Insecta > Orthoptera > Tettigoniidae > Anabrus > Anabrus simplex. The sequence continues at coordinate 824,288,757 of NC_090266.1, read as the reverse complement.
TACTTCCTATACAAGAATTGGCAACCACCGATTCGAGAAACTTTGCTGTGAGCTTGGATTCGGGGGATAATGGGTTCGACCCGCGCTGTCGACAGCCCTGAATGTGGTTTTCCGTGGTTTCCCCTATTTTTACACCAGGCAAATGCTGGGACTGAACTCATTTAAGGCCGCGGTCGTTTTCTCCCCATTCCTAGCCCCGTCCTATCATCTAATCGTCTCCTTAAGACCTGCCTGTATCAATTCGACGTAAAGAAAATACCTAAGTAGAATCTGTACAATTCGATTAATGAAGTGCTCAACTAAAGCATTCAAGATTTTGGGTTCGAGTGTCAGTGGACACTTATTCTTACTGGTCTTTCCCAATTTCCTGGGGTTGACACGGCGTGTCGGTTCGGCCTAGTTTTACGGGTGGGTGCCCTTCCTGATGTCAAACCCTGTGTGGACGATGTATTCAATATTATGCGTTTTTGTGATGGATGATGGTACGATGTGTTGTATGTTTATTTTTACAATTAGCTTTACGTCGCACCGACACAGATAGGTCTTATGGCGACGATGGGATAGGAAAGGACAAGAAGTGGGAAGGAAGCGACCGTGGCCTTAATTAAGGTACAGCCCCAGCATTTGCCTGGTGTGAAAATAGGAAACCACGGAAAACCATCTTAAGGGCTGCCGACAGTAGGGCTCGAACTTCCGTAGTTGCGTATTTTGACCTAGTGATAATCTTCTAAAATGTAATTGGGCTGTGACTTCCGAAATTTTAAGCAGTCTTGGAGCAAAAGAAAGGGTAGTACTTGCTGTATTAACGTAAAATTGTTCTTGTCCACGTTTAGACGAGTGCCGCAGAACTGTTCCATCGAGGAGGATTGTAATTTGTAGAGATACATTCAACCTTATGATTAGTTTCCGAACGAGTTGGGGTTCCCGCACCCCAGCTGAAAGAAAGTTTACAGAGCATCAGTAAGAAAACATTAAAACTTCGCTAGGAGGGTGATTTGAACACGGACTTCCATGCTGATAGCTTCGTGCCATGGGTGGCATGTAGCAGCATCCTCCAGCTCACAAGTGAGGAAAGTGATGCCTGGGCAGTCTATGATAGCTGATGTGCATCTACTGAAGATCGAACCATTGTTCGGACTGAAGATGAAACACAACACTCTTAAGTACGTCTACACATCGGTATCTAGAATTCAGGTTTACAGGGCTCTCAGAGACCCATCAGCTCTCACAATAGGATCATCCTGATCCTTATTATCAAACGGTACATCCTCTCTTTCACTGTAGATACAGTGCGTGTCTGGAACTACAAAGCCTTACGTCGGGCGCGTCCTTCAAAAACCAGCATAAGAAATATTTCCTGTACTTCCTATTTAGTTCTGAAAGTCATTGCTGTTAACATAATGGTAACGATTAGTATTATTATTATTATTTTTATTATTATTATTATTATTATTATTATTATTATTATTATTATTATTATTATTATTATTATGTCCGACTCGTTGGCTGAATGGTCAGCGTACTGGCCTTCGGTTCAGAGGGTCCCGGGTTCGATTCCCGGCCGGGTCGGGGAATTCAACCTTCATTAGTTAATTCCAATGGCCCGGGGACTGGGTGTTTGTACTGTCCCCAACATCCCTGCAACTCACACACCACACATAACACTGTCCTCCACCACAATAACACGCAGTTACCTACACATGGCAGATGCCGCCCGCCCTCATCGGAGGGTCTGCCTTACAAAGGCCGCACTCGGCTAGAAATAGCCACACGAAATTAATTAATTTATTATTATTATTATTATTGTTATTGTTATTAAATTTTAACATTCTTTCCTAATAACTGTAAATTGTATTAATTTCGTGGAATTGATAACCTGGATTTAGTGTAAGAGAGGGCTTCATAGTCCTAACTGCGCCTGGCAAAACGAAGCAGCTGGCTAACTGACTCTCTGACTGACGGAGTCTGATGACAATGCTTGTTGCTTAAAGGGGCGTAACAGGTCATCGGCCCTGACTGAGTCTCAACGTATATGTACTTGTATTTTTACCTAGATACTTCCTATACAAGAATTGGCAACCACCGATTCGAGAAACTTTGCTGTGAGCTTGGATTCGGGGGATAATGGGTTCGACCCGCGCTGTCGACAGCCCTGAATGTGGTTTTCCGTGGTTTCCCCTATTTTTACACCAGGCAAATGCTGGGACTGAACTCATTTAAGGCCGCGGTCGTTTTCTCCCCATTCCTAGCTCCGTCCTATCATCTAATCGTCTCCTTAAGACCTGCCTGTATCAATTCGACGTAAAGAAAATACCTAAGTAGAATCTGTACAATTCGATTAATGAAGTGCTCAACTAAAGCATTCAAGATTTTGGGTTCGAGTGTCAGTGGACACTTATTCTTACTGGTCTTTCCCAATTTCCTGGGGTTGACACGGCGTGTCGGTTCGGCCTAGTTTTACGGGTGGGTGCCCTTCCTGATGTCAAACCCTGTGTGGACGATGTATTCAATATTATGCGTTTTTGTGATGGATGATGGTACGATGTGTTGTATGTTTATTTTTACAATTAGCTTTACGTCGCACCGACACAGATAGGTCTTATGGCGACGATGGGATAGGAAAGGACAAGAAGTGGGAAGGAAGCGACCGTGGCCTTAATTAAAGTTCAGCTTCAGCATTTCCCTGGTGTGAAAATGGGAAACCAAGGAAAACCATCTCCAGGGCTGCCAACAGTGGGGTTGTGTGTTGTATGTAGATGTGTAATAAGATGAGCACGTATACCCAGCCCCCGAGCCAGAGGAACTAACCATCAACAGTTGGAATCCCCGGCCTGGCCTGGAATCAAACGTCAGGCCCTCTCAACCGAAGACAACTGCGCTGACCATGCAATCGCGGAGGACAATGCCAGTCGGCAGTAAAACACGAAAAATCCGTGCCAGTAGGTTCTGTGGCATGTTAAATGAAACTCTTCAGAGCAGAAGTGACCCACACCGACATCTCTTCGAGGGACGTTAAGCACATATTACAAACGCCTGTAGAGCCTTGGTAAGAACGGAGCTATGAGAGTCGTCCTTTAGGTTTCATTGAAGCGAACACCGGAAATGGAACTGTATGGCAGTTACCAACGGCCGGGTATTTCTTTTTTGTTTTCTTCAAGATGAACATATCCTTGGTTCAAAGCACCGTTATAATTAGAGATTAATTATTCCAGCAATTCAGTTATTCAAACCTGATCCTTGTGTTAACGTGTGGCCTGAGGCCAAGCGTGTACTCCCCGGATTTAGGAGGGCAGATCAAGTACACAGCTCTAAGTCTCTTCAGTACATCAAGAAGAGTACAAAGCAGTGGCGGCTGGTGCAGAAGAGCAGTTGTGTGCTGTAACCCATCCCCACTCCAACATATAAAATAATTTAGAAACATACCGGCATGTGATTTTCAAGAGGCTCTCCACTGAATTTTCCACACTGAACAAACACCCCAACACAATACACATTCCTCATAAAAAACTATATAAATTATATAATTAAACACACAATAATACCTGCAATGACAAAATATTCACGAACTCAAACACTTGGAGAAAGCACGCAAAAACAGAACTTCCCAATTTTACCAACATCATTGAAATAAAACCTGCAAAGTCGTAATGCAAAATTGTATGTTATGTTTTTATAGTGACATTTATAAACTAGACATTTTAATTAAAGGAATTCACAATATCATGTCCTTATTTTGACAACATAAAAAGTACAATTTTTGTAGTTCATCGATTTACAAATGTGGCTATGGAATAGGCAAGTTGGTAATATTCTATCCTCTTTGGTATTTTAACATGAGAGTCGTTCTTTACGTTTCATTGAAGCGAACACCGGAAATGGAACTGTATGGCAGTTACCAACGACCGGGTGAGAACAGCTCTACAGTATTTTGTTTTCCCGTTCGCTTTGAGTGATCCCCTCTTAAACTACCGCTGAGTCAAGAGGGTGTCACCTGCCACGTTCTCATATCGGTCTAATGCAAGTGCGACTAGTGCAAGTGCTGCCTCTCTTTGGTCGAACGAAGAATCGCTGTGAAGTGATGTCTTCGCTGTTGTTGCCACAGCCTATCGGAACACATTCTCTTTGTATCGGAAAAGTTCGGCACGCATGCGCAAAAGGCAGAGTTCCTGGTTTCTGGCTAAAAGCTTAGAAATTCTCGTTGAGCTGTGATCGCACAGCACCCGGCCTGGAGCGCACAATTAACTGGTTGTGAGGGGAGATGAATAATTTCTTATTCTTTGGCTGACGTCTTTTTCAATGCACTGTATTTGATTGTAGATAATATTTTAAAACTAATTTATTTTTCCAATAGGCAATGTGCTGCAGCACTTCAGCACGTAAGGTACGGCCGCCCCTGGTACAAAGTAGAACTCAAACTGGAATACAACGAAACCTGTCGACAGCGGATTTGCACAGGTATTATCCACATGTGCACAGGTTTCCCCACCAGTCAAATATACATTCAAGGACAAAGAGAAACTTGCTTACTTCTCCGCAGTATTGGTATTTCCTATAGCTTAACATGACTTCCATCCTTCCTCTCCCTCCCTTCCCCTACCCCTTCCCAGCCTCGGCGAGCGGGCGTTCGGGGTGAGGAACGCACCATTAGCTTGGAGTGGGGCCAAAGCTCTACTAGTTTGTTTAACCCTTTTAGTGCCAGACGAAAATGTAAAGATGAGGTCTAAAAGTGCCAGGCGGTTTTAATGGAAAATGTAGGCTTTCGGATAAAATAATGTAACTCCTCTGTTTTTAAAAATATGAAAGCGAAACTTAATCAGGGAGCGCAAAACATAGTTATATAAATTCAGGATAACTTTCAGATCATGAGGAAATTTATTCCTCACGTTATTCATTAATGAATGAAAATCATTTATTCATGAAAATAAAAGTTGGAAAATTTGGTAATTCCTATTGGCACATGCTAATTTTCAGCTTATGTTACAATGAAATTGTGAATAGAAAAACCACTAAGCACCCATGGACGTTAATTAAAAAAATTTAACACACATTTTATGAACAGAAACAATGAGAGGAAGAGATGAAAACTCAACCTTCTATGAATAGCATCATAAGACATAACTGAAACTTATAATGTACACTATCATCACTGATCAAGTATAATCGATTGAATTTTATAATCACTTCCAATACTTATGACAAAAAATGTAATGGTTTTAGTAAATGTTACCATTCCCATGGTAAAACGAAAATAAACTGTATTTGGTAATCACTACAATCTCTGTAAAACGAAGTTAAAAATGATTGAGTTTGATAATCACTATCACCAGTCTGGTAAATTAACTTAAACTATCAATGTTAATCAGAACCATCAATCCGGCAAACTAAAATAAAAATTTAGGCCGCCCCCTAGTGGACTTGACTGAACTAAAACCCGAAAATAAGCGATCTTTGGCGAAAAGAAAGGCGGCAAGAAAAGCAAAGGTGGAGTGAACTTTTTTCTTCTGTATATTTGTGTAATGATTATTGTGGTGCAAAATTAAAGTGTAGCTAATGTGCATTCAGTGTGTTGTGTACTTCACTATATAATTTGTGTACTTCACTACATAATTGGTGAGCCCGACGTGATTCAGTGACGGAAGTGCGTAATGAACATAGCGAAGAACATAAGTGTAGTGTAAGCGTGAAGAACAATGGATGAAAACAACACAACGGGTACGCCGACGGCAAATGAATCTCATTCGGGACACATGATGACGGGAGCTATCAAGGTAAGCATTAAGATCCCTACTTTCTGGATAGAAAAACCGGTAATACGGCTCTTTCAAGTGGAAGCTCAGTTTTCTATCTCAAGAATTACCAAAGAGGACACTAAATTTAACTACCTCGTGTCTGAGCTCGAACCTAAATATCTTGAAAACATTTGGAACATTATTAAAAGTTCAGAACTGAATAAATATTTCGCGGCTAAAGAACGCCATCTAAATATCTTCGAGGAAAGCGAATATAAACAAATAAAACGGTTGGTAACAGGCCTAGAATTAGGCGATCTGAAACCTAGTCAGCTTTTAAGGAAAGTGCAGTCCTTAGCAGGCGTGAATGTTTCCGAAAAGTGCTTCGTACCTTGTGGCTTGAGAAATTATCGGACTCGATCAAACATGTTCTAATCGTATATGACGAAAACTTGGAAAAATATCGCAATTGTGGCAGACAAAATAATTTAAATGACTCCCTGCAGTAAACCTCACAGTGTAGAAAAAAGCGGTACTGATGCGTCCGTAAGTAACAACGCTAACACGAAACTCTGCACAGATAGCCACCCTAGAACAACAGATAGCTTTAATGCGCACTTTTAGGCCCCGCAGTCAAAGTTCGAGCCGAAACCGAAGCAAAAAGAAGTACGATCCAAACGGAAAGTACTGTTACTACCACTTCAGATTTGGTAGTAAGTGCTTCCTTGACAAATGCAAGCCTCCATGTTTGTGGAAAAAGTTGGAAAACTCCAAACAGTAGTAGAGTTGGCAGCAAGCTCCACTACTGAAAATAGCAAGGATTGCTGTAAATTCCGTTTATTTGTACGTGACAGGAAAACGGGTTTGCACTTCCTAGTGGATAGTGGAGCCGATGTTCCAATAATCCCTGTCACTTCTAGTAACAGAAGCTGTGACCCAGAGTTTGAATTATTTGCAGCCAATGGCACAGAATGGCACTTAGAACACTGAATATTGATTTGGGACTCCGTCTACAATTCCAGTGGCCTTTCATAGTAGATAAAATTGGCGAGGGTATATTAGGTGATGATTTTCTGAAGAAGTTCAACTTACTAATTGACTTAAAAAGCTGTTAATTGATGGCGTGACTAAACACAACTGATAATGTTGTTAGCACAATATCAAAAGCCTAAAAATTTGCCGATCCGTTATCCAGTTACCCAGACTTAACGAAACCAAATTTACTACCTACTAAAATCAAGCACAATATTCAACACTTCATCCTACCCGAATTCCTACCAGTATATTGCAGGCCCAGGCAGCTGGATCCTCGGAAGATACATCAAAGTCGCAATGGACTAGTCCTCTCCAAATGGTCCTCAAAAAGGATGAAACTTTTCGACCATGTAGTGATTACAGATGACTGAACGCACGAACTATCCCAGACCGATATCTGACTACTCGGATTTAAGGTTTTCAACATATTTTGGGGGTAAGAAAATATTTAGCAAGCCCGACTCTTCAAGACATATTTCCAAATCCCTGTAGCAGTCGAAGACAAACCTAAAACCGCTATTAATACTCCGTTCGGGTGATATGAATTTAATGTGATGCCATTTGGACTCCGTAATGCACCAAGCAGTTTTTAAAATGTCATTAATGAGGTATTTTGATACCTAGACTTTATTTTTCCATGTCTTGACGACTGCCTAATTGCTTCAACATCAGTAGAGAAACATCGTGGGCATCTTAAATCATATGGCCACGATGGAATAGGAAAGGCCTAGGAGTGGGAAGGAAGCGGCCGTAACCTTAATTAAGAACAGCCCCGGGATTTGCCTGGTGTTAACATGGGGAACCACGGAAAACCATCTTAAGGGCTGCCGAGTGTGAGGTTCGAACCCACTATCTCCTGAATGCAAGCTCAGCTGCGCGCCCCTAAACGCACGACCAACTCGCCCAGTACACGTAATTTAATTGACCACGAATGTGAAGTCTCAGATACAGAAGATATGTGATAATTGACGAACTGATCTGTCAGCTGGGCCTTCATGGCGTAACACTTAAATCTGACTATGGAGTGCATTCCAAATCTTGCAAGCATCCCATATTCGATTATGTCCATTTCACTACCATTGCTTAGTTCTGATCACCACTAACTTACACACGGTCATAGTTTAACACATTATCCTAAACAAGTCATCCACGTAACATATTTATGTCCTGACTGACTGATGACTGACCGACTGACTCACTGACTGACTGACTGATTTACTATCGCAAAGCCAAAACTACTGGACATAAAGAAATTAAATTTTGGGATACATTTATATTAGAGTGTAGGTGCTCGCTAAGGGAGGATTTCTGGACATTCCGTTGCTAAGGGGGGTGAAAAGGGCGTTATTTTTTAAATGAGTATATCTATATCTCAAAAACTTAAAAGTTTACAGACTTACAGTCGGTATTTGCAATCTGCTTTAAAAATAGAAAAACGTTCTTTTGTTTCCGGAAAACCACATTAAGGGGGGGGTGAAAGAAGGTGATAAAGGGTTTGAATACCTTTTATGAGGATATTTATGTCTCAAAAACTGAAGACCTTACAGACACGAAAATTGGTATTTGGAATCTCATTTAAAAATAAAGAAACACATTTTTGTTTTGGAAAATCCAATTAATGGGGGGGGGGTAACAGGAATGAAAAAGCAGGGTGAATTTTAGAAAGACTATATCTACAGTACATCAAAAAACGTAACATGTTACAGACGTAAATATTGGTATTTGGAATCTCCTGTAAAAGTAAAGAAACATAGATAATTTATATTCTGAAAATCCACTTAAGGGGAACTAAAATAGGGGTAAATTTTTAAAATGAGCATATCTATAGTATATCTCAAAACGTAACATGTTACAGAAGTGAAAATTGGTATTTTAATCCTTTTTAGAAGTAAATAAACATGGCTTTTCATTGTGGAACAAAAACCCTTGGGGGAGGGGGGTGCGAAAATGGAATGAAAACGGGGTTGAAATCTTCTTATTAGAATACTGATATTATCAAAAACTAAAGATGTTGCATACGTGACATATCTATTTATGAGGATATTTGGAATCTTTTTAAAAGTAAAGGAACACTTATTCCTCTGATTACGGAAAATCCTGTTAACATCTGAAAGAACTGAAAATTAATCGAATTATTAGTATGAGGATACTTATGTCTAATGAAGACTTAAATTCTTACAGACGTGAAAACGGGTATTTAGAATCGTCTTTAAAAATAACGAAACGCGGATTTCTTGTGGAAAATTAATTCGGGGGAGAGGTTAAAAGGATTTGAATTCCTTTTTTCAGAACACTTATATCTCAAAACTGAAGATGTTAAAGTCGTGATAATGGATGTTTTTGAAGCTCCTTTATAAACACAAAACACAACATTTTTGTATTCGGAAAATTTAGTTAAGGGGGAGGGTGAAAAGAAGTGAATAAATTTAATTCTTTTTATGAGGATACTTATATCTCAAAAACTGAAGGTTACTGACGTGAAAACTGGTATTTGGAATCTCATTTAAAAATAAAGAAACTCGCATTTTTGAGAGGGTTCAATTTAACGGGGGTGGGGTGTAAAAGGCGTTGAATTCTTTTTATGAGGATACTGGTATCTTAAAAACTGATGATGTTTCAGATATGAAATTTTGTATCTGGAATCTTCTTTCAAGGTGAAGAAATACGTATTCATTTGTTTTCAAAAATCTACTTAAGGGTGAGTGGTAAATTGAAAATTTAATTAAATTCTTTGTATGAGGATACTTATATCTCGAAAACGTAAGTTGTTACAGCCGTGAAAATTGGTATTTGGAATCTCCTTTAAAAATAAAGAAACACGTCTTCTTTTGTTCTCGAAATATCTTTTTAAGGGGTTGATTGAATTGAAAATGTAGTTGCTTTCTTTGTATGAGGATACTTATATCTCAAACACTGAATATGTTACAGAAGTGAAAATTGGTATTTGCAATATGCTTTAAAATAAAGGAACACGTTGAACCGTTCTGTTCATGGGTCAATTGAATCAGTATTTAATGCGGTGAGAATAATGATATGAGACCGCATGAAAAGGGCGCGAACTGGAGCAATAGCGCGCTTTTGGGGAGAATCACTGTGTCAGTTTGTGTGTGGTTCACTGTTTGACAAGGACAGAGACAAGGGAAGCCACCCACTTGATGGCAGGGGATTTTCTGAGGCCAATCTACGGACAAGAAACACGGAAGACTCCCGACCTGACGAGAAAATAATCTTGAGACATATCTTGGCCCACAGACGGAATCTGGAGGAAATAAAATGATAGGAAAATCAGAAATAATTTTCCGAGTGATATGATATGTATAGCCATGTTAGTTTTCATCTTCTGTAGTCAATAGATGTTAATCACAAGTACCGCGATAACCACACCAGCTCCACACAAAAGACTCAAGTGGATTTTAAGTATGTTTGACGGGGAAACACTTGGCTTGGATTGGGCTATCTAGCTCATAAATACTGAGCAGACGCGGGCAGGAAGCCACTCAATATTCAAATCTTTGCGTGAAAGTACGTGACATGTGTTGATAACGCCGAAGTGTAATCTTGTGTAACAAAGCCTCATCTTAGAACAGTGTTAGATATTTGGAGAACTTTCTTGTCTCCACGGTTGAAATACCGGCCAGTTAGTTCTAGACTGTGTTATAAAATTGAACTGAAATCAGTTAAATGTGGTTCGAATTAAAGACATTCTCATTCTAGCTCGGATCGCCCGCTGTGTAGGCGTAAATACAGTAAAGCCTGATTGCTAACTTGCTCACAGAACTGTGTAAACTCAGACTCAACTGTGTATATTAGCAGTCTCGTAATTGAACCTGTCATGAGAGCAGAAGTAAGTCAACAGGTGGACAGGACGCTGAGCTAGGTGAAACTAGAACTGTGATTGTAAATAGCACTAGCAGTAGTAAGCTTCGTGAGAGAAAGGAGGAACTAGCATAGAACTTTGCTATTCACTTTGCTAGGACAGAGGTGCGTGTGCGGTTTAGCACGTTGGCTTAATTAAACTTTCAGTCAGATAAAACGACAGGCACAACGGTGCTATGTGAGATTAAAGGAATATACTGTAACCGTAAAAGCTTAATTTGACGACTAGCTCTACATAAGACTCGGCCCAGGTGGTGACCGGTTACTATCTGAATGGTTACAGGTGAGAGGGAAGCAAATAAGTATAATGGAGCAATAACTGTTTTTTTAAAAAAGTTTATTCATGAAAGAAAATCAGGTTTCAACATCACCTCAGCTCTTCAGTTGTAATGGATACCTCTCCCTGGGGTGGAATTGACTCTGATGCATTGTGGGTCAGAAAGTCTACTTATGGTGCCGCCATCTTCCGAGCTGGTCTTGAACCTCTGGAAGGACCTGAGTGTCTCGAAGTTCGGATGGTCGAGGAGCAACTGAAGTTTTAGTTGTAATGTGGCACTGGACAGGAAATAGACCCTAAGAAACTGGCCTGCACAGAGTAGATAATGGTTAGTAGTGGTCTGCACATTTGACTTCACGGTGGGATCCACTAATAAACACAGTTATTGCTGATGAACTGAACTCAAAATTACATCTGTAAGGTCTCAACCACGGAAGTAAATAAGTCACTTTATCAAAATTAAAGATGAAAATTTCGGTGGAATCGTGACCTAGGAAATACAACATTCCACACAGTTCAAGTCCGAATTAGAAACAAATGAAATCAAATAATTTATTCTGGGAGGAATTTACTCCCGCTCTCGATAAATGAAGAAATACTGTCTTTTCTAGAACCGTCCTGGGTTCGATGCGAGAAATATTAACTATATCAGTTATTTAACCACAGTCTTAAGGCTGGAAATAAATCTTAAGTTCAATGGCATTGTTAATTTCAACTACCTGTGTCAGTAGCTTGTAAAAAAACGTATAGTATCACTGTCACTAAATTCAATCACTTGTACTGAATTACGTCTTACTATCGGCACAGGTTTATCACTCGTTAGGACCAAAGACAAAATTATGTACAGTCGAAGTTTCTCGAACGACAAGGTTCTCTCACCATTAGCAGTGAAGTTTAAATACTGTCACTAAATTCAATCACCTGTACTGAATTACGTCTTACTATCGGCACAGGTTTATCACTCGTAATTTAAACTTTAAATTACATTTAAGTACTTGGTGACGTAGTATCGTACTAATTCAAATTGCACTGTTCCTGTTAAGAGTTATACGCCTAAATTGTTCGCGTCTTAACTTGTTCACAACTCCTATTACCACACGCAAATCACACTGTATTTTTTCTAAGTCTTGGAGATGCGTTCGTAGAATCAAAGTCCACTGATGCGCGAACTTGAACTCCCATCGGAAAGTCGAACTGGCGACGAGCATCACGGTGACAGCAGAACCAACAGCCGATCGACCGGCCTCGACTGTGGTACAAGGTACACTGATCTGACGAGCGAAATGCTCGCCTATTTATCCAGTGTTCCCTAGGCGTCGTGAATGCTAATATCTGTCGTATCGTTAAATGGATTTCCATAAAATTTAGGGGTTATAACTATAAAAATCAGGCTATGGAGTGATGTTGTTCATTTTTTTAATACCATTAATCTGTCTGAAAGAAATTAATGATGGAAGGAAATGGAACATTCCACCTGACGTAAAACGACTCTAGAACATGTTACTCAGTCATGACGTTTCATTTCCGCTACGCGCAGCTGACATGGCCGCAGGGGAACGAGTTTGGCGGGTAGCATAACTCCGCATTCATCGGGACTTTTAACGAGAACCATGTTACGGGTATAATACACACATAATAATGCAGTATTTCCTTTCGGTTACTACTAGACCGCACGCACACTCCTCAGTACGTGCTGATACGGAACTGCGCATCCTAGACGTACGAGAGGCTGTAAGAAAACGATGATGCAGTTTGTTGCCCAATCTTGGCAATGGCGATTCAAATCTGTGATGAGAAGAATCGGCCGCTATAAACATATAAACTTAGCTCAAAATATCTAACAATACTTTCTTGGCAGGAATTTAATCTGAATTTATCAAATACATTTAAAATGGAAAAAAGAGCATAATTACTTGGTTTCCCATTTTCAAACCAGGCAAATTCTGGGGCTGCTCCTTAATTAAGGCCACGGCCGCTTCCTTTCCACTCCTAGCCATTTCTTATCCCATCGACTATAGCTAATAAAAATTGAGCCTAATTCTTCTTCCCGGCCGAACAATCACCAAACTAATTCGTTATTTATTTAGTAGGCTATGTCTTTTAGATATAAAAGCTGGTAGAAGTTGTGTTGTTATGTTTACTCAGTCCGTTCAAGAAGTGCTTCGGATCTCACAGTTATAGCTAAATTGCTAAGGAAAATCTGGTACTGCTAATTCACTTTGGATTTCACAATTAATTAGTGTCCTTGATCACTTTGGAACGCGACAGGCTTCGGCAGCCAGCACAATTCCTATCCTCGCCTCTAGATGGGAGATTCATCCATTCCATTCCTGACCCGGTCGAATGACTGGGAACAGGCTGTGGATTTTAATTTTTTTCTTCATCACTCTCTAAATAAGGTATGGATGCTTCGTTTAGGAAATAAGTAGAGTAGCGTCTAAAAATGACTATGTGAAAAAACTGAAAATATGTTGAGATACGCTCTTTAAGCTTCTGATGGCACTATTGAAATAAATGCTAACTCCCACGACCAAGGAATAGTCAGTTGCAATTGTCCTAATGCCGTAACGATTCAGTGTCAGTCTAATTTCTGGTCAACACCGAGCGTTCTTTTTGTACTCGTAGCATAGTTCTATTCCGCCTCTGTGGTGCAGTGGTTAGCGTGATTAGCTGCCACCCCCGGAGGCCCAGGTTCGATTCGCGGTTCTGCCACGAAATTTGAAAAGTGGTACGAGTCCTGGAACGGGGTCCACTCAGCCTCGAGAGGTCAGCTGAGTAGAGGTGGATTCGATTCCCACCTCAGCCATCCTCGGAGTGGTTTTCCGTGGTTTCCCACTTCTCCTCCAGGCAAATGCCGGGATGGTACCTAACTTAAGTCACGGCTGCTTCCTTCCCTTATCCTTGTCTATCCCTTCGAATCTTCCCATTCCCCCCCCCCACAAGGCCCCTGTTCAGCATAGCAGGTGAGGACGCCTGGGCGATGTACTGGCCCTCCTCGCCAGTTGTATCCTCCGACCCGATGTCTGACGCTCCAGGACAGTGCCCTTGAGGAGGTAGAGGTGGGATTTCTTGCTGAGTCCGAGGGAAAACCAACCCTGGAGGGTAAACAGATTAAGAAGAAGCATAGTTCTATGTGATCATTCATGCACCGAAGATGTTTTCACATTAGGATACACACTGCGAGTTGCACTGAAATGAAATGGCGTATGGCTTTTAGTGCCGTGAGTGTCTGAGGACATGTTCGGCTCGCCACATGTAGGTCTTTTGACCGTAGGCGATCTGCGCGTCGTGGTGAGGATGAATTGATGAAAACGACACATGCACCCCTCCACCGTGTCAGCGGAATTAACCATTTTTGGTTAGAATTTTTGACCCTGCCGGGATTCAAACCCGGTACCCCTGTGACCAAAGGCTAACAGACTAACCATTTTGCCATAGAGCCGGATGCGGGTTGCATTAATCCGAAGAAATGTGAACGGCTGATTCACCTACTAAAACCCCCAATTAGTTTGTCTGGTTATATCAGAAGTTTTGAATTTAGAAGTTCTCTCTGTTTTAACTCACAGAACATTCGTTTCTTTCCGGTTATCTTCTAATCAAATGAGAAGATTATAATTGTTCCCTATTTAGAAGAGAATTTCATATAAGCAAAAACATTATTTCCGTAATTATCGTTATTATGTGCTCATTCATCCAGCGATAAAAATAAGATGTAATGCTCGGTATAACATACATGTCTTAATATTTTAATAAGAATATTTTTTATTATTTGGCAATACGCATGTATTAGTACGAAGTATACACCCATTTCTTGTTCTTTCTTTCTTTATCCTTTTACTCTCCAGGGTTGGTTTTTCCCTCGTACTCAGCGAGGGATCCCACCTCTACCGCCTCAAGGACAGTGTCCTGGAGCTTCACCCTCTGGGTCGGGGATACAACTGGTGAGGATGACCAGTATGTCGCCCAGGCGGCCTCACCTGCTATGCTGAACAGGAGTCTTGCGGGAGGATGGGAAGATTGGAAGGGATAGACAAGGAAGAGGGACGGAAGCGGCCGTGGCCTTAAGTTAGGTACCATCCTGGAGGAGATGTGGGAAACTACGGAAAACCACTTCCAGGATGGCTGATGTGGGAATCGAAACCATCTCTACTCAGTTGACCTTCCGAGGTTGAGTGGACCCCGTTCCAGCCCTTGTACCACTTTTCAAATTTCGTGGCAGAGCCGGAAATCGAACCTGGGCCTCCGGGGTTGGCAACTAATCACACTAACCACTACACCACAGAGACGGATGTCACATTTACACGATGCAGAAATTTCGAAATGTTTTCTTTGTCCTCGAGGGTAGTAATACAGATAATGCCGTTGTTTGTTTCTCAATGCCATAGATTTTAACGAACGGTGGGGTGTAGAAATTTATCCTGAAAGAGTTGACGTATCAGAAGCCAACGACATCGTCGCGTTGAAACGCACTGAAATTCTGTCGGACATGAGCCGGGACCGAAAGCGGTATTTTCGGAACAGTAGGCCGACAAACCGCCAGTGCCTCTAAAATCGTCGATCTGATGTACCCGAATCTCTTCTGATCAACTAGGAATAACCCGGTATATTTATGTAATAATGTATGTTCCCTAATATGTAGGAAGTAATCACTACAAAACGGAACGGTACGTCCCTATGTATATCTGTCGACACAGAAAGTGAGCATCACCTGGAAGGTATAGTTGCCCGCAAGACGTACATGGGGGGAGGATAGGACATGCAACATGGCCCTGACGAGGTACGTTCTATTTCGTTGTCCTTATACGGCACAGGTCATGGCTTGTTAAATCTCTCGGCCTGGGACTTAATATTTTCGTCCTGTGGCCACATTTGTCGAAATGTCTGCGCTGTATATTGTCCGGCGGTCGTTTTATAGTTTCGTTATATGCTTCCGAACGTGCAGGCTGCCTGAGCCAAGGCGACAGCCGTGCGTAGTAAATCGTTACTTCTTCCGCTCGTTCCTGTTGTTCGGAGTTCGAGTCTCGGTAGAGTAAAATACTTTTATGTTTACTTTTTTATTCCTAGACTGATTTATACGGCGAGTCACGTAACTTCCTTTCTTTTACCGTGCCATTATTGAAGCGAGTGGGGTTATTTTGCGGCCCTGAAAACTGTCGTCGGTTGATCTCTTCAATAAGAGGACCACGCACCACCGTTGTGCACGACCTCTTACAAGGGCGTGGCCATGAAATCGATTAGGGCAGAAGCATATGAATTTTCGTCACCTGCCACCTCATTCCGGGCTACACTGACATCCCTGGGAGTTTCCTTCGTATTTGGCGAGGTATCGGCCACGTTCCCACCATTATTCTCTTCGTCTCGGTCCACACGTTCTCGATGGAATTACGTCTGCCCTACAAGGAGGTCAGTCAAAAAGCTCTGCCTTGCGAACCAATCCTGAACTAATCGGGGCGTGTAGATCGCGGGCAGTTCCTGGCGGGATGAAGCACCCGCATGGACCGGACCATACTATTGTCTCAAATGTGCACATATTGCACGGCGGTGGGACGTTGTTCGATTCTGTGCAACATTCCTATCCTGCTTAAGTTCATCCAACCTCAGCACTCAATAGACACTCGGCCAGAGCGCCGATGCTCGGCCCAGTACTATCTGCGTCTGGGGAGAAGTCGCGCAGCTTGTAAGTACTTCTTCTTCTTCTTTATCTGTTTACCCTCCAGGGTCTGTTTATCCCTCGAACTCAGGCATCCTCACCTGCTATGCTGAACAGGAGCCTGGCGGGGGGGGGGGGGAATGGGACGATTGGGAAGGGACATACAAGAAAGAGCGAAGGAAGTGGCCGTGGCCTTAAGTTAGGTATCATCCCGGCATTTGCCTGGAGGAGAAGTGGGAAACCACGGAAAACTACTTCCAGGATGGCAGAGGTGGGAATCGAACCCACCTCTACTCAGTTGACCTCCCGAGGCTGAGTGTACCCCGTTCCAGCCCTCGTATCAATTTTTTCAAATTTCGTGGCAGAGCCGGGAATCGTAACCGGGCCTCCGGGGGTGGTAGCTAATCACACTAACCACTACACCACAGAGGCGGACGCTTGTAAGTACTACACATTAAGGTACAAACATTAGCCTAGTCGTGACCGACAGTGGGAGCTCTTTGAAACAGGTGCATGTTCTTTATTAACTTGTCCATATGCAGTACAAAGGGGCGGTAAAGGCGTGCTCGGGTCACCCGGAAGGACGTGGGTTCGATTCCCCGTCAGGAAGTCGTGAAATTCAAGAAACGTGATGTCCACTTTTGGAGGTGCACATGGCACTGCGGTTCACTCAGCCTGCACGAAATAAGAGTACCAAGTTAATTCACGGGGGCAAAGGCGGCCGGGCGTAGAGCTAACCACTCTACACCCCAAGTGTCGTGGTTACGTATGGTGGAAACCTTTACCTTTCACCATTCTAGGGGCCGTCATGGCCTGTACGGAGATGACTTTGCTTTGCTCTATGCAGCACTTATAGTAAATGTGTAACCAAAACACAATTATTGCACTACCACTTCGAAGCTTTAGAACAGCACCTCATTCTGCAAGAGTAACCGCGGACGGAACAGATGTTCATTGTCAGGCCTTGAGACTGAGATAGGCTTACCCCGCATCCACGCGACTTCTTGTCACATGGATGATGGATTGTGTCGGGTGCCGAAAGGGTGAAACACGCGTGATGGCCCAACGTTCGCCCAGCAAAACGTGCTCTCGTCAGACAATATGACACTCGACCAATCACGTAGCACGCTATCCTCGGCAAACGCTGGATGGTACACTCTCTGCCTATGAGTGAGCTATAGTTTCTATACCGTTTGCCGGAATAGTAACCCTGACTCATTCAGGCACCTCAAGGCCGTCCTTAAGCTGTCGAGATGTCACGCGGCCTGGCGTAGCTGCACGGCGTTCATGAACGGGGTCGAATGGGCCTCAGTGGTCAAGTGGTTCGAGACCCGCCACGAACCCCGTAGGCGACCTGCGTGTCATTATGAGAATGAAATGATGATGAAGACAACATATACACCCAGCCCCCATGCCAGAGAAATTAACCAATGATGGTTAAAATTCCCGACCCTGTCGAAATCGAACCCAGGACCCCTGTGACCACAGGCCAGCACGCTAACCATTTAGCCATGGAGCCGGACTTCATATGGAATAAGGGCATATGACGCAGTTGATAGTGATTCATCCGTCGGATGGAGATGTTAAGCCTTGAGCATACCCCTTGGTGCTATCGGAAGGAGTAGGCTGTTCACCGGCACCGGGTTTAACCCTCTTACTTCTTACTATCATATATCATGCCAGTTGTTTCATCTCATTATCTCCTCTCATGAGGTTGATGTTAGGAAGAGCATCCGGTCGTACAAAATCGCTACGATGATTCATCTCACTTTGTACCCAACCCTGCAGGTAAGTGGGACAAGTGTTGGACACGCACACTTACTAAACTGACTCAATGAAAAAAAAACACAGAGAAGCGCACAATCATTACTTAATAGGCAAATCTGAGAACATGATGTACATAATGATGTAAATAAATTTTAAGAGAATCTTTATTTGAAATTATGCCATTGACACGTGGAGGCTGATTTAAATCGTATGTATTCCATACATAAAGCCTCCGTGACTCAGACGGCAGCTCTCCGGTCACTCACCGCTGAATTCCGTGCTTCAAATCCCGGCCACTCCATGTGAGATTTGTGCTGGACAAAGCGGAAACGGGACAGGTTTTTCTCCGGTTACTCCGGTTTTCCCTGTCATCTTTCATTCAAGAAACAATCTCCAGTATAATTTAATTTCATGTGTCAGTCATTAATCATTGCCCCAGAGGAGTGCGACAGGCTTCGGCAGCCGGCACAGTTTCTATCCCCGCCGCAAGATGGGGCTTCATTCATTCCATTCCTGACCCGATCGACTGACTGGAAGCAGGCTGTGGATATTTTAAAATTCCAATTAATATCGAAATGTAAATTCAGAATGAATGAAAACCTACAACCTGTTTTCCAGTCATTGATCGGGTCAAGGATGTATTGAATGAAACATATACAAGCTATTTGTACGATGGGGTCGCCACTCCCAAAGTGGTTTATGAATGACTGATAGATGCTATGAAATGAGAATGGAGAGTGCTGATGGAAGGAAAGATGACAGGGAAAACCGAAATACCCGGAGAGAAACTTGCCCCTCCTCCGCTTAGTCCAGCACAAATCTCACATGGAGTGACTGGGATTTTAACCACGGTATCCAGCGGTGAGAGGCCGATCCGCTGCCGTCTGAGGCAAGGAGGCTCTGTGAATTCAGAATACTGGGTTATAAAATGATATTTTCATCTAGAAGCTTTTGAGTCACCACAATACAAAAGATCTCTTAACAGTCCTCACATCAAGGCAGATACGTGTCACAGCAATTTGCTAAAGCCTTTATGCATGGAGAAAAAAGAATGGTTAGTTTGTTAATTGTATATTTTCCTCATCAACGTCAATTGGCTGACAGACTGAAGATTTTTTTTGTTGGCATTCGGATCGAAGCCCACTCAGCCAGTGAATTACCTACGGAAGGGATTTATAGGAACTTATGTATTTATTTATTTATTTTATTTTATTTGTTGCTCGGATACAGGAGAGATGGATTCGTCTTCTCATCATAAGGCCCATGAGGACATCCAGTGGTACAAGTGTGTAGGTCATTGATCAGAAGAAGATAGGAGTATTGTAGTTCTGATAGGGTAAGATCGATGCTAAGTGAAGGTCTTAGATTCGCAGTCCAATGTCAGAAAGAAATGCATATAACTCAAAGTAAGCACATTGGTCACTTTTGTGGAGAACTGATGAAAGGATATGTGGTAATTGGTATGCCATTGCCAATAAATATTGTAGTAGGCAAGTAGTGCGAACGAAGTGGCGTGGACATCCAAAGAATATATGATTAAGATTGCCAACTGTATCAGCTGAACATGAACAGAAGGGAGATCGTAGTACTTGGATTTTATGTAGGTGCTGAGGGAAACAGCCATGATGAAACTTCATTCTTGTGATTGCTCTGACGAATTGACGCGAATAGGGACGCTTATGGTGCCAAAGAACGTTCGGAATATCTGGATGGATATTGGCATAGTGTTTTCCACGTTGTTGAGAGGTATCATGCCACTCGTTCTTCTACGCCGTCAATTGCCGTCGACGAAGTAAAGAGGTGTAATCCGATGCTGGAACTGTTGTGTATGTCTGTTGGCCTTCAGTGGCAGCGGATCGTGCTGCTTTGCCTCCTAGCTCATTGCCTGGGATTCCTACATGGGCTTTTACCTACATAAATGAAACTTTCTTCCCATGTGTGTCAAGTCGATGTACCACTGCAATAAATTCGTGTACGAGAACCAAGGATGTTGTTCGTGAGTTAATGGTTTGTAGACTCTGCAGTGCTGATCTTGAATCAGACAACACAAAAATCAACCGCTCAGGAAGATTTGCAGTGTATTCGAGGGCCCCCAAAGTGGCTGTAAGCTCAGCCGTAAATGTGGATGCTGTCGGAGGTAGCTTTAATTTGCCACAGCTGCCTGACTGAGCATCGATATAGGCACTACCCACTGTATTACAGTCCTTTGATCCATCTGTGTAGATGTGTCGGGCGTGTGGCCATTCGGCCAGGTAACGTTTCAGGCTGACATCGTTACAGTTCACAGTGATTTCAAATGATGTTTCTAGTCTTATATCCAGGTTCTTAATCGTGGTTTCAAAAGAGCAGTTGAAACTGGGATGGGTGTCGACTGAAGATTTAAATCTTCAGTTGTACCTGTAACTTCACCTTTGCCCTTCCGTCCATTAACTATTAATTGCAGTTGTATCGATCCTGCGATTGCTATCTCTCCATTGTCTCTAACACCCGGTTATGCTCAAAACCCTGGCTCAAACTAAATTATTAAAAATATCATAAAGCTTTGAAAATAGTCATTCCTTTACTTTATTTAATATACGTTCGGCTTCACTCACGATTTGGACCCTCGTCAGTAGATCATATAGTACTGTTCCGGACACATAGAAAGGTGTACGAATGGCTATAAGAAATGGGCACCTGGCCGTCCTTGAAACAGATCTGAGATGATCAGTCATCCATTTTGTTTGGAACTGTGTATTCATAAGCATTTTCATGCTAAACATGTTCAAAATGATAATTAATGAATGGCGTGAACATGGCAACATAATTAGTGATGTTAGTACGTAATGGCAGTTCCAAGTCCGAGTGATATGAAAAGGGAAACTGATTTTATTAGTGCCGGGTGACCCGGACATAATGTTTCCTTTTTGACAGGGAAGTTGGGGGTGTCATTGTCTATACTATGATTATTTATTCCTGTAGACCTCACCAACGTGCCAAACAGCGTAACACCCTTTCCATCCCTGAGGAAGTCGGCCGTTAGGCAGTAGGCCAACGGCATCCGGCCGTGAAACTGAACTTTATGAAAATCCACAGCCTGTTTCCAGTGTTGTTGGAATGAAAGATGACAGGGTAAAGCGGAGTACCCGGGCGAAAACCTGTTCTGCCTCCGCTTTGTCCAGCACAAATCTCTCATGGAATGACCGGGATTTGAACCACGAACCCAGCGGTGGACGTCGGCGTGCTGTCGCCTGAGACACGGAGGCTTATAACTGGGCTTCACCAAATAGCTTAATATGGTAATAGTAGAAACTCTCCTCACTTACCACGCGGAGCAGCGGCGACAGCGCGTGGTGCTGCCGTCTAGCGGTTCGAGGAGAACACTAACACAACGAGCTATTAAAATATTACACATTTCGAGTTCGAAAATCGAACGAAATACAGAATTGGAGACGTCTGCGTCGATCTTGTAACATAATATAGGAAAGGGAGTAGGTGGATGTTGATCTGAAAGAACCAGTGATAATAATAACACAAATGCATTATTAAATTAAGACATTCGATAGTCATGTTATGACTACAGTCTGAATACATCTTCAAAAGCAAATCACACATGCGATATATTTTTCAGTTTGATATTTTTACAGGCAATAGTTCCATTCAAATGTGCCTTAATAAGGATTTTGAAATACTTGCCGGTCAGTAATTTTATACTATATTCATTCATTGATAAACAACTGTCAGCTTCTAATTCCGTGTGTGTTTTCTAATAAAAACTATTTTCAAATGTTCCTGATAGTTTTGCAGACAACTTTCCCCCACACATACGTATTTGGTAACATCATTTTATAATTATCACACTTCATGTATGTGCAAATTCCCCATGCTATAATCATTATCATAAGATGACAATACATCCCTACACTCAACATGAGGAAACTTGCTACATGCCAGCCCATGACATAATGGTCTGCATTTCCCAGTATTACAACATTGTCATAATCATTTACCTGATCACTTAACTCACACTATTTAGTGACATTAGCTTCAAAATTGCACTTCATCACATCATTATGAGCCAATAGAAAGTTTGCAACATCAGATTCACAATTACTGTCATTAGAAAGACAAAGACAAAGACACCTTCGTACAGGCCATGAAGGCCCTTGAAGGAGTGGAAGGTAAAGGCTTCCACCATTGTTAACCGCGGCACGTGATGGGGTAGAGTGATTAGCTCTACGCCCGGCCGCCTTTGCCCCCAGGAATTAACCTGGTACTCATTTCTGGTGTAGGCTGAGTGAACCTCAGGGCCATATGCACCTCCGGAAGTGGAAATATCGTTTTTTAAATTTTACGACTTCCTGACGGGGATTCGAACCCACGTCCTTCCGGGCGAACCGAGCACGTCTTTACCGCCTCGGCCAGGCAGCCCCTACTGTCATCAGAAGCATAAAGAAATTGATTTACTACTACATCTCTTAATGGCACTGCAGAAATTTGTTGCACGTGGCGTTACATTGTTACTTCCTTTTACTCTAATGATCGAAAAAAATGTTTTCAATGCAGTCTTGGAAAGCATAATCATTGTGTAATTTTGACAACAATAATTTATTCTTTTCTTTCTTAATTTATTTTACCCTCCAGGGTTGGCTTTTTCCTCGGAATCAGCGAGAGGTCCCACCTCTACCACCTAAAGGGCAGTGTCCTGGAGCTTCAGACTCTGGGTCGTTGGATACAACTGGGGAGGATGACCAGTGCCTCGCCCAGGTGGCCTCACATGCTATGCTGAACAGCGGCCTCGGTGGGGGATGGGAAGATTGGATGGGATAGACAAAGAAGAGGGAAGGAAGCGGCCGTGGCCTTATGCTAGGTATCATCCCGGCATTTGCCTGGAGGAGAAGTGGGAAACCACGGAACACCACTTCTAGGATGGCTGAGGTGGGAATCGAATCCACCTCTACTCAGTTGACCTCCCGAGCCTGAGTGGACCCCGTTCCAGCCCTCGTGCCACTTTTCAAATTTCGTGGCAGAGCCGGGAATCGAACCCGGGCGTCTGGGGTTGGCAGCTAATCGCGCTAACCACTACACCACAGAGGCGGACACAACAAGAAATACAACAAAAAAAGCTAATTATACACCCTTGGCTTAAGAGATTTTTATTTCTGAAATCCTTTCCTGTGAAGTAGTCCGAGCAAATTACATAGCCTTTATTTAAATGTTTTGCTCCTTTCATCTAAATCTGCCCTTACGCTCTTCACAACCCACAGAGTACACCTAAAAATCCATTAAATGTATAAATTTAATCATAACAATATTTTCATCAACGTACGTTCACATGATAGAAAAAAAATGTAGGGACGCAAACATTAACGGGTATCTTTTTTGCTAGTGGCTTTACGTCGCACCGACACATATAGGTCTTATAGCGACGATGGTATAGGAAAGGCCTAGGATTGGAAGGAGGCGGCCATAACTTTTGTTAAGGTATAGCCCCAGCATTTGTTTGGTGTAAAAATGAGAAACCACGGAAAACAATCTTCAGGGCTTCCGGCAGTGGGATTCGAACCCACTATCTCCCGGATGCAAGCTCACAGCCGCGCGCCCCTAAGTGCACGGCCAACTCGCCCATTTAACGGGTATCATACTCACAGCACTTTGTTTTTATAATCTGTAAAACATTACTGCGACCACTTTGTCTTTTGAAGATAAAACACCAGTACATAGCACAAGTAACTCCTCTTCCTGCCATTTCCATTTTTAATTTCGTGTGGCTATTTCTAGCCGAATGCAGCCCTTGTAAGGCAGACCCTCCGATGAGGGTGGGCGGCATCTGCCATGTGTAGGTAACTGCGTGTTATTGTGGTGGAGGATAGTGTTATGTGTGGTGTGTGAGTTGCAGGGATGTTAGGTACAGCACAAACACCCAGCTCCCGGGCCATTGGAATTAACCAATGAAGGTTAAAATCCTCGACCCGGCCGGGAATCGAACCCGGGACCCTCTGAACCGAAGGCCAGTACGCTGAACATTAGCCAACGAGTCGGACGCCATTTACATGATAGTGATATACAATGTAAGAAGCACAAAACTATTTGTATTACAAATTTGACACTTCTAACACAGTCCTACACAGATGACTGCAGTAGCAAGTGTCGTTATCTCCTCGAGCCATTAGATGGCAGGCAGAAGCGGTGTCGCCAGTTTGTCGCAGGAGTTTCCGCAATTAAAATATTAAGCTCTTTGGGTTAATATACGCACATAATGTCGACCTCAAGTAGTTAGGGAAAGGCCAGAAAGAAGAATACTTTATGTATATATTACGTTTCAGGTCCTCTTTGATGGATGTAAGAGGCTATAATACAAAGATTTGTAGGTGTATATTTCAAAATAAAATCTACCATAATGAGAAGTCACTGACTGTCATTAATATGGTCTCAGTTCGAATAAACAGAGGGGAAGCCCTCAGTAATTAAGTCTTGAATAGATGTATTTGAAACAGAAATCTAATAGCATGAGAAGAGGCATAATTGAGGAGGAGGAGGAGGTGGTAAAGAAAGTGTTAAGTCTTGGCGTCGTCAGTCTTGAGGAGTGAGTATTCCCTGCGGCGCTGTGGCTGTAATACCAGACATCAAGTAATAATAATAGGCTTTACTGAATGACAGGTGGGCATGGCCAGGTTTTTTAGTACGTACGCGGTAGAACACATGGTCATGTTTTGATTTTTCGCTTGGGAACACTCAGAGCAGTACGAATAGCCTATCCACGTGGAATGTACTGCACCAAATGTCAGGGAAGAAAGAAATGAACTTACGAAGAACACCGAGACGAGGTAATGCATGGACTAGTTCTAACAAGGGAGAAGTGAAAATCACTCTTCAGCCAACTCTTGAATACTGACCGAAAGGAAATATTATGATCTACCCGGGGTGAATATAAGAAAACAGTAGGACGTAAGAGATGAGTACTTCCTTCGACCTCTTGTGCACATATCTTGGACTGAATCTGGAAGGAACGCGACGTAAGAAAAAGGTAATTGGATTTCTTGTGCACGTACGTTGGAGGAATCGACCGTCCATAGGTATAGACTACTGTAGAAACCGTAAATTATTTTCTTCACAGTAGAGCGCCATAAAAGTTTCTTTTGAATTCCCTTGAAAGTTATTACTATCGATACTTTACTTTAGCTCCATGGCTAAATGGTTAGCGTGCTGGGCTTTGGGCACAGGGGTCCTGGGTTCGACTCCCAGCAGGATTGGGAATTTTAACCTTAATTGGTTAATTTCGCTGGCACGGGGGTTGGGTATATGTGTCGTCTTAATCATCATTTCATCCTCATCACAACGCACAGGTCGCCTACGGGAGTCAAATCAAAAGACCCGCATCTGGCGAGCCGAACTTGTCCTCGGACACTCCCGGGACTAAAAGCCAAACGCCATTTATTTTTTCAATAATAATAATAATAATAATAATAATAATAATAATAATAATAATAATAATAATAATAATAATAATAATAATAATACACTGACTGACAGAGCAAATGCAACACCAAGAAGGAGTGGTCAGAACTTTATGCCAATTGCAGGGTAGACTGACGTCACTGAGGTATGCTCATGATGTGAAATGCGCCGCTGTGCTGCGCACGTAGCGAACGATAAATGGGACACGGCGTT
Source organism: Anabrus simplex (assembly GCF_040414725.1). Classification (NCBI taxonomy): domain Eukaryota; kingdom Metazoa; phylum Arthropoda; class Insecta; order Orthoptera; family Tettigoniidae; genus Anabrus; species Anabrus simplex. Next base: position 824,262,773 of record NC_090266.1, on the reverse strand, counting down.
GGCGAATGGCCCACTTCGTACCGTGATTTCTCAGCCGACAGTCATTGTAGAACGTGTTGTCGTGTGCCACAGGACACGTGTATAGCTAAGAATGCCAGGCCGCCGTCAACGGAGGCATTTCCAGCAGACAGACGACTTTACGAGGGGTATGGTGATCGGGCTGAGAAGGGCAGGTTGGTCGCTTCGTCAAATCGCAGCCGATACCCATAGGGATGTGTCCACGGTGCAGCGCCTGTGGCGAAGATGGTTGGCGCAGGAACATGTGGCACGTGCGAGGGGTCCAGGCGCAGCCCGAGTGACGTCAGCACGCGAGGATCGGCGCATCCGCCGCCAAGCGGTGGCAGCCCCGCACGCCACATCAACCGCCATTCTTTTGCATGTGCAAGACACCCTGGCTGTTCCAATATCGACCAGAACAATTTCCCGTCGATTGGTTGAAGGAGGCCTGCACTCCCGGCGTCCGCTCAGAAGACTACCATTGACTCCACAGCATAGACGTGCACGCCTGGCATGGTGCCGGGCTAGAGCGACTTGGATGAAGGAATGGCGGAACGTCGTGTTCTCCGATGAGTCACGCTTCTGTTCTGTCAGTGATAGTCACCGCAGACGAGTGTGGCGTCGGCGTGGAGAAAGGTCAAATCCGGCAGTAACTGTGGAGCGCCCTACCGCTAGACAACGCGGCATCATGGTTTGGGGCGCTATTGCGTATGATTCCACGTCACCTCTAGTGCGTATTCAAGGCACGTTAAATGCCCACCGCTACGTGCAGCATGTGCTGCGGCCGGTGGCACTCCCGTACCTTCAGGGGCTGCCCAATGCTCTGTTTTAGCAGGATAATGCCCGCCCACACACCGCTCGCATCTCCCAACAGGCTCTACGAGGTGTACAGATGCTTCCGTGGCCAGCGTACTCTCCGGATCTCTCACCAATCGAACACGTGTGGGATCTCATTGGACGCCGTTTGCAAACTCTGCCCCAGCCTCGTACGGACGACCAACTGTGGCAAATGGTTGACAGAGAATGGAGAACCATCCCTCAGGACACCATCCGCACTCTTATTGACTCTGTACCTCGACGTGTTTCTGCGTGTATCGCCGCTCGCGGTGGTCCTACATCCTACTGAGTCGATGCCGTGCGCATTGTGTAACCTGCATATCGGTTTGAAATAAACATCAATTATTCGTCCGTGCCGTCTCTGTTTTTTCCCCAACTTTCATCCCTTTCGAACCACTCCTTCTTGGTGTTGCATTTGCTCTGTCAGTCAGTGTAATAATAATAATAATAATAATAATAATAATAATAATAATAATGTTATTATTTTGTCGTCCTACAACCTACTTTAAAAGTTATTGGATACGCCGATTTGCCGGAATTTTGTCCCGCAGATGTTCTATTACGTGCCAGTAAGTCTACCGACACGAGGCTGACGTATTTCATCATAATCATAGGTTATTCTGCCATCCGGCAGGTCCAATTATGGCTGTGACCTTCATATCTCTGGATCCTGTGCCCTTTTCTTCACTTCTGATAACCTTCCTTTCCTTTTGTAAAGCTATCTAATAAGTGATATCGTCTCCTTCCCCTTCCTCGTTTTCCTTGTATCACCCCTTCCATTGCTACTCGTAGTAAAGTATTATATCTTAGATTATGCCCTATCCAATTTTTCTTCCTGTCTTGATTACGGTCAGCATGCTCCTCACTTCTTCCACTCTCTTTAGAACTTCCTCACTTGACATTCTATCTTCCCATCTTACTCCTTTAATTCTTCTCCAAATCCACATCTCAAGTGCCTCTGTTCTTCCTTCCTTAATGTCCATGTTTCAGCGCCACACAGAGCTGTACTCTATACGTAACACCTTGCAAGTCTCTTCCTCAGATCTTCGTCTAGCGGGCCACAAAACAATTTTTCTTCTTGTTGAAACTCTCCTTGGCTAAGGAAATTCGCGCTTTTATGTCTGTTATAGAGTGAAGTTCTTCAGTCACAATACTTTCAAGATACTTAAACTTATTCACCTGTTCAGTAATCCCCCGCCCCCTATCTTGATTGTCGCTTTTTCACCTTTGCCTCCAAGTATCATGAATTTAGTTTTCTTTTGTTTATGTTCAATCCATACTCTTCACACTTTTTGTTTAATTCTCTCAGCATTTTGCGGAGGTCCTTCACATTTTCAGCTATTACTGCCATATCATCAGCAAATCTTATGCATTCACATCTCTTACCTCCAATGTTGACACCTCTTTTATCATCCCAACATTCACAAATAATTTCCTCCTAGAATTAAAGAAAGTTGGTGATAAACAACAACCCTGTTTAACACCTCTCTCCAGTCTGATTTCTTCTGTTAATTCTCCTCTTATTCTCTCTCTTGCTGCTTGGTTGTAATATAATTTCCTGACAAGTCTTCTCTCTCTCCATTCCACTCCATGTTTTTTAAGTATCTCCAAAAGCTTATCCCACCTCACTTTGTCAAATGCCTTCTCTAAGTCTACAAAGACTGTGTGTACTTATCTATTATTCTCTATTTACCTTTCTTCTATGACTTTCAGTAAACCAATGGCATCCTTTGTACCTATTCCATGCCTAAGTCCACATTGTTCTTCACCAACTAACTAACTTTTTTTTTTTTTGCTATTGGCTTTACGTCGCACCGACACAGATAGGTTTTACGGAGACGGAGGGACAGGAAAGGGCTAGGACTGGGAAGGAAGCGGCCGTGGCCTTAATTAAGGTACAGCCCCAGCATTAACCTGGTGTGAAAATGGGAAACCACGGAAAACCATTTTCAGGGCTGCCGACAGTGGGGTTCGAACCCACTATCTCCCGAATACTGGATACTGGCCGCACTTAAGCGACTGCAGCTATCGAGCTCGGTAACTAACTAACTAACTAACTAACTCACTCACTCACTCACTCACTCACTCACTCACTCACTGACATCTGGCCTCTCTCATTTCTAAATCCGAGCCCATATTTCCCAATTATTTTGTCCTCACGTCCTTCTCCAACAACGGCATTCCAATCTTCCATTATCACCACACATGTATTCTTCATTTTTCTTCCACTAATCTCTTCTATTCCTCTACCTCCTCTTCTGGGTGCTGACTGATTGGCATATAGGCCTACACTTAAATTATTACTAAATCTTTCTGATCGCCTTTAAAATTATTCTCTCATTTACTTATTCTATTTTCAACACTTTAGGCTTTATATCTTTCTTAATTAGTATTCCTAATCCATATTGTCCACTACACTCAGCACCTGAGTATTATGGTGTATATCCTCCACTCTCCAGTTCTTCACTACCTCCTCATCTCACTTCACTCATGCCTAGTACGTCAAGTCTGTTTTTAGCCATTTTCTGTTTAGCATTTTCCAATTTTCGCTGCTGTAATAGAGTTAGTACATTCCATGTACATATCTTCAAAATATGTTTACTCTTTCTAGGGCTTTACTCATCCCTCCCTCATATCTATTAGAAAACCTCGATGTATTCCCCTCGCGGGGATCCGATTGAGGGGTAGTTTTACCACCGGGGTCTTTTATAGAGAGGTCCATTGCCATGAACTTCTTGGGATGATTTCAGTTGTGGTTTTCCGGTGCCTTCCACTGACCTCCAAAACCTATATGCTCACCGACTCGGTTTGCCGCTGGGGTTGGTTACCCAACCTTCCACTGAGTTGCTCGGCTTAACAGGGGCACCACGTGTAGGCAGGAAGTAGGAGAATTGAGATGACAGAGCCTAAGAGAACTCTCTTGCTGAGTTTTTATAATCGCATATCACCCCTATTTTTTGCCACAGTCTCAAGGTGTTCGTAGAGAATCCCCCAGGTCCATCTCTAGGGTCGCCCTGTTGTACACATGCCTGGACTGTAACTGGAAGGATGTAGGATGTCCAGTACCCAGATATAAGGAAAGGGTACTTCGCCCTGTTGTGCACATGCCTGGACTGTATCTGGAAGGATGTAGGATGTCCAGTACCCAGATATAAGGAAAGGGTACTTCGCCCTGTTGTGCACATGCCTGGACTGTAACTGGAAGGATATAGGATGTCCAGTACCCAGATATAAGAAAAGGGTACTTCGCCCTGTTGTGCACATGCCTGGACTGTAACTGGAAAGATATAGAACGTCCAGTACCCAGATATAAGGAAAGGGTACTTCGCCCTATTGTGCACATGCCTGGACTGTAACTGGAAGGATGTAGGATGTCCAGTACCCAGATATAAGGAAAGGGTACTTCGCCCTGTTGTATACATGCCTGGACTGTAGTCCTGTTGTACACGTGCCTGGACTGTAACTGGAAGGATATAGGATGTCCACTAGCCGGACATAAGGAGAGGTTTTTTTAAATTTGAAGCGATTTGTTCAGTGCGTCGACCTATGGAGATCTTTTGCCCCTACTTGCACCATGTGATATGAACCTCGTGTAAATTGGAATCTAGGAAGTGTAGAGTGTTGAATGTGAGGAAAGGAACGTTAAGGACGACACAAACACCCAGTCCCCAGGCCAGGGATATTAATCATTTACAATGAAAAACCTCTGAACCAGCCAGAAATCGAACCCGGGGCCGCCAGGTGACAAGCGGACACGTTGCCCCCCTACACCGTGGGGCCGGGAAAGGAAGAGGGAACTTCGCGCTGTTGCACACATGCTAAAACGATGCACTACACTCACTCACTTACAGGAAAGAGCTGACACACTGTTCTCTCATTAATAACTCCCAACTGAGAGAACCAAATATTCTAATCTCACTGCTATCTCCTCTCTGTGGCGTAGTGGTTAGCGTGATTAGCTGCCACCCCCCGAGGCCCGGGTTCGATTCTCGGCTCTGCCACGAAATTCGAAAAGTGGTATAAAGGCCGGAACGGGGTCCACTCAGCCTCGGGAAATCAACTGAGTAGAGGTGGGTTCGATTCCCATCTCAGCCATCCTCGAAGTGGTTTTGCATGGCTTCCCACTTCTCCTCCAGGCAAATGCTGGGAGGGTACCTAACTTAAGGCCATGGCCGCTTCCTTTCCTCTTCGTTGTTTATCCCTTCCAATCTTCCCATCCCCCACAAGGCCCATGTTCAGCATAGCAATTGAGGCGGCTTGGGCGAGGTACTGGCCCTCCTCCTCAGTTGTATCCCCAACGCAAATTCTCACGCTCCAGGACACTGCCGTGAGGCGGTTGAGGTGGGATCCCTCGCTGAGTCCGAGGGAAAAACCAACCCTAGAGGGTAAACAGATTAAGAGGAAGGAGAAGAAAACTGCTATTATATTTTATTACCCGAGGTCAGCCGAAGTGTTCCGACCCCGTTCGAATGGGTGGGCCGCTTGCCACGGTGAGTTCTCATGCCACGGAATGTGAGATGAGCTTGCAATAAAGAATTATGGTTGCACTCGTAGTTGCATCTTGTAGTTGCAATTTTCTAGTTGCATTATTTAGCAGGGTAGAATTATGGGTTCAAATACTTCATTAGAACATTAGGTCGACGATGATATAATCGTGGTCGTTCTAGAATGTTGATAATTTCCACTATTTCTTCGTTGGAAGAAGATGAGAAAGCCATAGAAAATTTTAACAAACACAATGTTAGCTGCTGATAGTGAAGTATTGCGTACGCGCCCACCAAGTTAACAAATAGATATCTCCTGCTCAGGGCCCTCTAGGTTAGCAAACGATTGATCGAACCGATAGATGTATCTTACGTTCTTGCAACGCCAAATCACAAGTTAACCATTCGATACCGCTATAGGTTCGATATCTCACGTTCCAGAAACCGGACATAAAATTCATTTTACTTCTCATTGTTATTGTCATTTACAAGATGTATTCAAATAACATACATATTCATTCTACACTTTGGTGGTCGTGGATTCGAATCTGGTTCAAAAAGACAAGGCGCGACCCTGCGGTCACGACAGGAGAATTTACAATATCAGTAGTACAATTCATTGAACACATTATTTTTCTGCCGGAAAGGAAAGGAAACTCGTGCAGCTCTTTTTCAAGCACACCCCCATTGGAGGTGAGTTTCATGTACCCTTTTAACCACATTCCAGCCTTCCTGCCATTCTTAAATCTCTGGCAGTACCGGGAATCGAACCCGGGTTTCCATGGACGGCGACTAATAGTACTAATCGTTACACTACGGACGCGGATGATTATTACCAGAAATATACTCTAGAATCTCTGAAATATTCCTTAGGAATATCCGGCTCCGTGGTTAAATGGTTAGCGTGCTGGCCTTTGGTCACAAGAGTCACTGGGTCGATTCCCGGCAGGTTCGGGAATTCTAACCATCACTGGTTAATTTCGCTGGCACGGGGGCTGGGTGTATGTGTCGTCTTCATCATCATTTCATACTTATCACGACGCGCAGGTTGCCTACGGGAGTCAAATGGAAAGACCTGCACCTGGTGAGCCGAACTTGTCCTCGGACACTCCCGGCACTAAAAGCCATACGCCATTTCATTTTCGTTCAGAATATTTTTCTCTTATTCGTTACAAGTTGGTTTACGTCACACCGACACAGATAAGTTTTGTGGCGACGATGGGACAGAAAAGGGATACAGCCCCAGCATTTTCCTGGTGTGAAAATGGGAAACCACGGAAAACCATCTTCAAGGCTGCCGACAGTGGAGTTCGAACCCACTATTTCCTGAATACTGGATACTGGCCGCACTTAAGCGGCTGAAGCTGTTGAGCTCGATCTCTCATTCGTTATCTTTCATTAAAATTTATTCTAATATTTGCACTGCTAATTGGCTTTTGAAAGTTAAAATACAGCACTTATTTCAAAGAATCGAGCGTGTAGCATGTTGTTTATAGAAATGAAATGCACTGCGCAACAACATTTCTTGCAAATAACTTCAATAGCCTTTGCATTGTGATGTAAACCAAATAAAAACTGCATTTACGGAAAATAAACAACAAAAGTATGAGAGAGTGAGATGTAGCAAGTGACATGAATCTACACATACTAACATATCTCTCGAAGTAGCGAGGATAATTATTTGTTATTTTATGACATTCAAATTGGTCTCACCTGAAGCTATGCAACACCTCTTGCACCTTGCTCCTATACCATTTGGTTTAGCTTATCCGAATCATCAGTCACGAGAAATGTAATGCCCTATGTTGGCAAGACTCTGAAAAGTTAGGGTGGCATGTATTGTGCCCGATCATAAGACATAGACAGCCAGCCAGCTCTACAGGGTTATTCAGCTAAGATGTCCACCTCAAATACCTTCTGTTCCGTTAAAGATATAGACCTTCTGTTTTAAATTTATTTATTTTATTAAGGGGTTCATAAAACACCGTTCAATTTGTCTCCATCACGTAAGTAATTACCGTGAAACCCGTAGCAACTTTTTTAAAATGGGACTATAATAATTTCACCCAATCGAGAATCGAGCAACAAGTTCAATGATGTGCTCATTTGCAAATCCGACGAGTAATTTTGGATGTATTAAAGAGTTCATGTGTGTAGGCACGAGACAGAAAGCGACGCGCCACTCGCTGTGATGCTGCTCGACTCACACCTTGTTGATAAAATACTTTTGTTTCATTGACGTTGAATCGGAAAGAGACAAGAAAAACCAGTTAAATTGTAATACATTAATTGATTTATTGTCCTTCTCAAGAGTACATAACACATGAAACAAAATCAATAATTTCAAAATGCAATGAATGACGTGGTCATTGGAAAAGATGGGATGCAAACATTAACGGAGAACATTATTGTTGGGTTCATTGGTCCTCCTTAGAGCCAATATTGATGTACTTACAACAGGCAGTGGTCGAGTTGAGAATAAATATATTTTATTTATTTATTTATTTACTGCGCACTACAGGATTTCTAATCCCAATTACAGTGGCAAATGTTTACACGTGTTTTTTAATGTTTCAATCAGTCTAATATCATAATATCTAAACTATTCTAATATTATATTTATGTTGAGAAATAAATAATATTACATATCTAATCCTTACAAGAAACAAGTATATAAAACATAATTTCGCATCTAAACTAGTCTAATAACCTAATACCTAAACTATTCTAATATTATATTTACAATGAGAAGGGAACAGTATATCACATCTAGTCTAATTTAATATTTACATGAAAAAAATCGTAATTTCATATCTAAACTATTATTTTTTGTAGTTCTAACACTTATAATTACATTTATGGGATAGGGCTTAATGTAGAATGTTTATAATACATTTTTTGGTTCCAATCAGCATTACAGAGTTTTCGCGGAGATGGTGAATTGTTGTAAAAACAGGTCTAGAGGTACACAGAAGTCTAAAGAATTATTTTTCTGAACTTCACTGTTGTAGACATTGCATAGCCTGTATAGTGGGGCATTTTTGTGAGCGGTTGTTCTGACCTATTTTTTTTTTGTTTGCTAGTTGCATTACGTCGCACCGACTCAGATAGGTCTTTCGGCAACGATGGGACAGGGAAGGGCTAGGAGTGGGAAGGAAGTGGCCGTGGCCTTAATTAAGGTACAGCCCCAACATTTGCCTGGTGTGAAAATGGGAAACCACGGAAAACCATTTTCAGGGCTGTCGACAGTGGGGTTCGAACCTACTATCTCCCGAATACTGGAGAGCCTACTAGCCGCACTTAAGCGACTGCAGCTATCGAGCTCGGTGACCTTTTTTCTTATGAAAAGTTGCATTTGACCTCGCATTAAAGCGGGGCACGTGGAAGCTCAAGAGGCATAAAAAGTCAGGGTTGTCAATAATAGAGTTCACAGTTTTGTACAGAAACTTCATGTCATCCTTTTGTCTCCTCAGTCCAAGCTTTCTATTTCAAAATTTAGGAGCAGTTCGTTGTATGCTATGTGTAGATAATAATAATAACGGCCTATGGCTTTCGGAGAGGCCTGGTGTATGTCTTTTTCTAGTAGACGGCCTATTAGGCGACCTGCATGTCTGTGAAGATGACGGGACTACCTGGGATGATTTCTAATGTTGAATACGCCACACACACCCAGCCTCCAAGCCATTGGAATTAACAAATTAAGGTTAAAATCCCCGACCCGGCCGGTAATCGAACCCGGGACCCTCTGAACAGAAGGCCAGTACGCTGACCATACAGCCAACGAGTCGGGCAATATCTGCTAGTATGTTAGCATACACCGTCGTTTAGAAAATATGGTTCAGGTATTTTTAGGAGCATTGTTATATTCTCCCCTTTTCAACCACTTCCATGTCCGGCTCCATGGCTAAATGGTTAGCGTGCTGGTCTTTGGCCCAGGGGATCCCGGGTTCTTTTCCCGACTGGATCGGGGATTTTAACCTCCATTGGTTAATTCCGATGGCTTGGGGGCTGGGTGAAAGAGCAGTCTTCATCATTAGAATACATCGTACGAAGGGCCCCGTCCTAATAGACGCGCAGACTCGAAAGACCTGCACCGGGCCTCTTCGGAGGCCACACGCCATCGCGCAGAGAAATGTGCAGTTGGTCAAATATTGATTGGGTAACAAGCCGTGAGTCACGCAGCATCACTTTCTGTCTGATGCCTACACATATGAACCCCTTTAATATCTCCAAAAGTACTCGCCGGATTTGCAAAATAAGCACCTCTCTGAACTTGTAACTCGATTCTTACTTGTTGTATTTGGTGAGATTAGTATAGTGTGCCCTACTGCACTATTAAGTTCCGTCCAGGCGAAGGCCGGTCTCGAACCCAGAGTACAGTAGTGAACGAACTCTCACAGACGTGAGCTGGTGCACATAGTCTTACCTGAACACTGTCCTCTTCAATCAGCCGGTAGAGCGCTCTTCTCAGGATAATATGGGTATAATGGGGCAACATAAAGCTCAAACACTAGGACATGTGCCTCCTCAGGTAAGAATTCGACTAAATAAAAAATTTAAAATAAAATATCTAACAGAAAACACCGCTGCATTCCAAGTTTAACAAATAGGGATTTATTACATAAAATTGAATTATTTACAAATAAAAGATCATTTCAATATGAGATGGAAAAATGACGCTGAGCCGATGACTATCATTTTACTGCCTTCACAAAAACACGTGAATCTGCAACAAGCATGTAACCATAGTGTAAGTCACGAAGTTTAGAAAGATGGATATCTGCTTAATGACACAAAAACAATGATTCCCTTAAAAATTTACAATGCCTCGCGCCGTCGAACCCCGGTGCAAACAAAATCACCATAAAATTTACAATGACCTGACACGGTCACGAACCCTAGTCCTATGACAGGTAAGGTGTCCAAGATACCTATGCAAACAATATCAAAGATCCAATCAACACATACAAGGGTGTCAGTATAAAATGGGCCAGTGTTAAAATCTTACGTAAACAAATAGGACATAAAACAAATCTCTCTCTGCTCTCAAACCATGAAGGTCGTTTCTTCCCCTTCTGGCATACTTGAAATACTGCAGACGACCAACACATCCGCCTGTGACGTCAAGCTCAATGACCTCCATTCTCACCCCTCCATTTGCGGCAGTTCCCTAATTTACGAGCTCAAACGGGAAGACAGGCTAAAGTCTTGCCTTTCAAAGAACACTTCACGTAGTCAGCTGTTAAAGCCCTCATTTACATATACCTGGGCTATCTGCCCTTGTCTCCATACTTCAGCAATCTCGCTCATCTTACTTATGCCTCTCATGGGCTAAATCCTGGTGCTACAAAACACTAATCATTAAGCGATCGTCACATTGCCATACTTGGCATTTCCAAAATATACTCAATAAACTCTCAATGGTTGGGCTCTCTCAGGCCGACTGCAAATCTTACTTTTGCCTCTTATGGGCTCACATCTCTTAATACCTGGACTCGCTCGCTCTATCAATGAATCTGGGTGAATTACTGGTCACGACTTGGTCATAATTATACACTTCTACGTCTGCAGAAACAAATGCCTGAATGTGATCTAATAAAAGTACCTATCTGTAGACTAACCTCCTATGCCCAACTGAGTTCGATCAGACCCTTACACAAACATGTACTTCAAAATAACGCAATCAAAATGAACTATAAATTCGCTAACAAGGACTCTACAAATAACATCTACCTTAAAGTACGGGGTTCGAGTTTGAGGCCTAGCTCTATATTACAAGGGAAATTCTCCTATTAACACAAATATGCTGACTGACGGCCTCCATATTCCTATCTAAATTTAAATGACATGCTTGAAACAGAATTGGAAAGCTCTGACCTTAAAATAGAAGACATAGCGGAGCGGCCATCCCTGTGGACCACTGGATCTACCACATTCTGATAGACTGCCGGGCTTGCATCAGATACTGTTGACCATTTGGAGACATTCTTGCTGGTGTGGCGTCTTCGTACAGCTCCCTCTGTAGTCGGAAGGTGTCCTCTTCGATGTTGTGCTGGTCAGGTGCTCCCAATGTTCCTGGCTCGATGCCCGTTGTTGTGTTGGCTTCAGCTCCTGGTTGTGGCTTCTTTGGAATGATGCTGTCAAACACTCGTTCTGACTTGATGCTGGGGTAACTGAAAATAAATTCATATATTACAGACTGTCCAAACTTGATGCCTGTCCTCACTACTAGCGTGTCTCACACGTTACACTGACCAAGTCTCGTTCAGAGTTTTAACCTGGTACACAAGAGTTTCTTTACTACTCTCCGTCACTGTTCTCTCACCCTATCACACGGACAACATATAGTTTTAGAATTCCTAACCTGAGCCAATATTAATACTAGCCTTTCGTCCGTCATGCTTTGACCTCACAGAAATATGAAGCTCCTAGTTCATTAGTCTCTTATAAGCAGTACCTCATCTCCCCATAGCATAATCTCACAGGTAAAATCTTCAATTCATCTGGATATTCAAGTTGATTACTTACATCTTTGCAGAAATAGCAGTACAGGTCGTCGTTGTAGCTTGAAGACAAAGCGTTGTTCTCAATACCAACACGCCGTATGACGATTCGTTCCTGCAGCCTCTCGGTCTACGAATGACTCTGATATGCCCTGGCGGCCTTAATTTATAATTCCGGGTGGCGTCATCAAGCCACTTGGCTGCGTGCAATCTTAGCGTGCCCGGGAAAATTTTCCCGCATTAATTATCATGAGCGCAACTTAGCGAATGCATTAATTAATGCAGCCCTAATGCCTATCAAAATAAAGCAGATATAATACAGGTTGCAATTCTTGTCTCAAATCCAATGCAACTCTTCTGTAACAAAAGATATTAATTTATTTCATTCTTCCCTCCTAGAATAAGTTTAGCCGGGAACTGGAAGAGCGTCCCCAAGCTTCATCAAGAGGCTTCGCTTTGGACATAACTCCTTCTAATGGGTTCTGGAGATTTCTCATAATGACGCTCGCGCTCACTTCACATAAGAACGCTTCTTCTGGACCCCTTTATGACATATACTGTAAGACATCGGCTTCGTGGGTGGCCTAGTATTATTCCAATATCCAATACTCAAATTGATATAATTGCACCAATGAACAGAATGGTTCAATAGTCACTTAAAAAAAGATGCTACCAGTTTCTTGGTATTTACGTGTGTGATGGAGGCAAATTAGACAGTTTTTTAGGAGCCCTTTAATACGATTTAAGAACTTGAAAACAGAAAGTATATATCTTTAAAGGATCAGAAGATATTTCAGGTAGAGAACTTAGCCGAATAAGCCTGTATGTTATTCGCCTTCGAATGGGACAGGTGATCCTTAGACTGATTGGTAGGCGAAAAAAGGGAGGAAACACTGAATATGACTGTTTAAGAAGGAACCTCAAGGTTTTCCCTCCCGGTTGAGATACTGTTCGGGTTCGAACCCTACTACTGGTGTCCTGAAGAGGGTTTTGCGTGGTTTCCCGTTTTCACACCAAGCAAACGATGAGCTGTACCTTATTTAAGGCCACAGCCACTTCCTTCGCAGTCCTAGCCCTTTCCTGTCCCACTGTCGCCATAAAATTATGTATTTATGCCCTTTCTTACCATCGCCGTGCGGGGCTAACTTAAGTATTACTTGTATTCCTCTTATGTCACCGGGATGTTAGAGTTTGTTTCGCTCGGAATTCTCTTGATTCTTTAGCTCTCTACGGCTCGTTTTCTTTTTAAATTTAGCTTACTTGTGCGTTTGTTTAATTTATTTTTTCTTCCCATCGGTCGCAGTTTAGATTGGGTTTAGCCTTTTTTAAATTCGGCAGCCGGGCCCTAGTAGGTTGTTCATCATCATCATCTGTTTACCCTCCAGGTTCGGCTATTCCCTCGGACTCAGCGAGGGATCCCACCTCTACCGCCTCAAGGGCAGTGTCCTGGAGCTTCAGACTCTTGGTCGGGGGATACAACTGGGGAGAATGACCAGTACCTCGCCCAGGCGGCCTCACCTGCTATGCTGAACAGGGGCCTTGTGGAGGGATGGGAAGATTGGAAGGGATAGAAAAGGAAGAGAGAAGGAAGCGGCCGTGGCCTTAAGTTAGGTACCATCCTGGCATTCGCCTGGAGGAGAAGTGGGAAACCACGGAAAACCACTTCGAGGATGGCTGAGGTAGGAATCGAACCCACCTCTACTCAGTTGACCTCCCGAGGCTGAGTGGACCCCGTTCCAGCCCTCGTACCACTTTTCAAATTTCGTGGCAGAGCCGGGAATCGAACCCGGACCTCCGGGGGTGGCAGCTAATCACGCTAACCACTACACCACAGAGGCGGACCTAGAAGGTTGTTACTCTCTAATATTCAAGGGATTTTCTATAATTGTTTGATTACCAGGCTTTTTATTGTATTCGGCATTTTCTAAATTTATCCTCACCCTTCCAGTAAATTTTGTTGTTGGCCATTTATGTAGAATTAAATTATCTCTTGCATTATCGGGTGGTTATAACGGATTAGAGTTTAATCATTGTTGTCTACGATGTTGTTCGTTACTTATGTGAGTGAACAACACTCGAAATTCCTTAACGGTACGTGAATATACCAACTTTGTTCTGTAACTTGGTAATATATGCTTGCATGCTCGTACTGTGAGCACACCCGTTTTGATTGAGATTTACAACGATTGCTCTACGCGCCTTTTTACAGTTGTTTTCTTACCGTTTGTCTTAAATTAATATTTTTGAGACTGGTACTCTTAAAAATGTCATTTCATAATTATTGACGCTGCACTCGTAGTGTCCTTGTAGCTTGTATTATATTTTACACTTGTGTGACTTAACTTCATTTAATCATTGAATACGTAATCAAAATAGAAAAAGGAGAAAGACAAAAACTGTTAATACTCCATGTAATTACAACTACCTCGTCCAAACCTGGGGCCCTGCCATTTCCAAAACTCTTGCACTGTTACATTTTTCACCAGTCCGGCCCCATGGCTAAATGGTTAGCGTGCTGGCTTTTAGTCACAGAGGTCCCGGGTTCGATTCTCGGTAGGGTCGGGAATTTTAACCATCATAGGTTAATTTCGCTGGCACGGGGGCTGGGTCTATGTGTCGTCTTCATTATCATTTCATCCTCATCACGACGTGCAGGTCGCCTACGGGTGTCAAATCAAAAGACCTGCACCTGGCGGGCCGAACTTGTCGTCGGACACTCCCGGCACTAAAAGCCATATGCCATTTCATTTTTTTTAATTTTTCACTAGATTAAAGAGGAAATAATATTCGATACCCCTCCCATGGGTGGTACCCTAATAAGGATCAAAAATATATATTTTTTGTTTTAATGTAGAAGACATTTCTTAGCAGACAAAGTAGTGATCCCCGTACTACGAACAACGTAAAATTGAGCTATTTCGTCAATTGTGCCGAGAGTTGAAGGGCTAAAGAGCCCCGAAAGGTTTAACATTTTGAGTCTTGGATAGCTCTATTGAACTAAAAAAATCGGAAATCACTTCCGGCCTAAATGCAGCCCCGGAAAAGCAGCCTAAATTCGCTTGTTTTTTACCCGTTTTCTTTTTTATTTAAATCCTAGCCAAATTAACTTATTTACATAAGTCCTTCTGTAATATGTTCCTTGGTTCAATAATCTCAGACTCTTTCTGATGTTTTTCAAAATGTCCACACTGAATGTGGTATAAGGGCTTGAGTGAAACTCTGCATTGACTCACATTAGCGCTCGTAGTGGTAGAAAAAGGCAAACTGCTAATCTAATCGACCGGATAACGACGATTAAGGAAAGGATTGCAATTTTTAGGAATAATTAACGAATAAGGTTACGCCCACCTTTACAGCTAGATGTGCATAAATTTTTCATAAACTCCCTAATTTCAAACTTCTCGGCCTAGCAGTATTGAGACCAGAAATTTTCGTGATACCAAGCAAGTCTCCATTCAATGAATTCGCATTATTCGGCGAGTTATTTGCTACACAGTCGCTACACTGTGTAGCAACGTTTTCCGCTCCCCACTTGTTCGTTTGGTTTCCCCACTCTGCATCTACCGACAATCAAGGAAGAGCCTTTCTGTGCCTAGTAATGTAAGTGATGGCAATTTTGTAAGGAGTGGTAATTCCATTATAAGCTTAGAACTGCTTTCGGCTGCTGTGTGTAAATTTGCAGAAATTCATACAGATGATCTAGAAAATGTGGCAGGAATGCATTGAAGAATCCTTAATCTTTGTTTCAATTCATCTCAAAATACCTATTTTTTAACTTTATGTTTCTTTTTCTCTAGAACCACAAGTGTTAGAAACATGAAACTTGTACCATATCTTCTTCTTGGGGTTGCAAATAAACTGAGAAGTTTTGATACTTCTGTCTTACATATTTTAACAATTTTGGTAATGCAAAATGTTTTTTAAAATGGTTTTAATTTACTTCTAAGAAAAATATTCACAAATTTAGTTATGGATGAATATTTGTTAAAGTTTGTCAATGTATGCACATATCTTCATTCTTTCAGTATGCCGACCTTGATTTCTGTGCAATAGTTTCTGAGAATTAGGAACATGAATTTGGCAAATTTAACATTGTAAAGATAGGGTGTGCCTCTTCTCCTTAAAGGAAGGTTCAGGGCAGAAATTGAAAAAGGGACAGAACTGTTGAAGGGGAATACAAATTTCATTTACATATTCACGGTTGTGTGAGTGCAGACGGATACCATTTCAAACAATGCCTATAACGTAGGTTAGCAGTAGTTATAAGAAACAGGTATTGCGTGCATGTCATTATTGATCAAATCTCTGCTAGTAAAACTGCAAGGGGAACTTATCCATCCACGGAGACGGCGACTAGCGAGGCACAGATCCAGAGAGCACTGCGTTCAGTTACGTACGAAGGTCACAAATAACTCGCCGAATAATGCGAATGTTTTAAGTGAAGACTTGCTCGGTTTCTCGAAATTTTCCATTCTTTAGTCAGTGAGGTGATCAAATGTAGATGATCATTACCTAGGGATAAAACTTGTGCAATGGATCTGAGCAATAAATACATAAATTAAATAAATAAATAAATAAATAAATAAATAAAGCCTCCGTGGCTCAGACGGCAGCGCGTCGGCCTCTCACCGCTGGATACCGGTTTAAATCCCGGTCACTCCATGTGAGATTTGTGCTGGACAAAGCGGAGGCGGGACAGGTTTTTCTCCGGGTACTCCTGTTTTCCCTGTCATCTTTAATTCCAGCAACACTCTCCATTCTCATTTCATAGCATCTATCAGTCATTAATAAATCACTTTGGGAGTGGCGACTCCATCGTACTAATAGCCTATATCTGCTTCATTCATTCCATCCCTGACCCGGTCAATGACTGGTAAACAGGGTGTAGGTTTTCATTCAAATAAATAAATAAATAAATAAATAAATAAATAAATAAATAAATAAATAAATAAATAAATAGGTATTACTTCGATATAAAGTATGAATTTAAATTTCACAGACATTTATTATTTTACCTGCTAGAAACATTTTGTGTGACAGCACTTGCTCCTTCCTTGCAGGACAGTAACCCTTCATGAATCACATAATGGTAATGCAAGTCATCGAACTCCTGTCGCTTAGTAACATCCAGGCTCACTGTCGGCTACTGTGTACTTGACATTCGAACCCGGCACGACTTCTTGAACAGTACAATTAAGGTGTGCAGCTAGTAGTCCCAAGTCAAAGAGCCGACACTATTGTAATTTATTAGCCTTAATGGTATAACTGCGAGGAAGCAGCTCTTCGTGTACCACTTTATTACTTACCTTTTCTTCCCATTTAAATCGCTGTTAGTCGCTTCATGCTTTAACCGTGTTTGCTCTTGCGCCAGCTTCTTACAGTACCCGTATTCAGTATCGCCAGCATAAACACACTGCTATCGTATTCAATGGCCGCATTTGTTAGGCTACCCTGCTTTCTGTTATAATTGAGTACGGTCATTATTATTATTATTTTTACCATCACTTGTGACTTTCTTCGTTAGTGAATATATTGACCTCAGGGACGTTCCTTCAGTTATTGTAGGTTCCTCGTCCGTGGAATCAGAAATGAATTCGTTGGACGCTGACTCCTTGGATGAATGACCAGCGTACTGGCCTTCAGTTCAGAGAGCTCCGGGTTCGATTTCTGCCTAGACCGAGAATTGTAAACGTGTATAATTAATTCTTCTGGCTCGGGGACTGGGTATATGTTCCAATCTTAAAACACATATTGTTATCAACGCACACACTATATTAACAACCACCACAGAAGCACGTAATAATGAATACATTCCTCCTCATAGGCCTAGCGTTGGGAAGGGCATCGGGTCGTAAAATTGGGCCAATTCCCCATGAAGTGCCGAATCCAATAAATTGGGAGAATGCCCGAAAGAAGAAGAAATAGTGCGTATGACGACTCCACGCGCTATACCGGGTATTATGAAAGTGCATGGCAGTGAACGCCGCGAGGCTCAAACACTCATAAAGACTTTCATTCGTTTTTTTTTTTTGCTAGTTGCTTTACGTCGCACCGACACAGATAGGTCTTATGGCGACGATGGGATAGGAAAGGCCTAGGAGTTGGAAGGAAGTGGCCGTGGTCTTAATTAAGGTACAGCCCCAGCATTTGCCTGCTGTGAAAATGGGAAACCACGGAAAACCATCTTCAGGGCTGCCGACAGTGGGATTCGAACCCGCTATCCCCCGGATGCAAGCTCATATCCGCGCGCCTCTAACCGCACGGCCAACTCGCCCGGTATTTTCATTAGTAGTTACAAACAGCGGCGTACGCAAAATGTCGTCGGCGGGGGCAGGAGGTGTTTGTTCTTTCTTATGACTGTTTATTCAAGTGCATTTTACCAGCATTTTAATTAAGTTATGTTTACTACTCCTACCATTATTAGGATATTATTACTTCTAGTCGTAAGTTTACTTTGATGTGAAAAATTAATAAGGACATTAAGTTAACAATATGTATTACCTATTGCTTCATGTTGAAGTTAAAAAGGGGAAGTTCAGATGTTCAAGGATGGAGGGGTGGTGGAGATGATTTAAATCCGGTACAACTCCTCATACCCATTTGCGTACGCTACTGCTCCCGAGAGTCATTCATCTCTTCAAAAAATAAATAAAAACATAAAGGAAGTTCAAATGTTCAAGGGGGATTACATCTGATAAAACTCCCCCAGCCCCTTTATGTACGCCGCCACTGCTATCTCTAAGGGATTCCCACACTCACTTCGAGAAGAAGAAGGCGCACATTGTAGTCAACATGTATTTACTAGATTGTCGTATGCAATTCAGAAACCTCATTAAGTACTAGGGGATACCGGGCTCCATGGTTAAATGGTTAGCGTACTTGCCTTTGGTCTTCGGGGTTGCGGGTTCGGTTCCTGGCCGGGTTGGGGATTATAACCTTCATTGATTTATTCCGATGTTTCGGTTGCTGGGTGTGTATACCGTCTTTAGCATTACAATTCATCTTTGGTATGATCCCATTCTGACGGACGCCCAAGACGCCAATCAGGCGTCAATGCCATCGACAGGTACCAACCAGCCTCTCCGGAGGCCGCACGCCATAAAACATTAATAATGAAGTACTAAGGGATAATAAGCACGATTAAATAAGTTCGTGTGGCTATTTCTAGCCGAGTGCAGCCCTTGTAAGGCAGACCCTCCGATGAGGGTGGGCGTCATCTGCCATGTGTAGGCAACTGCGTGTTATTGTGGTGGAGGATAGTGTTATGTGTGGTGTGTGAGTTGCAGGGATGTTGGGGACAGCACAAACACCCAGCCCCCGGGCCATTGGAATTAACCAATGAAGGTTAAAATCCCCGACCCGGCCGGGAATCGAACCCGGGACCCTCTGAACCGAAGGCCAGTACGCTGACCATTCAGCCAACGAGTCGGACAATAAGCACGATAATTTTACTGCTTAAATCAGGGGTGCTGTCTGCTATTGGCATATGGGCTAGCAATATCAGCTGCAGTTCAGTGCTGTGATTTCATCAGATAATGGTCCGACTCGTTGGCTGAACGGTCAGCGTACTGGCCTTCGGTTCAGAGGGTCCCGGGTTCGATTCCCGGCCATGTCGGGGATTTTAACCTTAATTGGTTATTTCTAATGGCACGGGGGCTGGGTGTATGTGTTGTCTTCATCATCACTTCATCCTCATCACAACGCGCAGGTTGCCTACGGGCATCAAATAGAAAGACCTGCACCTGGCGAGCCAAACCCGTCCTGGGATATCCCGGCACGAAAAGTCATACGACATTTCATTTCATCAGATAATGCAGCTGTTGTTTTGTACAAAGTTGTGAATCGCTATTCCTGTAATACCAAGGAAGTACATCTGGTCGAAGACAGCCTATGGCAGTGCTGCAATCACGCTTGTTCCCTTGCGTGTGAAGAACCTCTCTCCATTGGCCAAGTCACAGACGCTATTTTCAGATAATCACATCGTGCGGACGCGACGTTTTCCGTTCATAAAGTGGTCTGCCACCTCGTGGAATGCGAACATCTTGTGTTCCTTTAATGTGAGGAAACCATTTGCTTGGTGTGAAAATGGGAAACCACAGAAAACCATCTTCAGGGCTGCCGACAGCGGGGTTCGAACCAACAATCTCCCGAATATGAAACTGGTAAGTATCGTAAACATTTGCGGTCAACGATGATTTCTTGCACCTCTGCATTCGGGAGACGGGTCAGGGCTGGCCGCAACCATCGGCTGACCTGAGAAAGGTTTTCCGCGGTTTTCTATTCTCCTGCACTGAAACGAATGTCGGGACAGTCCCTAGTATAAGCCACGGCCGCCAACCTCTCCCCTTCTCAGTGCATCTCCTTCACTATAACAAGTCTCCCGGCCTCAGAGACAGCGTCGCCGTCTAAGGGGCCCGCCTCCCCCTTCAGGGGAGGAATGAAAACATTTAGTAGTAATAGTAGATTTGTTGCATACGGTACGTGAAGATGTTCGTTAGAACATATGATTCACATTTTTCCTATTCCTAGAATTTCCCTCTAATTTTTACGGAATCTTCTCTAAGGTCACGTGCAAAATTTCTTGAGACAAACAAAGAATTTTTCTTTTTGAACCTCTTTCTTCATCAGTCAACAAAAATATCTACTGTGAGACACGAAGAAGCTTTTTGTGCGATCTAGAACAGAACATATGTCTTGCTCTTCAAGACATCACGAAACTGATAGTATGGAAGAAGTGAACGCACGGCTTTGATCAGAGTGGCATTATTCTACGCGGATGCGATATCAGAGCTACATCGTTTTGACAGGTGTCTTAACAAGAGCAGAAAGTACGTAGGAATGTAGTTCAGGAAATGTAGAATCTAATGTACGGAATATAAAGTACTTTGAGAAGATAGTTCAATTTTTTAACTGTCAGCTAGTATATGCTACTCCTCTTATCAATGGCATGTGCTGCTCCACGCCTGAATAGTCACCATCTCAGCCTTCAGTCGATGAGGCCCCGGGTTCGATTCTCGGCCAGACCGGGGGATGTTAATCATAAACGGCTAATTTCCTCGGCTGGTGGACTGGGTGTTGGTATTGTTCCCAACATTCCTGCAACTCATACACCACACACAGCACTATCCTCCACCAAAGGAGCACGTATGCACGGCAGACCCATCTACCCTCAACGGAGGGTCTGCCTTATGAAGGCTGCAACAGGCTTATCATAGCCTCATGGAAATAATAATAATAATCATCATAGTAATAATAATAATAATAATAATAATTTCTTCTTACAGTTAGCTTTACGTCGCACCGACACAGATAGGTCTTATGGCGACAATGGGATAGGAAAGGGCTAGGTTTGGGATGGTGTGAAAATGAGAAACCACGGAAAGCCATCTTCAGGGCTGCCGACAGTGGGGTTCGAATCCACTATCTCCCGAATATGCAAGCTCACAGTTGCTGACCTCCAACCGCACGTATAACAATATTAGTAGTAGCAGTAGCAGCAGTATACAGTTAAATGAACTATTCATTCAAATTTTATGGAAGAATTCGGTTTAGTTATTTATTATTATTACTGTTGTTGTTGATGTTGTACAATTGACTTTACATCCAAACGACACATGTAGGCCTTATGGCGACAATGGGATATGAAAGGGCTAGGAGTGTGAAGGAACCGGCCGTGGTCTTAATTAGGGTACAAACCCAGCATTAGTTTTTGTGTGAAAATGGGAAACCACAGAGAACCACCTTCAGGGCTGCCGACAGTGGGGTTCGAACTCACTATCTTCCGAATAAAAGCTCACAGCTGCACGCCCCTAACCGCAAGGCCAACTCACTCGGTTTTAGTTATCTAGACTAAATACTTTATGTTGGTCTTGGAACTTCACGGAAACTGAAATCTGGTGAACTCTTCACGACATTGCGAAACATAACGACAACCTCAATAACAAGAAGACCGAGCTCGATAGCTGCAGTCGCTTAAGTGCGGCCAGTATCCAGTATTTGGGATATAGTGGGTTCGAGCCCCACCGTCGGCAGCCCTGAAGATGGATTTCCGTGGTTTCCCATTTTCACACCAGGCAAATGCTGGCGCTGTACCTTAATTAAGGCCACGGCTGCTTCCTTCCACTCCTAGCCCCTTCCCTGTCCCATCGTCGCCATAAGACCTATCTGTGTCGCAACGTAAAAGCAACTTGAAAAAAAAAATAACAGTAAGATCAAGTACAAGTATAAGAAGAACAGCACCGAGTGAGTTGGCTGCGCGATTTGGGTAGAGCAGCTGTTAGCTTTCATTCGGGACATTGTGGGTTCGAGCTCCATCATCGGCAGCCCTGAATATAGTTTAGCACGGTTTCCTCATTTTCACACCAGACAAATGCTTGGGCTATACATTAATTAAGACCACGGCTAATTTCTTCCCATCCTACCACATTCTTGTCCCATTGTCGCCGGAAACCTATCTGTGTTATTTCGTCGTTAGATCACTATCAAAAACAAAACAAAAAAAAAACGAGAGAGTGTCATGACCTCGAACTTTGACGTCTAAGAAACGATACTAATAATAATAATAATAATAATAATAATAATAATAATAATAATAATCACCCGGAGCAACAAGAACGAAAAGAGGATATATAACATAAACACCACGAACAAGAAAACATTTTTTACAATTTAATTTACGTAGCAACGACGCAGGTACATCTTACGGCGATGATGGGATAGGAGTGGGAAGGAAGCGGCCGTGGCAATAATTAAGGTACAGCCCCAGCATTTGCTTGGTATGAAAATGGGAAACTATGGAAAACAATCTTCATGTCTGCCGACAGTGGGATTCGAACCCACTCTCTCCCAAATGCAAGCTCACTGCTGCGCACCCCTAACCACACGACCAACTCGCCCGGTAACAAGTAAACAAAAGGAATAATTTGAACATATACAGGTTAATGTAAAAGTCCGTAGTTCCTCTCGAATTACGGTCCTCCCCTTTCCTCTCCATCACAATGGATAGAAAGAGTTACAGGAAATTGATTGACATATCTATTTGTTAATTTAATGTTACGGAGCAATTCTCTCAGCTTGTAGTATAATTGTGCGTGTTTCTCACTGGTGTGTTTTCATATCGGTCTGTTTAAACAGAGAGAGTTCACGGAAGGACAGGTGCAGTGAGACATAAACATCTGTCAAGATAGTGAGCTAAGCATCTACATACGACATTGTATAAAAAGAAAATTAATGGTATACAACTAGTGTGTAAAGCGGTAGTCACTTTAGTGTGCTTGGAATGGACGCGTTTGGAGATGATAGCATCAGATGAAAAACGTAACGTCTTCAAATTTCTTACAAAGTGGCTAAGAAAGGCAACACTTTGACGTCGACTTGGAGCATGGTGATATATACGAGTATATACGATGTGCTACTGTAGACATACAGATGCTGTCTATTAAATATATGTCCCAGCAAGTTTCATTGTTTTATTTCGCTTGAATACGAGGTCTGGGCTTGCAGACAGGTCATCATAGATCTAGATCCCTTCTTGGTTATCAAACGCAGTGTGCTCACTCGGACAAAGTGTTAAGATATATATAGTCCTGACGCTCAACACATACCCAAGCGGTGTCTTCTGATCTCAAAACTTGGCCCACCCTGGTAATAATGAGGGTAGTCAGTCTGCCCGCCCTAGTGATAATGAGGGTTGACAGTCGGCTCCTTTCCTCTGGACACAAGAGGCGCGTGTCGTTTAAAAGGCAAGTGAGCTCCGTCAAAAGCAAGGTTGTCATATTTTGCGTCGATTATTTAAACATGTTAACATAAAATTTATTATAAAGTCAAAATATAAATATAAAAACTTGATAATGAACCACAGCACAAACCAATATCGCAGAATAATTTGTTTCGTGCTTAACCCGTGCGGTGGTCGCAGATGTTGAAAGAAAGAAAGAAAGAAAGAAAGAAAAAACAGGAAGAAGGCATTGGCAAATAAACTCGAAAAAGACTAAACTTAAATTGATACGAAAGTAGGCCCATTAAAATATTAATTTTATGCTGCTAATATCAGTGTCTCGCTTTCAGTGAAGAAATGAAAAGTGCAACAATTTTTTACAATTTGTTTTACGTCGCACCGACACAGATAGGTGTTATGGCGACTATGGGCTAGGAAAGGTCTAGCAGTGGGAAGGAAGTGCCCGTGGCCTTAATTAAGGTACTTCCCCAGCATTTGCCTGGTGTGAAAATGGGAAACCACGGTGAACCATCTTCAGAGCTGCCGACAGTGGAGCTTGAAGTCATTATCTCTCTGATGCAAGCTCATAGCTACGCGCCCCTAACCACACGGCCAATTCGCCTGGCAAAGGAAAAGTAAAATCACGAACTAGGGACTGAGGGACTGGGATAATAATAATAATAATAATAATAATAATAATAATAATAATAATAATAATAATAATAATAATAATTGTACCGGGCGATACACCTCCACAATGCAAATTCTAATATTGCGCCAGTTTAAACTCCTCTACAGGAGAACGCCTGAACTTTAACAAACTATATTAATCCAATGGTTTCTCGAAAGATGTCACCACAGTAAATTTGGTAATTTTGCAGTGTCTGAACGGTGTCTATTTCGACTTGTGTTTGTTTCCTCCGGATCAAGAAATTTGGACGTTTTCTAACAGATGTCTCTACAAAAACTATAATAACGCACTCTGGTGTTAAGGAATGAACTGTCCTGAAGAAATTTAACATTCATAAGTTTTGTTTTTGCTAAATTTTGTTCTGTGGTTTGAGAGTTGGCAATGTTAATCCTTTCTTTCCGCCAGTTTTGAAATTAGCCAATCCCGAATTTCTTAAATTAATTTTCGGCCAATCGGGGCTTTCTTCCCCAACCTGCTCTGTAACTGTGTTCTGTAACCAATAAACTGCTGTGGGTGTGTCTCATCATTCATGAAAGGTCTCGAATGTTCCACGAGGATATATAAACTGCTGATTTTCTTGTCTCGGTGCCACTTCAGTAACATCTCTCCTAGTGTGATTATGTAGCAGGGGGCGGGAAGCGCCTCTTTCTTCGGGCAGCAGTTCATCCATAAGGTAATGGCCGTTTAATAACTTTATTTCTCGCTAGCTCAGCAGTTTAACCCTCGGGGCAGGTTCGAAACTTTTCTCATGTAACCTATCTTTAAAATTTAATAGACACTTGGTAAAACTTCGTCTCTTTAACTATAAATTGGGATAGAGAGTGCTAAACCCTCTCGAGCTCCCACTCCTATTGTTTTGAGGTGACTTTGTTTTCACAACCGTTTCTTCCTTTGTTAATGTAATAAAGTCTTCTTATACAAGTCACCTCTTTAGTATGGGATTAGCCCTTGTGTATGCGGCCTAGTGCCAAGTAGGTTTTAAAAGTGTATTAGGAGTGCAAGTTACGCCTCCAGTCAAGTTGGTATTTTGGGCCATGTAATTAACCTGCTTCTTTACTGAATAGGCCCAGTAGGTTGGGTATTTATTACCCCTGTTCTTGGTATGCCTTGAGGGCAGTTTGAAGTATAGTTTGTTGTGGCCTTTGATGGGCTTGAACCTTGAGAGCGGGTTTGCTCTTTCTTAAATTTGGTTTCTGTGTGCCTCGAGGAGGCTTAATATAGTAATCAGGAGCCAGTGCTCCTTGGCATGATTGGGGTTTTCTGCCCCTTTGTTTGAACTTGGTATATAGGTAAGGTTGGGCTTATAGCTCAAGGTTCGTGAGTGTCGGGCTCGAAGCCCAAATTTTGTAATGAACTAAAATTGTACTTTCTTAATTTGTTGTTCTGCTACTCGGTACCTGTTATATTCTGTTATTGTTTATCTTGAAAAGAAAATATAACCTTTGTTAAAGTTTTAAATTAACTTTAATTTCGTAAGTTGAGACCTATTCCCGCCCGCACCTTCTTTCACCTCTGCTGTTCCACAGATACCTCGGAACAACAACAACAACAACAACAATAATAATAATAATAATAATAATAATAATAATAATAATAATAATAATAATAATAATAATAATAACAATAATAATAATTGTCCGCCTCTGTGGTGTAGTGGTTAGTGTGATTAGCTTCCACCCCCGGAGGCCCGGGCTCGATTCGCGGCTCTGCCACGAAATTTGAAAAGTGGCACGAGGGCTGAAACGGGGTCCACTCAGCCTCGGAGGTCAACTGAGTAGAGGTGGGTTCGATTCCCACTTCAGCCATCCTGGAAGTGGTTTTCTGTGTTTTCCCTCTGCTCCTCCAGGCAAATGCCGGGATGGTACCTAACTTAAGGCCACGGCCACTTCCTTCCCTCTTCCTTGCCTATACTTTCCAATCTTCCCATCCCCCACCAAGGCCCCTGTTCAGCATAGCAGGTGAGACCGCCTGGGCGAGGTACTGGTCATTCTTCCCGGTAGTATCCCCCGACCAAATGTCTCACGCTCCAGGACACTGCCCTTGAGGTGGTAGAGGTAGGATCCCTCTGAGTCAGAGGGAAAAACCAACCTTGGAGGGTAAGCAGATTAATAATAATAATAATAATAATAATAATAATAATAATAATAATAATAATATTAATAATAATAATAATCGAAGTATGTAGTTCGGACAAAAAATAGCCAGCAAACTTAGCTACTTTTAAAACAAATGCAGTATTTACCTTACCTCTATTCGTCGTCCTCGTCATTGTCTGCTAGGTGAATTACAAATCGATCTTGGTTGCTATCCATGTCGTGTTTCATGTACTTCTTTTCTGTCTTAATGGTGATTCGAACACAAGCAGACCATCTCTCAGGACCAATCGTTCCAGCTCCTTCACGAAGAAGTTGACACACGCTAGCACTCAAAGTTGGCGTAACATTATTTTTCCTAACATACGTCTTCAGCTGAAACCAGATAATTTCTATGAGGTTTAAAATACAGTGATATGGAGGGAGTCGCAAAACTTCGTGTCCACGTGATGCTGCGATCTCGTCTACAGCATACCTTTTACTGATATTGGCTGATTTGATTTCCTGCAACATAACTGCCTTGACGGGTACAGGTTTTGGCACGGGAATGTTATTGTACTCCATAAACTTAATAATGTCCTTAATATTAGTGTTCATGGAAGGAAACCTAATCAGCTGCCGCGAATGATAGCTTGCGTTGTCCATCACGATTACACATTTTCGGTTACGTGGTAGGTTCTCTAGAAGATGAGACCTAAACCAGTTTTCGAAAACTTGAGCTGTCATTTCGTCATGGCTATCAGTTTTGCAGTCTCCAATGTTTTTAGCCGATAAATAAAGGCAATTCTCAACCCAGCCCTCACTGCCTCTAGCATGCAATACCATAATACGCTTGCCTCGCGATATTGGTGCTTTCAGTATGCAATTACAAGTTCCATCATCCCACCCTTTCTTCACAATGTCATGAGTATCGTACCAAGTTTCATTTAGATAGACAACTCTGCATCCCTCGGAACGCAACTTCCGGAGACGGTCTATGAACTTATATCGCCAAGCTACTATTCTAGCAGATTCCATTACAATGTGTTTTTTCTTCAGAATACGGAAGCAAAACCCAAGTTTTTCAACAGCTGTCGTAGAGTAGTTTTTTCATAAGGAAAGCCACACACATTTTTCAAATGTTTAAACAGTTCCTGTACGGTTGGTGACTTACCTTTAGTAAATAATGTATATACTTCGCGTCTCACCAAGTCACAGCAAAAAATCATCAATTTTATTAAAGATAACCCTATTATTACCACACTTTTTCGGAGTTGTAGGTCCCCGCTTTACTATTTTACTTACAGTTTTCCTGTTAAGTTTCAACATTTTAGCTGTCTCAGAAATATAACCCTTGCGAACGTTGTTCTTCATAACGTATTTGTATGCGTTACATACCAGCCGTTGACTTTGCTTACTTAGTTTTAGTCGCCTTTCTTTTCTCCGCGGAACGACTACTACCCGGCTGAGTATCACTCGCGGGCGCGGAACCACTGCTGCTCGGCTGAATATCAATCGTGGGCACGGAACCACTGCTACCCGGCTGAGTATCACTCGCGGATACGGAACCACTGCTGCTCGGCTGAATATCACTCGCGGGCGCGGAACCACTGCTGCTCGGCTGAGTATCACTCGCTGACACGGAACCAGTCCTACTCGGTCGAATATCACTATTACCGGTGCTCGGTTGAGGATCGTTTGCCTGCACTGGCAGATTTAATTCAGGATTTTCTGATGCGATAATTTCCAGGTGTGATTCCCACGGCCTCCACATTACTGCGTGAAGCGAAGTGAAAAACAACACACTTCACAAATATTAATTAACGAAGCAAAGAAATAATCCAAAACTTCCAAACAGCGAACAAAGCAAGTGTGAATTGTCTGAGCTGAAAAGAGAGACTGACGTCTATTTAACAAGAGGTGCATTGGCAACAGAGCTGTGGGGATTTCTGAAGGGGAATGCAAGCTTCCATTTTAAAGACCACTGCCGTCATAAATCACCCCCTACTAGGCAAGTGAGTGGCCAGGGAGATCAAACGTTTGCCGAACTCTTTGAATGCCGTTGGGTACGCGTAGCCCGTCTCAGCTATACTATGCTATTTCTCCCTAGTGGGTGTATTGGATACGTCTTTGAAATAGGTAGGCCTACTCTAGACCATAAGTGGGTAATAAGAGAGTCCAAGTCCTTGAGCTAACGACATATGCGCGGGAAGAGCCAAGACCAGCTGACTTCTAATAGTTTGTGCTGTAAAGACAAGATGGCGATATGCGGAGTCAAGGCGTAAGCAAAGCCACAGCAATGTACCTGGCTGAGTATTTTATATTTCCAGAGTACAATCGTGCAGTTCGTTTGTCGTTCATTGTTTATGCTGTATTCCTAAAGAAGCTTTTATGCCGTCCTACAGTATTTCTATGAGTACCGGAGTAATCAAAGGGGTATTAAGTTGTCACATGTCAAGGTAATTCATTTTGTTTCCTACGAATAACGTAATGTAATCGATATAGGCTAATTACACATATGTACATGATGACTGTAAACAAAATAATTTATTCTGTTTCCTCACCGTAATCTAATGCATTGAACAAAATGAGAAATTAGAATGATTTCTGATGGTTTGGTCAGCTTCCGCTTCGAACGCTAGCGCTGTGCCACGTCCGAGGAGCCATCTGGTGACGAATGAACGTACCATTTCCACTTCTCTTTTAACGTATAAATTTCAAGAAGTCATTGTTTAAGAAGCCTTTCTTGTGGGCAGTCGAGATTTTCTTCTGATGACACAGAGCACAGTTCTCTGTGAAACGTAAAAAATTTCACGTTATTTTCTTGACACGGCATTAGCCCAAAAGCCTATTCAGTATCATGTCTATAAGTAAGGGCCGTGAAAGCATCAATGGCTACAATAAAATTGTTAAAAGCTTAAATCTGTTTAGGTATGCGCCTCTTCACTAGCTGTAACCGAGACCCGTGCAAGGAGCTTCTAGGCTGTATTTTCGGCCAGAGCGCCTGAGCTGGGGCGCTGTTCAATGAACCGAATTGTGCCCGCCTTTGCTATAGAGCATAAATTGGGCAGCCGTAAGTGTTCCAGAGAGCCGAAGTTCTAGTCACGGTTCAGACAACGATCAGTCATTTTTTGACTTTCACTTCAGATAAATGGTGCGTTTTCGTTTGGCAGTTGGGTCGATACCCAATCTACGAGTTTCTAATCCTCTGAGAAGCTTCATTTTTCTTTACTTTTTTCATTTATTTGAGCAACACTTTATTTTGAATCGAAGAACAATCTATTATAATTATATTAAACACAAAGAGCTAATGACAGCACATGCACCCCTGACTCAGGGTCGAACACGAACCAACAGCCAAGCACGAACTCAGTTGGAAGGCCATCCGAGCTACTCCGGTGACAAATGATGCTGTACTGTAGTTTATAGGATGGAAGAGAACTACCAAAAAACGTCCGGAGGATGTTGACTGAGAATTTTCATATAAGGAACCCATTGTCTTTGATAACTCATTAATTAGTAACTGTCCTTCTTTCTTCCTTTATTTCTTCCTTCCTTTTTCTTTAAACTCGACTACCTTTGTGTTTGTTAACAATGATTTTTTTTTCGAACTAAACTACTTTTCATACATTTATTCGGCACATTATCATTTTACTAATGACCGTGGTACTTGCTGTTGAGTGTAATGTTTGTATTGCAGTTCGCAATCTCGACGCAGTGGAGCTCGAACACTTCCATTGCATGTCGCTGCACCATACACGAACCTATCCATATCACTACTAGCTACGTATTCACAGGAAAATCAAACCTGAGAGAGGAATGAGCGCTATGTTCGTATTGTCATGCATGCCAACTGAAGCTTCTCAGAAAACAAGAACTAGATTTATGAAATGAAGTAAGTCCTATTATCATACCCTAACAATTCGTGTTAAAATGACAGCTGATGTACCAAGTTCGATTTCCCGCTCTGTCATTGGCCATCTGTCATCGGACGGATTCATTTTCCTGAGGATATCGTACACCCATATTGGGCTAATCCTAGGGTAATACCATATTTTGAGTCCATATGGAGCTTAGCTCTGACTACTAACATGTAACAAAACACCCTAAAGTGTAGAACAGGTCTTTGAAATTAAAACGCTACCGGCCGCAGAGACTCTTAGTGAGGGAGCTCCTCCCGGATGACATAGCTAGTGACCTCGTGGTACAGGCTTTTTCCGGAAATGTCATTAGTAGACCGAAGATTTTCGTATAAGTCAATGTTTTTAGTTAAGCATCATCAAAAGAAATATTATCAAATAAGAATAATTCTATTTTGCATATTTTAAGGCTTTCGGGGAAAACAAGTACATTCATTTTATTATGCATATAATGGCCTATTTTGCCATTTTTTCATACGAATGTTTAATTTAGCAAATGCATTATTTCATTTTAAGTTCTTCTTGCTTATACCCTTCTGTGATTGGTCCTTAATTTACTTGTTTTCAATCTAAATAACTGTAAAATTGCTGAAGAAGGCTAGGACCAACAGTCTTTACTTTGATACAATTAAGGTATTATTATTATTTTTTTTTTTGCTATTTGCTTTACGTCGCACCGACACAGATAGGTCTTATGGCGACGATGGGACAGGGAAGGGCTAGGAATGGGAAGTAAGCGGCCGTGGTCTTAATTAAGGTACAGCCCCAGCATTTGCCTGGTGTGAAAATGGGAAACCACGGAAAACCATCTTCAGGGCTGCCGACAGTGGGGTTCGAACCTACTATCTTCCGAATTCTGGGTATTATTTATGTTCAGTTCTTGGTTTTACAACAAATCTGGAAAAGTTGAATTTATAAAATTAAAAATACGTTTGAAACCAGAAGTAATGAAGATGACTGGTAACATTACATTCATAACTTTTTATTGTAATATATTTTTTCATGCTCAATCTTAGTAAATTTATGAATCTGATGAGAGCATTTCCTTAGATATATAATATCCTTCCGTCCGTGCACTGCATTTAAGGAGTCAAGTAATATGGTTTGCAGGAGAGTCTAGTTTTTATGGCAGTATGTGTTTGGCCGTGCCCATGGCAATACGGTGCGTGAAGTTGCTAGATTTGTTAGTGTATTGCAGCAGATTGTCCAGCGTGTCTATAAGCAGTGGTGTACTACAGGTGGCCACGACAGACGACGTCAAAACTGTGGTCGGGAAAAGATGCTGACTGAGAGGGACCAGAGACGCGTTTCACGGTTTGTGAATCAGAATGGCTTTCAGACCCGGAAGGAATTGCTGCAGGCAGTGAATGAAGGTCCATCCCAACCTGTTACAGAGAGAACTGTATGCAATGGACATTTGGAGTCGGTCACATTGCAAGATGCCATTGCTCCTACAGGCACATGAAGCTACGTGTCTTCAATGGCCTAGAAATCATCGAACGTGGACAGCAGCTGACTGGTGGAACGTAATGTGGCCTGAAAAATCATGTTTCTGTATGTATTCCAATGACCTACGTCATCGAGTGCACCGAAGGCCAAGTGAAGCATTTAATCCTGGATGTATGCAAGGTCAGGTTCAAGCCAGAGGTGCGTCTGTGATGTTTCGGGGCTGTTTTTCGTTTCATGGATTGGGCTTGCTCACTGAGGTGACCAGTAACGTGAACCAACATGTTTATTTAAACTTTCTGGACGATCAGGCGTTGCCCTTAAGTCAACATCTACATGATGAGAATGGTATAGATACCCCAAAATTCCAAGATGACAACAGCAAAGTTGATCGGGCTGGACGCATATGTGACTGGTTTCATGAACCTTCCCCCACACTTTTACATCTTGATTGGCCTACAAAACCACCTCACATGAACGCTATTGAAAATCTGTGGAACGGGCGAGTTGGCCGTGCAGTTGGGAGCGCACATCTGTGAGCTTGCATCCGAGAGATAGTAGGTTCGAATCCCACCGTTGGCAGCTCTGAAGATATTTTTCCGTGGTTTCCCATATTCATACCAGGCAAATGTTGGGGGTTACCTTAATTAAGTCAAGAGCCACTACATTCCCAATATAAAACTTCCCCATCTTTCCGTCACCGAAAACCTTCGATGTATTAGTACGACGTTGAACCAGTAGCAGAAAGAAAAGTCCTTACCCCCAAGTTTTCCCTAGCCAGAGTATCCTAACACTGCTCTTTTGTCGGAAATTACCCAGAACAAATCTTGCTGCTTTCCTCTGTATCTTTTCCAGTTCTCGTATCAAGTAATCCTGGCGTTGGTCCCGTGCACTGGAACGATACTCTAATTGGGGTCTTCCCAGCAACTTTTACGCGGATTAATACGTATTTTCCCTCACATTTGCGCGGTTGTCATTTGTCCCGGAAAACATGACTCTCATAGTACATGGACACAGTACGAGATGGCGGTGCGTTGTTCAGGTACCTCGCACAGGGCGTCAAGCTCCGCGCAGA
The DNA here is from genome assembly GCF_040414725.1 of Anabrus simplex. Classification (NCBI taxonomy): domain Eukaryota; kingdom Metazoa; phylum Arthropoda; class Insecta; order Orthoptera; family Tettigoniidae; genus Anabrus; species Anabrus simplex. The sequence goes on along the minus strand of NC_090266.1, from coordinate 824,230,032 downwards.
ATGGATGTGACGAGCCGAGAACAGCGTGCGTACGGCGGTTCGCTGGGGTCACAAAGCCAAAGAATGTCATAGAGAGCTCGTGGAAGGAATGGGGAATAATGCCATTCCATACCAATCCGCTTTGAGATGGGCAGCAGTATGCGGGATCTATCAGACAAACGGAAATATAGATGGGAGTGGAGAGCGTAAGGTGTCCAGAGGCCCAGAGGATTCGTTGCTTTTTGACAACGCGTCATCTCGTAATCTGCAGGCCTTCAGGCTGAGGAACTGAGGGCTGAAGCATCATGGTTGGTGGGGGTATGTCATTGTATTAGGCAACTAGGTAAATGAAAACAGCAAATCAGAAGGCACATGCTTTGTTACCCGTCTTCGGAGCTCATGAAATGTTCCAACAAATACAAACAATTTTTTCTCATTATCCTACTTAGAAATTCGAAGATGTTAGCATAATTAAGGGTATCATGAAGAGGTGCATCGGTCAAATCCATAGATGTTGATATGAACAAACTATCCATCGTGATATAATGTGATGCCCCTCCCATATCTGTGATTTACATGACCTTTCCTGATATTCCAGATTTATTGAGGATAACAGTTTATCACTGCATTTGCTTTTAACTACGTCTGAGTTCGAGATATCCGTATATGAGTGCGATCATGTAGTGGCCGCTTCGCTAGATATCTGATTGTTGAAGGTGATGATGATATTTTTCAAGATGGAAATGCGTTTTAATTGTTGTTATCGGTTGTGTCATCAGTCCGTGGACTGGTTTGATACAGCTCGCCATGCTGCCCTACCCTGTGCTATTCTTTTCATTTCTACATGACTACTGCATTCTACGTTTAGCCTACTCTGCTTGTCATATCCATGCCTTGGTATACTCCCAAACTTCCCTCATAAACTAACTGGGAAATTCCGATGCGTGCTGGCCTATGGTCACAGGGATCCCGGGTTCGATTCCCGACAGGGTCGGGAATTTTAACCTTAATTTCATCCTCATCACGACGCGCAGGTCGCCTCCGGGAGTCAAATCAAAAGACCTGTATCTGGCGAGCCAAACTTGTTCTTGGACACTCCCGGCACTAAAAGCCATACGCCATTTCATTTTTCCATGTGTCTCAAGGTGTTCCCTATCAATCTATCTCTTTTTTTATTCAAATACGCCCAGTCTTTCTTCTATGACAAATTCCATTCAGTATCTCTCCATTTGTGATCCGATCTACCTTTCAAACCTTTAGCATTCTTCTGTAATACCATATTTTCGAAAAGTGTCTGTTCTACTGTAGTTTTATTTTCACTACTTGTTGCCGATCAATGTTAAATTATTTTCTAGAACGGAAATATAAAAATGTATGTTCTATGATTTCATAAATCTGAATCTTTACTTATTTATATATATATATAAATAATAATAATATATATATTTATTTATTTATTTGTACTTCCTAAAATGACAGGCTGCCTAAATCTGACAAAGTACACCATAACACTTGAATATTGAATGTATTTTTAACCATGAAGAGTTTCATCATCATCATCATCATCTGTTTACCCTCCAGGTTCGGTTTTTCCCTCGGACTTAGCGAGGGATCCCACCTCTACCGCCTCAAGGGCAATGTCCTGGAGCTTCAGACTCTTGGTCGGGGGATACAACTGGGGAGTATGACCAGTACTTCGCCCAGGCGGCCTCACCTGCTATGCTGAACAGGGGCCTTGTGGAGGGATGGGAAGATTGGAAGGGATAGGCAAGGAAGGGGGAAGGAAGCGGCCGTGGCCTTAAGATAGGTACCATCCCGGCATTTGCCTGGAGGAGAAGTGGGAAACCACGGAAAACCACTTCCAGGATGGCTGAGGTGGGAATCGAACCCACCTCTACTCAGTTGACCTCCCGAGGCTGAGTGGACCCCGTTCCAGCCCTCGTACCACTTTTCAAATTTCGTGGCAGAGCCGGGAATCGAACCCGGACCTCCGGGGGTGACAGCTAATCACGCTAACCACTACACCACAGAGGCGGCCACCATGAAGAGTTTTCTGGAGTTAATCCTTCTCGTATGCACTACCTTCGAGATGATTTCTAACAGTTTGGGCGGAGCCTTTAATGGCCAAGACGGCTGAATCACAGTACAGTAACAGTACCATCAACAATGTGTACCTCGTAACCTTTTTGGGAGAATGCTGCTGCAATTCTAGATCTTATTCTGCTGTGCTTAACATTTCTAAGCAAGTCCCCCTGTGGACATGAACCAAGAACACGCTGTCTTGCGTACAATGTGTGAATCCTACAAAAAGTTTATTTATATGGACACTTCAATATGGTGGAGCCACTATTACTCTGTCAGCTAATAATATAATATTTCCGAAAGTAACATTTAAAAAGATTATGTACAGTTTGCTAAGAAACCATGCACACAGTTTTGAAAAACTCAACTAGGAATTTTGATATGGCTGCTCTTGCTCCGATGAAAAGTCCTACAAACCTTATAGAGGAGATGTATGATTCTTTGAAATAGCTGATGGTTGGTTCATAGATGGCTCGCTTCTCCGCGCCTCCCTCTGCGGGCTGACTTGAGTCGACCTCACATGTAATGGTGGAGTCCAGAATATATGCAAAGTCCTTTTTTCAATTGCGATTATATCTATTCTCAGTTGCTTCCACCGTTAATATCATATGCCACCTCTTCATGTACCTCGTAAACTTTCTGGGAGAATGCTGCTGCAATTCTAGATCTTATTCTGGTCTGCTTAACATTCCTAAGCGAGTACCCCCGTGGACATGAACCAAGAACATGCTGTCTTGAGTACAATATGTGAATCCTACTAAAAGTGTATTTTATATGGACACTTAAATATGGCGAAACCACTATCACTCTGTCAGCTAACAGAATATTTCCGAAATTGACATTTAAAAATATTATGTACAATTTTCTAAGAAACCATAAGAGCTAGAGCAAACAAACTCAGTATACTTCCAAATAACCCAAAAGTTACACGGAGGACTTGCAAGAAAGTATTCGCCCGTAAAATATAAGACATTTTAAGGGAAGAATATTTCCTTCCTGAAAGCTCATTGTAATGGTGTAAATACTTTCTAATAATATACACACTTCTAAGTCTTTAATTTGTTTACCGGTGTTATTAACTTGCCCAAAAAGAATTGCGACTCATATGGTAATATCTCCTTTGGAAACTTCATGTACATTTGTAACACAGATTTGAATTTCTAAGATGTAATTTCTTGCTATTTACATCCCTGTTGATGGACTGAGGAAGATAGATAGTTGATATTACGCATGCATTTGGTAGTCTTGGAACGAACAGCTTCTTCGATACAAACATACAAAACGAACCATAATATGCGCAGGTGCCCTTTATGAACCTACAAAGTGAACTTTAATACGTGAAAGTGCCCTTAAACATCCCATTAGCTTAAAATTATGAGAGTCTATGTGTTTCTTGATGAAAAGAGTTAATGGCTTGTGTTTCCGTGACGTCGAAACCCTACTTGCTCTCCAGTCTGGAAGCTGTCTCCCTCCTGTATTCAGAATGCGTAAACATTTCTGCTCAGCGTGTCATTGACTCTTGTCAGCTTGTTTGTTAATATTTTGCGTCTTTTCTTTCAAAGCCAAAGGTCACTTTGTCTTGGCACCGTCTTGAATACTAATGTTCCGAGTAAGAATGGTATCGCATTTATTATTAATCGTGCTGCTGATACAGAGTTTTCTTCAAGTATTCTCTTTCTATAAAGGGTTTGGATGTAGCGAGCCTTCCCTTTGAAGTAATAATATTCAGTATATAAAATATCGAACAGTATCTATTTTAGATAATAATAGTATAGCTTTCGGGCTTATAGGGGCTGCCTGGCCGAGGTGGTAAAGGCATGCTCGGTTCGCCCAGAAGGACGTGGGTTCGAATCCCTGTCAGGAAGTCGTACGATTTAAGAAACGCGATTTCCACTTCCGGAGGTGCATATGGCCCTGAGGTTCACTCAGCCTACACCAAAAGTGAGTACCAGGTTAATTACTGGGGGGCAAAGGCGGCGGGGCGTAGAGCTAACCACTCTACCTCATCACGTGCCGAGGTTAATAATGGTGGAAGCCTTTACCTTCCACTCCTCCAAGGGCCTTCATGGCCTGTACGGAGGTGACTCCTTTTTTTTTTTTGCTTTTTCGTGCTTATGCCGTGTCAAGAAAGCAAGGTGAAATTCTTTACATTTAGCAGAGACCTTTGCTCCGCGGCTTCAGAAGAAACTTTCGTCTGTTCACCAAGATAATGAGTAATGACGGTTTGAATCCTATGGCGGCGATGGGATAGGAAAGGCCTAGGGGTGGGAAGGAAGTGGCCGTAACCTTAATTAAGGTACAGCCCAAGGATTTGCCTGGTGTGAACACGGTAAACCACGGAAAACTGTCTTCAGGGCTGCCAACAGTGGGGTTCGAACCCACTATCTCCCGGATGCGAGCTCACAGCTGAGCACGACCAACTCGCCCGGTCATACTACTTTTAGTTAGCAATGCCACCGGGATATCTCACATTTGCAATGTGTCTATTAATAAAAAGAAGGAGAAGAGAAAGAAGGAGAAGGATATAACAACCCATGGTGCAACACTCTCGAAGGGCCACGGCCTACCAAGCGACCGCTGGTCAGCCCGAAGGCCTATAGATTATGAGGTGTCGTGTGGTCGGCACGACGAATTCTCTTGGCCGTTATTTTTGGCTTTCTAGTCTGGCTCCATGGCTAAATGGTTAGCGTGCTGGCCTTTGGTCACAGGGGTCCCGGCTTCGATTTCCGGCAGGGTCGGGAATTTTAACCATAATTGGTTAATTTCACTGGCACGGGGGCTGGGTATGTGTGCCGTCTTCATCATCATTTCATCTTCATCACGACGCGCAAGTCGCCTTCAGGAGTCAAATCAAAAGACCTGCATCTGGCGAGCCGAACTTGTCCTCGGACACTCCCGGCACTAAGGGACATACGCTATTTTTTGGTTTTCTAGACCGGGGCCGCTATCTCGCCGTCAGATAGCTCTTCAACTGTAATTACGTAGGCTGAGTGGACCTCGAACCGGCCGTCAGATTCAGGTAAAAATCCCTGATCTGACCGGAAAACGCACTCGGTTTCTACGCGTAAGAGGCAGGCACCGCGGGACCGGCAATAATAATATGGAAAGTGGAATTTTAAGATACTGTAATTACTTACAGCACTCAACTTCTACCCACACAAAGACATACTGTACCATCACAAAGCTCTTTCAATGCATGTACAACAGCTACTCATACTCACGAGATTACTGCACTGCCTCACGCAGGCGAGTAAATATATCTATCGCCTGATTCTTGAATGATATAAATTCTTTCGTGAATGACGTCGACTTTTGAACGGTAGGCCCATAATTGAACACGGTGTTTGAATGGCGGCCCATGAACTGAGCGTAATGCACTCATCTTAGTATTATTATTGAAATAAATACGATAATAAACTTAGTATAAAATAAAATATTGTAACGTGTTATTGGGGTGGTAAATAAACACACAACTTATAGGTTTATTAACTAACTAGGATTTATTTACACAGGCACACAATCCCGCTTGCTGGCACTTTCCCTCTCTGTTCTCACTGTGCATTCACTATGACAATGACAAGCTAGAACAACTAAATTTCACACACTTATGCAACTGTCACTTTGAAAATAGGTCACGATTAAACTCACTGTAAGGCCGATGACCTACATGTTAGAATCTTTTAAACAACAAGCAGCAAGCATCATCAAGCAAACTCACTGTGCACCATTAGCGGCCGCACAGTTCACAGTTTACGAACACGTAACGCATTCCTACAAGTTTGTACGTGGTACACAGTCCACAAACTCACGGCTATCTTCGATCACTGTCCCTCGTCGCCGTCAGGACGCACAAGCAAATGGCACTCAGTGTGCACTGCCCACCGGTTGATCCATTATTCCACAACAGCACTCCCAGTGCTCCACAGCAGTACACTCACAGCACTGTCTCCCTGACTGAATCATAAGTAGAACTGAGCCCACCCTGAACCGTCTTGAGCTCGTCCGGTCTGCCTTACATAGGCAGGCCGGCGCCTCCAGATACTTCTTGAAAGTAGAAGCGTTTGAAAACCTCAGCAATCAGGAAGCTCTGGATTCCTCTCGCGCCGTCAAAGAGGCCTACGATGAGATCACCGAGCGACGACCGTAGTGCTAGCGGAGAGGGCTTGTCTTGAGCACTTGGCTCTTATCTGCTTCCTGGTGAGAGGGTGGGGCCCTGACTCAGTGATCTCACTTGCGGCTGGAGCCAGGCTCACTTACTCTTCCCAAGGCCTTACAATGCTATGGTGGACGCCGTCACAATATTGTGCATCACAAGGCCGAACTTGTTTGACGTATTCGCTTCGAAATTAATTTTTGTAAAACCTTAGTTTCGACACAGCCCACCTGGTGGCCATTATCGTTCAGGCATTATGTCTGTATGGTCTCACTCCGTGGTTAGCCGGATCGTGTCCCGTTGGTGGAAAACATTTTCAACATCAGAATGTTGGCCGGCGGGGCACACAATTTCTAATAAGAAGATTGCGTGCCAAAACCATGGATTCAATTCCAAACCTCTCCGCAGTGTAAGGGCATATAACGCTGCTGGTGATTCATTCGTAGGCTGAGGGATATTAAACCTTGAGTGGACACCTGTGTGTTATTCTACCGGAGTAGGTTATGTGCCGACACCGGGTTTCATCATCTCCCTTCCTCACACCCAGACACGCAGGTCGCCCATGGGAATCAAATAGGTCCTTTTCCTTGTTTCATTGGCCTGTACACACCCCTACAGTTTGTACCTATACTTTTGAATCACTCTGTATAAGTAATTAAGTGTTACCAAAATAATCGCGCTCTATGTAATTAAACGTGGCTCGAAGAGTGTTGGTAATGGGATGAGCGTGTCATCTGTCGGTCCAATCAGTTTTAGAAGTGAACTGAACGTCTACCTACAGGCAATTTTAATACTTGACAGCAAGTTGAAGGTAATTAATATTTTAGTCACCCAGATAAGCTGAGTGTAGTCACCCCTAACCGCGGTCATAAATCTCCAGGGATTACATATTCAGGGCATGCCTGGAATATCAATTAGCGTATGCACGGCGGGGCCTTGGCACGACCTTGCCAGTCGAGAATGACCTCAAGCTCTTTGTTCACTCTAAATATAGCGACCACATGTTCAGCTTGTGGTAGGGAGTTCCTTCAAAGATGATAAATTGCCAGTATAGGTAGACAGCGTAATGAGGCAAGGACGTTGGGGTCGAAAGTACTCCAGTCCTAAGCAAGCACGTCTTTATTGTACAGGAAAACAATCTGAAGGCGTCGTTCTCCACGCCACTGTTAAAAAATGTATTGTTTTCCAGTATATTAAAGAACTCTTGTAGGACAAAATTTCGCCACCGCGGCGTCTTCAAATATCTATAGTAGTGGTTCCCCAAGTGCTCTCGTGGATCCCCAGGGATCTCCCCAACAGTTACCAGGGGATCCATCCTGTAAATAAAAAATACATTAATACTGCAGTTTTACTCGATACAACTGTACACTACAGTACGCAATTTTGCTGGAGAATGTTAGTAAATCGGCCGGGGTAGAGGACTAGGTCTGACTCTTGATCGAGTTAGCCTTCAAGTGTTCTGAACAAAAAGCACGATTCACTGTTTTCTTTTTCTATTAAAGTTGTCAAATTTTTCGAAAATGCCCGGCTCGATGGATTAATGTTTAGCGCGCTGGTTTCTGGTTACAGGGGTTACGGGTTCTATTCCCAGCAGGGTGGGAATTTTAACCATAATTGGTTAAATTCTCTAGAACGGGGGCTGGGTGTATGTCGTCATCAGCATCATTCCATCCTCATACCGACGCGAAGGTCAACTACGGGCGTCAAATCAAAAGACCTGCATCTGGCGAGACGAACTTTTCCTCGGACACCTCCGGCACTAAAAGCCATACGCCATTTCATATTTTTTGTTGAAAATTCGTATCTGGTGAGGAGGGAAAGTGACGATTGACTGACTGTAGGTATTTTAATTCTGCTTGGTGTGTGTCGATGTTGTAGTGCATTTCTCTCGAGACCAACGGTGTAAGTTACTGTATGTTCTGAGACTTAAATGTGGTTTGGAATGATTTTTAGTCAACAATATCTTCTCTTACGTAAATTTGCAACGTGTTTTAGGACAGTGAAATTTCAATTCCTCCAGTGTTGTTTACGCGTTCTACTTCTGCTACTTTGATTCAGAGGTCAGTTTTAATATTCATTTAACACGAGTGTTCTCGTGCCATTTATTTGTGTGTGTTAAATAGTATGTTCATCATAATATTAATTACGAACATAATAATGTTAATTTAATGTTACGACAATAGGCCTAATTGAATATTAGGACAATATAGGTGACAATTATTCTACAAATTCAGGAACCAGTCGATCACCGCGCCATGTGTCACTCTCTGTGCTGATGATTGAATGATCTGGTAAAAAACAACAATAAACAAAAACATGATGAATCAAATTTATGATTTTGGATTTACTAATATAAACAACAACGTTGCCCTGGACGTATTTTGTGTGCTATGTAACAGATAAATTTCAATACAATACACACACAGAGAATTCTTTATGGCTGTATTCATTTGAGAATCCGATAATTTTTTCAAGTACAAAGGGATTCACATCTATAGCAATTGAAGGACATTAAATTATAATAATAATAATAATAATAATAATAATAATAATAATAATAATAATAATAATAATAATAATAATAATAATAATAATAATAATAATAATAATAATAATAATAATAATTATTATTATTATTACTAGCAGTTTCCCGCTGGCTCCGCCCGCAATGTACAAAGTATGGTGTTGTTCGTTACTATCCTCATGGATGTATTTGCAAAGTTTCGAGTTAATGAAATAAAGCACATGATCTGCTGTGGTAATAGAATGTAATATTATGTCAACAAAACACTCGAAAATTACATCACACAAAGAAATTGAATTAAACGTTCCTTGGAACAAAACTACGCGGAAAACTGTTAAAACGTCCTTCAAAGATCTTCGTCATGGAGACAAATATACTCCTAACTTTTCTCAAAATCTACCAATTTAAGTAGTTATTACCTCAAAAGAAAGCTTTTGATCCACAGAGTAGACCAAAACGAACTGCGTAACTCAATTAGAACAAAAGATATTGCTTCAATGAGAACAAATGTTGAACAAATGAGACGTCAAATTGAATGTGCACGCATAACTTTCCTCAGAATCAACCAATTTGAATAGTTAAGAGCCAAAATGGAAGAGCTTGATCCACTGAGTGTTCTTAGGCCAAAGCGAACTCCGTACCTCAATTAGAACCGAAGATCTTCGTCATGGAGACAAATATACTCATAACTTTTCTCAAAATTACCTCAAAAGAGAGCGCTCGAGCGCTTCAATGAAACAAAAATTTGAAAAAATCAAATAATTTGAGGAAGGTGGAAGTTAAGTGATTTATAGTACCTGGTGACAAATCTGTGCATGAATACCTTTCATTTAAAAACAAATGAAGGAAATCGACCGGGTAGAAAGGCCGGTCTGACTGACTTTAGTTTTCATATTTTTTTTAATATATAGATTATTATTATTATTATTATTATTATTATTATTATTATTATTATTATTATTATTATTATTATTATCTCTTACAGGGTTGCTGTTTTATTTGTTTTTAATTCGTCTCTTCCAGGGAATATAATTAAAGAGAGAGGCAGGGGACGTCGGGAGAACAGACTGCTCGCAGTGCATTGCACTGTGAGGCTGTAGCGGCGTGGGCGAGTGTTCATTTTCGTTATGGTAGGCTTAAATTATTAGTTAAGTGTTAATAATGAATAAAGGTGAAAACTAATGTAGATTTTACCATTCAAAAAAAAAAAATAATGTCCATCGTTCTCGGTACAAACGTTGAATCAATGTAAACATTTCTGAAACACTCGTATCTTCGCCACTGAAATTTCACGTATCACTGGTATGGCTCCATCGATCAGGACTTCAAGAGTACGTGTATTGTTCTTTTACATTTTATTTTTAATGTTATCCACAAATAAGAAACACAGAGATTCGAACCCCACTACCGACAGCCCAGAAGATGGTTTTCTGCGGCTCCTTATTTTCACACCAGGCAAATGCTGGGGCTGTCCCTGAATTATGGCCACGGTTGCTTCCTCCCCCAACCCCACCCCCACCCCCCAGCTGGGCTGAGTGGCTCAGACGTTCGAGGCTCTGGCCCTCTGACCTCAATTTAGCACGTTCGATCCTGGCTCAGTCCGGTGGTATTTGAAGTGCTCAAATTCGTCAGGCTCGTATCGGTAGATTTTCTGGCATGTAAGAGAATCCCTGCGGGGCAAAATTCCGGCATCTCACCGTCTTAGAAAACCACCAATAGTACTTAGCGAGACGTAAAACAATAACATTATTATTATTATTATTATTATTATTATTATTATTATTGATCCGGGATATATGAAGAACGCAGAGGTGATGGAAGAAGGTGCGGGCTTGAATGGGTCTAACTACAATATCAAAATTAATTTAAAACTTGAACTGAAGGTTATATTTTCAGAGCTTCAAACTTAACAATTTTTCATAATTAATGAAGTATCAGGTACAATGACAATCATAAAATAAGTCAAGGAAAAATACAAAATTAGTGAACGTGACAGATTTTGAGCTTCAAGCCCCTTGTTTTACAATCCTTGAGATCCCAGCTCAAATATACAATTCAAAAAAGAACAACTTTTGTAAAGGGCAGAAATCCCCTAATTCAAAGAGCACTTGCTCCTAAAATTTACAATATCCAGCCTTCCAGAGGCACACTTTACAATTACAAAATTTGAAAAAGAGCTAACAGGCTCTCGGTTACCTACTGCTTACTCAAGGCAACATTACATCAGTCTTGGGTCTCTCAAACCACCATTCTTACAGGGGTATTAAATACCCAATCTACTGGGCCTTCGTGGAATAAGAACAGGTTAGATAACTGGCCCAAACACAAGGTGAATGGAGGCACACTGCGCTCCAATATAATGAACACTTAAAAACCTAAAGGGTTCTAGGCCGATGAAACAGGGGTTATTCCCAAACTACAGAGGTAACTCGTATAGAAATTCCTTTAACACATTACAGTAGGAAAAACAGTTAGAGAAAAACGTAGTCACCCCAAACCAAGATGAAGGAGAGCTCGAGAAGGTAGTTCACTCTCTATCCCCGATTTACAGTTAAAGATTAAATTAAGGTTTTACATTAGCCGGAAGAAAGTTACATTTTAGAAAAGCTTGTTACATAACTAAAGAATCGGACCTTTCCCTCGGGTTAAACTGCGGAGTTAGCAAGAAGGAATAAAGTTATTTGGCCATTACCTTGTAGATGTTCTGGTAGCCGACGAAAGAGGCCGCCCGCCTTCGCTTAACACACACACACACACACACACACACACACACACACACACACACACACACACACACACACACACACACACACACACACACACACACACACACACACACACACACACACACACACACACACACACACACACACACACACAGAGAGAGAGAGAGATAGACGTCGAGTCGATCAATTGGCCAAGAAACGTGGAAAGCCGCAGTTTATAAACCCTCAGGGAAGGTTCGAGATCATTCAAGACTAAACTAGCCGCACCCTCTCAATTTTATTGGTAGATTTCAAAAGTAACACTCAGAATCGAGCAAGAAGCCTGTGATAGGCGGAAAATTATTTACAGAAATTAGTGATTGGCTAGATTCAAAACTGGCGGAAATAAAAAGAAATATTGCCAACCCAAAAATAAATGAACATCAATCAGTTAAAAAAATTTAGAAATAAAAATCTTTAAATTATAAGTTCTTTCACTTTGCACCAGTGTGGATGATCATAGTTTTTTTGTGGTGTCATCTGTGGAAAAATGTCCAAACTTCCTTATGAATGGCAACCAACGCAAAGAGAAATTCACTCAGTTTAGGCTACTGCACAATAACAAAATTGCATCATATTTCTGTGGTGACATCTTCTGAGTAAAGTTCTAAGTTGGTGTCGTTTCAGTTTCACTGTTTTACCAATGGAGGAGTTCATTTAGGCGTTGAATTTGAATGCGCGGCTTTGGGGTGTACCTCCCGGTGCAGCCCTTCCCCTCCCCCAAATCTCCTTCCTTGGGGTGACAGAGAAGAATTTTAAGAAAACATTTCCACTTGAAGAAAATTTCTAAGTCTTTTTCGGATGTTGATTTGCAGAAGAAAATAATTAACTGCATATTTAGATTGTCCTTGTTGTTGTAGAATGTGAAATATATGTTGATAGATTTGACGGCAAGTCCTGCCGCAGCTTGCCGATACCCAGGAGAAGGTCGCCCAGACCCCCCCGAGTACTCTGAGATACACCTCTCCCGCTACTATGAGAGGGGTAGTCGTGGTGATGGTCGCCACAAATTAAAAGTATATGTACAATCCCCAGATGAGTTGGCGGTAGGGGCACCGCACTAGCCTTTGCCGGGAGATGGACTCCGGCGCGCCGTTCACAAGGAGCCTTCACGGGAGTGGAGTGGGCCCGTACCCCACTTCTGTTGCACTACGGCGGCGAACGGCTGAGGGGGCACTGAAACAGTAAGATCTCGGCGACAGAAAAGTGTTAATGGAGACTTGAGACTACGACCTTTATTGGTGATGCAGAGGGGCGGGCTGCGTGGAAGGTTCTTTAGTGCCAATAGTGTGGAGATGCAGGAGACGGGGGCTTGGTAATGGCCACTAAGGAATTGACAGCAGGAAAACCAGAGGGGAAGATCGTACATGCAGATCATATACAAAATTTAATAACATAATCGGGGCAGAAGGCCCCGAATAATAATTTAAAAATGTAACCTTGAAACTCCTGCTAAATTTAGCGGCAAAAAGGTACTGTAATTATACAGGTTTCACCTGAGAGAGGTGCACTCTAAAGATCCTCTGTGTAGCTGGATTGCTTACCAATAATGTAACTGGTGTAGAAAAATCTAACATAATACACAGCCCATGAAATCTGGGGGCAAGCTTGCCCTTGGGAACAAAGTTTCTAACCATGACTTGATCTCCGACCTTTAAATTAGTGGGCTTCCCTCCACGATCATATCTTTCCCTAACCTTTTCATTAGAAACCTTCAGGTTGTGCTTAGCCTTTTTCCATAGATCTCTAATATTATCGGGATCTATTGTCTCTGGTAAAGTATCATTGAATGACCAAAGGTTAGAGAGCGGCGTGCTAGGCACAAATTTAAACATCAGAGAAGCTGGAGTGAACTTGTGAGATTCATGAACCGCCGAATTTAAAGCAAAGGCCAACCAATGCCGGGATGTATCCCACCTGGAATGATCATCATGATGAAGTGCGATGAGAGCCGATTATAGGTTACGATTGAAGCGCTCAGCCAGAGATGGTTGAGGATAATACGCCGAAGTAGTTACATTGTGATATAGACAAATCAAAACAGAATTTACGGAAGTGGTTGGATGTGAATGCCTTAGCATTATATGAATCTATATATTGACAAGGACCAAAAGAAGCAAGTATGGTATTTAAACAAGAAATGGTGGACTGAGCGGTTGCCAGCTTAGTCGGAAATAACCAGGAAAATCTTGTGAAACCATCTACGCACACCAGAATGAATTTGTTGGCGTTCCCCTTTGATTGGGGGAAGAGTCCTACGTAGTCTATATAGAGGCATTGCATGGGGCGCGACGCTTGATGACAAGGTGGGTTTGCTAAGCAAACAATATTTACAAGCCTTTACCAATTATCGAATTTCGCCGTCCATACCTTTCCAAATGAACATCTCTCGGATCTTTTCCCGAGTTTTGAAGATGCCTAAATGCCCCCCTAATGGGGTCTCATGGTAGTACTTGAACACCATAGGCACAAGCACGGCTGGAACCATTATTTTCATCTTTTGGTCATGCCTCGACGGGCAACACAAGACCCCGTTCCTCAACACATAAGGGACGACATGTTCCTCAGAAGAAAGGGTTTCAATAATAGGAGTCAGTACGGGATCTTCACGTTGATATGTTTCAATGTCCCGAAACAACATGGGGGCATCAGTCAGAATGGCATTTACACCCGAAGGTATGGGCGCGGGAAGAGAAGAACTATCTTCCATTTCGGTGGTCTCCACATCCTGAGAAAACATGGGGCTTAGTCCATCCGCAACAACACTTTCAGATCCTCTGATATGTCGTACATCAAATTCGAAAGCAGAAATCCTGATGATCCAGCAGGCTATACGACCAGTACGACGCGGCCTACCTAAGACCCAACTTAAAGCTTGATTATCAGTTTCCAGGTCGAACTTGACATGTTACAGATAGAGGCGGAACTTCTCTAATGCAAATAAAACAGCCAAACCCTCAAGTTAATAGATGGAATATTTGGCCTCTTGGGCCGATAATGTCCTAGATGCATAGGCTATGGGTCGCCTTCCGAGTTTAGTTTCCTGAAGAAGGACAGCAGCCACCGCCGATGATGAGGCGTCGGTTTGGACAATGAATTTCTTGGGAAAATCAGGCATTACATGAACAGGGGCGTTGCAAATAGCTAATTACAGGTCTTCAAAAGCGGCTTGTTGAGACGACCCCCACTCAAATTTGACGCCTGTCCTACGAAATAAATTCAAGGGCGCCGCTCTGTTAGCGAAGTTAGGAATAAATTTCCTGAAGAAATTCACCATGCCTATGAACCTGGCAATACCTTTGATGTCCTTAGGAGGTTTGAAATCACGGATGGCCTGTGTTCTGGAATGATCGATAGAAACACCATCAGCCGACACAATATGTCCTAGGAATGACATGGAAGGTTTAGCAAAAGCTATCTTAGATAACTTCACAGTCAACCCGGCATTACGAAGGCGATCGAGTACTTCCTTTAGACGATCTAGGTGTTCTTCAAAGGTCTCAGAAAATACGACGACATCATCAAGATAATGATAGAAGTATTCAAACTTGATGTCGGAGAAGACCCTTTCTAGCAGTCTAGTGAGCACAGCTGCCCACGTGGGGAGCCCGAAAGGCACGCGGTTGTACTCATACAAGTTCCAATCCGTGGCAAAGGCTGTTAGATGTTTCCATTCTTCAGCTAGAGGAATTTGTTTGTACGCCTGGTTAAGGTCTAATATGGTAAATAACTTAGTTTTCCTAAACCATGAAAAACAAGAGGCACAGTCTGATAACTGCATACGGGAGATAAATCTCCCATTCTGACGAGTCTAGTGTCAGACCTAAGACGAAACGCTGGTTAATAGAGCAAACGCCTGAAAAGCCCTATATCTGATATGTTTTTTACATGCTCTATTAATTAAAAATATCTAATTCCCTCCATGGGAATTTAGAATTTTCCATTCGAAATTGCTAGCCGGGCAATAATTCCATTGTGGAGATTTATCTCCCGTATGCAGTTATCAGACTGTGCCTCTTATATAGGCTTCTGATAAGTTCACCTGCAGACACACATCTATATATAGAGTCTCCGTCGGTATCTGTGGATGTCATTCGAGTCTTTTTCCAGAACTTCTAGAACATTCTCGACGCTTCGTGCTGTGGAAGCTTCTACTATGAGTCAAAAAGGTTCTCCGTCTCCTCCTCGAATGGACGCTACAACGCTAAACAGGCTAGGAAAATTTCCCCGGAACTTACAGGCCACAGGAAGAAACGACGTGCTGTAGACCAGGCCTCATTAACATTCTCATCAGGCTCTACCTTCACGTCTCCAAACTCCATTATTCGCCAGGGTTCCATTTCTGACGCACCACCTTCCGATCTCGGAATATCTCCGCTGCTGAATCTGAACACGGCAAACGCCGTGGCGCCTTTCCATCTTCCGCCATGGTCGCCTCCGTCTAATAATGAATACATGCCTCGCAATGTACGCAGTTATGCTGCGGCGGCGAAGAATCCAGCCTTACATCTTGCTATACGTCAACGCAGTGTCGTCAGTCCTGTACCACTGCCATCAGCACCATTCTACGTTATTAAACTTATGCATGTGGACCCGGACAAGGCTAATACTCGTACTATATACACCATTCTCTCCAGATTCACTCCAGACTTCAGTTCCTATAATCTTGAACTGCAACGTACTAGGGACGGCTATTTCCATATCAAAACTTCCAAACCTTATTATAATCATCTAACCACTACCGTCGGATTAGCACACTTTGGGAAACACGCTACTGCTGCCAACATTACGCAGCAAACACCGGCTCGGCACTCTGCTCCATCATCTCGTACAATGCCTCTTTTGTCTGTGGTCGCCTATCGGGTGGACAGAGAATGGACGGAAGACGAAATTGCGGCCCAACTCCAACTTGAGGGTCATACTTTCTACAAGGTCGTCCGCATTCGCAACGCTCAGGGCCCCACCTCCCTCGTCCGAGTGCTGTCGACGGACGTAGCTAAGCTGGATGCCCTGCTTCGTGACGGCGTCGTCATCTACGGTCAACATTACCGCGTCGAACCGTCCCGCTCTGCGCCACCCCAGAAGATCAGATGTGAGCGGTGTCACCGGTATAACCACGCTCCAGATGCTCCCTGTGTGAATAACGAGGTATGTGGTATCTGTAGTGAGGAGCATCCTACTTCTCAGTGCACCAATAAAGCTTCTCCCAAATGTGTGAATTGTGACCAACCTCATCCCTCTTTTTCCTACAAGTGTCGTGCTCGCCCTGTACCTGATCCCACTAAACCTGAGTATGTCATCCCTGTCATTTCACAGGATCTTTCTACCTCTGCCCCCTCCTCCTCCCTCCCCGCCCCCAGTTCTGAGAACCTTATCAGGTTTCTCACCATGGTTCTCCAGAACGTTCTTCCATTTAACCGTCCTCATATCCTCTCCCAGATCCAGTTAGCAGCGCGGCTGGTTCTAAATACTCATGTGGATGTCGCGTATTCGGGGAATAGATGCACTTTTCCATTTTTCCCCGTAACGGGGTACCCCTTATGAGATAAAATATTTCAGGTATATTACGTTAACCTTCAATCTCTTCAAACCAGCCGTGCTCTCCTGGACTTCGCCCTAAATCTGTGCGCCCCGGACATTTTCATTCTTAACGAAACATTTTTGACCTATAAACAGCAACCTCGTTTTCCGAAATATCGCCTCTATCGCGCTGATAGGCAATATGAATCTCGAGGTGGTGTAGCTGTTGGAGTTAAACGCGGTATTACTGCTAAACTTCACTATTTCACTTTCCATAACAGCTTCTCTGAATATCTCATCCTAGAAACGTTTCTCCCAAATAATACTTCTATTACTTTTTTTACTCTCTATCTCCCTCCTTGTACACCTCCTCCGATCGACATCATTCGATATATCGATACCACTTTCTCTCACTATATTTTTGTCGCTGACATCAATATTACTTCATATACTGCAACTGAAGTTACTGCTTTTAATACGATGCTTATTCATATCCGGGGCGTGCAGATCCCCTTCCCTTTCCCCACCCGTCCCATTTCCAACTCTACCCCTGATGCCCTCATAGTTTCCCCATCCCTTTCCACTCTCACCCTTGATAAGCTTCTCCCTATAAGTTCCGACCATACACCAGCTCTAATTACTGTATCTAATTATTTCTATACTACTCGCTCTCTCCCCCCGCGCCCTCCCCCTACCCGACGGTTTTCCCAGACAAACTGAACTAACTATCGTACGACAATCACTGATTTACTTCAGGACTTTCCTCTCCCTATCTCCCTTCCTAACCTTAAGGCTTTAATCTCCCAAGTAGAACATGCCCTTTCTGTTGCTGATCAACGCCATATCCCTCGCCATTCTTACCACCCCTCCAAACCCCCTATTCCCCCTAAAGCTCTCAACTTGCTCATGACTATTACCGCTCTTACTTACGTACTCGTGATCCTGTGACTTTACGTGAACATCGGCGTCACACGTCACGCTCGGTCTTACATCAAAGCACTTAAGAAACGACAATGGATGACTCCTTGTAATAACCTCAAAGATGTACATGAACCACATAAATTCTGGACAACTTTTCGGCGCTTGACTAAAACGAATCAATCTCTCCCGACTTATCCTCTTCATTTTGGCCCTTCCCCACCTATTACTGACAAAGATAAAGCCGACGTTTTTGCCGATCACTATTCACGTCTTTTTTCCCTCCTTACCTCCCCCACTATTCCCATCCTGACGAGACGCTTATATCCCAACACGCTAACCCTGATCAACCACATTTGCAAATCTCTTTCTTACATTTTCGTGATATTGATTATTCCCATCCGCTCAATTCCCCTATTACCCCTACTGAAATCCTGACTTTTTTACGCCATAAACGTAACACCGATCCTGGACACGATCACCTTACCTATCGCCATATCCGCGAAGCCCTTCTACCCCTCATTCATATTCTTTGCTCTCTATATAATACCATGCTCTATACCAGTTTTTATCCCCCCACATTGGGGCCATGCTATCATTCTTCTCTTTCTCAAACCACATAAACCTCCCTCCGATATCCACTCCTATCGCCCCATTTCTCTTCTCACTGTTCTGTCTAAAATTTTTGAAGGCATTCTTAGTAACCGTCTGTCCCATTATTTACATTCTCTTATTACCTTTTTCCCAAGCCGGTTTCCGTTCTCACTTCTCTACTCAAGATCACCTATTTCATATTACTGCCTCTCTGTCCACCTATTTAAAGTCCCATAAACCCGCTGCCCTAATTTGCCTTGACGTAGATAAAGCTTTTGATTCTGTTTGGCATGCCGGCCTCTTATTTAAACTTAGTCATCTGCCTATTCCTACCACTTTCATTCGTTTCTTTTCCAACTATCTCCATTCTCGCACAGCCACTATTGAAATGCATGGTTCGCTTTCCTATACTTTTCCTATCACCTCCGGCCTTGCTCAACGTTCACCCCACTCTCCGCTTCTTTATGTTCTCTTCACATATGATATTCCCCATCCTCAGTCTCCCCTCCGTCTCTATCAATATGCTGACGACCTAGCTATCCTTGCTTTCAGTCCTACTTACACTTCGCTTACTCGCCGCACACAACAATATCTTACCACCCTTGACCCCTGGTTGAATAAATGGCACGTTTCTGTAAATCCTACCAAGACTCAGTTTGTCGTCTTCCGTGCTAAATCCAGTATTTGTCCCTTACGCCATAAAATCAAACTAACTAACAATGTATAACATCCCTTTCCCCGAAACTCAAATACTAACCTACCTCGGCATTCAAACTCAAAATAATTTCCGTTGGAACCACCTCTTAATGACCCTTTATAAAAAAAGTCGCACAGCGTTTCAGTGCCCTTCGATCCCTTAGCAGTTCTACGTGGGGTCTTTCCCCCCCTCAGATACTCCATATTTATAAATCCTTTATTCGATCTCTCATCACGCATGCCTCCATGACTTGGATCGACGCCCACCCAACCGAGTACTTACGTCTGACTCGACTAGACAGACATGCAATCCGTATAGCCTATCGCATCCCTTACAGCACCCCCTCCACCCACTTCCGTCCCTATTACTCTTTTCCTGGCATCTTTACACATCTTCATACTCTTCGCCTCCAATACCTCACTCGCGCTATTTCCCATCATAATTCCATTGTCACTGAAGCCCTTACTTTATCCACCCTAGCTACTGCCATCCTTACCGACAACCGAACACCTCAATATTCTCATCTCTTTCCACCCCCCATTACTTAGCTTCCACTCTCTTCCAGACTTACCGCCCCTCACTACTACTAATAATAATCATACTACTCATGTTTCGTTTTCAAGATGCTCCTGGTTGGGGTATTGCTCCTCTTGTCCACCACCGACGATCCGGCGCCACAATTAGTGTTTTACCGAGTGCAGTAAAGTGTAATTCACGCGCGTTTCTTTCTCTCTGTGTTTGTTTCTATTCGTTACGTCGCTATGGTTTATTTTCGTGTGATCTTATTCCCTTTATCGTATATCACTAAATATTACATGTTCTCATGTACTCAGTGAGTTTTTCTTTGATGTTCTTAACCGCACTCGCTACTGAAGTATTCTGTAAGACAATTGAACAATCTCTTCCAATATTACTCGTATTTTTGTCGTTGTGTCTAGTTTATTTTCTCTTTTTATTTTGTATTTGTCTCTGGTGTTAACATAGCAGCGCCAGAAGAGCTGCAGGGCAATTTCTGTTGTTAATTTTGTTTAGTTGCTCAGTGTAAGAAATGCTGCAGGACTTTCACAATTTTAATGTACCCCCCTGCGCTGGGACATTCTACATTTTATTTTACGTATGTGCATAACATACTTGCCATTTCTTGTTAATCTCACTCTCCCTTTTTGATTCGCAAGGCCTAGGAGCCGCTAGTTCGGCTGATGGCCCGCCCGCCGCGCTCGCGGCGGGAATGAAATAACTTACGTTTGTTTGTTTGTTTGTTTGTTTGTTTGTTCACCTGCATAAACCCCAGCGTCAGTGGATAGGGTCTGACACATCCCACTCTGACGAGTCTAGTGTCAGACCTAAGACGAAACGCTGGTTAATAGAGCAAACGCCTGAAAAGCCGTACATCTGATATGTTACGAGGCAAAGGCATACACATGATGCTAGCGCCATACAAGAAAGGGCTTAGCATCTACATATCACAAAAAATGTCTACTTAATGCACTGTCACATCGAGCACGAACCCACGAAGAAGTTTTTACGTTTGCTAAACAATTACGAATTCATTATAATTGCGGTATCTATAAGCGCGATCAACTACCATCATGCCCACGTGAACGCGGGAGTGCTGTAATTAACTTAGACAACAGTCGCGGACCTGGATCTCATTACGTTGCCTGCGTAAAACGTAAATCTAAAGTATGGTATTTCGATAGCTATGGAGACTTACCTCCTTCATTTAAGCACACTCGTAATTTCGGGAGCAGTGCAGACATTGCTTACAATAAAAACCGTGTGCAAAAATTCAATAAACGCATGTGCGGACGATTATGTCTTATGTTCTTATATCAATCCCAGACAGTAGACAAAGAGCATCAGTGTGCACGTGATGACCAACGATGTTAGAACGTTCGCTGTACGCGGAGAAGGACCTGAAACAACCGTCTACTTTAATCTACGGATCGAACTTGGTCATCAGCCGCATAGTCTTGGACTTGTGTCGTTTGAAAGCTACAATAAAATGTATAATGTGCGTGATGGCGTAAACAAGTTATATTACGATGGGTATGTGCTAACGCTACCGCCAGGCAGTTATTCAGTAGACGATATTCGTGACTACATTAAAAGTACGTTAATTGAACAGATTAGTGATGATAGTTGTAGTAATCATAATTACAAGTTCTCAATTACTGTGAACAAAACAACACACAAATGCTTTAGTGAGTCTTCATTTAAGACTGGCTTCAAATCACAACCTGATTTGATTACATATTGCTTGAAGTTTCACCAAGAGAGCTCATACCGAACGTACGTTATGAGTCCGATCATCTTATAACACTCTTCGATGATCGTCATGTACACATAACTTGTAATATTATTACAGGCTTGTATGGTAATCAACAACCTTCACACGTCCTACATGACTTTATTATTACAGACGAAATTGGTTATACTATTTGTGAGAAACCGTCAGTAGTTCTTTATCATCATGTGTCTGTAAACACATTAGTAACATCACTCTTAGACTTGTGAATAAATATAATGAGCTCAATAATTTAGATCGGCACACGTACGTTGGTTACAAACTTCATCTTAAACCAGTATGAAAAAATCTATAAAACACGGTGTACATTCAGGAGACGTACTGCATGTTTTCGAAGACTCAGCGAGCAGATTTTCCTAGATTTAGGTCATACGCTACTACAACAAAATGGAGAAATGCTAGATGTAATGAACACAGTAGTAACTCATGAAGGTGTAGTACGAAGTGAGCTTCATTCTTTTACGTTTGGACTCAATAACGATGATGAAATTTGCTTTATCATTAGTTAGCAAGATGTATTCACCCTACTGCACGAAAGCTACCTCTATATTGAAATACGCTTAGATAAGGCAGATGGAAGTAGACCAAGCACACCTCAACTAAACAACCATGGTCTAGCTTTTATCTTTTCTGAAGCGCGTTATGAAGTAAATAATGTGAACAAATGTTGTTATTACAAGTGCAATGAAACTCTACCCTTCTTATAGTGATGAAGAAAGTAATCTTTTACGGATGGTGGGATGGTGTCCGAAAGCTAATATCAACTGGGTGATTAATCAGGGTGGTATTTCTTCTGGTGCATTACAAACTTCGAAGTGAAAATCACATCGAATGTGATTGCGATGGACTCAATCCGAAGATTGTAAACTGTAGACAGTGTATGGATGAACTTCTTCCCTTCTTTACAGTACTTGATAATGATTCAGAAAGGAACTAAACACATGGATGGCATTAAGGTAAGAACTGCATCAACTCCTTTGCGAAGCATAACATGCATTATATAATATATTTTGAAAACGTAATTTCATAAACACTAAACGTTTTGTTTAATTTGAATGTTGCAGGGGGCATTACAATTTTGGAAGCATTCTACCTCTTCACAGTAAGATGTTGAGGAGTACCGTAACCTTGTCGGCAGCATAACTGAGGCTGTAGTATAACCGGTAGTACTCTGTTTAATTTTGTAAAGGATTACGCAATAAATATTTCATTAAACTTAAAATGTTCTACTCCTTGCATTCCCTTTCCCTCCTCACAGATATCAAATATTTTGCTAATCGTCACCATTTTATTTTATGAAAATATAGGCTGAAGGACATGTTGTACTGAGAATGTACACAAGGCTGTAATATTCAGTCAGCATTATATAAATATGATCGAACCTGCAAAGTTCGCGACGGAAGGCCAGCATCTCAACCATCTTAGCCATTCAACCTGGCAGGCTAAGGTGGGTGGTGGTATACAATTTCAAATTACTAGATTGTGTATTGATGGTTATTTGTCCGTCGGATGGAGACGTAAAGCCATGAGCAGATCTGTTGATGCTATTCGTCAGGAGAAGGTTATGTGCTACAACCGGCTTTTACCCTCTCCCTTCCTACTATCATATATCATGTCATTCATTTCATATTATTATCTTCCCTCATGAGATTGACGTCAGGAAGGGCATCCGGTTATAAATATCAATCTTTAAAAATTCATCTCACCACAACCCGACACCGTAGAGAAACGGGACAACGAATGGACACATGATAGGTTATAACATCACGCACCCTTAGCCAGCAGTCCGCATTTCAAAATCACCCATGCTGTGTCGTCACAGCTCTCTCAGGAGAAGCCGCGCATATTACGTCACAGCTCCGTCACTACACCAAGGAGGAGACAGGCAAAGAGCCTGTGAGTGGGAGAGTAATCCTTTTTACAGTAACTTGCAAACTCGCCGTCAGAGCGTACCTCAAGCTGATGTACATGCGCACATGCGCACTAGCCATTCCCCCTGTTTATGTCTCTAGCGGGATCCGACAGTCTTTTGATTACAGTAACTCACGGAGTCGCCGCGAGAGCGCACTGATATGTCTGTAGCGGGATCTGATAGTCTATTTTTCACGCTGTGACGTCACAGCTCTGACAGGAGAAGGCCTTCGCGTTCGGTTATATAAAGATAAGCATGCATTTTTAAATCGCTTGCCCTTATTACGTCTCAGCTTTCTCACTACTACAAGGGGGAGACAACAAAGGGCGTGTGTGAGGTCAAGTTACCGTCCGTGGCCAAGGTAAGGTTAACACACGTGTTAACTACACCTACAAGTCACTCACTAGTTCGACTCCTCGAAGGGGAAGCCGTCTGATGTTAGGTCGCGTTCCTCGTAGCGAGGTTAGGTTGATACGTCATAACCTCAACTACCAGTCACCTAACCGATTGGGCTCCTCCAAAGGGGAGGTTAGGTTAGCGATCATGCGGAAGGTTAGATTAACACGTCATAATGAAGTTTCAACCTCATCTGCAGGTCACCTAGCCGATTTGTGGCTCCTCCATGGGCGTCCGATTGATTCGGTTCCTCCAACTGGTCCGTGACATTTCCGGCTCGGCTTCTCCAAGGGGGACCCGTCCGATTGGGCTCCTTCAAAGTGGCCCGGCATTGCCCTCGTACGTAAGGGTTTGATGTCATAACCTCACCTAGCGATCAAAAACACTCCAGGTTGCCCATTGAGGTTAGCGTTGGCCTCTTACGTGTGCAGATGACGTCATAACCTCACCTAGCGGTCAAAAGCACCCCAGATCATTCTCTGACCAATGACGTCCCTCGAGTGGAGTCTATGAGGTTAAGCGTGCTCTCGTACGCTAGGTTATGACGTTATTCCGAGTTCAAACGTTTAGAACCTACATTGCCATACTACTCAACTAGAGGTCAATGACCTGGTGTCAGAATGTACATTGCCTTACTACTCAACTATGGGTCAATGACCTCGTGGGAAAATGCTGACTCAGCACCCATTGTTTTAGAAACTACATAGCTCATGCTACTGAAGTTAGAACAGCGGGTAAAACGCCGACATCAGCATCCCCGCAATTTTGTGGAATTGCGCGATCAAATGCTCAGCAAGTGGCTTAGCCTCGATGCAACGTACCTGCACAACATTGTGGACTCACTTTCTAACCGAATCCATGCGGGTTATCAAGTCCAGAAGCGGATAACTTGGTGTTAAATGATCTATATCAATTATAATGTTTTTACATATATTTATTTAATCATTCAAGCCTATATGAAGAGTTTATTCCAGAAACAACATAAGTCAGTGAAGAATGAATTTCAAGTAATTACAAAAATACTTCCTACAAGGGTATTTTTATAATAAACATACTGACTATTTTGTTAGTGAGTCAGTATTTCGAGTAGATTTTTACTTTCGCCGTGTTTGGGATATTCAGTGCAGAGACAATGACTTACGTAATTCCTTCATTAAAGTCCATTTTTCTTGGCCATGTAAAACTCTCAATAATAACATGACTTATGTTCTTTGATGTTAAAAATGATGAATTACATTCATAGAAGGCAACTTCAGTTTTAACTCAAAATGGCCAAAAATTTAATTTAATTTGTTTCTGAAAGAAATTATTCGTATGAGAATGTAAAAGCGCCGCTAATTTCGACCAGAACGACCGTGGCTTCGATTTCCCGTCAGGAAACTAAAATAGTTAGAAACCCCGTATCTGGGGCCCTTGAGGTCACTTCGCTTTCAGTATTAATGCGTACCAGGTTAATTCATGGGACATGGAGCTATCTTCCTTACACACATAGCATCATGGTTGCTGATATGCCGGGCTGATTGGTTCAGGCGGTAGAGCTCTGGCCTTCTGAGGCCAAGTTAGTTGGTTGGATCCCGGCCCATTCCAGTGGTAACTGAAGGTGCTCAATTACTCCCGCCGAAAGTCAGTAGATTTCTCGATACGTCAAAGATCTCATATGGGCCAAAAATCGGGCACCTTGGCGTCTCCGAAAACTGGACGCAAAGCCAGTAACAATGTTATTAGATTGCAGATAGTGGAAATCGTTACTTTCATCTCCTTCAGGATTATCATCACCGATAGGAAGATGGTGGCTTTGCTTTACTTGTCGTAAATACAATTTATTTTTTACATAGAGAGTTAATATGTGACATTTTCTTGCACCAAAACCTACGGTAGAAATAATTATGGATCCTAATAAAAAGCCACATTATTGCCAGTTTCGTGGAGTCCTCAAGCAGATTCCACACTATACTTTTCCTTGTGGTGGGCCTGTTTGGTCTTGCCAGGCCTGAATTATGATGCACTAAATATCTGTTGCGTAAGAGAGTAAGATCCTTCACTGGACTGAGTTTAATGGACTCTAGCAGACACTGTTTTTTAGTGCGCTGCTTGTGACCTTGTTGAATAAAGTGATGAAACGTTTGACTTAGGTTTTCATGGAATGTTGTTAATTGAAGTTGTTTTGTGCGTTAGAAATTCTCAGCAGAGGTTAATAAAAATAATAATTTCCGTCTCGCAGAATTTACGACTTGTAAACTCAGAAATGATTTCGTCAGAGATCACAACAAGAGCGTTCATAATATTATTGCATCAAGGAATACGTTGTGTACTAGTTATCCAGAGTAGAACTTATGAACCTGAAAACCATGGTCTATCTGGAGATCATATTCCATCGCCAATCTAAGAAGTGGTGAATTTCAATCTCTTTCCATTCACTCATAATTGTGTGATTCCACATATGAGTAATTTCATCATGCGTCGTGCCAAGGAGTTAATTTTTTTTTCAGACTGGGTCATTGTTTTGTACACATCATGAAGTGGAACGTTCGGGATGTGCCTGCAGTTATTACTACAATATAGAATAATGTGGGAAGGAAGCTGTGAATGGTATTGTTTATATTAAACTTAATAGGATATAGTGGTAATTACAGATGCTTCTGGATATTGTTAAAGTAATATTGTAGCCATAAAAGAACAAGACGAACTTCCTCCTTTCCTGGGCGCATCTGCCCCTCTTAATCAGACACACCCAAATTTACCTAAGGTCGGCACGTCCAATCCTGAGACTATACAATATTCTTCTCTTACCACCACCAGACCTTTGCGTAACCTTCTTTCTGTAGGGCGGTATCTATAGATCCACTCCAAGTCATCTTTAGCCTCCCTCTTCCTTTGCTCGGTACGACATGACGTCTCCTAACATGACCATACCAAAAAAACTGCTTCCATTTCAGCTTCTCACCAACAGAGATGACCGTAAAAGTTCCTCGTAGTTGTTCATTCGGAGCCGATCCTTCAAAGTGGTGACAGCAGAACTTCGTAGCATTCGCACCTCCGTTACACGCAGTTGTTGATCATACTTCTCTTTTCTGGTCCAACATAGAGAACAGGGTTTTTACGCCTTGCTCTTCAATCTGATCGGCATCCATCTGTCGCAAACGACTCCATTTAGCGCATGCCATTTCATCTATCTGTCGCAAACGACTCCATTTAGCGCATGCCATTTCATCTATCTGTCGCAAACGACTCCATTTAGCGCATGCCATTTCATCCATCTGTCGCAAACGACTCCATTTAGCACATGCCATTTCATCCATCCGACGTTTATGCAATGTTTAACGTCAGCATCTGGCGTGGCATCAGTAGTAATGATGGTTCATATTATACTTAAATTGTTTGTTATCATTAGCGGTTCACAATCCAGGAAAACAGTATTCCGTGGTGCATCTTATTCGGGATCCAAAACTGTACACATATAATATCCTCTTTCGATAGATTTTCACCACGTTTGCTACTAGTAGTGTTGTTGCCATCATTCCAAGACTGCCTCGACCCTTTCTCTATCGAACCTTATCGTTGGCAGCCCTGAAGACTGTTTTTCGTGCTTTCCCATTTTAATGCTGGAAACTGCCGGAGCTATACCTTACTTAAGGCGACAGTCGCTTTCTTCCCTCTTCCAAAACTTCCCTATTCCGTCGTCGCCATAAGACCTGTATGTGTCGGTGCAACGTAAAGGAGTTGTAGAAAAGTACAGAAAGGAAGAAACCTCTTCTCTACTCTCGCCGATTAAGACAATACCATCCGCGTACAGCATGGTCTAAGGCAAGGCTGAAATTAATTTTTTTCAAGTAACTTATGAAAATAGTGAATATCAGTGCAATAGTCACCGATCACTAATGCACGCCTACTTCAACGGGGAAGCTTTCTGAGGTTACAGATGCACATCAGACTATCTTCTGGATGAAACATGAACACGACAGTTAACACAGTAAATTAATTATTCATTTGTGCAAGTGGTAGTTGAACAACTGAAAACTTTAGTCTACAGATAGCATGATCAGAAGCGTGAAATACGTTACATTCAACTGGAAATGTAGTCGTCCTCCAGACATATTTAGACATGTTGCTGAATTTTCGAGCGCTGAACTGTTCGTGGGCATTTTTCCGAATGTATGGATAGAAGCAATGGTATTATGCAGTTTACGTTTCGGATACAGCAAAGATACGCACTCTCAGTTACTGAATATCCTCTACTGAATGTGTCCTCGCGGAGGTCCTCTAACCGAGGTACATGTCCTGAAAGAGTGCACGGAGCTGGCCGATTTGCGCCCAAATCTAATATTACCTTGCACCTTGTCCTCAACACTCTGATATGACCAGCAGTCAGGAGACCATGTAATCCGTTTTATTAAGAACAGTTTGTCTGTTTTATTTGTTCAACTGTTAATATTCGCATTGCATTCTTCTTTTAACTATCTTTCCTTTGACAGTAAGTTAATAATGATTTTTATAACACTTTTCAGCTAAATTAAACTATTAGTTTTTTAATCTTCCAACTTCGTTTCTTATAAATGATCAGAAGCGTGAACTACATCATATTCAACTGGAAATGTAGTCGTCCTCCAAGCGTGTTTAGACATGTTTCTTATTAATATGTCAGGGAGGGATTCAGTTAGGTGGAAATGTAGTAAGCAGTCTGGCCTATGCTGACGACTTGGTCTTAATGGCAGATTGTACCGAAGGCCTGCAGTCTAATATCATGGAACTTGAAAATAGGTGCAATGAGTATGGTATGAAAATTAGCCTTTCGAAGACTAAACTGATGTCAGTAGGTAAGAAATTCAACAGAATTGAATGTCAGATTGGTCAAACAAAGCTGGAACAGGTCGATAATTTCAAGTATTTAGGTTGTGTGTTCACCCAGGATGGTAATATAGTAAGTGAGATTGAATCAAGGTGTAGTAAAGCTAATGCAGTGAGCTCGCAGTTGCGATCAACAGTATTCTGTAAGAAGGAAGTCAACTCCCAGACGAAACTGATGATGATGATGCTTGTTGTTTTAAGGGGCCTAACATCGAAGGTCATCGCCCCCAGACGAAACTATCTTTACATCGGTCTATTTTCAGACCAACTTTGCTTTACGGGAGCGAAGGCTTGGTGGACTCAGGATATCTTATTCATGAGTTAGAAGTAACCGACATGAAAGTAGCGAGAATGATTGCTGGTACAAGCAGGTGGGAACAATGGAAGGAGGGTACTCGGAATGAGGAGATCAAGGCTAAGTTAGGAATGAACTCGATGGATGAGCTGTACGCATAAACCGGCTTCGGTGGTGGGGTCATGTGAGGCGGATGGAGGAGGATAGGTTACCTAGGAGAATAATGGACTCTGTTATGGAGGGTAAGAGAAGTAGCGGGAGACGAAGACGACGATGGTTAGACTCAGTTTCTAACAATTTAACGATAACAGGTATAGAATTAAATGAGGTCACAGCACTAGTTGCAAATAGAGGATTGTGGCGACGTTTAGTAAATTCACAGAGGCTTGCAGACTGAACGCTGAAAGGCATAACAGTCTTTAATGATAATGTATGTATGTATGTATGTTCGTTTCTTATCTACTAGGTATACGCTTTGAATTTATTTTTACCTCTTAACATCTTATGGTAATTTTGAGTATATTTTAAAGTCAGTGCCTTATTGAGTTTAGAACATTTTATTATATTTTTAAAATGTTACTAAAACAGTGTTATGAAAGCTAAGACACTGTGGGTAAGACTCGCAGATAATTTTAAATTCATGTACATGTTCATCCTAGTCAGTGGGTAAGTTTAAAATAATCGTCTCGGTCGTCAAACCAAAAGTCCTGCATCTGGTGAGCCGAACTTGTCCTCGGACACTCCCGGAAGTAAAAGCCATACGCCATTTCATTTTTCCACCTCTACGGCATACTTCAGATGAATTCAGCTCTGTTAGTTGGGTGAACTAAAGTAACAGGGGCTTCGGGGAATTCGATTTTCAATCCAGTCCCTCGATATGGCCGGGTGGTCTACTATAGCTAATGGCGAGTGTTTCGGGTTAATATTACAAAATACTCTTTCTACGATTTCGTCCGACTCGTTGGCTGAATGGTCAGCGTACTGGCCTTCGGTTCAGAGGGTCCCGGGTTCGATTCCCGGCGGTGACGGGGATTTTAATCGCTTCTGATTAATTCTTCTGGCTCGGGGACTTGTTTGTGTCCGTCCCAACACTCTCCTCTTCATATTCGGACAAATGCCACACTACCAACCTTCTATATAGGGTTGACGTCAGGAAGGGCATTTGGCCGCAAAACAGGGCCAAATCCATATGTGCGACGCAGATCGTACCCGCGACCCCACAGGTGTGGAAAACGCGGTAGGAAAAGAAGAAGAAGACTCTTTCTACGATTCACTATATGTGGGTTAAAACATTGTGCACGTGGAGAGGGGTATTTATTGACGTTATGACTTCGCTCACAGTACAGCATTCCGGACCGGGCGAGTTGGACGTGCGGTTAGGGGCGCGCACCTGTGAGCTTGCATCTGGGAGATAGCGGGTTCGAATCTCACTGTCGGCAGCCCCAAAGATGGTTTTCCGTGGTTTCCCATTTTCACACCAGGCAAATGCTGGGGCTGTATCTTAATTAATGCCACGGGCGCTTCCTTCCCATTCCTAGGCCTTTCCTCTCCCATCGTCGCCATAAGACCTATGTATGTCGATGCGACGTAAAACAAATAGCGAAAAAAACTTTCCGCTTATATGTTGATTGTTATTGAACGGAGCAGTGGCGGTGTGGTAATGAAGAATTCGTGGATATACACTTTGTGTATGAGGAAAGTCGATGATATGGATTTGTTTGCTTGGGGCTACCAATGTGACATCATTTACGCACAGCGGGAATGAGTAGCTCCTATGGTAGGGCGCTGGCCTTTCGAGCCCAACTTGACTGGTTCGATCCTGGCTCAGTCCGGTGGTATTTGAAGATGCTGAAGAACGTCAGCCTCATGTCGGTAGATTTACTGCGAGACAATCATTTGGCACCTTGGCGTCTCCGAAAACATTAACAGTAGTTAGTGGAACGTGAAATCTATGAAATTATTATCATTTAAGGAACATCATTTGACAACAAGAATGATGTTATGGGAAGGATTAGGACAGCAAGTGGAAGTGTCACGTCGTTCAATGGTGCTGAGTGTGCAAGGGAAGTGTTATGAGGCTTGTAGTGCTTCGTGCGAACAAGAGAGTGGGTATGTTGAACGTACTCTGTAGATAAAATGGTGCTACACAGGAAATAAATTGCCCTAGTTATTTACGTTTTTCTTCATCCCATTACTCTGGGCTTTCTCCTAGAGTAGATCGTCCCGCTCCCCACATAAAACAGAGAGGTTGCCGACACACTGGGAGTTTGAACGGAAAACCTACGTACTATTATACTTTAAAGCGTCTGTTTTTAGGCCACGCAGCTTGCTGAGCTGTATGTAGCTGAATCACATGATGATGGTGATGATGATGCTTGTAGTTTAAAGGGGCCTAACTACTATATCATCGGCTCCACCTGAATCACGCTGTAAAAAGGATTTATTTAAATCAAATCTTGTGCACTCAATGAATGCTGTATTGTACATAAAACGATTATTGCGACTTGTAAGGAAAAATCTTTCACGAAATTAAATACATTACTCAAGTGAAATTGGTTTGAAAATTACCTGAATAGAACATAACTAAAAATATCTAAGTGCGGATTTATGAAGTGTAGGAAATTATGATCGAATACTTGTAAAAATACATTTCAGAATATGAACGAGAAGGCAGAAGAGCCTCCTCACAAAACATTTAGTTGATTTGGCACAGCTTAACTAAGAGAGATAACTAAATTATTGGATTATGATTTTTCAAAATGTACTCGATGAAAACTCAATAAACACGAGATATGAAATACCTATTGGATGGTTGTTGTTTACTTGTTCAGGTTTGGTGTTCCTGAGCATTTCCAGGAAGATCTGAAAATCCTATAAGACGTAGTTAAAGACGTTCAGAGCAATGGTGACATGGAGCTCCGTAACGTGAGGTACACGGATTCGAGTTTTCATCGAACTTTGCTTTTTCTTTCTTTCTTTCTTCTTTCTTTCTTTCTTTCTTTCGCTTTTCTGTATTTTTTTTTTAAATTCTTTCATACTGTATTAGAAGGATGTCTTCTAGACTCGTACATTGCAGAGCTAGCGGCTTAACCACTATGCTACAGCAACGCTTCTCTGGAAGTGGGTTTATCTGACGGCTTAGAACTCGTGTTCGACAATTGAAACGCTAAAATCTCGAAAATTAAAGCCCATTCGAGACAATTTCCAAACACGTATCGATTTTTTACCCATATAGATCAACCTCGTGAAAGCTCGACACAATCGTTGTCCGCCACGCGACGGACTCCCGCTGCAAGTGAGTAGACCGGTAAGCTCTATGAACGGCGCCGTTGTCCCCAGAAACTAACCTCGTACCCAATTCTGATGTAGGGCCATGCGCCTCTCCAAAATTGGGAGCCCGCTTCTCAATTTCTCGACGCCCTGCTGGGAATCGGTAATGCTGGAGAAATCAAAAGTAGTTTTTTTATAATTTGGTTTTCGTCGCACCAGTACAGATAGGTCTTTTAGCGACGATGGGATAGGAAAGGGCTAGTAGTGGGAAGGAAGCGGCCATGGCCGTGAATGAGGGACAGTTCCAGCATTTGCCTGGTATGAAAATGGGAAAGCACGGAAAACCATCTTCAGGCCAGCCAACAGTGGAGTTCGAATCCACTATCTCCCGAATGCAAGCTGATAGCTACGTGATGAAAACTGCGCAGACACTTGCTTGTTACAAAAGTAGTTCCATTCCTGACTAAGTCGTTATTTGTCACAAGAGCACGAATGAGAATTGTCACCATTCCCACTGAACTCATGATTTCGACACGACTGTTCCATTCTTTAAGGGGAGTACGTATCTCAATTTTTGCAAAAATTTGCGAATTTCATTTTAATGTATTTTAGTATTCTGTGGTATGTGTACAATAGAGCACCGTTTTTTATTTCAGTGAAATCGCGTTACAAGTGCCCATAATTTGGATATTCCAATGGCCCCTCCCATTTACAAATGCCACGCCCTCTTCTGACTGTAGGCTGGGTTTTACTTTTTGATAACTTTCTAGTTCTAGGAAATAAAAGTCCATTAGTGAACCGCATAGACTGTGTTGGAGCTTCTCATCAGTCGAAATCGTGTGAAGAAAAGTTGCCCACAACAACAAATATCCAAAATAGCACAAACGGCATCAGTACCGAAACTTGCCCAAGATTAGACAGAAAAAGAGAACAAACTAACATGAAGTTTTCCAAGACATAATTATACCGTATGATGTACAGATAATATCTAGGATCTGAATACGTTTAATCCACCTTCACAATTTTTTACAGGTAATCTCTTTAATCCAGCTTCAAGTTATAGCAATATTAGGCTAGATTTTTCTTCAAGGTTTTTATGTTAGCTTATTTTTTCGGGTTACTGCGTTGCTTGTGGTCGTTCTTGGTGCACGTATAATATAGACAAGGAAACCTACAAACTCCATGGACTTCCAGGAGGAGTGATGCTTCTGATTAAGCCCATTTATAAGGATCTTGCCCATCCTGATTTATTTAAGAAATGTTTGCATGGGAAAACCCAAAATGTAAACGAGTCTTTTAACAGTGTTATTTGGAGCCGTGTACCGGTACCTAAAATATTTTTGTTGGATATAAAACCTTAAAATTAGGAGTACATGATGCTGTTTTATCATTTAATATGGACAATTCAGGCAGAATTAAAGTTCTAGAACAGCTGGGGATCCAACCAGTGTGGAATTCGCTCACTGCGTTTCAAGCTTTTGATGTTGGTCGGACCAAAATGGAGGATAACAAGCTGTTTATAGTGGAAGCCAAGATAAGTAAGTCAATGAGAGCAATGAAAAGAAGTGTGGAGGACAAGTAGAATGAGGAATATGTAGCAGGGGGTTCTAGACTACACCTCAACTAAGATTTATATAAGCTAAACTTTAAAGTCAATTTTCTCTGCTTTTGTTTTTTTCCTTATATAGGTACGCTCAGTCAAAAAACTATAAAAGGTAGAAATCTGAAATAATTATCAGTGATACTTCCACACCTTCTCTCTGTAAAGCTACCAGGTTATTTTGGATATGTTAATATATGAGACCAGAAAACATTATTATTATTATTATTCAAATTTTTCATGAAAATTTTTTAAATTTGGAAAAAACTCCCAAAAAAACCATGCATCTAATCCTAAAACAAAAGACAGCACTGTAAAGAACAAAGTTCATACAATAACACTATAAAGTTTCAAATCTGTAGGACAAAGGACCTTTTACCTGAGCGTACCTAAAAATGGAGAAATTACCATTGTCAGCATAGGCAGTACGTACTCCCTTTAAATATACAGGGTGATTCAAGAAATATTGTAACAGGATCTCTAATTCCGAAAATAGTTGCGACTTATAAATATACGTATAATACATAGCATTGTCTTGGATCATATTATTTTTATTTACGGTCCTCGTACGTGCATAATTATTTATTTTAAGTGTATACCATGGCACAATCCTCGGCGTAGAAACAATAGAGGTTAAACACCGAACATCAATATATAACAGTTTACTTAACTTGAATGTTGATTCCAATAATTTTCCCCCTTGATGTTTCTATAACGTCCCAAAGATATGGATTTTAGTTGCAGCCTGATCAGAACAGAGCAATACAGTATATCTAGACGTACTGACGTAGCGTCTCACGAGTGGAATTGGCTGATTGCAGCCTGGTGTTGTCGTATAGTAAAGTGAATCGTGTTCACCGCAACACAGGTTGTCCTCCGTTGTTGATGTGACCTTCACATTCTGAAATTTGATCACACTACGCACCTCAATACCTCAATACTTCCACTAGCCCTCTTAATTTAGTGCATGCTTATAAAGAAGGCAGGCTAAAGCAGGCTCCCTACTTTCAGACAGCCCGCGCCGACTGCCTGTGCTGGCTGGAAATGAATCATGGACACAAAGAACGCAGGGTGAAAAAAGGAAAAATGAGCAAGTTGTGAAGACGTCTAATTCGTCTGACGAACATCTTATTTTTCTTGTCAGTCCCTTATTGAAGACAGAATTTGGTGTTCAGCCTATAAATTGTTGTAGGAGAAGACATGACGAATATATTCACTTATTTAACGAACTAAAGGCGGATGGAGAAATATTCTTCAGTATATGAAAAAGTGTTTGAAAACATTATACTTTTAATTAGATAGAACATCATTTAACTAAAACTTGGCGTAATTTGTCATAAGCAACCCATTTTGCAGGAAGAGAGGCTTGCTATTACGTTCAGGTAAGTGAAACGTATATTAATAGACAACAATATTGAATGTACTTTCGTAATTTTATGTTCCACAGAAAGGTATATACAGTAGCTGTAGCAAACTGTATTGTGAAGTGACTCTGTATTTTACACAATACCGCCATTAATAAAGGAGGATTTGAACGTCGTCTGACTGAAGTGTCTGTTGTATTTAATGGAGGTATTAGCTCCATTTGTGGATCAGTGGTAGAGTAGGCCTTTGAATTCCAAGATCACGCGCGTTCAAATCCGACATATGTAGCTGGGTAGCAGAAAGGCCTTTCAACACTCCATACGTTGGATGTTGGCGTAAAAATATTTCTGGTGATTCATTTGGTATTTACCCGACAAAATTAAATTTAAGACTCATCCAAAGACTACCGAAAAGAGACACAGTTTACTCTGCTATCTGGTATAGTAAAAGGGAAATTCGAAACTGATTCGCAGGCAGCCCATGTGGCATCAGATTAAAATATCTGCACACGGTGGCTGAGGCCATACATTATTAGGCTATTGTTTGAGTAAACAGTCAGGGACAATTTACAGGGTGACGGCTAAAATTGTGAGATGTTTATGTAGCACTTTATAAATAATCCTCAACATTATAATGAATATTGGAATTTCAGAAAAAATAAGAAATCAATATGACCACTGTGAAAATATTCGGTAGTATGGTTATTACTGATTTTGCCATAATTAACACATTCACTATTATTGCTATAAGTTGATTTTGTTCTTAATATCTTCGTACATAAATACATAATAAATATATTTTATTCAAAAGATTGTCTGACCATCCTAATAAAAGTATTTATTAATATAAGTAATAATTTACGCGATCATCTCAAAAGGTATTGAAATTTAGAGATGAGTGTATGAAAACTTTCACTGTATTAATAATACACTTAAGAAAATGGAAATTGCAACACGATGAAGGCATTGGTCGTTTGTGTTGATTTTCAAGACATGGAACGATGCCATGTAGATATGTAAACGATCAAACTTTCAGACCCATTGGATTGTTGCCACAGGTCTCCCCACGTGATTGGTCGCGGAGGAATCAACTCCAGTGTACGGACTCTGGTGTAGCGTAGTTGACTTGCAGTCTGTGCAGTGAAGTGTTCCCCGTCAAACATGCCTCGACGACAGATAAAAGCACGTTATCAACAAATGTCACCGTTTCAGAGGGCTCGGATAATTGGGCTGTGTGAGGCTGGATTATCGCTAAGGACTGTCGCTGCACGTGTTGGCCGACAAGCATCTACGGTACAACGTGTATGGCAGCAGTGGTCAAATGAAGGTACCCACACTCGTAGACCTGGCACAGGCCTAGCGCGACAGACAACTGTGAGAGAGGATGGCCGCATCATTCGGATTGCCCGGATGGAACCCCATGCAACAACAGCGCAAATTCGAGCAGCTGTGGCACCCCACGTTACACAACAAACAGTTGGTAATCGCCTGCGTGCAGCTGGCTTACGAGTCCGTGTCCCTGCAGAAGGTGTTCCATTGTAACCACAACAGCGACGTGTAAGGCTGGTCTGGTGTCGAGAAAGATCGACGTGGGTCGACGAATGGCATAGGGTCGTCTTTAGTGATGAATCGCGCTTCTGTCTTGCCCGCAGTGATCGCCGGAATCGTATGCACCGACGTACCGGGGAGAGGGGCCGCCCAGATCTTATTGTCGAGAGGCACACAGGGCCAACACCGAGCATTATGGTCTGGGGAGCTATTGGCTTTAATGTGAAATCACAATTAGTGCTTGTTGAGGGCACTATGACTGCTCGACAGTACGTTGATAGGGTATTCAATCCAGTGGTTGTCCCTATGACGGCGAACATTGCCAATGGGATGTTTCAGCAGGACAATGCCCGGGTTCACTCTGCACGCATCTCCAGAGAAGCTCTCCACGACATCACAACCTTAGAATAGCCAGCCAGATCCCCGGACCTAAGTCCTATTGAGCATGTGTGGGACATGATGGGTCGACAACTGGCCAACCGTCCTCAGCCATCCACAACTCTGGAACAACTGACCCGTGCAGTGCAGCAAGCATGGGCCACAATTCCTCAGGAAGCGATCCAGGGCCATATTGACTCCATGCCTCGACGAATTCATCAATGTACTGCAGCTCGTGGTGGGCACATCCTGTATTGATTGTTGCCCAAACTTGCGGTCAGAGGGACCTGAAAGTGTAATCATCGAATCACAACCGAACACTCGTCCTGCATGTTCAATTGCAGTAATGCAGCACCACTCCTTCTGGATGTTGCAAGTTCCATTTTCTTCAATGTAATAATAATAATCATAATAATAATAATAATAATAATAATAATAATAATAATAATAATAATAATAATAATAATAATAATAATAATAATAATAATATTTTAACCGTTATTATTAGACTACAACCATAGTATTGTTTATTACTACCATTTAGCTATGCACCTTTTAAAGTATAGGATTAAGAATTGACGACACCAGCAATCGTTCTGTTCCAGGTAATCATCTATCACTATTACTTTCATTAACATTATTTTCCGCACTTATCTCTTCCTAACACTTCTCTACTATATTGTTATTACAATTGTTGTTGTATTTTTGTCCTGTATGGAAGGTTTGTTATTGACAGCAGCGATTAAAACCTCATTATGCATATTTGTTTCTATCTGCACTCAACCTGCACCGACAATCAGAGATTAAGAACTAAAAATGATTCATTCCGGTGTACTGATCGGCGCGGGTTGCAAGCGCTTCTTACCTGTACGTGTCCCCTCCGCTAACATTCAAACATTTTTGACCTTGTGTACATACCCTTACAACTGATGATGGGACAATATTACTGATAGAATGTATTGCCTAATTGCCATGAGAGGAAGCAGATATACACTACTCCAGCCTGGCGAGGAATTAGAATGAAATAGGTAGAACATAAATGTGCAATAAATAATGATATAGGTTTATGCTTCCCACTAATTAGTTTTACGGTTTTCAGAGGCACCGAAGTGCCAGAATTTTGTACCGCAGGTGTTCTTTTACGTGTCAGTAAATCTACCGACAAAAGGCTGACCTATTTGAACACCAAAATACCATCGGACTGAGCCAGGATCGTATCTGCCAAGTCGGAGTCTACCGTCTGACCTTCTTAGCCCGGCAAAATATAAATGTGAGAGGTTTCGTTACCTCACTGAGCCACGTACATGTTATCTGGATGTGTTTATTCTCGCTTATTATTCTGAATTTCTTAATTGTTTTGTCGATGCTATTTTCTGTCTGTCTTTGACATAAAGAGAGGATGGAGCATCATATGATATTTGTCTCTAAGCAAGGAGAGATTGTGGTTTAAGACCAGTAACGACTGTAGAAAATACACTGACTGACAGAGCAAATGCAACACCAAGAAGGAGTGGTCAGAACTTTATGCCAATTGCAGGGTAGACTGACGTCACTGAGGTATGCTCATGATGTGAAATGCGCCGCTGTGTTGCGCACGTAGCGAACGATAAATGGGACACGGCGTTGGCGAATGGCCCACTTCGTACCGTGATTTCTCAGCCGACAGTCATTGTAGAACGTGTTGTCGTGTGCCACAGGACACGCGTATAGCTAAGAATGCCAGGCCGCCGTCAACGGAGGCATTTCCAGCAGACAGACGACTTTACGAGGGGTATGGTGATCGGGCTGAGAAGGGCAGGTTGGTCGCTTCGTCAAATCGCAGCCGATACCCATAGGGATGTGTCCACGGTGCAGCGCCTGTGGCGAAGATGGTTGGCGCAGGGACATGTGGCACGTGCGAGGGATCCAGGCGCAGTCCGAGTGACGTCAGCACGCGAGGATCGGCGCATCCGCCGCCAAGCGGTGGCAGCCCCGCACGCCACGTCAACCGCCATTCTTCAGCATGTACAAGACACCCTGGATGTTCCAATATCGACCAGAACAATTTCCCGTCGATTGGTTGAAGGAGGCCTGCACTCCCGGCGTCCGCTCAGAAGACTACCATTGACTCCACAGCATAGACGTGCACGCCTGGCATGGTGCCGGGCTAGAGCGACTTGGATGAGGGAATGGCGGAACGTCGTGTTCTCCGATGAGTCACGCTTCTGTTCTGTCAGTGATAATCACCGCAGACGAGTGTGGCGTCGGCGTGGAGAAAGGTCAAATCCGGCAGTAACTGTGGAGCGCCCTACCGCTAGACAACGCGGCATCATGGTTTGGGGCGCTATTGCGTATGATTCCACGTCACCTCTAGTGCGTATTCAAGGCACGTTAAATGCCCACCGCTACGTGCAGCATGTGCTGCGGCCGGTGGCACTCCCGTACCTTCAGGGGCTGCCCAATGCTCTGTTTTAGCAGGATAATGCCCGCCCACACACTGCTCGCATCTCCCAACAGGCTCTACGAGGTGTACAGATGCTTCCGTGGCCAGCGTACTCTCCGGATCTCTCACCAATCGAATACGTGTGGGATCTCATTGGACGCCGTTTGCAAACTCTGCCCCAGCCTCGTACGGACGACCAACTGTGGCAAATGGTTGACAGAGAATGGAG
This sequence comes from Anabrus simplex, assembly GCF_040414725.1. Classification (NCBI taxonomy): domain Eukaryota; kingdom Metazoa; phylum Arthropoda; class Insecta; order Orthoptera; family Tettigoniidae; genus Anabrus; species Anabrus simplex. The sequence continues at coordinate 824,190,233 of NC_090266.1, read as the reverse complement.
AACCATCCCTCAGGACACCATCCGCACTCTTATTGACTCTGTACCTCGACGTGTTTCTGCGTGCATCGCCGCTCGCGGTGGTCCTACATCCTACTGAGTCGATGCCGTGCGCATTGTGTAACCTGCATATCGGTTTGAAATAAACATCAATTATTCGTCCGTGCCGTCTCTGTTTTTTCCCCAACTTTCATCCCTTTCGAACCACTCCTCCTTGGTGTTGCATTGTCACTGTCAGTCAGTGTACAATAGACAGCATTTTACAGAACAAGTAAATACAATTACTCTGGGTGGGAGCGTGATTAGCTCAGTGGATTAACTGCTGGCTTCCCGCACGGAAGGCTGAGGTTCGAATGTCGGTCGATTCTGCATCGAGATTTTCGTCTCAAGAATCACGTGGTATCACGAGGGGCACCCGGTCCGAAAACCGCCGGCCGAAACCTAAATGGGCCTGGGTGGCTCCAGCTTCCCTAGAAATTACCTGGGATAAGATGAAGAAAGTTTTTTTAAGAATATTCCTCAGATACTGACCTCATCCGTTAATGTAGCGAGTGCATTTCTAACTAGAACATATGATTCTTTTTTTTTTGCTAGTGGCTTTACGTCGCACTGACATAGATAAGTTTTTATGGCGACGATGGGATAGGAAAGGCCTAGGAGTGGGAAGGAAGTGGCCGTGGTCTTCATTAATGTACTGCCCCAGCATTTGCCTGGTGTGAAAATTGGAAACCAGGGAAACCATCTTCAGGGCTACCGACAGTGGGGTTCTAACCCACTATCTCCCGTATGCAAGCTCACAGCCGCACGCCCCTAACCGCACGGCTAACTCGCCCGGTAACATATGATTTGGTGCGGAAGTTCCGAAGTAGAACTTGTTCTTTCTGGTACAATGTATTTCAGGTCTCCTCAATTTTAAAACATCTACGGTGAGTATCTCAGGAGAAAGGCACTTGATAATTGGGTTGGAAGCATCTCAATTAGCGGGAGAAAAATTGACAATTTGTGGTTTGCTGGTGACACCACCCTGCTTGCCAGCAGTGAGGAGCATTCAGATATGTTAACAAGAGTGAAGAAAGTGAGTCTTGAGTGTGGACTGGAGCTCAAACTCAGTAAGTGATTGATAGAGCAGCACAGGTCGATGTAGTGCACGACTTCGTATACCTTGGGTCAACTATCAGTAATACAGGTAGTTCCAAGAAAGAGATAGGGAGAAGGATTTAGCTAGGATGAGTAGCCATGATGAAATTAAGTTCTAGAAGAACAGAGGCATTACTGGCTTGCTTGACTTAAATCCGATTACTCCTGGGTGGAGCATAGGGCACATATAAGATCTCTCCATCGGACTCGATTTGCTGCAACAGTTTTGATGTTCTTCCAGGACTTCCCAACTGACGCCGCCTTCGCTTCCACTGTTCGAAGCCATGTTATCCTTGGTCTCCCTCTTCTCCTAGCCCCTTGCGGGTTCCATTCAAGAGCCTGTTTTGGAATATTGTCAGGTCCTTTATGCAGTGTGTGACCTATCCATTTCCATTTATGTTCTTTTATCTGGATTTCAGCCTTGTGTTGTTGGGTACGCTCCCGCAATTCCTGATTTGATATAATATCTGGCCATCGCACTCCTAGGATGGTTCTCAAACATCTGTTAATGAAAGTCTGGACCTTGCGTGTTATCTCTCTAGTCATCTTCCATGTCTCACACCCGTAGAAGAGTACTGATTTCACATTTGTCCCAAAGATCCTCAATTTAGTCTTTGTTCTCAATTCTCTGGACTTCCACACCGGCCAGAGCTGGGCAAAGGCCTCCTCTTTGGCCTTGTTTACCGTAGTTTGGACATCTTCATTTGCCCCTCCACTTCTAGGAATAATACTTCCTAGGTAACAGAAGTTGTCAGCTCGCTCTGTCTCGTTCTCTAATACCAGTGGGTTCGTGTTTCTGGCATTGATCCTTAGCTCCTTTGTCTTAGCACTGTTTATTTTGAGTCCCACCTTTTGTGCTTCCGTTTCAAGGTTTTTCATTTTCTCAGTCATATGTCTAAATGAGTGAGATAACAGACATATATCATCCTCGAAGTCCAAATATTCCAGATGATCCGTCATCCCCCATTGTATTCCCCTCTGCTCCCCTTGAGGCATTACTAATAATACGAAAATCCGTCTCGTTGGAACTCTTGTATTTTCTGTTTCCTCATGTGGCTGTGAGAACTGGACCGTAAAGGCTATGGACAGAAAACGTGTCGATGTCTTTGAAATGTGGTGCTGTCGTAGAATGCTATGGGTGCTTTGGAGCGCAAAAAGAACCAGTGCGTCCATTCTTCAGGAGCTGAAGATTTTATAACGCCTCTCTTCTCGTATCAATGAATGAACACTGCAGAAGATGTAGAGCAGTTAATTAGGGAGGGGAAGGTTGAGGGCAGTAGACCATGGGGAAGGACTGCAAGCAGATGGATAGGACAAGTGAAGACTATCACCGGTTTATATTTCCAATATGCCGAAGATCTTCCGGGATGGCAAAGCTGCAGCCAGCAAAGCCAGTGGGGTCACCACACTCTGAAATAAGTAAATCGATTTATGATGATGAATTGTTCGAATATATTCGTTGCTAGTAGTATCAGTTTTTGCTATCGGACTCCCTGAAAAATTTTACTAATTCCCTGGTAACTAAGGATAGTTATTTGAATGTGCGTATACGCTAACTGGGACTTCGTGCACGGAAGTAGGTGAGAAGTAGCTCTTCAGAGGCTGTAGAAATTCTCCACCTTGCGAGCTGGCTGTGCGGATAGAGCTGCGAAGCTGTGAGCTTGCATTCGGGAGATAGTGGGTTCGAACCATGAAGGTGGCTTTCCGTGGTTTCCTATTTCCACACCAACAAATGCTGGGGCTGCACTTTAATTAGGACCACACGGCCGTTTCTCTCCCCACTCTTAAGCTTTTCCAATCCCGTCGTCATCATATGACCTATCTGTATCAGTACTACGTAAAAAAGGAAATTTCTCCTTCGCTCGGATTTAGACCTTAATAATAATAGTAATAATGTTATTTGCTTTAAGTCCCACTAACTACTACTTTTACGGTTTTCGGAGACGCAGAGGTGCTGGAATTTAGTCCCGCAGGAGTTCTTGTACGTGCCAGTAAATCTACCGACACGAGGCTGACGTATTTAACCACCTTCAAATACCACCGGACTGAGCCAAGATCGAACCTTCCAAGCTGGGGTCAGAAGACCAGTGCCTCAACCGTCTGAGCCACTCAGCCCGGCAGACCTTTTAAAGAATGTTGTTCTAATTTCCATGGGTTTTAAGTCTAGTACTAGATATCAAAACATAAGGGACATAAACAAAACACAAAACAACACAACACCATGGCGCAAGGGCCTTTAAGGGCCATGGCCAACCAAACGACCGCTGCTCAACCCAAAGGCCTACAGATTACGAGGTGTCGTGTGTCGACACGGCGAATCTTCTCGGCCTTTATTCTTAGCTTTCTAGACCGGGTCGCTATCCCACCGTCAGAAAGCTCCTCAATCGCAATCACGTAGGCTGAGTGAACCTCGTACCAGCCGTCAGATCTAGGTACTAATAAAAATTCCTGGCCTAGCAATTGGATATCGGTAAAAATCAGTCCCGCGACGCGTCTGCCTGTTACTTGGAGGTCATGGGTTTGGTTCCCTTCTCGCCTGTGTATTCTAATTTGGACTTACTGCTGGAACGAAGGTGTAGGGGTTAAAGACTGTGGAAATAGATCAATATGTAACTATAACAAATAGAATACAGTATCAATCAATCAATCAATCAATCAATCAATCAATCAATCAATCAATCAATCAATCAATCAATCAATCAATCAATCAATCAATCAATCAATCAATCAATCAATCAATCAATCAATCAATCAATCAATCAATCAATACTGATATGCATTTAGGACATTCGCCCAGGTAGCAGATTCTCTATCTTTTGTCTTCTTAGCCTTTTCTTAAATGATAGCAAAGAAATTGGAAATTTATTGAACATCTCCCTTGGTAAGTTATTCCAATCCCTAACTCCTCTTCCTATAAACTAATATTTGCCCCAATTTGTCCTCTTGAATTCGAGCTTTATCTTCATAGTGTGATTTTTCCTATTTTTAAAGACACCAGTCAAACTTCTTCGTCTGCTCATGTCATTCCTTGCAATCTCTCCACTGGCAGCTTTGAACAATCCAATTAGTCGAGCCGCTCGTCTCGTTTGTCCCAAGTCTTCCCAGCCCAAACTTTGCAACATTTTTGTAACCCTTATATTTTGACGGAAATCACCCAGAACAAATCGAGCTGCTTTTGCTTGTATTCTTTCCAGTTCTTCAATCAAGTAATGCTGGTGAGGGTCCCATACGCTGGAACCATGCTCTAGTTGGGATCTTTGTGCCCTCTCCTTTACATCCTTAATACAGCCCCTAAACACCCTCATAAAGAGATCTGTGCCATTTATTTACAATCATATTTATGTGATTACCCTAATGGAGATCTTTCCTTATATTAACACCTACGTACTTACAAAGATCTCCGCCCCTTCAACACAGTAATTAAAACTGAGAGGACTTTTCCTATCAGTGAAACTCACAACCTGACTTTTAACCCCATTTAACATCCATACCATTGCCTACTGTCCATCTCACAACATTATCGAGGTCATTTTAGTTGCTCACAATCTTGTAACTTATTTATTGCTCTGTACAGAACAACATCATCTGCAAAAGCCTTATCTCTGATTCTACTTCTTTACACATCTATATATATAAAATAGCTTGTCCTGACTGACTGACTGATTCATCATCGCCGAGCCAAAACTACTGGACATAATGAAATGAAATTTTGGAGATACATTCATATTGAAATGTAGGTGCTCGCTAAGAGAGGATTTTTGGATATTCCATCGCTAAGGGGGTGAAAAGGGGGGTGAAATTTTAAAATGAGTGTATCTATATCTGAGAACTTTAAAAGTTTGCAAATGTAAAAATTGGTATATAGAATCTTCTTTAAAAATAAGGGAATACGTATTTTTTTGTTTTCAGAAAATTCCAATGGGACGGGTGAAAAAGGGTTAAAAGGGGTTCAATACCTTTAATGAGGATACCGGTACTTATATCTAAGAAACTGAAGACATTACAGACCTGAAAATTGGTACTTTTGATCTATTTTAAAAATATAGAAACACGTATCTTTTTGTTCTTGGAAAATCCAATTAATGGGAGGGTGAAAAAGGGGGTTAATTTTTAAAATGAGTGTATCTATATCTCAAAACTTTGAAAGTTTACAGATGTAAAAATTGGTATTTACAATCTTCATTAAAAATTAAGAAACACGTATTTTTGGTTTTCGGAAAATCCCAATTGGAGGGGTGGAAAGGGGTGAAAAAGGAGTTGAATGCATTTAATGAGGACACTTATATCTCAGAAACTGAAGATATTATAGACCTGAAAATTGGTGTTTTGGATCTCCGTTCAAAATTATGAAACACGTATTTTGTTTTTTTGGAAAATCCAGTTAACTGGGGGGGGGGGGTGAAAAGGGGGTGATTTTTTAAATTGATTGTGTCTATATCACAAAACTTTTAAAGTTTATAGATGTAAAAATTGGTATTTAGAATCTCCTTTAAAAATAAAGAAACACGTATATTTTTGTTTTCAGAAAATGCCAATAGGAAGGGTGGAAAAGGGTGAAAATGTGTTGAATGCCTTTAATGAGGCTAATTATATTTCAGAGCCTGAAGACATTACAGACCTGAAAATTGGTATTTGGGATCTACTTTAAAAATAAGGAAAAGGTATTGTTTCGTTTTTAGAAAATCCAAAAATTGGGGGTGAAAAGGGGGGTGAATTTTTAAAATGAGTATATCTACATCTTAAAATTTTAAAAGTATACAGATGTAAAAATTGGTATTTTGAAATTCCTTTAAAATAAAGAAACATGTATTTTTTGTTTTCGGAAAATCCCAATAGGAGGGGTGAAAAAGGGGTTGAATGCCTTTAATGAGGATACTTAAATCTCAGAAACTGAAGATATTACAGAACAGAAAATTTGTATTTGGGACCTCCTTTAAAAATAAAGAAACATCCTTTTTTGCTTTTGGAAAGTCCAAATAGTGGGGGGGGGGGGGGGTTGTGAAAAAGGGGGATTTTTAAAATGAGTGTATCTATATCTCAAAACTTTAAAAGTTTGCACATGTAAAAATTGATATTTAGAATCTCCTTTAAAAATAAAGGACCACGTATTTTTAACTTTTTTTTGGAAAATCCAATTAATGGCAGTTAAACAGGATGACATACTGGGGTGAATTTTTTGAAAGACTATATCTAGAGAATATCTGAGAAGCGTAGAATGTTACAGACGTAAAAAGTGGTATTTGGAATCTTCTGTAAATATAAAGAAACATAGGTGATTTGTTCTTGGAAACTCCTCTTAAGGGGAACTAAAAAGGGGGTGAAATTTTAAATTGAGAATGTATAGAGTATATCTCAAGAAACATAACATGTTACAGACGTGAAAATGTTTTTTTTATCTCTATTAAATGTAAAGAAACGTGTATTTTTAGTTTTCAGAAATACCACTTGGGTGGAGGGGGGGGTGTTAAAAGTGACTGAAAATGGTGTTGATTTCTTTTAATTAGGCTACTATTATCTCAAAAATGAAGATGTTACAGACGTGAAATTTGATATTTGGAATCTGCTTTAAAAGTAAAGAAACACGTATTCTCGGAATATCCAATGAATGGGGGGGGGGGGGGGTGAAAGAAATGAAACATTAACTGACATAATTGTATGAGAATACTTACATCTAATAAAAACTAAAGTTGTTAGGACCTACAGACGTGAAAATTGGTATTTGGATCTCCTTTAAAAACAAAGAAAAGCCCGTTTGGAGGGGGGTATATCTTGGGGGCGGGATTGAAAAGGATTTGAATTCCTTTCATGAGGACACATAAATCAAAAACTGAAGAAGTCACAGTCGTGATAATTGGTATTTAGAAGATCCTTTACTATTAAAGAAACAAGTATTTTTTGCCGAAAATTCACTTGGGAGGGGGGGGGGGGGAAGTGAAAAAAGTGAATTATTTTAATTTCAAAACTGAAGGTAATAGACGTGAACAATGGTGTTTGGAATCTCCTTTAAACATAAAGAAACACGCCTTATTTTAGTTTTTCGGGAGGGGGTAAATAAACTTAACGGCGGTGGGGTGTAAAAGGAGGTGAGACCAATTGATTTTACTGTTCATAATGTATTTATAAGGAGCCTCCGTTGCTCAGACGGCAGCGCACCGGCCTCTTACAGCTGGGTTCCGTGTTTCAAATCCCGGTCTCTCCATGTGACATTCGTGCTGGACAAAACGGAGGCGGGACATGTTTTTCTCCGGATACTCCGGTTTTCCCTGTCATCATTCATTCCAGTAACACTGTCCAATATAATTTCATTTCATTTGTCATCCATTAATCATTGCCCCACCGGAGTGCGACAGGTTTCGCCTGCCGGCACAATTCCTATTGTCGCCGCTAGATGGGGCTTTATTCATTCCATTCCTGACCCTGTCGAATGACTGGAAACAGGCTGTAGATTTTCGATGTACTTATTCTGATCATAAACCGATCATTTTTAACCTTTCCTGGGTTCGTTTTCACGAGCCATCTTTTTCTTCGGAGAACGTTCTTAGATTACAGTAGATTCTCCTGTCATATAAATAAAAATTTAAACAAATTTGAAATAAACGATAGGAATGAGATTGACCGTCGAATTTTTCACCTCTATAATAAGTTCAATAATGCACGGAAGTACGTAATTCGTATGGCCAGAAATCCTGCACACTTGCCTACGCGCGACAATGGCGCTGGTCACATTCTCAACAATGACAACGGCAGCAGATGTAATTAACCGCCAAGTAGCGGTCATGCATCTTGCTGTGGGGTCCAGAACATCTCTAATAATAATAATAATAATAATAATAATAATAATAATAATAATAATAATAATAATAATAATGTTCTGGACCGTCGTCAAATGTGTGGACCGCGCTGGAAACGGGTCCTGGACGGGTAATGACTAAGAATGCAGTCCGGCCGCGGGTTCAGTATCGCCAAGGCTCCCAAGACGACACCACGCTGGATCTCCTGAAGGATTTGATCCATATTAAAAATGCTTATAGGAAAAGATGTCAAAGATTTAGGGACCCAAGTGACCGGGTGGAATACCTGGATCTAGCCCGGGAAGTACGAAATCGATTGCTGGAAATAAAGATTGAAAAATGGGAGGAAACTTGCCGTAATCTATTAGAAAACGAGTCAGATCACGAATTTTGGTATAATACCGTAGCGAAGCACGGGTATCTTGCTAGTCTATATATATAAAATAGCTTGTCCTGACTGACTGACTGATTCATCATCGCCGAGCCAAAACTACTGGACATAAAGAAATGAAATTTTGGGGATAAATTCACATTATGATGTAGGTGCTCGCTAAGAGAGGATTTTTGGATATTCCTTCGGTAAGGGGGTGAAAAGGGGGGTGAAATTCTAAAATGAGTGTATCTATATCTCAAAACTTTAAACGTTTATAGATGTGAAAATTGGTATTTAGAATCTTCTTTAAAAATAAGGAAACACGTATTTTTTTGTTTTCAGAAAATCCCAATAGGAGGGTTGAAAAAGGGTGAAAATGGGGAAAAATGGGTTGAATACCTTTAATCAGGATACCGGTACTTATATATCAGAAACTGAAGATATTACAGACCTCAAAATTGGTACTTTTGATCTCTTTTAAAAATAAAGATACACGTATTTTTTTGTTTTTGGAAAATCCAATTAATGGGAGGGTGAAAAGGGGGTGAATTTTTAAAATGAGTGAATCAATATCTCGAAACTTTTAAAGTTTGCTGATGTAAAAATTGGTATTTAGAATCTTCATTAAAAATAAAGAAACACGTATTTTTTTGTTTTCGGAAAATCGCAATAGGAGGAGTGAAAAGGGGGTGAAAATGGGTTGAATGCCTTTAATGAGGCTACTTATATCTCAGAAACTGAAGATATTACAGACCTGAAAATTGGTGTTTGGGATCTTCGTTAAAAATAAAGAAGCACTTATTTTTTTGTTTCTGGAAAACCCAATTAAGGGGGAGTTGAAAGGGGGGTAATATTTTAAAATGAGTGTATCTATATCTCAAAACTTTTAAAGGTTATAGATGTAAAAATTGGTATTTAGAATCTTCATTAAAAATAAAGAAACACGCATTTTTTGTTTTCGGAAAATCGCAATAGGAGGAGTGAAAAGGGGTGAAAAATGGGTTGAATGCCTTTAATGAGGCTACTTATATTTCAGAACCTGAAGATATTACAGACCTGAAAGTTGGTGTTTGGGATCTCCTTTAAAAATAAAGAAACACGTACTCTTTTGTTTGCGGAAAATCCAATTAATGGGGGGGGGGGTGAAAAGGGGATGATTTTTTAAAATTAGTGTATCTATATCTCAAAACTTTTAAAGTTTATAGATGTAAAAATTGGTATTTAGAATCTCCTTTAAAAATAAAGAAACACGTATTCTTTAGTTTTCGGAAAATCCCAATAGGAAGGGTGTAAAAGGGTGAAAAATGGGTTGAATGCCTTTAATGAGGCTACTTATATTTCAGAACCTGAAGATACTACAGACCTGAAAATTGGTATTTTGGATCTACTTTAAAAGTAAAGAAACACGTATTTTTTCGTTTTTGGAAAATCCAAATATTGGGGGGTGAAAAGGTGGAGTGAATTTTTTAAAATGAGTGCGTCTACATCTTAAAACTTTAAAATTTACAGATGTAAAAACTGGTAGTTAGAATCTCCTCTAAAAATAAAGGAACACGTATTTTTTGTTTCCTGTAAATCCTAATAGGACGGGTGTAAAAGGGGTGAAAAATAGGTTGAATGCCTTTAATGGGGATACATATATCTCAGAAACGAAAGATATTACAGAACTGAAAATTTGTATATGGGATCTCCTTGAAAAATAAAGAAACACGTAATTCTTAGTTTTTGGGAAATCCAATTAATGGCGGTTAAACAGGAGTGACAAATTGGGGTGAATTTTTTGAAAGACTATATCTACAGAATATCCTGGAAACGTAAAATATTACAGACGTAAAAAGTGGGTGTTTGGAATCTCCTGTAAATGTAAAGAAACAGAGGTGATTTGTTTTTGGAAACTCCACTTAAGGGGAACTCAAAAGGGGTGAAATTTTAAAATGTGAATTTTTACAGTATATCTAAAAAAACTTAACATGTTACAGAAGTGAAGGTATTTTTTATCTCTATTAAACATAAAGAAACGTGTGTTTTTAGTTTTCGGAAATACCACTTGGGTGGAGGGGGGTGGTAAAAGTGACTGAAAATGGTGTTGAATTCTTTTAATTAGGCTACTGATATCACAAAAATGAAGACGTTACAGACGTGAAATTTGATATTTGCAATCTGCTTTAAAAGTAAAGAAACACGTATTCTCGGAAAATCCAATGAAGGGTGGGGGAAGAACTGAAAAATTAATTGGCTTAATTGTATGAGAATACATACATCTAATAAAAACTAAAGATGTTACAGACGTGAACATTCGTATTTGGATCTCCTTTAAAAACAAAGAAAAGCGCGTTTTTGGTGGGGAAACCATCTTGGAGGGCGGGAGTGTAAAGGAGTTGAATTCCTTTCATGAGGACACATAAATCAAAAACTGAAGAAGTTAGAGTCGTGATCATTGGTATTTAAGAAGATCCTTTACTATTAAAGAAACAAGTATTTTTTGCGGGAAAATTCACTTGGGGGGGGGGGGAGTATTGTGATATGAAGTGCAGAAAGTAAATTATTTTTATTGGGATACTTATATCTCAAAACTGAAGGTAATAGACGTGAACATTTGTGTTTGGAATCTCCCTTAAACGTAAAGAAACAAGCATTCTTTTAATTTTGGGGGTGGGGGTGGCGGTAAATAAACTTAACGGCGGTGGGGTGTAGAAGTAGGTGAAACCAATTGATTTTAGATGTTATTAATGTACTTATAAGGATCCTCCATTGCTCAGGCGGCAGCGCGCCGGCCTCTCATAGCTGGGGTGGTTCAAATCCCGGTCACTCCATGTGACATTCGTGCTGGACAAAACGGTGGCGGGACAGGTTTTTCTCCGGATACTCCGGTTTTCCCTGTCATCAGCCATTCCAGCAACACATAATAGTAATACTACTACTACTACTACTACTACTACTACTACTACTACTACTACTACTACTACTACTAATAATAATAATAATAATAATAATAATAATAATAATAATAATAATAATAATAATAATAATATTCCGGACCGTCGTCAAATGTGCGGACCGCGCTGGAAACGGCTCCTGGACGGGTAATGACTAAGAATGCAGTCCGGCCGCGGGTTCAGTGCCGCCAAGGCACCCAATATGACACCACGCCGGATCTCCTGAAGGATTTTATCGATATTAAAAATGATTATAGGAAAAGATGGCAAAGATTTACGGACCCATCTGACCGGGAGGAATACCTGAGCCTAGCCCGGGAAGTACGAAATCGATTGCTGGAAAGGAAGATTGAAAAATGGGAGGAAACGTGCCGTAAAATAATAGAAAACCAGTTAGATAGGGAATTTTGGTGGATTCTCGCAGAAAACGAGTCAGATCGCGAATTTCGTCGAATTATATATCTAAAACAATAAGCATTCAATTATAAATTTCAGTATAATACCGTAGCGAAGCACGGGTATCTTGCTAGTATATCTATATATAACTTGTCCTGACTGACTGATTCTTCATCGCCGATCCAAAACTACTGGACATAAAGAAATTAAATTTTGGGGATACATTCATACTAACATGTAGGTGCTCGCTAAGGGAGGATTTTTGGATACCGTCGCTAAGGGGGTGAAAAGGGCGGGGGTGAATATTTAAAATGAGGATATCTATATCTCAAAAACTCAAAAGTTTACAGATGTAAAAATTGGTATTTGGAATCTCCTATAAACGTTTAAGAAACACTTATTTTTGTTTTCGGAAAATCCCATTAAACGGGGGTGAAAAATGGGGGAAAATTGTTTGAACACCTTTTATGAGGAGACTTATATCTCAAAAACTGAGGATGTTACAGGCATGAAAATTGAAATTTGGAATCTCCTTTGAAAGTAAAGAAACACGTATTTTTGTGTTTTTGGATAATCCGATGAATAGGGGGTGAACAGGAGTGACAAACGGGGTGAATTTTTAAAAAGACTGTATCTGCAAATTATCCCAGACACGTAAAACTGGTATTTGGAATTTCCTGTAAATGTAAAGAAACATAAATATTTTCTTCGGAAAATCCAATTAAGGGGAACTGAAAAAGGGGGTGAATTTTTAAAATTAGCGTATCTACACTTTATCTCAAAAACTTAACATGATGCAGAAGTGAAAATTGGTATTTGGAATTTCCTTTAAAATAAGGAAACACATATTATTTGGTTTTCACAAAATATCCTTAACAGGGGGCAGGGGGGTGTGTGAATGAATTGAAAAATTAGTTGAATTATTTGTATAATACATATATATAGACCTATATACACCAAAAATCTAAAGATGTTACAAACGTGAAAACTAATATTTGGAATCTCCTTTAAAATAATGAAACACGCATTTGGTGGGTGAATCGACTTGGTAAGGGTGGGAGGTGAGGGGTGCGGGATGAAAGCGGAGGTGAATTACTTTTACGAGGATTCATATATCTCTAAAATTGAAACGGATGTAAATTCATTTTAGGAGGATGCATATATCTCGAAAACTGAATATGTTACAGTCGTGATAATTGGTATTTGGAAGCTCTTTCAAAGAAACCGGTACTGTTTGGTTTTGGAAACTTCACTTGTGTGGGGAGTGTGAAAGGAAGTAAAAATGAATTCTTTTTCTGGAGAAACTTATATCTCAAAACTGAATATTAAAGACGTGGAAACTGGTATTTGGAATCTCCTTAAAAAATAAAGAAACACGCAATTTTGGAGGGGAGGGAATCAACTTAACGGGCTGGAGTGAAAAGGAGTTGAATTCTTTTTATGAGGATACTTATATCTCACAAACTGAAGATGTTAAAGGCATGAATGTTTGTATTAGGAATCTTCTTTCAAAGTAAAGAAACACGTGTTCTTTTGTCTTGGGAAAATCCACTTAAGGGGGTGAATGAATTGAAAAATTAGTTGAATTCATTGTATGAGGATACTTATATCTCAACAACTATAGATGATAAAGACGTGAAAATTGGTATTTGGAATCTCCTTTAAAAATAAAGGAACACGCACTTTTCGGGAGGGGGCATTCAACTTAACGGGCAGGAAGGGGAGTGAAAAAGTAGTTGTATTACTTTTATGAGTATACTTATATGTCAAAAACTGAAATGGTACCAACGTGAAAATTAGTATTTGGAATCTCCTTTACAAATGAAGAAACACGCATTCGGTTTTTTTTTTCGGAAAATCGACGAAAGGGTTGTGGGGTTGAAACTAAGTAATACACACATATGTTTATGTTTATGAGGATACTTTATCTTAAAAACTGAAGCTGTTACAGACGTGAAAGTTGGCATTTTGAATTTTCTTTCAAAATAAAGAAAAACTTTTTTTTTTCGGAATGCCCAGTTGGGGCGGGAGAATGGTGGAAAGAAGTGAAGAAGAAGAAGTTGATTTATTCTTATGAGTCTAAATTTATCTCAAAGACGCACAGGCACGAAAACTGGTGTTTGGAATCTTCTTTAAAAATACTGAATCACGTATTTTTTTGTAAAATACTGTTAAGAGGCTGTAAATAATTGGAAAACGGGTGAATTTTTAAAATGAGTACCGGTATATCTACATTATGTGTTAAAACTTAACATGTTAGAGACAAGGAACTTGGTATTTGGAAAGTCCTTTAAAAATACAGGAACCTGTACCTTTTTGTTTTCAGGGAAGGCACTTAACCGGGGGTGAGGGGAAGTGATAAATAGTTGAAATATTTTTTATGATTATACTTATATCTTAGAAACTAAAGATGTTACAGACGTGAAAATTGGTATTCGAAATCTCTTTTAAAAATAAAGAAACATGTATTTTCGTTTTCGGAAAATACACTTAGATGGGGGTGAGGGTGAGGGTGAGGGGAGGACTGATCAAGGGTTTGAATTCTTTTTATGGGGATACTTATGTATATCTCAAGAACTGAATATGTTACAGATGTGGGAATAGGTATTTGGAATCTCCTTTAAAAATAAAGAAACATGTATTTATTTTTTCGACTTGTGAGAAGACTGTTTCTCACATGTACAGTTCTATGTCGCACTGTCGTCTTAGTCCCACAAGGTAATACCACATACATGGTTTACAAAGAATCTCTCGGGTAAATGAAACTCAATTTTGGGTGAGTTTTTATACTTTATGATTTTTCAGATAATATCTTAGTGCAATGCCGAGGAAGGATTACTTTGATCAAATTACGAAATCCACGCGAGCGAAGCCGTGGGTAATTGCTAGTCACTGATAGATAAGAAAACATAAAGGTCCAATAGCACTACCTTGAGGAATTCCCCTCTTAATTATTACAGGGACAGATAAAGCTTCGCCTACTTTATTTCTCTGAGTTCTATTTTCTAGAAACATAGCCACCCATTCAGTCACACTTTTGTCTAGTCCGACTGCACACATTTTTGCCAATAGTCTGCAATGATCTACCGTATCATATGCCTTAGATAGGTATTACGAGATGCAGTCCATTTGACCTCCTGAATCGTGGATATCTGTTATATCTTGCCGGAATCCTACAAGCTGAGCTTTAGTGGAATAAGTTTCCTAAACTCAAACTGCCTTCTATCGAACCAGTTATTAATTTTGCAAACATGTCCAATATAATGAGAATAGTGCTTTCCCAAAGCTTACATTCAATGCATGTCAAACTGACTGGCCTGTAATTTTCAGCTTTATGTCTATCTAGTATAGATGTAGGATGTGGTAGTTATGTAGGATTGCAAAGGTTAACACAGAGTAGAGTAGCATAGCGGGCTGCATCATACCAGACTATTGACTGACGATGATCCAAACAATCCAGACAACAAGATCAGATGAGGTTTGCTCTTAGTCTTTCTTGATGGTTATTCAGTACTTATTGGATCAGACAGCTTTTGTTCCTAAGTGTATAGTGGGTCAGGCGAGCTCTGCATCAGTCGCTATCATAGACATGACAATATTTCTATTTAACCGTGCGGTATTTTTCGAAGCTCCCTTCAAGACGTGTTAGACAAATCTGGCTCGAAGGAAATTCATCAGTTAGTAGGGAACTGTGAGAAGTATTGAATCCGGGAGGTAAGTCGTATTTCTTTCTTTTTCGATAAGGTCAGTTTTGCAGTTCACAGTCTCATGTGTCTGAACTCCGTCGAACAATTATTACCTTGAAGAGACTAGGAACATCTGCCTTTGTTCTCTGTCATCGAAACCTTGGGGGTAGAGAGAACTGAAAACGTGCACTTTAAAATTACGCTCAGGGTTTCATTATGGAAATTCTACTGGCATATAACTATCGTCCTTGATATAATGTCCGACCATCAAGTTAATTTTACGAACTTAATGCATATGGACGATGAGAGCAAAAGAAAACTCGAGAATTCTTGCTAATTGACGTGACATCATCCTCGAAGGCAAAGCCAACAAGGCTTGTTTATTGATTGGTAATGACTGGCTTCGACGTCTCATATTTTACGATAATAGAACGTGAGGTTCTGCAAGTTCAGTCAAGAGATATGCTAGAAGCCTCTTTGAACTTCGTTAACAAGTTGTACAATCACATTAATACATTCCATAACTGTGGATTTGGGTGTTCATATGGACATGAACATTTGGTCCAGTCAACATGGAATACAGAATGTGTCCTTTCCTGTAGAGGATCGTATTTTACAGTGTGAACAATGAAACATTTAAAATCTATATTATATTCAGGTTTTGGTTTACTAGTTGACTTTTTCTACAATATGAAAACTCAGTTTAGTGAAAATTGCTCTTATTTCAGAAATAACACCACGCAGTCATTTCCAAATAAAGAGTAGGAACATTATATATGTATATATTATCTTTCAGCTGACAATTTTTGGTATAAATGCTACACAAATCTATGAAATTATATGAATATAACTGTTAATTCTCCACGATTTGAGAACTATTATATATCCTCTTGCCTGTGTCTTGGAGTATTTTCAGATGTTCTCAAATGTTCTTTCTTTTGCTTGGGTTTTACTTCGCACTAGCGCATTCAGGTTTTCTGTAATACACTGACTGACAGAGCAAATGCAACACCAAGAAGGAGTGGTCAGAACTTTATGCCAATTGCAGGGTAGACTGACGTCACTGAGGTATGCTCATGATGAGAAATGCGCCGCTGTGCTGCGCACGTAGCGAACGATAAATGGGACACGGCGTTGGCGAATGGCCCACTTCGTACCGTGATTTCTCAGCCGACAGTCATTGTAGAACGTGTTGTCGTGTGCCACAGGACACGTGTATAGCTAAGAATGCCAGGCCGCCATCAACGGAGGCATTTCCAGCAGACAGACGACTTTACGAGGGGTATGGTGATCGGGCTGAGAAGGGCAGGTTGGTCGCTTCGTCAAATCGCAGCCGATACCCATAGGGATGTGTCCACGGTGCAGCGCCTGTGGCGAAGATGGTTGGCGCAGGGACATGTGGCACGTGCGAGGGGTCCAGGCGCAGCCCGAGTGACGTCAGCACGCGAGGATCGGCGCATCCGCCGCCAAGCGGTGGCAGCCCCGCACGCCAAGTCAACCGCCAATCTTCAGCATGTGCAAGACACCCTGGCTGTTCCAATATCGACCAGAACAATTTCCCGTCGATTGGTTGAAGGAGGCCTGCACTCCCGGCGTCCGCTCAGAAGACTACCATTGACTCCACAGCATAGACGTGCACGCCTGTCATGGTGCCGGGCTAGAGCGACTTGGATGAGGGAATGGCGGAACGTCGTGTTCTCCGATGAGTCACGCTTCTGTTCTGTCAGTGATAGTCACCGCAGACGAGTGTGGCGTCGGCGTGGAGAAAGGTCAAATCCGGCAGTAAATGTGGAGCGCCCTACCGCTAGACAACGCGGCATCATGGTTTGGGGCGCTATTGCGTATGATTCCACGTCACCTCTAGTGCGTATTCAAGGCACGTTAAATGCCCACCGCTACGTACAGCATGTGCTGCGGCCGGTGGCACTCCCGTACCTTCAGGGGCTGCCCAATGCTCTGTTTCAGCAGGATAATGCCCGCCCACACACTGCTCGCATCTCCCAACAGGCTCTACGAGGTGTACAGATGCTTCCGTGGCCAGCGTACTCTCCGGATCTCTCACCAATCGAACACGTGTGGGATCTCATTGGACGCCGTTTGCAAACTCTGCCCCAGCCTCGTACGGACGACCAACTGTGGCAAATGGTTGACAGAGAATGGAGAACCATCCCTCAGGACACCATCCGCACTCTTATTGACTCTGTACCTCGACGTGTTTCTGCGTGCATCGCCGCTCGCGGTGGTCCTACATCCTACTGAGTCGATGCCGTGCGCATTGTGTAACCTGCATATCGGTTTGAAATAAACATCAATTATTCGTCCGTGCCGTCTCTGTTTTTTCCCCAACTTTCATCCCTTTCGAACCACTCCTTCTTGGTGTTGCATTTGCTCTGTCAGTCAGTGTATTTAATAAGATAGGAAAGGGAGAAGACTGGTAAGGAAATGCCCGTGGCCTTAGTGGAGGAACGCCTCAAGCATTTGCCTGTGGTGTAAATGGGAAACCACTGAAAGTCATCTTCAAGGCTGCCGGCGTTGTGTTTCGAACCGGTCATCACCCGAATGTAAGCTTACAGATATACGGCCCGCATCGCGCAGCCAACCTGCTCGTTGTTGTCAAAACAATCCCGAACTTACGTAAGTAGACCTCCATTGCACAGGAATTAAAGTGCTTGATCTGTAAGCATAAACTGAGGTCATCTTATTACAAAAATAGGCTATTTTATACAATTAGTTTCACGTCCCACTAACTACATTTGACTGTTTATAAGGACGCCAAGGTCCCAGAATTTTGTCCCGCAAGAGTTCTTGTAAGTGACGGTAAATCTATTAACACGAGGCTGACGTACTTGAGCATCTTCAAATACCACCGGACTGAGCCAGAATCGAACCTGCCAACTTGGCGTTGGAAGGCCAGCGAATCAACCGTCTAAATTTCTATAATACATAAATTAAGTAACAGTTGGAAAGTCAGTACACAATCTTAATAAATTCTTGTAGGCTGTTAGTTAGCATACAAATTTTTGTATGTATACCAATCGACTTCTTAATTCTAACCCTGAATTTATGCGAAGATCTACCGAATAACGAAGAAGTTGCGAAGAAGTAGGCTAGCTACTTTAAAAGCTGCAATCACGTGATTAGGCATTGGTACTTTATAGCATGTGTTACTAAGGAGGTGCGCGCGCGCGCGCGCGCGCGCGCGTGTGTGTGCAGTGAAGCTAAATATTCAGTAGCACATAATATGATGAATATATAAAATATACAATTACTTCTTTGAAAATAAGGAATACAATTGCAATTGTTATAGTAGCAGTATTTGGTGTACATGAAACCAAGAAAAGCAGAGTGTGACTCCTTAATTTATTAATAACTAGCTGATGTACCCGTGATTCGCTACGGAATTCTTCATTGTACACAGAATTCTAGGTTAGGTAGTGTACACGTTGTGAGCAAGATTGTATGAAATTGCACAGCTCTTAACGTTATCCTAGAAAGGCGAGGGGGAAGTCACCAAACATCTTTTCTCATATGAAGACTGAGTTAGGGAATGTTCACTGTAATGGTAGACCCGCTTGCATACCATCAGTCAAATCAGGTTGGGGAACTTTCATTATAATGGTAGACACGCACTCTCCACCTGCCTTTCTACATCCTCAAAAAGACTGTCTTAGCGGTTTTCCCAACTGAAATGAACATACATTACAATGACGTCAGTAGGAATGGCGCGATTAAAAGCAATGCTTTCATATGAAATACTCGATCAAATGAAAAACCACACATTTTATAAATTTTTAACGAACAGTACTACGCTGCTGATCTAACAGTCCAAAGTTCCAGAGCTGGAATGATCAAGCCGCAGACAGCTGTGAGCCGTGAACACTCTTCGTCTTTCTTCGGCGGGGGGTCGAACAGTGGCGACTCCCAGGGCAAAAACTATGTCATTTACTAATCTGTTTCCTAGGATTACCCCGATGAGAAGGAAAGAATCAATTCACTATGCTGGTGGCGGAAAAATCTATTTGACTTGGAGGCAAATTTTTCCTCCAAGCCAGAGGATAAACAGCCTCTTCACTGCTAATATGTAATGAAATGAGTGTAGAATTTAATAAACATTAAGAGGAAGAAGCTTCTCTTAAGAAACGGCTCTTTTCTTAGTTGAATTTTGAGTTATTTAGTGAATTGTGGTGCTATAATTTGAAGTAACCCCAATTGTAATTCTAGACCAGGTCATACTACTACTCTACTGAGCCTCTGCCCTAAGTATGCGTACTGCTCATTCAAAACAGCGCATCAGAGTATGGATCGAATAAATGGAATACTATGAGGAACCAGTGTGTTACGTACCAGCTGTATCAGAAAGTATATGAACCAGAAGAATGCTAAAGAAGAAAGTTTCCTAACTCCCCGGCTATTTCCCGCCATTATTCGGTCAGGCTATTATACTCGGTACGCAGCAGTAATCCCATCTATCGGAGTTGAGAGGCAGCATAAGAGAGACAAAGAACACCACAACAAACAATGGTCAATGTAATGTTATTGTTGATCCATGTTATGCGCTTTCGATATCGTAGGCCTTCACATTTCACTCTGAAATGCCACTCTCATTATAGTCGGTACGTTAAAACTGAATAAAACATAAATGACCGGAAATAATATTCTCTATAACTTTTGCTATGTAGTACTTTTCGATAGGACCAATAACATAGGTATTTAAAAATTACATTTTAGGCGCCTTCCCCTAAACTACAATTTTATTCAGGGTGAATAAAATTGTTTATAGCTTAGACTGTAGTTTGTTATTCCCCGACTATATATACCGATTTTAATTAAATTATGTTAACCCATTTTCTCGTGGCTCGGCGTTGATATGGACTTAGCAACAAAAATACAAATTCATGAATATTTATTTATTTATTTATTTACTTATTTATTTATTTATTTATTTATTTATTTATTTCTTCTTCTTCTTATTCTTAATCTGGTTACCCTTATTTATTTATTAATGCCTTTTTTCAGTGGCGAAGTTAGGGCTCGAGGCCCTCTCTTCCACTTAACCACATACTAATCAAAATCTTAAATAAAATACTGAGATACTTAAAATAGTGAAAAGTACAAGAATTAATAGAATTGAGAATAAATTTAAATAAATTACTAAGTTAATACTAAAACTAATTGATATTAAAATCGGTGTTATCATAGCCGGTACGGTAAAAATGTATAAGATATAAATGGTCGGAAATATAATTCTATATAGCTGTGGTTATGTAGTATTTATCTATACGACCACTAATATAAATATTTGAGAATTAAATTTTAGGCCTTCCACTAAACTACCATTTCACTCAGCGTGAATTAAATGATTTATAGCATAGACTGTAGTGGCTCATTCTCCGACTTCGCATACCAATTTTCAATGAGAGAGGACCACTAATAATGTAAATATTTAAGAATTAAGTTTTAGGCCTTCCTTTAAACTACAATTTCACTCAGGGTGAATAAAATTATTTATAGCCTAGTTTGTAGCATCTTGTTCTCCGACTTTGCATACCAATTTTTATCAAGATAGGATCACTAATAACATAAATATTTGAAAATTAAATTTTACTCCTTCCCCTAAACTACCATTTCAATCAGCGCGAATAAAATTATTTACAGCCTAGATTGTAGCGACTTATTCCCCGACTTTGCATACCTATTTTAATTAAATTCTCTTTAGCAGTTTTCTAGTGATGCGTGTACAGACAGACAGACAGACAGACAGACAGACATTAAGGAATAGTAGAAAGTGCATTTCCTTGTTACTGTGGACATGACCGATACAGAAATACCATTCTTTTCAAATTCTGAGCGGTGTACAGACAAAATTCTTCTTCTCCTTCTTATTCTTCTTCTTAATCTGTTTATCCTCCAGGTTCGGTTTTTCCCTCGGACTCAGCGAGGGATCCCACCTCTACCGCCTCAAGGGCAGTGTCCTGGAGCTTCAGACTTTGGGTCGGGGATACAACTGGGGAGAATGAACAATACCTCGCCCAGGCGGCCTCACCTGCTATGCGGCCGTGGCCTTAAGTTAGGTACCATCCCGGCATTTGCCTGGAGGAGAAGTGGGAAACCACGGAAAACCACTTCCAGGATGGTTGAGGAGGGATTCGAACCCACCTCTACTCAGTTGACCTCCCAAGGCTGAGTGGACCCCGTTCCAGCCCTCGTACCACTTTTTAAATTTCGTGGCAGAGCCGGGAATCGAACCCGGACCTCCAGGGATGGCAGCTAATCACGCTAACCACTACACCACAGAGGCGGACGACAAAATTCTTATTTTATATATATAGATTAATCTGACAGTCGTACGTGTAGTTAGGGCTGACAAATACACTGCTGATACTTAAATCATTTAGTGCTAATAGGCAGACATCTTCGCAAAAGCAGCTTCCTCATCCAACATAGAAATTGCCTATATCGGGCCGGTTAGAGGCGCACGGCTGTAAGATTGCATCCGAGAGATAGTGGGTTCGAATCCCACTGTCGGCAGCCCGGAAGATGGTTTTTCGTATTTTCCCATTTTCACACCAGGCAAATGGGGCTGTACGTGAATTAAGGCCACGGCCGATTCCTTCCAACTCCTAGGCCTTTCCTATTCCACCGTCGCCATAAGACCTATCTGTGTCGGTGCGGCGTAAAGCCACTAGCAAAAAAGAAACAGAACTTACCTACAACAAATCACCCCCATGCTATTCAAAAGCCCAAACCAAATCATATCTAATAAGACAGTGGAACAACCTCTGGACATCAAGTACAAAAGTGTCTGTCACAAGAGAATGATTTTTTCCCGACATATATTGCAGACTCCAATGCAAAACATTAGTGTCCGAATTCATTCTCACTCAGTTTCTCTCCGGCCACGTTTTAAGTGCTACGTTCAACGCTTTGAAATTTAATGTTGGAGGTGATTACTTGTGCTTTAGTGAATTTTCTCAAACAGTGGATAATTTACTGTTTCGACTGTGCCATGTTTGGAAGGACAAGATTAGAACTTGAGTGTCACCTAAACAATTTTAATGTGGAATTTTCAAAGCCATTATACCGTCTGTTTAGGAAATCCTGCTGCTACAAACAGTTCCATAAGTTCAATCACCACATCTTCAATAATTTAGTTTCCTAATTTTGTGTCAAGTATCAATAATTAACTGATCAAAAGTATAACCCTATTATACTCATGTACAATATGGGCTCAAAATGTTAGGATATTAAATAAATAAATAAATAAATAAATAAATAAATAAATAAAATTCGTGTTAAAAGCACGCTGGAAGTAAGTGTAATCGTATAGAGCATTTGTTACTGTGATTATCAGATAAAATTAGTCAATGAAAGTCTCGATATTATCTGGGAACGACCCAAAAAACGAACTAACATCCAGAACACCGTCAATATCACTGGGATATACAAAAGAAGGAATGGAATCGAGCGAGTTGGCCGAGCGGTTAAGGGCGCGCAGCTGTGAGCTTGCATTTGGGAGATAGCGGGTTCGAATTCCACTGTCGGCAGCCCTGAATATGATTTTCCATGGTTTCCCATTGTCACGCCAAGCAAATGCTGGAGCTGTACCTTAATTAAGGCCACGGCCGCTTCCTTCTCACTCCTAAAGCTTTCCTATCCCATCGTCGCCATAAAACATATCTATGTCGGTGCGACGTAAAGCAGATTGTTTTAAAAAGAAGGAATGGAAGCAGAAAAGGCTTAATCACCGTACAGAACGGGGTAAAATATATTCTGAATTATTTTCTTCCATTGACGAGGAGATAGGAAATTGTAAGTTACCGAGCTCGATAGCTGAAGTCGCTTAAGTGCGGCCAGTATTCAGTAATCGGGAGATAGTGGGTTCGAGCCCCACTGTCGGCAGCCCTGAAGATGGTTTTCCGTGGTTTCCCATTTTCACACCAGGCAAATGCCGGGGCTGTACCTTAATTAAGGACACGGCCGCTTCCTTCCAATTCCTCGGCCTTCCCTACCCCATCGTCGCCATAAGACATATCTGTGTCGGTGCGACGTAAAGCAAATAGTAAAATTTAAAAAAATGTAAGTTATTTTCAATAATAATCAAAATGGCTGAAATGGTGTGGGGAGAGAGGGCTTTATCAGAATAACTCGAAAAATGAAGGTGAAGAGGAAATGACCAATGTCTGGGATAAGACAAATGAATTCATTGCTGATCTTGAGGAAGCACTGGGCATTTGAAAGGAATAATGTGAAACGTGCGCAATGTAATAGGACATCTTTCTGACGATGTGTCGGATTACAAAGTTCAGTTGGAGGATAATGAGAATAGAAGTATATCAAGGCTGTAGAAATGGGGGTTATGATAAGTAAACCATAGGGTCATATAACCGCAGACATGTGTTAAATCAGTCCCGAAATGATGGCATACAGCGACAAGATCGGGGGTAAAATTACTTCACGGAGCGCTAGAATTAGCATGGTATTTGGATGAAGTGCCTTCTAACTGGACAAAAGCAACGAAGCAGAAATAATTATATTATAACTAACGATGAATTGCTTAAGTGAATTGGTATTGAGGTCCGCCTCTGTGGTGTAGTGGTTATTGTAATTAGCTGCCAGCCCTGGAGGCCCGTGTTTGGTTCCCGGCTCTGCCACGAAATTTGAAAAATGGTGCGAAGCCTGGAACTGGAGGTCAACTGAGTAGAGGGGGGTTCGGTTCCCACTTCAGCCATCCTTGAAGTGATTTACCGTGGTTTCCCACTTCTTAACGAGGCAAATGTCGGGGTGGTACCTAACTTAAAGCCACGGCCGCTTCCTTCCTCCTTCCTTGCCTATCCCTTCCGATCATCCAATCTCCCCACAAGCCCCTCTCCCGCATAGCATGTGAAGCGCTTGGGCGAGTTTCTGGTACACATCCCCAGTTATATTCCCGACCCAAAGCCTCACATACCTGTGAGCTTGCATCCGGGAGATATTGGGTTCGAACCCCACTGCCGGCAGGTCTGAAGATGGTTTTCCGTGCTTTCCCATATTCACACCAGGCAAATGCTGGGGCTGTACCTTAATTAAGGCCACGGCCGCATCCTTCCCATTCCTAAGCTTTTCCTATCCCATCGTCGCCATAAGACCTATCTGTGTCGATGCGACGTTAAGCAAATAGCAAAATAGCAAAGTCTCACGCTCCAAGACAATGCCTATGAGGCAGTAGAGGTGTGATCCGTCGCTGTGTTCGAAGGAAAAACCAACCCTGGAGGGTAAACAGATTAAAAAAGAATTAGTATTGAGTAACATCGATTAGTGATTTCGACATTGTCGAAAGAGTATGTCGGTAGAGATTAACATAGATGGGAGCCATTGCAGTCTGTTATCACAAAGAGAATACTACGACCTGATAATCAAGATAGTCAATAACTGCTATTACACGAATAACAATCTGTATCAGGAAAGTGACTGTGCGGTTTGGATCGCGTAGCTGTCAGCCTGCATTCGTGAGATAGTGGATTCGAACCCCACTGTCGGCAGCCCTGAAGATTATTTCAGAGGTTTTCCATTTTCGCACCATTAATCAAGGCCACAGTCGCTTCCTTCCCATTCCTAGCCCTTTCCTGTCCCGTCGTTGCTATAACACTTATCTGTGTCGGTGCGACAAAAAGCAAATTTTATATTTGTTAAAAAGAACGATATATTTTGTAGATCTAGAAAAATGTGTACGCCAGAATACATAAAGGAAAGGTATTGACACTTTTGAGGGATAAGGTACTAAGGGAAGATTATTATAGGTAATCAATGGTACAATGAGACTGAATCGAGAATTGATTGTAGAAAAGTTCTTTGTTGAAATTATTTACAGCGATTAGATGAGGCTGTCATATCTTCTTCTTTTCCTACCGCTTTTCCCACACCTGTGGGGTCGCGGGTGAGAACTGCGTTGCACATGTGGATTTGGCCCTATTTTACGGCCGGATGCCCTTCCTGCCGCCAACCCTGTATGGAGGGATGTAATCACTATTGCGTGTTTCTCTGGTGATTGGTAGTGTGGTATGTTGTGTGAATATGAAGAGGAGAGTGTTAGGACGGACACAAACATCCGGTCCCCGAGCCAGAAGGATTAATCAGAAGCGATTAAATTCCTCCACCCGGCCGGGAATCGAACGCGGGACCCTCTGAACTGAAGGCCAATACCCTGACTATTCATCCAACGAGTCGGACAGATGAGGCTGTGATATATTCACTCTTATTGCCTGAAGATTATCACAACTATTTACACGCCATAAACTAAATAACATTCGAAAGCCGTAAGATACAAGGGTAGGATTCAGCTAGGCAGGAAATTTGTAATGTGTGTTGATAACATGGTAGTAACAGCAGATGTCATCCAGAGATTAGTCTAATATCTTGGATTTTTATTTGCTACCACTGTGGGTTCAAGATCAGCATTCCTAAAAACAAAATGACTTTAATTATTTTCAGTAGACTGAATGCAGAGCAGTTAATAGATTTCACGTACTTAGGCTACGGTGAGATTATAACAGAGAAATGGATCTAGTGTATATGTTAATTAACCAAATGAGCTTACAGTTACGATCAACAATATGCTGTGAGAAGAAAATGAGTCTGTAGATGAAATTTCTCTCATAATATGCCTGCTCTCCTTATGGCCGAGCTGAATTAAATCCCGCAGAACTGTACAGGAGGCTAGCGTCTAACCAAATATGCTACAAAGTCAGCTTGTAAGTATGTACACTGACTGACAGAGCAAATGCAATACCAAGAAGGAGTGGTCAGAACTTTATGCCAATTGCAGGGCAGACTGACGTCGCTGAGGTATGCTCATGATGTGAAATGCGCCGCTGTGCTGCGCACGTAGCGAACGATAAATGGGACACGGCGTTGGCGAATGGCCCACTTCGTACCGTGATTTCTCAGCCGACAGTCATTGTAGAACGTGTTGTCGTGTGCAACAGGACACGTGTATAGCTAAGAATGCCAGGCCGCCGTCAACGGAGGCATTTCCAGCAGACAGACGACTTTACGAGGGGTATGGTGATCGGGCTGATAAGGGCAGGTTGGTCGCTTCGTCAAATCGCAGCCGATACCCATAGGGATGTGTCCACGGTGCAGCGCCTGTGGCGAAGATGGTTGGCGCAGAGACATGTGGCACGTGCGAGGGGTCCAGGCGCAGCCCGAGTGACGTCAGCACGCGAGGATCGGCGCATCCGCCGCCAAGCGGTGGCAGCCCCGCACGCCACGTCAACCGCCATTCTTCAGCATGTGCAAGACACCCTGGCTGTTCCAATATCGACCAGAACAATTTCCCGTCGATTGGTTGAAGGAGGCCTGCACTCCCGGCGTCCGCTCAGAAGACTACCATTGACTCCACAGCATAGACGTGCACGCCTGGCATGGTGCCGGGCTAGAGCGACTTGGATGAGGGAATGGCGGAACGTCAACGTCGTGTTCTCCGATGAGTCACGCTTGTGTTCTGTCAGTGATAGTCACCGCAGACGAGTGTGGCGTCGGCGTGGAGAAAGGTCAAATCCGGCAGTAACTGTGGAGCGCCCTACCGCTAGACAACGCGGCATCATGGTTTGGGGCGCTATTGCGTATGATTCCACGTCACCTCTAGTGCGTATTCAAGGCACGTTAAATGCCCACCGCTACGTGCAGCATGTGCTGCGGCCGGTGGCACTTCCGTACCTTCAGGGGCTGCCCAATGCTCTGTTTCAGCAGGATAATGCCCGCCCACACACTGCTCGCATCTCCCAACAGGCTCTACGAGGTGTACAGATGCTTCCGTGGCCAGCGTACTCTCCGGATCTCTCACCAATCGAACACGTGTGGGATCTCATTGGACGCCGTTTGCAAACTCTGCCCCAGCCTCTTACGGACGACCAACTGTGGCAAATGGTTGACAGAGAATGGAGAACCATCCCTCAGGACACCATCAGCACTCTTATTGACTCTGTACCTCGACGTGTTTCTGCGTGCATCGCCGCTCGCGGTGGTCCTACATCCTACTGAGTCGATGCCGTGCACATTGTGTAACCTGCATATCGGTTTGAAATAAACATCAATTATTCGTCCGTGCCGTCTCTGTTTTTTCCCCAACTTTCATCCCTTTCGAACCACTCCTTCTTGGTGTTGCATTTACTCTGTCAGTCAGTGTATATACAGAGAGATCGAACGAACTATGAACCGAACGGTGCTCGTTGCCAATTTTGGGTGTCGTAGAGTGGCACTAATACAACCATACAAAGAGATCCCCTAAATATTTCACAAGGCTATACTTATTAACTACCGAGCTCGAGAGCTGCAGTCGCTTAAGTGCGGCCAGTATCCAGTATCCGGGAGATAGTATGTTCGAACCCCACTGTCGGCAGCCCTGAAAATGGTTTTCCGTGGTTTCCCATTTTCACACCAGGCAAATGCTGGGGCTGTACCTTAATTAAGGCCATGGCCGCTTCCTTCCCACTCCTAGCCCTTCCCTGTCCTATCGTCGCCATAAGACCTATCTGTGTCGGTGAGACGTAACGCAACTAGCAAAAAAAAAAAAAAAAAATCTTATTAACTCTATGAAGTGAGATTGTGTTTAAGTTTTCCCAGGGTATGTGGGTTTGTTTTGAATACGGCGTTTTAAAAATAATATTCCTGAGAGACGTTTTATTGTATAGGCGATGGAATATCTTACGACCTAGAACTTTTGCACCTGGGAATCTGTCTGCAAATCTTGTTTGATTTTCTTTTTGCTATCTGCTTTACGTCACACCCACACAGATAGGTCCTACGGCAACGATGGATTAGGAAAGGGCTAGGACTGGGAAGGAAGCAGCCGTGGCCTTAATTAAGGTATAGTCCCAACATTTATCTGGTGTGAAAGTGGGAAACCGCGGAAAACCACCTTCAGGGCTGCCGACAGTGGGGTTCGAACCCACTATCTCCCGGATGCAAGCTCACAGCAGCGCGCCCCTAAGCGCACGGTCAACTCGCCCGGTTGTTTGAGTTTGATGACTTGATATGAGTTAAACATACACTACGGATCATAAATAAATACACATTGTGCAGTATGTAACATATCGTTGCGCATCAAAATAATAATAATTTCGTGTGGCTATTTCTAGCCGGGTGCAGCCTTTCTAAGGCACACCCTCCGATGAGGGTGCATGGAATCTACCATGTGTAGGCAACTGCGTGAAGGATGTTAGGTGTGGTATGTGAGTTATATGGATGATAGGGACAGCACAAATACCCAATCCCCGAGCCAAGGGAATTTACCATTTAAGGTTAAAATCACCGACCCTGTCGGGAATGGAGCCCGGGACCCTCTGGACCAAAGGCCACCACGCTAACCATTCAGCCATGGAGCCGGACCGCATCGAAATACCGCTATGTAACAATGTTGAGGGGAGAAATGCTGACCAGCACCACACGTATCAATTCAGAACGAAAGTTCGCTGATACAGTTCATGCAATACTGAATCTCAGATGACCAAAACCTTTCTGGTCAGAGTTCTAAGATGAAAACCGAGCCAGTTGGCCGTGCGGTTAGGGGCGCGCAGCTCTGAGCTTGCATTCGGGAGATAGTGGGTTCGAACCCCATTGTCGGCAATCCTGAAGGTGGTTTTCTGTGGTTTCCCATATCCACACTTGGCAAATGCTGGGGATGAACCTTAATTAGGCCACGGCTGCTTCCTTCCCACTCCTAGCCCTTTCCTATCCTATCGTCGCTATAAGACCTATCTGTGTCGCTGCCACGTAAAACAACTGTAAAAAAAGTCTAAGCTGAAATATGATTTTTCTAGGCCCAATGACGATATAGCGGGCTACGTTTAACTTCGCGATTAAATGCAGAATAAAACACACTACGCGTAATAAGTGAAGATAACTCCACCATTTTCAGATCCGCACTAACAGTAAGCAGCTAGCGTGACAATGCTCCTTTCAACAGTTTGACACACGTGCGCTCAGTAGGCAAACACAGCCTGCCGGTTCATAGTTCGTTGAATCATTCTATCTATATATATGAACCTCGTAAAACCTAACCCCGGCGTCCCCTCTCGGATCTCTGTCCACTTTTTGAAGAAGACAAGTGAGCAGACAATTTAACGAAATAATCAGCGTCAATTTTAAGAGACCACGTCCCGTGGTATTGTCTTGTCTTACACTTTAGCCAGCCTCGTATGCAAGGCGGCATCCATAAAGAGGCGCCGGGTTCCATTCCCAGGAATTTTAATTCTGAACTAAGTACTGGAAAGGGGTTCCCTCGGCCTCGTGAGACCAATTGAAGAGTTTTCTGATACGAAAGGCAGCAGACCCCCGTTGAGAATCCAAGCGATACTGCGTAAGATGTCAACAGGCTGACCAAGTGGACTCCAGTGCCATCTGGCTGGGCAGCAGTCATCTTGACAAGCCAAGGCCCTAATGTGTTACGCCATGGGTTTATTTGTTTTCGTCCTACTTTTTACATTTGTTCAATACAATTTTTTGCAATAAATTTGCCTAGTTAGGAAAGTGACGAGCAGCGTTTAGAGCAACTTGTATCGAATGTTAATATAAAAACTCCTTCTAAAGCTTAGAAGTAAACCTGTTGTGTCGGCAACATTTACAAAGGATCCGTGTATTAACTAGCCAAGAAATCCCTGTGATAATATGCTCCTTACTTTCGATCGTGTTTGTACTCGGAACTTGGAAGTGTATTTTGCAACCGGGTGATCAAGTAGCTGATTTGCTGGTATTTTTCCACGAAGTAGTTCCTCTCCTTCGCGACACGTCCATATCAGGTAAGACAATGTTAATTTATACATATTATAAGTGGAATACACCGCGCAGTAGGGGAGGAGGGGAGGTTAAGTGTACACTTGCTTCTACTGTGGTTCCTACAAACACGCCTACCGCTCCACCCGCAACATTCAGCATCTCAAACCAAACGACTTGAGCTGGGATTTTCTTAGTCTGCGGGAGACCAGAGAACAGGAACATTCCCCTGAACAGGGAAGTTACAAAGTCAGTCTACTGCAGACCTTAACAGCGTTAATATAACTTACGAGCAGTGTGCTAGAGGTAGCAGGGAATCGGCAATGGTGCTTCACTTTGCCGCAGAAGCAGCGATTAGGGGTGGGGGGTGCGAAAGGGGGAGGGGGCATCTCCCCCACCCTTTGTGGAGAAAACATTACAGTTTTTATTACATTATAGCCGGCTGAAACTAGGAATTATAGGAATTGTTAAAAAAAGCAATTTGTACTGTGATCGTTCATCGTATCATCAGGACTATATTATGGCATTCTACCGTTCAAATATGCCGTTTTCCGCGCTCTTATACGTTAATTAGCGCCCAAGTTAGCACACTTTTACCCTTCCCAGGATACGAGTCGCGCGCTGTTTATTCCATGGGTCCAATTCTAATTGTGCGTACTTGCTCCACCGAGTCATATTTTAGCCTGCGGGCGAAAGCGCTCTAGTCAGGTGCGATAGGGACGAAACAACCCACGCCAATAAGTAGGTCACAAACACTGCCCTCAACCCTGGAAAAATATAATTTCGTTGCACTTTTCCCGCGAAAACACCACTACCAATCCCTAAGACTTCAATTGTTTCAGTAAAATTAATTGCAGAAATCAGGTAATACTTGACTGATTTCTAAGAGTCAAAGCTCATAATAATCAGCTAACTTTACGCAGATTTATCACACCAAGAAGTGTTGAATGTAATGGAAATGTAATCAAGTACGCAGCAAACAAATACTCTAACAGGTGTTTGCTAGATGGTGAAAACGGATGGCGGGAACAAATTCGCAAGCTTCCAAAGTTCAAACCCCTACCACACGAAGCCGCCAAAGGACGCTATGGAGATTATGTTAAAACGCACGAAGCTACGGTAATGATTATCGATCAGTGAAAACTGGAGTGAACGAGCTCAAATTTGATATCACAATTAATGGTGGAAAGTGACGATCAGCGGAGTGAATTTTCAGAAGGGGGTGGAGTTTACCCTCTCCACTAGGTCTAACAAGGTTTCTCTATTTAAGGTGACCGCTTCAGAATAGTCACGGTACTTCGATATTTCCAATTGCAGTGTGACGTTGTGTATGTTGTGAGTGACTCTTCAACAAGTCTTTGTTATAAAGTGTGATAAATTCAGTGGCTATTTGTTGGTGTCTACAAGTTTCATAACAATGATAATAATAATATTAACATTGATATAATTGTACGTAAATGGGTAGAGGTATTCGTACTTTATGAGGACGTGACGGTGATTATTCATGTGACGTGTGGAACCATAGAATAAACTAGATGGGAGCAATTAATGTGTAACTTAAACGCTGGTAGGAGACACCTCAATAGAACACAGTATACAGGTTTAGTAATGTCGGTAAAATCGTGGAAAATCTTTGCTAGCTGTATGATATTAAATGGTAAATTGAGAGACGAACAAGCGGCTCACTGATAGTGAATTCGCAAAGGGCGGTATCAGCTAATAAAACCCTAGTGCAATAGTTAACTCTGTATCCCATAGCGACTAGTGTAAAATAGGCCGAGTTGAGACCGTACTTGTTATGACATTGCCAAGTAACCAGTGAAGTGAAATTCAGATCGTCTATCACATTGGGCCTAATTGCTGATAGTGAATTCGAGAGACGAATGGGGGAGAGCGATGGACTACAGGGACATTATCATCGTTTGATCAGGGAACTCGAGCCCATGAGTTTGATCTGATCGTGTAGCAGTATAATGAGTCACAAATTAATACAGTTATACTAAGTAAAATCCCCTCATTTGTGTTATGTACCAGGGACGTCGTCATCCTTAGGAGCATATCCAAGGGCACAGGTGGTCATCTATTCGACGCATCATTGACTTCGAGACCGTCTCAGCACTAACATGATCCAAGTCATCATGAGAGCAACCTATCTACGATCGAACTACGAACTTTATGCTATTGACACTGCTGTGATGCCCCGCTAAGGACCTACGCCGTGCCCGCCGGAGGAGAGAAGTTGGACTGTACCAGACAAGTGTCAAGTACCATTTTGAAGTATTTGAGAGTCGCAGTTTCAATTCAATGTAAATATGTAAATTGCATGCAAATGATGTAGACTGTAGATTAGGATTTGCAATTTCAGAGGGTTGAAATAGTTGCCTAGTAGGAGTATATAAATTTCTTCACGGGTGTATGGCCGTCCTTTAGTCCATTCGCACGGGATATACTGAACCCTTGACTTACCATTCCATCGTTGGTCGGCCAAAGCTGCTACAGCAGAGCAATATTGAACTCTTAAATCTTGCGGTCGTTGCGGGAATGTTTCGGTCACGATCTTAACCAAACGATGGGGTTCAGAAGAGAGCCTAACTACTTGAAATGAGGAGCAAATATGTGCTTACTAACTTTTATTAAATTCTTAACGGCACAAACAAACTTTATTTATATAAATTCTTGACAAAAATTTTAATTATTCATTATTAAATGTTTCAAACGCAGTCACATTGCATAGCGTTAATTTATTTCTTACAATATCGAAGAGTTTTCTTCGGAGAAAGTAGGAATCTCATAAATTACTGGACAGCGAAACTGAAAAAAGTGAAAAGAAAACCTGAAAAATCGGGCACCTATTAATCCAAACGATAACTGAGAATTAATCCACACGATCCGTGGAAAATCTGACCTTCAAGAAGTAGAACGCCTGATTTACTCTTAATTAAGGTTATCCACCAGTCGAATACCCTTTCGGATACGGAACACCCGCCGAATGGACCCTTAATCGAACCAAATTGACTACCAGTTGCTTTGGGTAGGTTGCGAAATATTATTGGAAAGCATGGTGTTCACTACGAGTTAATAGCAGCATTCACAATTGAAAACAAAATTCCACCATGTATTTGTCATTTCATGACACCCTTAAGTGATAAAATAAACCCGATGCTAAAGGTGCATCACTCAAACAGCTGTTCAGAAGGAACCAACAACAACACATTCCGCGAGGATCTTACGTTACCTCGTTCTGAAGGAACAAAATTGCGAAATGCAGGAAACACTTATTCATCACGCATTTAGAAGAAATGCCAAGCGCTGAAGTTAATTAAAAAGTGGTAAATCACTTGAAAAATATTATTATAAAACCGACTTTCAGGTTATGAACGGTTACGTTACGCTTAATAAAATTAAAAGTCCACAGGGAAAAAAATACACAAAGTTACTGAATTCTTTCCTACTTAACAATGACTACCATCACAGATCCATCTACTTATTGTTTGTCCCAACACACTACCTACAAAGCTATCAATTGATCGAACTCAACTACGTATAAAAAATGAAAGAACGACAAAGACTGAAAATAAAATATGTTACTGGCTGACGAATCGAATCCACATTCTTAACTCAAGTCTCACGTTGAGTGTCAACATGCACACTACCAAAGTAAAATGGACATCATAACGACAAAACAATTAGGTCCGTAAAATAAAATAAAATACCGAAGTTATTTGAACTCAACACGCATGGAGAACTGCAGTAAAATATTCAATCACCGTTAGCTCAGTACCCAATGTTGGACAACCGTCATTATGCACGCCGTCAGTGATCCTATAATCCTGAGTAAACACCTTCCAGATGTTGGGGGCTGCGCGCAAGTTTGGCCTCGTTATTACCGAGCTAACACTCTTCCCATTTCGTATTTTACTGCAGACACTACCTTTGATCAGGTCACTTCGCAAAAACATCTAATCTAAGACTTGAGTATGTACAGCTGACATCCCAGACCTAACGTCGGGCCTACTTAACGTCTGTACACCCTAACATTAACCTCTATGTACACGTACCTTCCTAATTCTATCGTTGAGCGTGAACTAGGACGTCTCATCATCAGTATACTCCTAGGATAAAATGTGACGTCCTAAATCCATTGTCGGGCGGAAACTGGGTCGTATCCGCTTCCCCTAGCATATCAGGCGAACTCGTGATTTCAAACAAACTCTGATATTTTTAACTGTAAATCTGGTCGAACTAATAACACACAACGAAATAACTCTTGCCACAGAACGAACGCAAGTCGGAAAATGCAATAAGTTTCTATCCTGTTACTAAACGTGACCATTGAAAATAAATATCGCGTGGCGAACAATCCGCAATTCAAACACGATCTCAGCTTGCCCAATGCAGTTTAGAAAAGAATAATGACTTCCAACACACGTTTAACATTAAGTGGATGTCGTAAAAAACAATAAGCATCACCACCGCCAAATCCACACTGTAGTTTTAGGGTGAGGCCCTCACATCGCCTACCGTCATTTTCCCAAATATTCATATCCATGACTATCCAATGAAACGAAATTCAATAAATTTACACAGCCAAGCATATCGCTTTAAAAACGTCCAATATCTCATTCCACAAATGTTTCCTATTTAATGATAAATTACCGCCTTGTAATTTATGAACTTTATTGATTGGAAACTTGTAATTACAGTCAAACAACACCAACCGTGTATTCAAAATGCTCTTCTATCCTTGAGGTCATATTATTCTAATATTCATTACTGACTTTACGTAACTAGTCACTTGAAATTTTACTACCAAGAGTTTCCATCTTCACCAAATCGTTTTTCACATCGGATCTTATCTGAAATTTACTGTGCTTCACACAATAATTATCTCGAACCGACCTTCTCCAGGTCCGAGCTTTCGGATTGTTAGCGGAATATACTACAGCCTGCCACATTAATCTCACATTTAATATACAGCCTGTCTCAAAAACTCTTCCTCGGCAAATGTAGCCTGTCTCAAAATTTCATTGTCATCGCCTTCTCATGGCGGTATTACGTAAAATTCAGGCTCCCTTTTGCCTTCAGCATTTCTAACACTCTTATCTCCACATATATAAATTCTTCGCTCTCAATCCATTTTTTCCTTATATGTCAAGACCTTTTCAAATCTCAATCCTCTCGTGACAAACAGCCTTTATAAAAAAATATACCTTTTGTTTTACTGTTTCTACAACTTTCGGACCTCGAGAAAACAACAACACACCGTGATTTTCCATATCATCGACATACACGATGTCACAAAATTTTTACTTCCCATGAATGAAACATAACTTTATCGAATTTCACTGGAAATTTTCTAAACGCCCGCAATCCTTGTAGAAAATACTTGTTAAATCCACTTTTAACTGAGAAAATTTTTATCCCGCGGTAGATATTATTATTATTATTATTATTATTATTATTATTATTATTATTATTATTATTATTATTATTATTTCGACAAAAATTTTCTGAATTCAAACGATATTCGAAATTAAGACATTCGCCACGACTACTTTATCATTGTCACCTTCCTAATTTTCCTCACTTCGGACAATATCTCGAAGAACATTAACACAAGATTTAAACGTCGCATTTTATAGTTTCTTGATGTGAATTTTACAAAACTAAAGATTTTCACACGCTGACCAAAAATATAATATCTTTTACTGATCATTACAAAATATCAATCCGACACACGCCTTGAAATTTTTGTAGGGACAAACAATAATCTAACTACAACATTGATAAAAAAGTTACAGACCTGTGATCTTAGCCGTCATCCTGGAGTTCTGGCTGCATTTAACCAGCAAACCTCTCGTCTAGCCTTCCATGGCTAACGTATACATCTCCTTACAAATATATATATATATATATATATATATATATATATATATATATATAACTTAAATTACACAATACTTTATACCGCACTTTTTGACACGTTCGCCCTTGTGACGAGCTCGCTCCTCAAATGGCGACTGACTTGTTCACCCTACTAAGAAGACCAGGTGTTCCAACAGATAAGAAACCAGACACTGTAGCTCTCATCCAGACTCTAACAAATATTATATGCACGCACTGAATACAAAGAGGAACTCAATTACATATTCACCAAATATCAAAACCTTCAAAGTTCCTATTAGCGGCAGCTCAGAAAATTTCTATCATCTTCCAATCTAACAGTATATTTGAACCATAGCCACGAACATGTAGTAAGTTATTTGGAGACCAAATTTTTACACTTTTCGGCCGACGAGGGACGTGGGCTCCGCCGCTCCAGAAACCAGACAGGCACTGAGAAATATACGGAGGGAGGTTCCTTTTATACTCTATGGGATGACGCTACTCACACCATGGAGCTTGGTTGTGCAATATGCTAATTCCGCATCCAATAGACCGATTTTCCTGAAATTTGTTCCATAACTTCGGACAGACATACAATTTATTAAGGTGTTAATCTCATAATTTTCCCATACTCGCAACAGGCGAAATAAATTATTTCTGCCCGGGCGTTTCGCGGGTTTTCTTCCTTCATCGACCTTGGCACGTGTCACTAGTCCGCGGATCGGACGCGGATTCGTCTCTAGGCTTAACTGCATTTATATTTACCCTGGGGGTTCTGTCTTCCCATAGGGTTTAAGAATAATTTGGATTCTTTATTTCAGGATTTACTGTGTTGCCAAAATCTCTCGTTACGAAGAATTCCTTGAATTTGAAAAATTGTTGAATATTCGAAGTCCACCGAAGTGTCACGGTATTTCACGATCTTGCGGCTCGACTCGACACGGTGAGCTCGCTCCCACGAGACAGCCAGACTCAGCAAATGGCCGCTCTCAAACAAGTAACTTTTATTTGAAATAAATATTGAGAAAAATAAAAATAATTTTCTCATCGTAGAATTATGGGTTCAGTACTTGCATGTTATGATTAAGGCTCCTTAGTTTAATAAAATGTGAAGCAGGGTAACTGAGAAAGAGGATTTGAAATCCATGTAAAATTCACTCCAGTTACCATCAGCTATATACTACATGAGTTTTCAGAAACAATCTGAAATTTCTATTTCTGCTTCACATCAGAGAGATACCCACCTATGTAAATTAAGGATATATATGAGCATCAAGAAGACGGTATGACAGTGGGTGTGGTCATAAATGAGTTATGCTAAAATCGCGAGTGTCGATGTATATTTGTATCCCATTCGATAGAACAGCTTTTTTTGTAACATACATGTATGGCCGAGTCGGAGGGGTAAAAAGCGAAACCTGTGTAGAAGACTGTGATGAGCTTGTAGAATAACAACGTTGGGAGTAGACCTGCAGATATCTTAGATGAGCGAATCTCACCCCTCTGTGCATAAATCTTACCGCTCAGGGTTTTCAGTTGAGATGTTCACACCCACACTGTCAAAGGAACCTGGATCGCTGCTAGTTAGTAGCAGTGAAAGTCATACCCACCGCTAACTACTGTGGACAGACCACACTGTTCAACAACTGTCATATGAATGTGAAGTGTTTATTTATTTGTCGTTTATTTATTTATTTATTTATTTATTTATTTATTTATTTATTTATTTATTTATTTATTTATTTATTTATTTATTTGTCGTTTACTTTCAGGAGATTTAGCATGTAATCTAAGGGTCCTTAGTTCACTAATGTATCGTTACAGGGAACAACGTAGTTGGATGTCAATTGTTCAGAAGTGTTAAGTAACATCCCGAAGGAATTTGCATTATGTACATATTTTGTTCACTTATGAGAGAGTTGTATAGGGTTTTTAAAAAATGAATAAGACGAGGCGACTTTCCCATACTTCAGAGTGTACTCATAAATAACTTGACCAAAACCTCATTTAACTTGACAGCGTAAC
Source organism: Anabrus simplex (assembly GCF_040414725.1). Classification (NCBI taxonomy): domain Eukaryota; kingdom Metazoa; phylum Arthropoda; class Insecta; order Orthoptera; family Tettigoniidae; genus Anabrus; species Anabrus simplex. The sequence continues at coordinate 824,152,258 of NC_090266.1, read as the reverse complement.
GATGCTGCTTGTGATTAGGTCATGTAAATTAGTAGCTTGAGTTACGCAAAACACACACGATATGCCTCCGTCAAATTATTTATGTATATAGGGATGCGTTTGAAGTGATAAGTGATTAAATAATTAACTGGTCCGAGATGGGACGCCTTCTCAAATTTTGCATATTTCTGAGCAGATGCGATTATAGAAATCTCTATATATAAAAGAACATGTCCTGACTGACTGACTGACTGACTGACTGACTGACTGACTGACTGACTGACTGACTGATTCATCATCGCCAAGCCAAAACTACTGGACATAAAGGAATGAAATTTTTTGGATACATTTATAATACAATGTACGTGCTCGCTAAGGGAGGATATTTGGATATTCCTTCGCTAAGGGCGTGAAAACAGGGGGTGGGGGAATTTTTAAAATGAGTGTATCTATGGTTCATAACTTTAAAAGTGTACAGATGTAAAAATGGGTATTTAGAATCACCTTTAAAAATAAAGAATCACGTATTTTTTGGTTTTCGGAAAATACCAATAGGAGGGGTGAAAAAGGGTGAAAAAGGGGTTGAATACCTTTAATGAGGATACTTATATCTCAGAAACTGATGATATTACAGACCTGAAAGTTGGTATTTGGGATATTTAAAAAAAATAAAGATACATGTATTATTTGTTTTTTGGAAAATCCAATGAATGGGGGTTAAACAGGAGTGACAAATTGGGGTGAATTTTTAGAAAGACTATATATACAGTTTATCTCAGAAACGTAAAATATTACAGACGTAAAAATTGGTATTTGAAATCTCCTGTAAAAGTAAAAAAATATGGGTGATTTGTTTTTGGAAACTCCACTCTAGGGGAACTAAAAAGGGGGTGAAATTTTAAAATGAGCATGTCTACACAGTATATCTCAAAAACTTAACATGTTACAGAAGCGAAAATGGTATTTTTTTATCTCTATTAAAAATAACGAGATATGTACTTTCGTTTTTGGATAAACCACCTGGGTGGGGATAAAAGTGCCTGAAAATGGGGTTGAATTCTTTTAATTAGGATACTTATATCTCAAAATGAAAGATTTTGCAGACGTGAAAATTGGTATTTGGAATCTGCTTTAAAAGTAAAGAAACACGTATTCCCGGAAAATCAGAGGGGGTGAAAGAATTGAAAAATTAATTTAATTAATCGTTTGAGGATACTTACATCTAATAAAAACTAAAGTTGTTACAGACGTAAAACTTGTTATTTAGATCGCCTTTAAAAACGAAGAAAAATGCGCTCTGGGTGGGGGGAACATCTTGGGGGCAGGTGTGGAAAGGATTTGAATTCCTTTTATGAGGACACATATCTCAAAAACTGACGATTTTAGAGTCGTAATAATTGGTATTTAGAAGATCCGCTACTATTAAAGAAACAAGTATTTTTTGACGAAATATTCGCTTAAGGGGGTTGGGTATGATTGTGAAAGGAAATGAAAAACGTGAATTCCTTTTATGGGGAAAATTATATCTCAAAACTGAAGGTAACAGACATGAACATTGGTATTTGGAATCCCCTTTAAAGATAATGAAACAAATCTTTTTTTGGGTGGGGGAAATCAACTCGGGGGTGGAAAGAAAAGGGAGTTGAGACCAATTGATTTTACTGTTCATAATGTACTACTTGATTCTGATCATAAATCGATAATTTTTATTCTTTCCTGGGTTTGTTTTCAAGAGCCGTCTTTTCCTTTGGAGAACTTAAAGTTAGAATTACAGTAGATTCTCCTGGCATATAAATAAAAATTTAAACACATTTGAAATAAACGATAGGAATGATATTGCCCGTGCAATTGTTCACCTCTATAATAAGGTCAATAATGCACGGAAGTATATTATTCGTATCGCCAGAAATCCCGCGCACTTGCCTACGAGAGACGATGGTGCTGGTCACATTGTCAGCAATGACAATGGCAGAAGATGTAATTTACAGCCAAGTAGCAGTTTTGCATCTTGCTGCGTGGTCCAGAACATCACTAATAATAATAATAATAATAATAATAATAATAATAATAATAATAATAATAATAATAATAATAATAATAATAATGTTCTGGACCGTCGTCAAAATGTGCGGACCGCGCCGGAAACGGGTCCTGTCCGTGTAATGACTACGAATGCTGTCCGGCCGCGAGTTCAGTACCGCCAGGGCACCCAAGACGACACCACACCGGATCTCCTCAAGGATTTGATCCATATTAAAAATGTTTATAGGAAAAGATAGCAAAGATTTGGGATCAACTGACTAGGTGGAATACCTGGAGCTAGCCCAGGAAGTACAAAATAGATTGCTGGAAAGAAAGATTGAAAAATGGGAGGAACTTTGCCGTCAGACCGCGAATTTTAGCAGATTATATATAAAATGTTAAGCATTCAATTATAAATTTCAGTGTAGTACCGTAGCGAAGCACGGGTATCTTGCTAGAAAGACTATATAGACATCCTAACATCAAGAAATGTTAGTGTTTGTAATTTGTGTGTTGATGCGGTGGCATATCTGTACAAAGATTTAAATATGTGCTTTATTAGGAATTAAATTGTCCTTATGGAAAAAGAATCAATTCGTTCTTCTCATTGCATAATTTGATAGTATTCCTCTCAATATTAAGATTCCCCTACTGTAAATTATTAGATTACTGCCCAGTAAGGACAGACTGCGACCCGTATATCGCTATCGACTTAGCTAGCGCCTCATTACGCTAGTAGGGGAAGTTGGGTCTTCGATGCCGGGCTTTGTCGAAAGTCTCATCCAAGGTGTTCCATTTCAACGTCATGTTGTGAGAATATTCTGATCTACTGATGTACTGACACCACGAAAAGGGTACATCAAATTCACTGTTGTCTTATCAGCTAATTCTTTCCTTTATTTTCTTTAATTATTAACAAAATTATTAGCGGAAATACGCAAAATATATCGTTCGTCGAGGATAAGCAATGTGTATAGCGCCACAGCTAGAAGTGGAGACTTTACTGTGAGAAAGGGTAGCAAGTGTTTTTTTTTTCTTTTTTTTTTTTTTGCGCCAAGGTCATGGACATTCGCCTGGCAGTCTGTTAGTTTTTAGTGTGTAGTCAAATACTAACTGATTTTTAACTGTATAATCACGGTGCAATTCTATTTAATTGTAATACATGTGTGATATTGCTCCTTTGGTGAAAGTTGTATTGTATAGCATTGACCCAATATCTCAAAACAGAACAGAAATATTATCTCACTTAAGTTGGTAAACTTACAACCTTTACCTCTGTCTTCTTCTTAATCTGCTTACCCTCCAGGGTTGGTTTTTCCCTCGGACTCAGCGAGGGATCCCATCTCTACTGCCTGAAGGGCAGTGTCCTGGAGTGTCAGACATCGGGTCAAAGGATACAGCTGAGGAGGAGGACCAGTACCTCGCCCAGGCGGGCTCACCTGCTATGCTGATCAGGGGCCTTGCGGGGGGATGGGAAGATTGGAAGGGATAGACTAGGAAGAGGGAAGGAAGCGGCCGTGGCCTTAAGTTAGGTACCATCCCGGCATTTGCCTGGAGGAGAAGTGAGAAACCACGGAAAACCACTTCGGGGATGGCTAATGTGGGAATCGAACCCACCTCCACCCATTTGTCCTCCTGAGGCTTAGTGGACCCCGTTTCAGCCCTCGTACCACTTAAACAATTTCGTGGCAGAGTCGGGAATCGAACCCGAGCCTCCGGTGGTGGCAGCTAATCACGCTAACCACTACACCACAGAGGCGGACTACCTCTCTGTCGACTGTCAAAATTATCTCAGAGAGCATAATTAAAATTATAAATTTGTAGCTTTTTTGAGTTTTTATATATATATATATACACCCCCCCCCCCCCCCCGCCCACCCACCATATCCCACAAACCCGGGTACATTTTGTTGTCTGTACATGTTTTTGCACCCCCGTTTCTAATTCACTATCGCCGCTATTGCCTTGCTGCAGTTCCTTTTGTCGCTTGTTCTTTCCCTCTCAAGCCAGAGCGAGCTCAGTCCCACCCGTTAGTTGACGGAGTGCCCCCCAGCATAAAAAATGAATATTGTAACCAACGTCAATTACTTTTGCTGCTATCTTACATTTCAATAACTCGGATAATGTCATAATCTTGGATAACGCTCACTTCTTATTCACCACATAATTTATTATCTCGGTTTACTAGTCTTCTTTTCAATCTAAATTTGAACGTTAAAATGTTCATACTGATGTACGGTAAACAATGACTAAGTGCTGCTGCCTTTATCGAAATGTAAACAAGTTTTGGATTCCATTGGGGTTTTGCAAATAATTTGTCATAAATTATGTCCGCTATTAGGAAGAAACGAAGAAAGCAGCCTAATATGACTTTACATGAGAGTAAATTGTTATTGAATTTGGTGGCAGAAAGCATTAACTTCATAGAGAATAGGAAATCAAATTATAGCCTACACATTGTATACTTCACTCAAAAAGTAAGGAGTATTCCTTAGTTCTTCATTAAAATGTCATCCAGTCGTGTACCGTACAAGATATCTTCGAGAATAAATTCATCTTAGGCCTACCTATGTGTTGGGAAGCTTTAGATAAGCTAAAACGGGTTTGAAAATCAGTGTCACCGTAGTCCTCAAGGCACGAGGCATGTCTTGTAAGTGACTACCGTTTTTAAATATGGCTGGTGCAGAACTTCGGTCGTCGTTCAAAGCATGCACGCTCAGTACGTATATCTGTACGCTAGCCACAAACGCCATTATGGAAGCATTCGTCCGTATTTACGTTTGTTTGATGCGAATTGAAAAAGCCTCTGACAATTAACTGTTCCCCCAAGTGTGAACTACAAGCTCTGATTCGTTTTCTAAATGCAAAAGTGTGAAAGCTGTTGAAATTCATCAGCCCAGATTCGTGAAGTGTACGGAGAACACACTATCAGCGAAGGAATGGTAAGAAAATAGGTTAGAGCATTTAAAGGAGACCATACTAGGGCCCAAGATGAGAAGCATAGTGGGCGACCGTCTGTCATTACTGGAAACCACTTGTTCCTGCATTTGAAGAAGCGTTTAGGAGATCAGTTCCACGACGATGATGACGACCTAAAAATGACCGGGCTGCAGTGGGTGGCACATCAGGCGGCAAATTTTTATGAGGATAGAATTCAGGGACTGGTTTCACGATATGACAAGTACATTAATATGCTTGGAACTTACGCTGAGAAGTAGTTTAATATACAGGCTTACATGTAACAAAAACTGTTAAAAAATTGCATTGCTTTCTATATCATTATTATTATTATGTTCGTTACGACCCCTGAGGATCACGAGTGACTTGTTCGGTACGTCTTCTTTCTTCCCAATACCTCTTCATTCTCTCACTCCTCCTCTTTCTCTCAGCTTCCGTGATCTGAATCTGGATCCTGGTGTCTGTTCATTTGAGACCTGCCACGAGAGTTTTGTATTTGGACCTATCCTGTACTGTCATCAGTGGATATTTTTGCCTTTATGCCACCCGAGTACTGGCGGGAAAACCATAGCTATTGGGTGATAAGGAGGAAATGCCTACTCCCAGCCCTGACCAACTAAGGTGAACATTATCCTGGCAGAAGGTATAAAATGCCCTCCGGGGCTCATTACCTCAGTTGTAACAACGCTACCGATATTGCGGTAGCCCAGCTTAATACTTCGGCTTGCTTTCTATTTCAAAACGGAACTTACTAAAAAATATGCCTCGTATGCAGCGCGTTCCTTTTATCCACCTAGGGCGTTTTATTGTACATTCTTGGTTATATTTCTCGTCGCTGTAAATATTCCAGCCGTCTACTAGCTGCCATCCTGAAAGGCTATTATCCTAGATTTCTTATTTTACCGGCGCCAAGCTTTCTCCGGTAAAATTTTAAACCGAGATAATACCCGTTATCCGAGATAATGTTGTTGGCGAATACAAATGTAACTGTTATCTCGGTTTTCTTAGATTTAAACCAAGATAAAATATTTTACTCGCGTTGGTGGGGGAGTACAATGTTTGTTTCTGCGCGCAGCACAGTTTTTTTGTTACAAGTTATAATAAAATGTTGCAGTTTGTCAACGTTAACTTTAGAAATTTATAAACGAGGGAATCCAAAGTCCGACATGAGAGTGTTTGGGAACGATCCGTAACACATTCCATGCAACTTCTTTATATTTCTGTTTAAAATATCTTCCAAGGTATAATCATTAGAGCTACTTATATAACATCTTTCTCCATTAATAGGTTGTTCATAGTTCCGTTTCGTCATCACCTATACGTACTTGCTCGTGGGTAAAACGTGTATTACATGTGCTATTGAAAATGAAAATCCACAGCCTGTTTCGAGTCATTCGACCGGTTCGGGAATGGAATGAATGAAGCCCCCATCTAGCGGTGAGGATAGAAATTGTGCCGGCTGCCGAAGCCTATCGCACTCCTCTGGGGCAATGATTAATGAATGACAGATGAACTGAAATGATATTGGAGTGTGTTGCTGGAATGAAATATGGCAGGGAAAACCGGAGTACCCGGAGAAAAACCTGCACCGCCTCCGCATTGTGCAGCACAAATCTCACATGGAGTGACCGGGATTTGAACCACGGAACCCACATGTGCAATTATGTATTATTATTATTATTATTATTATTATTATTATTATTATTATTATTATTATTATTATTATTATTATTATTACTAGGGCCTACTACTACTACTACTACTATTACTATTATTATACTTGGTCTCGCTATTTCTGACGGACATACCCTCCAATGGGTGTGGATGGTGTCTGCTTTGTGTGGGGAAACTGTGTATTGCTGTAGTGGAGGAGAGTGCTGTATGTGTTGTAAGAGTTGCTGGAATGTTGGGTATAGTCAAACACTCGGTCCCTCAGGAGAGGGAATTGACCTTTTACGATTAAATTCCCACAACTCAGCCAGGCATCGAATCTAAGGGCCTGAGGCCAGAACTTTTAAGTTTGATATAAATAATAATAATAATAATAATAATAATAATAATAATAATAATAATAATCACTACTGATCTGCATTTAGGGCAGTCGCCCAGGTGGCAGATTCTCTGTCTGTTGTTTTCCTAGCCTTTTCTTAAATGATTGCAAAGAAATTGGAAATTTATTGAACATGTCCCTTGGTAAGTTATTCCAATCCCTAACTCCTCTTCCTATAAACGAATATTTGCCCCAATTTGTCCTCTTGAATTCCAACTTTATCTTCATATTGTGATCTTTCCTACTTTTAAAGACACCATCCAAACTTATTCGTCTACTGATGTCCTCCCACGCCATCTCTCCACTGACAGTTCGGAACATACCACTTAGTCGAGCAGCTCGTCTCCTTTCTCCCAAGTCTTCCCAGCCCAAACTTTGCAACATTTTTGTAACGCTACTCTCTTGTCGGAAATCACCCAGAACAAATCGAGCTGCTTTTCTTTGGTTTTTTTTTTCAGGTCCTGAATCAAGTAATCCTGGTGAGGGTCCCATACACTGGAACCATACTCTAGTTGGGGTCTCACCAGAGACAAATATGCTCTCTCCTTTACATCCTACATGCTACTTAGGTTCCAAAATGGGTAAAATATAAATATGTAAATAAATTCAATGTTAATTTTAATTTTATACCAGTTGTATATTATTATTAGAAGTAATTTCACATACTGTATATGAGTTGACTATGTTTGTAAGATAAGTACACCGGGCGAGTTGGCCGTGCGTGTAGAGGCGCGCGGCTGTGAGCTTGCATCCGGGAGATAGTAGGTTCGAATCCCACTATCGGCAGCCCTGAAAATGGTTTTCCGTGGTTTCCCATTTTCACACCAGGCAAATGCTGGGGCTGTACCTTAATTAAGGCCACGGCCGCTTCCTTCCAACTCCTAGGCCTTTCCTATCCCATCGTCGCCATAAGACCTATCTGTGTCGGTGCGACGTAAAGCCCCTAGCAAAAAAAAAAAAAAAAAAGATAAGTAGAATTTTGTAAACAATATAAATTGATTAAGGATAATGTATGTGTTTAATAGAACAAATTATTAGCGTAAATTGTATAATATTGTATTCTAGGAAAATTGTCTTCGTCTCTTGTTAATTTAAAATTTAGTGCTTGACAATAATGTATTTTAGTGTACCATTTGCCACCGAGGTAGGCACCTCATTTGCAAATAAAGAGATTTTGATTTGATTTGATTTGATTTGATCCTTACTACAACCCCTAAATACCCTCATAAGCATGTGCAGAGATCTGTACCCTTTATTTACAATCATATTTATATTATTACCCCAATGAAGATCTTTCCTTATATTAATACATAGGTATTTACAATGATCCCCAAAGGGAACTTCCACCCCATCAACGCAGTAATTAAAAATGAGAGGACTTTTCCTATTTGTGAAACTCACAACCTGACTTTTATCCCCGTTTATCATCATACCATTGCCTGCTATCCATCTCACAACATTATCGAGGTCATTTTTCAGTTGCTCACAATCTTGTAACTTATTTATTACTCTGTACAGAATAACATCATTTGCGAAAAGCCTTATCTCTGATTCCATTTCTTTACACATATCATTGATATATATAAGAAAACATAAAGGTCCAATAATACTGCCTTTAGGAATAATAATAATAATATTAATAATAAAAATAATAATATTAAATTGCGAGCTAGAGACCTGTTGCGTTGGTTTCTTTCTTCCTTTTTCTTATTAAAGCTATGAACTCGTAGTTTTTCCTGTTTGTTGATATTAAGGTCATACGTAGAATAATAATAATAATAATAATAATAATAATAATAATAATAATAATAATAATAATAATAATAATAATAATAATAATAATAATAATAATAATAATAATAATAATAATAATAATAATAAGGCTTAAAAGTGATTAAACACAATCTAATATAAGCCTAATAGTGTTTTTTTTATATATTGTTTTCCACGTCACTCGTCTGCTAGTATACATTTCGTTTATAAACACACAATTTATTATAACCCGTGTATGTCGTTATAACCGTGTTCTACGATATTTCCAGAGTTTTAGGTCATTGAATTATGAGCCCTAATAATAAGAAAGGTATTTATCGTCTCAGATATAATGTCCATGAGCAACAATCTCTCTCTCTCTCTTTCTCCCTCCCCCGCCGGGCTGAGTAGCTCAGGCAGTAGAGCACTGGCCTTCTGAGCTTTGGTTGGCAGGTTCAATCCTGGCTCAGTCCAGTGATATTTGAAGGTGCACAAATACGTCAGCTTCGTGCCGGTAGATCTCCTGGCACGTTAATGAAATCCGGCTGGACAAAGTTCCGGCACCTGTCGCCTTCGAAAACCGTAAAAGTAGTTACTAGGCCCCCCGCCAAACTCCATGGCACTGCAGCCCTTGAAGGGACTTGGCCTACCAAGCGACCGCTGCTCAGCCCGAAGGCCTGCAGATTACGAGGTGTCGTGTGGTCAGCACGACGAATCCTCTTGGCCATTATTCTCGGCTTTCTAGACCTAGTCCGCTATCTCACCGTCGGCTAGCTCCTCAATCCTAATCAAGTAGTTTGATTGGACCTCGAACCAGCCCTCAGGTCCAGGTAAAAATCCCTGACCTGGCCGAGAATCGACCCCGAGGCCTCCGGAGTAGAGGCAGGCACGCCACCCCTACACCACGGGGCCGGCAGTAACTAGGACGTAAATTATTATTATTATTATTATTATTATTATTATTATTATTATTATTATTATTATTATTATTATTATTAGCCTCTCCTTAGTTTGATCGGCTGGATTTCGTGATGACCAGTAAGAGAATGTTCTCTACAAAATTCATACCACTAAGAATGTACTAGTAAGCATGAACCAGCAAAATGATATATTCTGGAGGAAATGGCAGACATGACCGCTGACGGGCCGGCAACGGAAACGTGGCTGCCGTTGGTGGCCGGTTTATTTAAGGAATGCTGTTTGCACTAACCGTTATCAAATAAATATAAATTCAAGCGGTAGCTCAACACAAACTACCGCTCGAAGCGGAGACTTATTGCAGTGAGCCAACTAGTTGACCCGAACCTGCCTCTACAAAGTCGTAGGACCCGAATTTCGAGCTTCTAACAGCACTATCACTTCCCAGCAGTCCAGGTCGCTGACTTCCTCAGCATAATACTGTAATTATTAACCAAGTGACAACCAGCCGTCCAGCAGTTCCGCAACAGCATTACTGAGCTTCTGGCAAACAGTACACCACATCAATATACTGTACTGTACATACTGTACGTACGTACCACATTGAAATATCACTGGACTGAGCCAGGATCGAACCTGACAACCAAAGCTCAGAAGGCCAGCGCTCTTCTGCCTGAGCTACTCAGCCCGGCGGGAGAGAGAAAGAGAGAGACCGCCGCTCAGCGCGAAAACCTCCAGATTACCAGGTGACCTGTAGTCAGCGTCAATGAATATTCTCGGCCGTTATCCTTGGATCTCTAGACCGGGTCCGCTATCTCACCCTCAGATAGCTCTTCAGATGTTCTCGCGTAAGCTGAGAGACCTCAAAACAGCCCTCAGTTCAGGTTAAAATAGTCCATGACCTGGCTACGTATGGAACCAGTGACCTCAAAGTAAGAGGCAGACTCACTATCCCTAGGCCTCGCGGCTAGCATAATAATAATAATAATAATAATAATAATAATAATAATAATAATAATAATAATAATAATAATAATAATAATAATAATAATTAAGGTACAAAACTGAAGTACATCCACCATAAAATGCCTGCCGACTACACACACTTTAAATTACGTTCTATGCGTCACAACTTCCCTTCAACCTCCCCTAGAAAATGTTCACTCTGATGGATTATAAAGCATCACTCACTGGTGTGATGGACCTTTCTTCCTCCTCGTCGTGATCATTGTAGCCCGTATTCATCACTTTACCATATTACCGCCTATTTGTGTCTCCGTTGGATTTGGCTATTGTATACGTTCCGCAGTCACACAGATTCCGAAAATCGCAGTCTATTCTTCGCAACAATTCAGGTGAGCCGATGACCTCGATGTTAGTCCCCTTTAAACAACAAGCAAGCAACAATTCAGGTTACGTTAAGTAATCTTCACTGTCATCGGTATCATCTTCTTCTTCAGCAACATTTACTTCTTCAGTTGATAAAATTATTACATGGTGGAAATCTTAACCCAAACTGAAGTTTAAAGTGAGGTAGACACGTTATGGTAGTCGTATTAAGCAAGACAGGAAAACCCCCGCAGTTTCCTAATGAGGAACATATTGGTACCACAGAATACAAGACGCTATAGACGAGGTGTCGCTGAAACAGATGTCACTATAACAATGTTAAATTGTATACACGTGTATGTTCCTAGAGACTTATTGTCAATCAACTTGGCAGGTTCGATCGTGGCTCAGTCCGATGGTATTTGCAGGTGCTCAAATACGTAAGCCTCGTGTCGATACCTCTACTGGCACGGGACAAAATTACGGCACCTTGGCGTCTCAAAAAACCGTCAAAAGTAATTAGTGGGACAAAATATATGACATAAATACTTGGAGATATGATTCAAAAGAAAGAAAATATTGCTCAAAAATTGCTTACAGTTGAAGACTATTTCGTACTTCGTTATTCTACACACGCATACGCACACAAACAAAGAAAGACCGAGCTTGATAGCTGCAGACGCTTAAGTGCGGCCAGTATACAGTATTCGGGAGATAGTAGGTTCGAACCCCACTGTCGGCAGCCCTGAAAATGGTTTTCCGTGGTTTCCCATTTTCACACCAGGCAAATGCTGGGGCTGTACCTTAATTAAGGCCACGGTCGCTTCCTTCCCACTCCTAGCCCTTTCCTGTCCCATCGTCGCCATAAGACCTATCTGTGTCGGTGCGATGCAAAACAACTAGCAAAAAAAAAAGAAAGAAAGAAAAAAGATAGAAAGAAAGAAAGAAAGAAACAAACAAACAAACAAACAAACAGGCAAACACACAAACAAAAGGTCTTATTGCCCTATTCTCCTAATAACAAGTAGAACAAACTTTTCCTTGAAAAAAAAATCATATTTAACTGAATTCTCACTTCACTGTGAAGAAGACGAAAGGATTCTGGGAAAAATGGTCAACGTATGTCCTCTCCGCTACTAATACTTTCATAGCTATATTATCAGAGTCACTGACTGCTCAGAATTCTTACCTAACTACAACAGGGTTGGAACCACTTAATAGGGAATACTGTGGAGGGATGAAGTGGGTGCAGGTGAGGCCGGCCAGCAAAAAACTAGCCATATTCTTAACATTCCATCTTTCTACTCTTTTGACAAATTACTGCACGCGAAACCCACCTCATTTAAAAACAATATATCTAAAATAATCGAACACAAACGAAATCACCTCGTATGCTCGGCACAAAACATGAGAATTATACTTGTAGAACAACTAAAACTATTGTAATATGACCAAAAAGAAGCCGTTGTACAAGTTCTGATGAAATATGTCTTAATGATAACGTTTAATAGAATATGCATTGACTGTAAACTGACATACCAAACAGTCAGTATTTAAAGCAGTCATGGTGACTTGGAAGTGCTCAGACCTGTATCATTTGGGGTCTGACATCCTGAGAATGAGCTAAACACTGTCTTTACTGATCATGGAAAGGCGACGTGAATTATCATCTTTCGAACGGGGCATGATAATACTGTAGGCGCCAGATGAATCGAACATTCCATTGTCGAAGTTGTGTGCATATTTAACATTCCTCGATGAACGGTGACACTTGTATAACGGGAATATCCAATGGAAGGAATTGCTACACACAGTGAACAGCGCAGTGGCCGACCACGGATGCTTCATGATCACGATTAACGGAGTTTGGCTGGAATTTTCCGTGGTAACAGACAAGCCACACTGCCCAAAATCACATCCATATTCACATTCAATGCTGGATGTACCAGATGCATATCCAGCAGTCAGTGTGAGCAGAAGACCTGCCAGAATGCCCATGTTAACACCACACCACCAGGCACAACGTCTCACCTGGGAGAGTGACGTTACTATTGGATCTTGCAGGAACTGCGACATGTAGATTGGTCTGATGAGTCACAGTTCTAGTTGTTTCGAGCTGATGGTGGGGATCGGATATGACCCAGGTCCTATGAAACGATGGACTTCAGTTGTCAACAAAGCAGCATACAGGTTGGTGGTGGCTCCATAATGGTATGGTGTGTGTTCACGTGGCATGGGCTGGACCTATTCGTTGATCCACCTGAACAGATCGCTAACCACTGACTGCTACGTTGAACTGCTTGGTGACCTCTTGCAGCACTTAATGGACTTCATGTTCACCTATAACGATGCGATACTCCAGCAGGATAATGCACCGTCTCATCTGGTTCAAGTGGTCTATAATTGGTTTGAGGAGCGTTCTGAGGAGTTTCGACAACTGCTGTAGCCACCTCATTCACTTCATATAAACACTGTCGAGCATTTAAAGGACGTGGTGATGAGGTCCATTCACACCCAAGACCCTGTACCTACAAATAGGTGTTTCTTCCACTTGTGGAATCATGTTGCGACGAGTAGCTGGACTTGGATGAGCTAGAGGAGCGCCTACTCAATACTAGTCGACTATCCCATGACTTTTGGTATGTCAGTGTAGATGACCGAGATGCACCGTATTACGTTCACCAAAGCTAGAAATGTGTTTAATTAAGTTTGTAAAAGGAGATCTGGATAAAATACGACATGTCATAGAAATCCGAGCTCTACTCATTTTATGAGGTTCTCGCGTGCAAAAACGCCTTGTCCCGAATAATTCATTGCTTAGAAAATGACAAAAAATTACATAAAGGAAACCGTACAAATTAAAAGGTTGGATTTATTGCTGTTATTTTTGTATAAATGATAGTCTTACATGCATAATGTCAGAAATCATACTCAAGTAATTGGACAGCAAATCACTATTATTTAAATTTTGGATAAGGTGAGTTCTCCATATGACACCTATGGATATGACAAGTTTCGATGAGACCATTATAATTTTTGGTCTTAAATTTCAGTAATTCTCATATTTGCTGGCATTATTCTTTTATTTTTAGAACGTTAATGGACAAAATTTTACTTTATATGGAAATTATGCGTTATTTTAACAATTTTGCAACTCTACAAAATTTCTGTCAGCTTCCTACAGCATTCGCATTTTCCTTTCAAGATATTAATTTTAAATCGTGATTTTGATCCTCTTCTTCGTCTATACAACTTGTGAAAAATATATCCTTTCCAATGGCATTTTCTGTATTGTTTAGGGAAAAGGAAATATTTTAAAATGCAAAATTCTCATTTCTCTGAATTATAAACAGAACATATTTTTTCAGTCAATTATGCTCATCTCGTAATTGCTTATCCTTGACAAATAAACCGATAGTCAGAGTCCTTGGAATTCTTGCTCTGCCACTTTCCAACAGAATCGGAACATCATAGAACTCAATCGTCACACGACTATACCTTACACCATCCCACACTGAGACAGATACATTCTTTCAGCCGCAATACACTAAAGAAGGACAATATTCACATATGTCTTAATGTTGGAAAGACGAGATTTGATCTTAATGTTGTAGAAGATGAGTCTCTCTTCTATGGCAAAACGCAGGGATGTGATTGGGGCGATGATAAGGAGGGTGGTAAGCCAAGAAGTATTGCCATCGGGTGAGTGGTTACGCGGTTTGGTCACGTTGATATCAGGTTGCATTCCGGAGATAGTGGGTTTCAATACCACTGTCGGCAGCACTGAACATAGTTCTCCATGCTTTCCCAATTTCACATCAGGAAAATGCTCAGGCTGTACATTAAGGCGACGGTCGTTTCTTTCCTACTCCTAGCACTTTCCTATCCTATCGTCGCCATAAGACCTATCTGTGTCGCTGTGACGTAAATTAAATTTGAAATGTATGGTCTAACACACTACTACTCGTCGTTACTTACAGTTTATCAGAGTTGAAGCAGAACGCGCATCGTGTAGCGTATCCTCTAGCGTGCAGTCACTTCGAGCAACTGCGGTGACGTTGTTTCTCGGCCGGTCCAGCGAAGACCCAGTTACATGAGGCGCACTCATCAACAATCTGCCCGTGGACTGCTGCACGATAAGATCACATACAGTCTTAAGTTAACAAAGACGACAGTTGCTGTACGTCATCAGATACAGGCCTGGATGCCCAATTGCTGTCTTATTAGCATCCAGTTGTGATACAAACATGGTAGTGAATTGTACTATACAGTTTGGAGATGTTATCTTCCTTATTACATCCCGAATCACCTCCTTGCTTTTTGTCGTAGAGGAGAGCATCATTCTGTATAATGGCAGTATTGCGAATGCTGGAATAAACGAGTTTTTCTTGAAGTTTTAGCGTGAGTGAGACTAGTTTTATACACTTGACAGCCTCGCATTATGTATTTCCAGACACAAAACTTAGTGGACTCTTGTTTGAAGGAATCAACACTATACTTTGAATACCGCTTCTCTCATCTTTCGTAATATAATATTTCTTGTCTTATAGTACAATATACACACTTCATCAATAAACTTGAATACATCTATTATGCTAGGAATGTAACAGGAAATGTTGAGATAAATTTGTCGTGACCAAATGCACGTATGTAACTGCACCATCCATGTTGATACTTCACCCTCAGCAATGAAACCTGAAGGGACTAAACTGTGATCATTTTCGCTTGGTCTATCAGTCGCCTGACTGCCCGAGCACGCAGTCTGTTGTCATCGACTTTGCCCTTGTCCCTTGTGCCAATCAGATCAGACTGTCCTCGCTCACCAGGAGCCCACACTATTAATAGCAAATCTGAGTAATGATGTATTGGGGTCCTTCGTCACCCTACTCATCTCCCTGTGTTTTGCCATTGAGGAGAGAATTTCCCTGTACGTTATAAATGGGAAATATCACACACTTCTCATAATATATCAGGTACCACCAAATCGATTGGAGTGAAATTAGGTACAGAGCTTCTCCTTAGGTCATAAGTAATTACTAAAAACATTCTTTGAAAACTCAACCCGGAGGGGGTAAGAATAAAGGGATCAAAAGGACAAAAATTGGCCTATATCCTGGAGCGATATGTCACGGCCTGCTATGACAGTTAATTCTATGCCGCTTGGTAGCGTTCATATCTCGTACTATGATTTTATCTGTGTTGTGGCAGGCAGAACATACCGTTAGCTGGAGCAGTTGGCGTTTCTGCTCTCTGTTCTGCGTTGTTAGTTAAAAGTGAAGGATGTCACGTGTTTGATATTACAAGAAACATTGTTAAGCCATTATTTGCCATTTCTTGATGGATGCAGGAATTTATCATGTCTCTTGGCACAGGCCAGAGCAAGTCCCAGTCTCATCCATGGCTGTGACAAGATGGAAGATGCTGGGGTATGACGTTCAGAGCACGACTAGTGTACCTGAGTGTTATGGAAGGTGCTATTCATAGGATCAATCGTGCTGCAATAGCACTTTCTGGCCCAGTAAGGAAAGCAATAGCAAATTACCTCACTCCTCATCTTGCCTAGTACGCCTCATTTTAGTGCTGTCATAGGTTTTTACGATTTCACTATAACCACATAACCGTTGGTTGTGCTGTTTGAGTATCCAACCCGTCTCTGGGCTGACGATCTGACAGACAGACTTGCAGAATGTGTGTTTATTGACAGAGTAGCGGTTCCTCTCTGCTGAATATTGTGGCCAAAGGGTGAGATGTCAGTTGCCGACTCTGTTCATTTTCTTATTTAATGAACGCCACAGACAAGCGTACCCATGAGGTAGGAGTTGGTGCAGTAAATCACGTATCCTCATACTGGTGTAGTGTATTCTGTAACACCGAGTGGTGATTCCTATAAGAGTGTGGCCGAGTACTTGGCTTAACTTGTGAACTCTATTGAGTTCCGTAAAAGAAAAGGTTCCGTGGGAAGAATGGGTTACGCCACTAGTAGAATATAAAAAATAAAGAATTGAAGATTTCACCAAATTATTTGCATAGTTCAGTCTTCCGAAATACTTTTTAAAAGGATAGAGTAGTTTCACGTTTAAAGGGATAGACAATTCCTCCGATATGAACCCAAAACTTTATTACGTCTAGCGTTCCGGGTCGTGATTACAACCTTTCAAAACTTTTTTCCCCTGAAAATGAGGAGAAATCTGATATTTCTTTTTACCATCTTATGTAAATGAAGGAAAATTGTAATCTTTGTGGGCTGGAATACAACATGTGTATCGCTATTGAAACAGTACCATGTTTTGTTTCCAGCATGTCTCATATGTCCGTACAAGTGGTATATCTGTGTGACGCAGTAGGCACTGTCACAGTCTGATAGTGTCAACCACCATAGCCGGAACAGACTGAATCGTATAGTATGAATGTTCTTGACGTGAAAATAATACGTATTCCACCGCTATGGATCAAAGAACAGGTATGGACAATATAACTCGAGGGAGAATCATCTGGCGACTCTGCACAATCCACTCTTACTGTAGATGACTATACCCATTATTCTTCACGGTCCTCAGAGTGTATATTTTGAGGTCCATCAAAGGTTCCGAAAGGGTGGAATTGTTCATTGATTGCTCAGCAGTGGACATCTAAGGAGAATAATGTCAAATAATGTCAAGAAATGATGTTATTTGGGGACCGAGGCACCGTAAGATTTATTATTATTATTTATTATTATTATCATCATTATTATTATTATTAAAAAGACGTCGGAACTGGGAAATATCCCAGTAGCAATGATCACTTGAGTAGTGTGATAAAAAGGTAAAGGTAAAACATAATTACCCAACAACAGCAAAAACAAAAAACAAAAACAAAAAAACAGCAACTACAACAAGTAATACCATGGAACGAAAGTATTACAAGAAATAATACTAGTTTTAACATTCGAAATCCAGCATCATCATATACAAATTCCCACACAACTTAGGTATTTCGAGTGCTTAACACTACGGCTTACAATAATATAGGTTAGGCTCACTACTAGCTTCAGATTACAACACCGCCTGACACAAATTCACACGTACCTTAAGTATTTCCGAATTTTACACTATGACTCACAACAATAAGATTTATGGATCCTAATGGGTGGGTAGGAGACGGATCTGCGTTCAGATGGCCTTCACTTCAACGGCAGTGGTACATAGGCTATAAGTTGAGGAAATTTGTTTAGAAGGTGATTGGGAAGTACGTTCAGGGAAACGGGGTGGCCTGGGGAGCGGTGATGATGGAACAGGGAACTGGAAGTCAAGTAGGAATGACATAAAAATCTTAGTTCTGAACTGTAGAAGTATTGTAAAGAAAGGAATAGAATTAAGTAATTTAACAGATATATACTCACCGGATATTGTAATAGGAGTTGTCATGGCTGAGAAATGATATAATGGATGTAGAAATTTTCTCACGGAACTAGTGTGTGTTTGGTAGGTATAGGATTGGAATGGTATGAGGGGGGAGTATTCATTCTGGTGAAAGAAGTAATTTGTAAACAACAAAATAGTTAAAGATGAGAAACATGAAATTCTAGGTGAAATGCTCATCTCTAAAGATAATAGGCAACTTGATATCTTTGGAGTGTACAGACAGGGAAAGGGAAGCGCTGACACGGATTAAGAATTATTTGATAAGATAATCAGCTATTTGGAAAATGATAAGGAAAGGAACGTGATTGTAGCGGGTGATCTCAATTTACCAAATGTCAAATGGGAAGGTAATGAGGACGACAGGGAGCATGACCAAAAAATGGCAAATAAGTTAATATGGGAAGGGCTGCTGATTCAGAAAGTGATGGAACAACTAGAGAGAAGAATATTCTGGACGTGGTGTTGGTGAAACCAGATGAGCTCTTTAGAGAAACCGAAGTAATAGATGGCATTAGTGATCACGAAGCTGTTTTTGTGGTAGTTAAACATAAATGTGAAAGAAAGGAAGGTATTAAAATTAAGACTATTAGGCAGTACCATATGGCTGATAAAAGAGGCATGAGGGAGTTTTCAAAAAGTAACTATGATCGGTGGAAAACGGTAAATAAAAATGTAAATAGACTCTGGGATGGGTTTAAAGCAATTGTTGAGGATGTGAAAATAGGTTTGTACCTTTAAAGGTGGTAAGGAATGGTAAAGATCAGTAGCGTAGCCAGGATCGGCCAATGGGGGGGGGGGGGGGGTTACAGTAACAAAATTAAGATATAACATAAGTGCTTGTGCTTGTGCTTGTCTGGTACGCGCATGCATGATTGTCATAAGGATACTGATAAAAGAGTGAATTACTGTATGTGATATTCAGATTGCAATACACTACAAAATTCTTACTTTAAAATACAGAACAAGAACAATATGATCGAGGTCAGCAGTTTTATCTCAAATGGTATGTTCAGTTTACAGTCTAAAATCTAATTTTCGAGGCTTCCTAGAAAATAAATTTAACACATCTGTTGGTTTTACAACTATGTGTCTGTGAATGTTCAAGGGAGCCAACCCGTTGAGTCGACTTTCACTTGTGGTATTTCTGAGGTAGGTTTTAAGGCGTCTTAATGTTAAAAATGATCTCTGACTGGCTGCAGTGGTGACAGGTAGAGTGGCAAACACTCTCAACAAGCAGTAGATTGCAGGGAGTTTATCTTGATCACATAAAAGAAGTTTATTGTTTACTGTCAGTTTCTATTTATTTTCTTTTTGTGAAAGTTCAATGGGGGGGGGGGGGGTTCTAACCCCCAGTAACACCCCCCTGGCTACGCCCCTGGTAAAGATCCACTATATTATAACAGAGAAGTAAAGATACTAAGAAGGAGGTGCAGGTTGGAAAGAAATAGAGTTAGAAATGGGTGTGGAAGTAAGGAGAAATTGAAAGAACTTACTAGGAAATTGAATATAGCAAAGAAGTCAGCTAGGGATAACATGATGGCAAGCATAATTGGCGGTCATACACAATTTACTGAAAATGGAAGAGTATGTATAGGTACTTTAAGGCAGAAACCGGTTCCAAGAAGGACATTCCAGGAATCATTAATGAACAAGGGGAGTGTGTATGTGAGGATCTTCAAAAGGCAGAAGTATTCAATCAGCAGTATGTAAAGATTGTTGGTTTCAAGGATAATGTCCAGATAGAGGAGAAGTCTAATACTAAAGAAGCATTAAAATTTACCTATGACATCAATGACATTTACAGTAAGATACAAAAGTTCAAAACTAGAAAAGCAGCTGGAATTGATAAGGTTTCGGGGGATATACTAAAGACAAAGGGTTGGGATATAGTACCATATCTGAAGTACTTATTTGATTATTGTTTGCATGTATGAGCTATAAAAATGAATGGAGAGTTGATATAGCAGCCCCTGTGTATAAAAGCAAGGGTGATAGCCATAAAGCTGAAAATTAGAGGCCAGTCAGTTTGACATGCATTGCACGTAAACTTTGGGAAACCATTCTTTCAGATTATATTAGGCATGTCTGCGAAATTAATAACTGATTTGATCGAAGGCAGTTCGGGTTTAGGAAATGTTATTCCACTGAAACTCAACTTGTAGGATTCCAGCAAGATATATCAGATATCTTGGATTCAGGATGTTAATGGACTGTATCGCGATTGACCTATCTAAGGAATGTGATAGAGTAGATCATGGGAGACTACTGGCAAAAATGAGTGCAATTGGACTTGACAGAAGAGTAACTGAATGAATGGTTAAGTCTCTAGAAAATAGAACTCCGAGAATTAGAGTAGGCGAAGCTTTATCTGTCCCTGTAATAATTAAGAGGGGAATTCCTCAAGGAGGTATTTTTTAACATTTATGTTTTCTTATATATATCAATGATATGTGTAAAGAAGTGGAATAAGAGACAAGGCTTTTTGAAGATGATGTTATTCTGTACAGGGTAATAAATAAGTTACAAGACTGTGAGCAACTGCAAAATGACCTCGATAATGCTGTGAGATGGACAGTAGGCACTGGTATGATGATAAACGGGGTTAAATGTCAGATTGTGAGCTTCACAAATAGGAAAAGTCCTCTCAGTTTTAATTACTGCGTTGATGGGTTGAAAGTTCAATTTGGGGTCATTGTAAGCACCTAGGTGTTAATATAAGGAAAGATCTACATTGGGGTAATCACATAAATATGATTGTAAATAAAGGGTACAGATCTCTGCACATGGTTATGAGTGTATTCAGGGGTTGTAATAAGGGAGTAAAGGAGAGGGCATATAAGTCTCGGGTAAGACCCCAACTAGAGTTAGGTTCCAGTGTATGGGACCCTAAATGCAGATCAGTAGTGATTGATTGATTGATTGATTGATTGATTGATTGATTGATTGATTGATTGATTGATTGATTGATTGATTGATTGATTGATTGATTGATTGATTGGGTGTCCAGTGCCTTCACGAAGGATCAAGGAACTTCAAGTGGCTTTGGTGCACAAAGGAGGATTACGTGCCACAAATTTTGCTGGACAGTCTTTTATACAGCGTAAGAGCCCGTGGTACGGCATATGTTACCTTCAGAGGTAACATTTCAACCTAGGATCTCATGTCGAGGGTGTAAGTATGGGTCCTCGTGGACATCATGGTATATACCCTCCAGTTCATCAGTTTCAGTACATCTAACAATTTACAGCTAATTCCTGTAGATACGGTATAATACCATGGTTACGCTTGAGTAGGCAAAGAAACAGTACAACACATGTAAACATGACAGGTTTCTGTGTGTGCTTTCTTCTTGATGCAATATTACCCCAAAAGAATATTGTGTACATAAACAATATATACCTGATCTGGTATATTTGTTTACCTATTTGACGACTGAAGCCCCATTCGATGCACCTCTGTTGTTCCCCGTGGTGTTGTGATATCCGCAGTGTAGTTCAAGCGTTGCTAAGACGCATACGACAGTGGAACCTTGGATTGCGAGCATAATTCGTTCCGGCAACATGTTCGTAATCCAAATCCCTCGTATATTAAAGCAAATTTTCCCCTAACGAACTATTGAAACTCGGATGATTCGTCCACAACACAAAAACTTTTATTCGCATAACATTTCTAAAACAAAATATGACGTAAAACAATTAAACTGCACTTTACCTTACAACAGAATCGTTGTTGGTATGAGGGAGACGAGAGATGACATGAGAAGAGTTACTGTGTAGCACGAATTTCATTAACGGAATCACTGCTATAGGTTGGCTCATTGGAAGTGTTTTCTTTTCGTGCAACTTTAACGAGGAACCTGTCCAATGACTGTTGCTTTTGCCTCTTTTTGAGGATTTCACGAAAATGTGACATTGCATTTTCATTGAACAGATTCATCCGCTGTAATCATCTCCTTCTTCCGACCGAATTCCTTTTTAGCCTTATGTTCGTTCACAGGGCCCATCGTTGCAGGACAATTATATCACAGATGACAGAAACAAAACATGTACACTCGTACGGTGTTGACTATGCGAACGAGGCACGCCAACTGAAGTCCAGCGCGGGAAATGATTACACACACTTTCCGAGGAGTGAGAGCGGCAGGGAGAGGGGAAAACAAAGGCACGGGGGAGGCGGAAACGTACGTACACGTGATGCTCGTATTGCGAAACCTCACTCGCTTATCAAGTTGTAATGTATTTAAAATATTTGCTCGTCTTGCAAAACACTCGTAGACCAAGTTACTCGCAATCCGAGGTTCCACTGTATTTCGTTCCTGCATTTCAGTTCCCTAGTGACAGGTGACAGTGTGCACATCGTTATTGTGACCCCAAGAGTGTAGATATCCGTAGAAAAACAGGTTGCCGGACAATTGCGGTCACGGACATTTGCGGTCGCCGGACATTTGCTTTCACTGAGATAAACTTGTGCCCACTCACAGAAATTCCCCAGTTGTCACAGGATATTTGCGGTCACTGCAGCAGGGGTTGGGCCTCGTTAGCTTAATCTCGGGTATCCCCGCTAACCTGCCTGAGTTCCTGCTCGCTCCGTGCAGATCAACATTTTTCTTTCCCGGACATTATTTAGAGATTGATGCCTTCAGCCACAAACACCATTCGATACCGAATCTTCTTGGTGTAAGTACTGTATATACTATTGTGTGCTGTAGCTCAATCTTGAAGGTAAGAGGAGGAAGACGAAATATGTGAAGAAAGATGACAGAATTGAAAGAACCCTTAAGAAGTATGAAGAAACCAATGAAATCTGGTCTTGTTTAAAGGCAATTTCTTACATAGAAAAACTAGCGTAATCTTCTTGCTTCTTCAAGTAATCCTAATGTAAATAGGTATGTACAAAGGAACAACATTATAACGACGTTTACCATCCAATTTTCTCCGAAAAATATGTTAGCGTGACGTTCGACTACCAGAAATAAATTAATTAACTATGGATTAACTTTTGTTTTTCTAAAAATGAAGTACTGGTGCGGAATAAAACAGTGTCTTTTAGCTTGACCTACCTTTAATTATTCCACAATAAATAAATAGGAAAAATGTTTTTTTTTGAATTAGCCTCTGATGTTTGTATATAAAATTCACTTTGTGGTATATTAGAGTTTAAATATCAAATATACGAGCCTGTGCATCTGCGTCACTGTTTATGTCGTGGTAGCCACGGGACCTTCCTGTGATGGTGGTGATTACTGTTTTTGTGAGAAAGCAGAATGGTGCCACCATCCTCCGTTAAAACTAACCAGAAAGCAATTCGAATAGGACCGACTCTCGTTTAGGGAAAAAGAAGGGAAAGGCCACGAAGGACGTGAAAATGTAAGACTTGGGCTTGGCAAACATCGTACCGTGGGGGTCGGAAGAGAACAAGAGAGGCCGTATAGGAAATAGAATGGACTATATTTATTTGTCATCCACAGAATTGTATGTTACCAACAACATTGCATGACTTGTTCTTCTTCTTCTTCTTCTTCTTCTTCTTCTTCAGACACACCCAGGTGATGATTTCATGTTGACTTTCCCTATACTTTCTGTGCATTTAACCATTTACCTTATCAGTAACTGTCAAATCCATTACAGCACACAGCAGTAAATACTTACACCGGGAAGTTTCGATATATAATTGTGTTTGTGGCTCTAAATAATGCCTGTGAGAGAAAAATGTTTATCTGCAAGGAGCGAGCAGGAACTCAGGCAGGTTAGCGGAGATAGCCCGAGATTAAGGTAATGAGGCCCACTCCCTGCTGCAGTGACCGCAAATGTCCTCTGACAACTGGGAAATTTCTGTGAGTGGGCACAAGTTTGTCTCAGTGACCGCAAATGTCCGTGATATTGTGATGACCGCAAATGTCCGTGACCGCAAATGTGCGGACACCGAAAAACAGGTTGCAGCTGTAGCACTCAGACAAGCAGGTTTATCAATTTGTCAAATTGCGCAACAACGTAGCATGTCTATAGGGGGAGTGCAATCCACTCTTCACCGCCAGACGACAACAGGTAGTAATAAGGACAGACCACGACTAGGACAACCTCGTAAATCAAAATTGATGATAAATTCATCAGAATTACTAGTAAGAGAAATGGGTTGAAAACAGCGCCACAGATTCGCCCAGAATTGGTAGGAATGAACAAGAAACGAATATCTGTTGCAGCAATAAAAAGGAGATTGATGGAAGCCGACTTGAAAGGACGTGTGGCAGCAAGGAAACCCTTTCTGAAGCCCATAAATAAAATGAAGAGACTCGAATGGGCTAGCAAACATCGTAATTGGACACATGAAGGGTGGAAGGAAGTGTTATTCACAGATGAATGGAATTTCGATATTTTTGCAACAAGAAGGAGGGTGTTTGTTCGCCGATGTGAATGAGAAAAGGTGGCTCAGGAGTTCGTTCTACCTACAGTTAAAAACGGTGGGGTTCTATTATATTTGGGGATATTTTTCAGGAGGTAGATTTGGAGTCATTGTGAAAATAGAGGATGTATGAATCAGAAGCACTACCACCGCGTATTTTAGTATCATACAATAACAATTGGATTGCGCTTAATAGGAAAAGTGTTCAACTTACAACAGGACATCGGTCAGGGTTCTGTAAGAAGAACACTGCATCAAAGGAGAAACAGAAAGTACTGAAATATATTGCCTGGCCATCCCAAAGCTCGGATTGTAATCCTATTGAAATGGTCTGAGATGAAGCGGGCAGACGTATCAGGGAAGTTCATATATCCAGCAAGGAACCCCTATGGAACGTTTTTAAGTATGTGTGGAATCATATAGACTCGAAATATCTACACAGACTGATTGACCGCTTGATTCGAGTTTGTGAGGCAGTCATTAAATCCAAGGGAGGATACTTTGATGAAAGTAACAAAGTAAAATATAATTTTTGTGTTTGTATTATATATCTTTAAGATGCTATAATTGTATTTCTGGCGAAATAAATTTTGTTTTGTGTTCATATATGAAATACCAGATTACAGTCATGGTGCGCTGAAATTAATGAGCGGTAGGGTACAACCACCAGATAGCTGTCGAGAAACTGACACTGTTTATTACTTCGTATTTCAGTAGGAATGCAGTAACCTGTAATATCTTTAATGTATGTTTGCTAGTAAATATCTTTCTCAAGCCAATTCAATCTGTTGCTGATTTACTGTGCGGTGGGTATTTATATGTCCTTTAATGAAAGTACGCCTCCTAGTTCTTCTGTTTCTTATAAAATACAGGAACATAATAAACTGTTTGGGAATTTGAATAGCTCGAAGAGTCCTCTTCATACCAATCCATGGCAATCACATGTAGCGTTTCTGTTCTCTCCAGCGCTGGAGTTCACTCCACCTGCAAGGGTCAGTGGATATTTCTATTGCACAGAATGGTTACTTATGTCTTCTCGTGGTTGATGTAAGGCTACATTCATCAGACCAGTGCGCAGAACACAAGTTAACTGAATTCATGAGAGAGTAAGTGATCGTGACTGATTCCAACGTTATCCTGAACCTTCGTGATGAAGTAAGTTCAACAAGGAACAATCCTTTATTTATCAAGGAATTGATCTGATTGTTTGCATGGTGGCTGATATCTTCTGTAGATTGTGGAAGAAGTGTCGCCGTAATCGGTCAGGATCTGTACAATGTTCCCAGGGCGTTCAACCTTGGCTAACTGTTATAAGGTGTGCATATTCTTGGAAGAGCTATTCTGATTTAATCTCATGTGACGCATTACCCATAAACATGAAATAGTATGTGATTTCCTCAGTAATATAAGAGACTGGGAATCTGCTCCATTACTCATAGTTCAAATGTTACGTCAACAAACACCTGTTGTTACCTACATCTGAGAATGTTTGCCATTACCTCTCAATCACATTACAGAATGTAACTATGACAAGGTCACATAGTCACTTCTATCTGACGAGATCTTTCATCAGGGGCGCCCTGTACACTAGTGACGTAACTACGCAAACATTGCCTTCTTTCTCCTATACGGCAATACTTATTTCTACATTCGCCGATAACTTTATGCGACTATTGTTACAATAAACTGACTCTCAAGGAATGAAGAACATGTGTTCTTCTTTGTTTCCGGAAGAACTGTTAAAATGTTAACAAACGTTCCCGAACTACGTTGGTCCAGATAATCATTCATGCTTGAGGAAGAACTCTGCATTTCCTTTCAGAAATTACGACATTTATATTTAAGCTACCTTGGTTAGGAGTTATTTGTCAATAAAGTTGACGAGATGAAGTTGAAACTCCACCGATAGCTGTGTATGTGTGGAACAATCAGACGAACACTGAAAGGTAAGATACGAAAATGAACTCAACTTTTATTTTAAGGAACCATAGCTGTGCCGAATTTCTTTTTGCTAGGGGCTTTACGTCGCACCGACACAGACAGGTCTTATGGCGACGATGTTATAGGAAAGGCCTAGGAGTTGGAAGGAATCGGCCGTGGTCTTAATTAAGGTACAGCCTGGTGTGAAAATGGGAAACCACGGAAAACCATCTTCAGGGCTGCCGATAGTGGGATTCGAACCTACTATCTCCCGGATGCAAGCTCACAGCCGCACGCCTCTACGCGCACGGCCAACTCGCCCGGTGTGCCGATTTTAAAGTATGGGAGTGAGACACGGTTGAATAAAACAAGTTACAGAAATAAAATACAGTCATATAAAATACGTTTTCTTAGATCATTGAAAGGATATTCCCTAGAAGATAAAATCAACGAAGAAATAAGACAACAGCTCAGTATATTTTCTAAAAACGAATTTTTTAAAATTTTGTTTTACATAGCACCGACACAGATAGCTCTTATGGCGACGATGGGATAGGAAAGGGCTAGGAGTGGGAAGGAAGCGGCTACGAACTTAAATAAGGTATACCCGAGCATTTTTGTGGTGTAAAAATGGGAAATGACAGATAAACATCTTCCGGGCTGTCGACAGTAGGGTTCGAACCCACTGTCTGTCGACTGCAAGCTGTTAGCTTCCTGGCTCAAACCGCGCAGCCACTTGCTCGATAGGTGAAGGTTTGAACTGTCTGGTAACAAATAATATATCACTCTACACCTGACTTGTACAACAATAAAAGAGTTCAAAATGTTGTCCCTCTAATGTATTAGAGCACTATACTTATGAGCGGGTAACCGGCCGTGGATACTCTCCAACACGCCAGCACCATCGCGTGAGATTCAGCCCTTGCCGAACATGCTGAAATATGCCGACTTGACTCTGGTTCACACTGAGTGGGACTTACTGGTACGAGGCTCAGGACACACGTTGACAGGACCCTGCCAGTCAATTGAAATGAGTGTCTGGTTGTCCGGCTTCATGGCTAAATGGTTAGCGTGCTGGCCTTTGGTCCAGAGGGTGCCGGGTTCGATTCTCGGCCGGGTCGAGGATTTTAGCCTTCAGTGGTTAATTCCAATGGCCCGGGGGCCGGGTATTTGTGCTGTCCCCAATATCCCTGCAACTCACACACCATACATAACACTATCCTCTACCACAATAACACGCAGTTACCTACACATGGCAGATGCCGCCCACCCTCATCGGAGGGTGTGCCTCACAAGGGCTGCACTCGGCTAGAAATAGCCACACAAAAATAAAATAATAGTGTCTGCTTGAAGAAGGTGGCGCTTCCACAATCGGCACTCTCATAACTGACGACAGAGGCTTCACGATCTACAGCATACTCCTCCGATACGAACACATTACTTTTTTACAATTGGCTTTACATCGCACTGACACAGATAGGTTTTATGGCGACGATGGGATAGGAAAGGGCTAGGAGTGGGAAGGAAGCGGCCGTGGCCTTAATTAATGTAGAGACCCAGCATTTGCCTGGCGTGAAAGTTAGAAACAATGGAAAACCATCTTCAGGGCTGCTAATAGCGGGGTTCGAACCCATTATCTCCCGAATGCAAGCTCACAGCTGCGCGCCTCTAACCGCATGGCAAACCTTTCCTATCCCATCGTCACCATAAGACCTATCTTTGT
Organism: Anabrus simplex; assembly: GCF_040414725.1. Classification (NCBI taxonomy): domain Eukaryota; kingdom Metazoa; phylum Arthropoda; class Insecta; order Orthoptera; family Tettigoniidae; genus Anabrus; species Anabrus simplex. Next base: position 824,123,805 of record NC_090266.1, on the reverse strand, counting down.
CGGTGCGACGTAGAGAAAAAAAAAAAAAAACTGCTCAAACGGTTGATCTCTCTGCGGACCGGTGGTAGTGTGCTGGCCTCTGGATCCCAAGATCTTGGATTCAAACCCGGCAGAGGTAGTGGGACTTTTTTGTTAGTTGCTTTACGTCGCACCGACACAGATAGGTCTTATGGCGAATACGGGATTGGAAAGGCCTAGGAGTTGGAAGGAAACAGCCGTGGTCTTAATTAAGGTACAGCCCCAGCATTTGCCTGGTGTGAAAATGGGAAACCACGGAAAACCATCTTCAAGGCTGCCGACAGCGGGATTCGAACCCACTATATCCCGGATGGAAGCTCACAGCCGTGCGCCCCTAAACGCACGACCAACTCGCCCGGTAGTGGGATGTTTGAAGGAAGGAAGAACGTCCATTTGACTCTTCATGCTGTACGATGTTGGCATGTTAGAGATCTTTGGTGACACATTTGGTGTTCACGAACCAAATTAATTACAAGCTTAGCCATAGTCAGCCCAACAAATACTCGGTTTACTCAGCTTACAGAACGTTGACACTGACTTGCAGGCAATTTAGAGGGTGCTAGATCAAGGTACTTGCGCACGGTAGCTGAGGCCATACTATCATCAACATAATAATAATAATAATAATAATAATAATAATAATAATAATAATAATAATAATAATAATAATGCTAATAATAATAATAATAATACCGAGCTCGATAGCTGCAGTCGCTTAATTGCGGACAGTATCCAGTATTCGGGAGATAGTGGGTTCGAGCCCCACTGTCGGGAGCTCTGAAGATGGTTTTCCGTGGTTTCCCATTTTCACACCAGGCAAATGCTGGGGCTATACCTAATTAAGGCCATGGCCGCTTCCTTCCCACTCCTAGCTCCTTCCTGTCCCATCGTCGCCATAAGACCTGTCTGTGTCGGTGCGACGTAAAGCAAATAGCACAATAATAATAATAATAATAATAATAATAATAATAATAATAATAATAATAATAATAATAATAATAATAATAATAATCACCATCGTGGCTCGTATTCAAATTCATGTGAAAAGAGGGACGAATAGGGATTTCATATCAGTAATAGTACAATCAAAACAGAGCGAGTGGCTGCGTGGATTGGGTTACGTACCTGTCGGCTTGCATTCGGGAGATGGTGGGTTCGAATCACCACTGCCGGTGCAACCCTGAAGATGGCTTATGGGGGTTTCCCATGTTCACACCAGGAAAATGCTGGGGCTGTATCTGGATTAAGGCCGCAGTCGCTTCATTACCGTTCCTAGCCCTTTCCTATCCCATCGTCGGCGTAAGACCTAATTGAGTCCGTGTGATGTAAAGTAAATTGTAAACACGAAAGCAAAACCAAATGTTTGTAAGTGAAATATTACGTGAGAAAATAATAAACGTTATATAGGCTACTGTTCGCGGCAAGGTTCGAACATGTGACCTCGGAGTCGAAGCGCGAACACGGTACTACTTGACGAGAAGTGTATTGTTTATGTCACTGTCTCCCTCCCAAAGTGGACGTTGCTATGATTCCTTTCACGAGATATTGTCTATTTAGCACTCGCAGTGACGATAAGCCTTCGTACTATATTTTACACGCCGGTTTGTGGATGCATTCATGAGATACGATAACATTCGACTTACAGCGAATACCGGTCCCTTGGTGTGCGTCAACATGTAAGTGTTGCCTTACATCCTAGCTCCATTTTACGTGGCAAGAAGCAGATAGAATAATACTATGTACATCAAGAAATAAAGGATTTCTGAACCTATAACAACTGTATTATTGACTGTCCATGTGAGTGACTGAAGTGATATTATTTAGTGAATGAATACTAACACTTCTTTGGTCAAGCGTATAGTTCTGTCAAAACTTTCTTTATTAAAATCAAAATCCATCATAAAAACAAAGAAAGAAACAAAAAACCAAGTGTATAGTTCGATGTGATTGGTTGTAATTAAAGTTAGGTGTAAATCGTCATCTGACTATAGCCTTACGCGATTGGTTATATTGTTGTTTATGTTTCTATTTTTTTACAATTTGCTTTACGTCGCATCGACAAAGATGGGTCTTATGGCGATGATGGGATAGGGAAGGGCTAGGAGCCTGGAGGAATCGACTGTGTCCTTGCTAAAGTTACAGACCCAGCATTTGCAAGGCATGAAAATGGGAAACCACGGAAAACCATTTTCAGGGATGCCGACAGTGGGATTCGAACCCACTATCTTCCGAATGCAAGCTAGCAACTACGCGACCCAAACCGCGCAGCCACTCGATCGGTAGGTTATGTGACTAGAGCCATATGTGAAATTTTAACTTTTAACGATAACCATGTGAATCTAGTTGCATGTGTATTCTTATCTTGTAACCGTCAGTCACTTGACTATACAGTAGTTGTACTGTTAACCATAAGCAACGTGACTATAGTTATACACTTACTCTTAACCATAAGCAGTGTGAAGATAGTTATAAATGAACTGATATCCCGTAACCATAAACCATGTGACTATAATTATAAGTGAAGTGATCCTTGTAACCATAAACCATGTGAATATAATTATACCGTAAATTCCTCCAGAGTACATACAGTTGACTCGAATGAATGTAAGAGTGAATGACGTGTGAATGAAACCAAAAATTACGTACTAGATTTAAGTTCTTAGGCTATCCCCTTTACGTTCTTACTACTCTCATTTAAGGCTATAGACTGTTCGTGGAAATAGACTACAGAGTAACATCGATTTTAGTATACTCAGATTGTAACATACTAATATTCAGTTAATTTATTTTAGCCTTATATTTGAATACGTTTTCCTTTAAGCTAGTTGTAGATATGTTCTTTAGGTTATAAGTTGATACTTTTTCGTTATTATCCACTCTATTTATCCTATAATTTTTCATCAGTAGTAACCTTAATTAATTGTATTATTGTAATTCCTTATCTGACTTACATATCTCAATAACAGTAATTGATTACAATGATATTTTAGATTAATACTGTAAAAATAAAAAATGTATGTGGTTAAGTGTAAGAGAGGGCCAAGAGCCCTAATTTCGCCACTTAATAAAGACAAATAAATAAATAAATAAATAAATAAATAAATAAATAAATAAATAAATAAATAAATAAATAAATAAATAAATAAATAAGTGAACTGATATCCAGTAATCATAAGCCAAGTGACTATGGTTGTACTTTTAACCATAAGCCATGTGACTGTAATTATAAATGAACTGATATCTTGTAACCGTAAACCATGTGACTATACATATAAGTTGACTGATATCCAGTAATCATAAGCCATGTGACTACAGTTGTACCTGTACTGTTAACCATAAGCCGCGTGACTGTAGTTGTACTTGTACTGTTAACCATAAGCCATGTGATTTTAGTTATAAATGAACTGATATTTCGTAAGCATAAACCATGTAGGTATAGTTATAAGTGAACTGATATCTTGTAACCAAAAACCATGTTACTATAGTTATAAGTGAACTGATATCTCGTAACCATAAGCCATGTGGCTATAGTTATAAGTGAACTGATATCTTGTGACCATAAACCATGTGACTATACTTATAAGTTGACTGATATCCAGTTACATTTGTACCTGTACTGTTAACCATAAGCCGCGTGACTGTAGTTGTACTTGTACTGTTAACCATAAGCCATGTGATTTTAGTTGTAAATGAACTGATATTTTGTAAGCATAAACCATGTGGCTATAGTTATAAGTGAACTGATATCTTGTAACCATAAATCATGTTACTATAGTTATAAGTGAACTGATATCTTGTAACCATAAGCCATGTGGCTATAGTTATAAGTGAACTGATATCTTTTGACCATAAACCATGTGACTGTAGTTATAAGTGAACTGATATCTTGTAAACATAAACCATGTGACTATAGTTATAAGTGAACTGATAACTTGTAACCTTAAGCCGTGTGAACACAGTTATAAGTGATCTGATATATTGTAACCATAAACTATGTGACTATAGTTATAAATGAACTTATATCTTGTAACCATAAGCCATGTGACTACAGTTATAAATGAACTGATATCTTGTAACCAAGTACCATGTGATTATAGTAATAAGTGAACTGATATCTTGTAACCATAAGCCATGTGACTAGTTATAAGTGAACTGATAAATTGTAACCACAAACCATGTGACTATAGTTATAAGTGAACTGATATCTTGTAAACATAAATCATGTGACTGTAGTTATAAGTGAACTGATATCTTGTAACTATGAGCCATGTGACTATAGTTGTACCTATACTGTTAACCATAAGCCATGTGACTATAGTTGTACGTGTACTGTTAACCACAAGGCACGTCACTATAGTTATAAATGAACTGATATCATGTAACCATGAGTCATGTGACTATAGTTGTTTTTTTTTTTTTTTTTTTTTTTTGCTAGTTGCTTTACGTCGCACCGACACAGATAGGTCTTATGGCGACGATGGGACAGGAAATGGCTAGGGGTGGAAAGGAAGCGGCCGTGGCCTTAATTAAGGTACAGCCCCAGCATTTGCCTGGTGTGAAAATGGGAAACCACGGAAAACCATTTTCAGGGCTGTCGATAGTGGGGTTCGAACCTACTATCTCCCGAATACTGGATACTGGCCGCAATTAAGCGACTGCAGCTATCGAGCTCGGTGACTATAGTTGTAACTGTACTGTTAACCATAAGCCATGTAAGAATGGTTGTACGTGTACTGTTAACTATAAGCCATGCCATTATAGTTACAAATGAACTGAGATAATGTAAGCATGAGCCACGTGACTATAATTGTACGTGTACTGTTAACCATAAGCCATGTCACTATAGTTACAAATGAACTGATATCATGTAACCATGAGCCATGTGACTATAGTTGTACGTGCACTGTTAACCATAAGCCACGCTACTATAGTTACAAATGAACTGATATCATTGAGCCATGAGCTATGTGAATATAGTTGTACATTTACTGTTAACCATAAGCCACGCCACTATAGTTACAAACGAACTGATATCATGTAACCATGAGCCATGTGACTATAGTTGTACCTCTACTGTTAACCATAAGCCATATGACTATAGTTGTACGTGTACTGCTAACCACAAGCCATATCGCTATAGTTACAAATGAACTGATATCATGTAACCATGAGTCATGTGACTATAGTTGTACGTGTACTGTTAACTATAAGCAATGTTACTATATCATGTAACCATGAGTCATGTGACTATAGTTGTACGTGAACTGTTAACCATAAGCCATGTCACTATAGTTACAAATGAACTGATATCATGTAACTATACGCCATGTGACTGTAGTCATGTGTGAATTGTTATCTCGTAACCATGAGCCATGTGACAATAGCTTTACGCGACGGGCTATTTTGTTATCAAAAGCACTGTCTATATATGGTGATGAAGAGCCCTGCGTGAATGAAGGAATCTGATAACCTGCTTGTATGTCTTGCTATGCATATTTGTACTTAACTAGGGATAGGAATAAGACGTCTGTTTACCGGGCGAGTAGGCCGTGCGCGTAGAGGCGCGCGGCTGTGAGCTTGCATCCGGGAGATAGTAGGTTCGAATCCCACTATCGGCAGCCCTGAAGATGGTTTTCCGTGGTTTCCCATTTTCACAGCAGGCAAATGCTGGGGCTGTACCTTAATTAAGGCCACGGCCGCTTTCTTCCAACTCCTAGGCCTTTCCTATCCCATCGTCGCCATAAGACCTATCTGTGTCGGTGCGACGTAAAGCCCCTAGCAAAAAAAAAAAAGACGTCTGTTTTGAGAAAGACACCGTCCCCTCCTTTACCACAAGATCATAAATAACGGCCGATGGTCGTGCGAAATTTCGTATTCGCTTGTTTCCCTGTTCTATGGGGGAAGACACTTTAATGATCTGAAACTATTCTTGTTGTCGTGTTCATGCAATTATGGTCTATGGGGAATGATTCCAACACTGACTAGAGAAGAACCGAATAGGAACTCCTACCTTGACCTCTTATAGCACTTGCTCATCGCTACGGGTCTCCGGAGTGGTAAAACCTGCATGCAGAAGCAGTCCGGTACAGCAGGTTCTTCAAATGAATTTATCTTGTTCTTATCAAAGCCGTTAAATTGGCGGTAACATAGCCCACCCTATTCATCAGTCTCACGGAAAGTTAAACAGTTACTTCAACGAAACTATGCTGAAGCAACAGAGTAGGTTATTAATGGCCAGATCGTGCTCGCTCTAACGCTTAGTTGCTGCAAATTTGTTCGCGCTGGACAGGACAGCTATCTTTTGACCCGGCACAATTGTATTAAGACGGGAGAAGGCAGGTCATGGACTCTCAACTTGCCTATGTCTGGTGTGGACTTCAGGTCACATGGCTCCACACACGAAGTTCTTTAACCTTTTGGTTAGCATAGTTCTCACTAAATAAGGGTCTGGTATATCTTAAATCGATTTCTGAGTAGAAATATAGTAATAAAATTGAAGTGGTTGCGGAAGTGATGGAACACGCTATTCTGGTTTTACTGAGCCTAAAGATCGAGATAGAAGGGATATTCTCGCAGATCTCGGGTTCGGTTCACAGTCCGTGAAAGGATTTTAATCCTAATCTGAAGTTTAGAAGGCGATTTATTCTGCCTCGTAACGTCAGCTTATAAGGGAACTATTTGGATTAGACCAGACAGATTTCAATTAAATTCAGGTCAATGGTCAAGTGACATATCCTGGATTTAATGGTGTTAATCACGTTATCGTAAAATGAACGGTAAGGTTACAATTAGCTGGGTGGCTCGGAGTAGTGAGTAGATGATGACGTAGATTAACCCTGCACGTGCACAGTAGAAATTTCCGCCTCTGTAGCGTAACGGTTAGTGTGATTAGCTGCCGTCCTCGGGGGCCCGGGTTCGATTTCCGGTACTGCCAGAAATTTAAGAGTGGCAGGAGGGCTGGTATGTGATTGAAATGGTACATCCAGCTCACCTCCAATGGGGGTTTGCCTGAAAAGAGCTGCACCACCTCGGGATGAGGACACGAGTTTACTTACTACAGTAGAAATACGTGTTAGTTTTTGAAAGAGATTCCATATAACAATATTGACATCTTTAAGGTGTTGTGTTTGTGAGATGTAGGGACCTGTTAGCGACGGAATATCCAAGAATCTTTCCTTAGTGAGTACCTACACTGTAATATAAAATAATGTATCCCCAAAATTCCATTTCTTTATGTCCAGTAGTTTTGTTCAAGAGATGACTGACAGTTCGGTGTGCATAAGGAACAGATGTTACGAGCGCTAGACCAGAACGTTATCAGATAGCACCAGCCTGGAGGGATGTACATTACACTTTCATAACTAGGGTACTCCGTGCAATACATGTATAAATTCTTGCATATAAGGACATGCTTAATTCGATTTCAACAAAGAATTTACATAAAATGCACGAAACAACATCCTTTCTAATCAACGTTTGCCAGGAACATGAATAATTACTTTAAAGGCTGCAATAAGCAATGAAGTACTAAAAGAAAGGCATTTATTGTTCATGGGCTTAACATGCTGAACTCTCCTATGAAAAGTTATGAAGCAGAATAATGCCGAATACCATACCGCTACTATATCGCTCCTGTAGCAAAACGTCATGTCTTTCTAAACTTAAAGGAACATAAAATAGGCTATGATAAAGGCAGCATCTCTTCGAGCAACAGCATTGATAAAGATTATACAAATTCAAATACACACTAACAAATTGCTGCGTCAGTCCTAATGCCACAGCCTTTGCAGCTGTATGTTTCAAGCATTGATTGTAGACCAAAACAGGTAACTGGAACCTGGGGAAGTACAAGCCGACTGAGGGAGATTTGCGCTCGCGTGCATACGTATATCTAGCACGGGCACTGCGCTTATGGCGGGCAGGGTTTGACACCCGTGATTTAGAGGTTTGGATTTTAGAGAGTAGTCTTTCATTGACAGCACAATACGCAGAGTTTGTTTTAAAAACTACAGTATCATATTTTTTAATATTCTTTTGTAGATTGGATGAATTTCACACTGCATACCTGTAGTTGGAACTTAAACTATTCAAATGAAAAGAAATTAACTACGCAAGATTTTTATTATAAATGTATATTTTGAAAGTTACGTAACATAAAAAATAGCGTATCTGAAATATTTTCAAGGAGATAAAATCGAATTCTAAATGTTGATTTTAGTGTGAATAGTGTCTGGCTCCATGGCTAAATGGTTAGCCTGCTGGCCTTTGGTCACAGGAGTCCCGGATTTGATTCCTGGCAGGATCAGGAATTTTTACAATCATTGGTTATTTCCGCTGGCACGGGTCTGGATGTATGTGTCGTCTTCACCATCATTTCATCCTCATCACGAGGCGCAGGTCGTCTACGGGAGTCAAATCAAAAGACCTGCACCTGGCGAACCGGACATGTCCTCGGACACTCCGGGCACTAAAAGTCATACGCCATTTCATTTCAGTGTGAATAATCTACGAATTTCGGATTATACAGGCTCATCTAATTAATGCAGACCACAGCCGCCCGGGCAACACGAGGCCAAGCTAAAGTAACTGCCTGATAAATTCTAATGCATCCATATCACTAAAGGGATGGTGGAACTGCCTGCTTTCACTTTAGACACATTTCTGGCATCTTCTTATAATTTAATTTCGTGTGGCTATTTCTAGCCGGGTGCAGTCCTTGTAAGGCAGACCCTCTGATGAGGGTGGGCGGCATCTGCCATGTGTAGGTAACTGCGTGTTATTGTGGTGGAGGATAGTGTTATGAGTGGTGTGTGAGTTGCAGCGATGTTGAGGACAGCACAAACCCCAGTCCCTGGGCCATTGGAATTAACCAATGAAGGTTAAAATCCCCGACCCGGCCGGGAATCGAACCCGGGACCCTCTGAACCGAAGGCCAGTACGCTGACCATTCAGCCAACGAGTCGGACGGCATCTTCTTATGAAACTACGCCGCTCCCGTTCCAAGATATTTGTATAACCCAGTTTATACAAATCATAAATATTATTTAAACCACCGTAAATGAAAGTAAAATAGTGCATTGTTACGTTCAAAAATCATGTACACTACAGTAACATTACTCTTCGCAAACATAAACAATATTTTCAGGGTAATCAAAGGGCATCAATACATTTTGAGTACGGCTTCGAACCTTGTTGTCTTGCGAAGGCATTGGAGCATTGATAGTTGTAGAATAACTTGCCCACCACTGAGCAAGGAAGAGTAGTAGTAACCCCGCTCCATGCATCAGGCAGGTGAGCCTGTGTTTTTTTGCTAGGGGCTTTACGTCGCACCGACACAGATAGCTCTTATGGTGACGATGGGATAGGAAAGGCCTAGGAGTTGGAAGGAAGCGGCCGTGACCTTAATTAAGGTACAGCCCCAGCATTTGCCTGTTATGAAAATGGGAAACCACGGAAAACCATTTTCAGGGCTGCCGATAGTGGGATTCGAACCTACTATATCCCGGATGCAAGCTCACAGCCGCGCGCCTCTCCTGTGTTTGTTTACATCGTCCGACCATCGCAGACTATCTCTGTACTCAGAGAGGTGAAAACTGACATTCTGCGAGTTGGGGCGTGAAATTTTGAAATTCTAGGATTTTGTAGTAGATTTGAGAATATGCAGTAAAATGTGAAATTTACAAGTTGAATTTCATAGTACAGTAGTTGGTTTAAGATTGGGTCAATTGAATTGGTGACGAGGGTCACTGACGGCCGAAGACAAAGGTAACCTTTCGATTCTTCCGCATCGCGTGTGACTCTGACAGACACAACCTACACAGACGGCATCTTCTTTTAAAAAATAAACATTCGTCCTGATTCACATCCAAACTGTAAATTGAGGACTCTTGGATTGTGGAACTACTCTTTATATTTTCCATACGTGTAAACATCAGTGTTTCTTGTTGTGCAGTAATAAGAAACGAAATAGGCACGGGTGTGTATTTCCTAATAATACATACGTATATTGCCAGGTAACAAACATCACATTCCTCCGGAAAGGTTAAAATATTTATTTTATACTGCCGAAATCAAATTTTCGCTCATATGAAATTCTATTAAAAAATAAACAAATATGATGTTCTGCTTTTGATTAGCAAATGCAAGTGATCATTGCCGAAATAAGTGTTTCGCTCATGTGAAGTTATGTCAAAAAATTTAACTTTTAGACAAAGTACAAGAAGTATGGCCTCACCCAAAGCTCCTGAGCTCAGAGGTACACTCGGTGAGGCAGCGAGGTGAGGGTGAGGAGGGATGGTAAGTCGTCGTTAAAGGTCCACAAATCTATTCACTGCGGAGAGAGAAAATTTTTTCTGCCCGCGAAGGTTCCACCAAGAGTAATTACATTCATCTTGAAAGCTTCTATGGCAGCCTATCTATACCTTGCTGGAATACGGCGGTGAGCTCCGAGATAGGCCAGTCTATCCCAGAGATCCTCACTTCGTCAACCCTTGAGGTGTTTATTCAAGAGATCAAAGAAGTGGAAACTGCAGCGCAGTACCATGGAGTGGATATTCTAAGATCTCCCATTACAATTTTCTTTTAATGGAGAAGTGTGGACTAGTGTTATCATGTACCAGATCAACGACATCACTCAATATTCTGGTCGTCTGCTCTGAATGGTTGTACGGAGTTGTTACAGTATCTGACAGTACGTGGCACTGTCCATATCATTCATTTACTAAGGGAATATAATGAGTATTGGATTTTTGTCTTCGAAGAAAACGGTAAACATTATCTTCGCAGCTGTGACTCAACTCTGAACGTTTATCAGGGTTTCATTATAAGCAGATTCGGTTTGTTAGTTCACCAGGCTGACTGGCTTGGATGGAGGAGCGCTGGCTTTCTAAGCCCAAGTTGGCGGATTCGATTCTGGCTCAGTCTGGTGCTATCTGGAAATGCTCAAAGAACTCTGGTTTACAATGACTCCACTTAACTATGCCCACAGCGGTCTACCCGCTACACCAACTACTTATTATTAATGTTAACATTAACATTTGGCGATGATGGTATGAGGAAGTGGTAGGATTGGGGGGAAAAATAGCGGCTGTGAACTTAATTAAGGTACAGCTACGTCCTTTGCCTGAAGTAAGAGTAGGGAACGGCGGAAAAATCTCTTCAGGGCTGGTGACGGTGAGGTTCGTATCCAGCATCTACAATTACTTGGCTCTAGCGGCGTAGCCAACTCGCTCGGCGCATTATAATAACTAAAACATTCATACACAGCTAGAGGCGTGATAGCTGAGTGGAATCGTCACTGGATTCTAGCAAAGGCGGCCGTAGTTTGAAACCAGCCAATATACGTGATATTTTTGAAATGAAAAGTCAATCCTTGAAGTTCGAGTTCCACGTAAAACTGGAAGCTCCGTGTAAACTTCAGTGTTTCTTGTTGTCAGATATTTTTTATAAAATATTTCTTAACAAAAATGAGGGAAATAGATACATTCTAGTATTTGAAGGTACTCATTCCTAATGGATTAAAAGTAAAAGATGGTTTGTTGTGTACAGAAAGATACTAAATTTTATGAAAAATAAATTCCAGTAGTATGTAATCCAGTCAGCCCCTATGGTGTAGTGGGTAGTGTGATTAGCTGCCAACCCCGGAGACCCGGGTACGATTCCCAGCTCTGCCACGAAATTCGAAAAGTGGTACGAGGGTTGAAACTGGGTGCACCCAGCCTCGGGAGGTCAGCTGAGTGGAGGGGGATTTGATTCCCACCTCAGTCGTCCTCGAAGTGGTTTTCCGTGGTTTCTCACGTGTGTTCTAGGCAAATTCAGGGATGGTACCTAACTTAAGGCCACGGCCGCTTCCTTCTCTCTTCCTTGTCTATTCCTTCCAATCTCCCCTCCAGCCACAAGGATCCTGTTCAGCATAGCTGGTGAGGCCGCCTGGACGACGTACTGGTCCTCCTTTCCAGTTGTATCCCCCGACCCGAAGTCTCACGCTCGAGGACACTGTCCTTGAGGGGGTAGAGGTGGGATCCCTTGCTGAGTCCGAGGGAAAAAACAACCCTGGAAGCTAAACGGATTAAGAAATGAAGAAAATGCAATCCTATCAAAAAACAGTTTTAATGTTAGTCTACTACTGTACATTATTCAAAATTAATTAAACTATGTAAAAGTGCAAAATGTAGCCCCACATAATTGGCAGAGATAAAGGTCATGCAAAATTATTTATCTGAGATTGATTAATTATCATATTTTTATAAAAACGGTTCTTATAATTTTTTTTTTTTTTTCTATTAGCTTTACGTCGCACTGACACAGATAGGTTTTATGGCAACGATGGGATAGGAAAGGCCTAGGAGTTGGAAGGAAGCGGCCGTGGCCTTAATTATGGTACATCCCCGGCATTTGCCTGGTGTGAAAATGGGAAACCACGGAAAACCATCTTCAAGGCTGCCGACAATGGGATTCGAACCCACTATCTCCCGATTACTAGATACTGGCCGCACTTAAGCGACTGCAGCTATCGAGCTCGGTAATAAATTGTTTGAAGTCCTTGTGATCTAATTCGGAATATACATACACTCGCATTCTGATTTCGTTAGATGAGTGGAGATTCTGTTCCTGCTTGTTGACCAACATAGAGGAAACTCGTTCGATTACTCTACCTGGACCAGGAAGTTATCACGTAGGATGGAACATTCCAATGAATTAGCCGTAATTATGATGTGGTAAATTGAATCCGCAAAACGTTAACGTTATGAAGTTTGTCATCCTAAAGGGGGAAAATGCAAATATTTGTCTTTAGTCATGAAACGGGAATCTACGGCACAAATCATCTAAATATCAGGAAATACCGCCAAAATTGGGAAATCTGGCAACTTTGCCCGTGGCCATGACCACTATATTAATAGTCACGTGAAAATTAAATCATGCTTTGATACGTACATATTCATTATAGACTGTTATGGCTTTCAGTATTCAATCTGCAAGGCTCTGTGAATGAACTATGCCCCGTCACAATCCTCTGCTTCAAACTAGTCCACCGGGCGAGTTGGCCGTGCGCGTAGAGGCGCGCGGCTGTGAGCTTGCATCCGGGAGATCGTGGGTTCGAGCCCCACTGTCGGCAGCCCTGAAGATGGTTTTCCGTGGTTTCCCATTTTCACACCATGCAAATGCTGGGGCTGTACCTTAATTAAGGCCACGGCCGCTTCCTTCCAACTCCTAGGCCTTTCCTATCCCATCGTCGCCATAAGACCTATCTGTGTCGGTGCGACGTAAAGCCCATAGCAAACTAGTCCAGTGCCGTCTTTTACTACCACACATCTTACCTTTAAACAATGAAATAAATGACTCTAACCATCATTACCTTGGTCTCCCTCAGATTTTTTAATCCTCGATGAACGAGGTCATTACTTTCCTAGGTAAAGCTATTCTTCTCCAGTCTCCTCATATACCGAATACATTTCTTAAATTAGCCATTACCTTAGCGTTGAGAAGTGTGAGAAGAGATGTGCTATCTTGTGACCATTAACACGCCACGCCATTATCAATCAATCAATCAATCAATCAATCAATCAATCAATCAATCAATCAATCAATCAATCAATCAATCAATCAATCAATCAATCAATCAATCAATCAATCAATCAATCAATCAATCAATCCTGATCTGCATTTAGGGCAGTCACCCAGGTGGCAGATTCCCTATCTGTAGTTTTCCTAGCCTTTTCGTAAATGTCAGTGTCTTCCCTCCATTATTCCCACCTGTTTATACAAGCAAGCAATCTCGCTCCTTTCGTGTCTGTTACTTCGATATTATGAATAAGATATACTCTGTCTACCCAACTTTCACCCCCGTACACCAGTTTTGGTCTGAAAACAAAGGGATGTGAAGATCATTTCTTCTTGGGTGTTCACTTCTTTCGTATAGGATACCGTTGGACGGAACTGTGAGCGCATTGGTTATTACAATCCTTGAAGAAAACGCAATTTAAGAACTTGAAATGATCCACCTGTTCCAGTTTCGCATTCCCTACCTGATATTCAATTCCCTTGGGTATCATACATTATTGGGAATGCTAGTTTTTATGTCATGCTCTCTGTACTTCTTTTCAGCTCCAGGATATTAGAATGCAGGCTTTTAATACTGTCTTCCATTAAGACCAAGTCACCGAACGAGTTGGCCGTGCGGTTAGGAGTGCGCTGCTGTGAGCTTGCATCCCGGAGATAGTGGGTTCGAACCCTACTGTTAGCAGCCCTGAAGATGGTTTTCCGTGGTTTCCCATTTTCACACCAGGCAAATGCTGGGGCTGTACCTTAATTAAGGCCACGGCCGCTTCCTTCCCATTCGTGTAGGCCTTTCCTATCCCATCGTCGCGATAAGACCTATCTGTGTCGGCGCGACCTACAGCAACTTGTAAAAAAAAGACTAGGTCGTCGGCGTAAACCATACTGCCTGCTACGTTTCTACCCAACTGAATTTTAAATCATTCAGGAAACTTCTTTGAACCAAAACTTCATTCCATCATCAGTTGTCAAAGGGGCCTATAGTTTCAAACGCAGACGCCTTTGATTGCCTGTAGTAACCTGAAGATAGAGCGAGTGACTGCGTAAGTTCGGTCATGTAGTTGTCAGCTTGCAACTGGGAGATGAAAAAAATGAAATGTCGTATGGCTTTTAGTGCCGGGATATCCCAGGAGGGGTTCGGCTAGCCAGGTGCAGATCTTTCTATTTGACACCAGTAGGCGACCTGCGCGTCGTGATGAGGATGAAATGATGATGAAGACAACACATACACCCAGCCCCCGTGCCTTTGGAATTAACCAATCAAGGTTAAAATCCCCGACCCGGCCGGGAATCGAAACCGGGACCCTCTGAACCGAAGGCCAGTACGCCGACCGTTCAGCCAACGAGTCGGACAATTGGGAGATAGTGGGTACCAACCTTACTGTCGGCAGCTCTAAAGATGTTTTTCTGTGTTTTCCCACTTTCGCGCCAGGCAAATGCTGCGGCTGTACCTTAGTTAAGGCCACGTTCGCTTCCTTCCTACTCTTTTTCTACATCTACAAACCATAAGCACAGCTGTCGATTCCTCTCGTGTCATTTTTCAATTACTACCACAGTACTGTTAATCAGATCCTAGCAGTCTCTGCGTGGTTCAAAACCCACACTTACTTTCATCCAACGTTCTTCCCCCCATAAACATATCCTATTTTCTAAAATGCCTGCTCTGGCCTAGAATGATGGTTTCTGTATACTTGATTCATTCAAGCCTTTCTTTGGGATTGAAACATTACACTACTCAACGTATGCAAGCTAAACTTTTTGTTTGCTACATAGACTAAAACAAGTTATTTTAAATAAATCGTACCTCTGAACACGTAACTGACAATATAACTTTGCAGCACGCAATAATTTCGTCTGACGGAAGTGAAATGTATTCTGGTAGAAGTGAGATAATATTTCGTCTTATTAAAAATAATACTATTTACGTCGGTAATGTATCTATGTATCTAAGAATTTTGGCCATAAAAGGACTCAATTATTCGTACAGGATAACATAGTATATCGTATTTGCGCCTAGAAAAGTCGGTATCTGATTATATCTCAGTTTAGAACTCTGGCACGAATGGTTCTGTCATTTAATGTTCGGTATTACATGAACAAAAATCAACGAATTTTCGTTCTGAATGGTATATGTGCTGCGGGTCAGTATTTCTCCCAACATCATTGTCACATACTACTATTGAAAACTGGACTTCAGTCCCAATGTTATATAATAAAAGTCAAGCTTTCCTCAAATTTGAGCTGATTTAATTCGTCTAAATAACTTAAAACTATGACCTAATATCAAGTAACAAAGGAACCTCAGAATTAGTAATCAAGAATACTTGTAAAGATAATAAACTAAAATATGCAGCTGTAATTCAATATCTTATAAAAATGAGGGCTTCCTCTTATAGTCCGTATCACTTCTTTTGATTAAAAGCAATCAGTAGCCGTCTATCATGTGAGGAATCCATGTTTCGTGGTATCTCCGCACCATCTTTTAAATGTCCTGCTTGGTGCGTGTTCGTCACTCAGAGCTCTTAAGTTCCCGGGAAAACATTCAAATGGCAATTGGGAAAGTGAATTTTCGAAGACATTCTACATCGTAGTGGTTGTTGTGGTCAGGAGATCTTGAACTAAATGTTAGTAATTCTCTGTTTTATTATTTTCCAAAAAATCCGTTTATACTTCATGGAAGGCCTTCCAGACCACTACTTCCTTAACATTGAACTTTCTATCAGAGTTTTTATCTTTTAAAAGTCTCAGAGTTTGGGGGCCAACGATTAGGCCTATGCACTCTTTCACTATTACATCACTACGTTTTGGAAGCTCGCTTCAGTGATATGCAAAACCTTCTTGCCAATGTCCTTAAGAGTTCTTCGTTAAGAATAATTTTATGTGCAAAGGAGGTAGCAATATTTTAGTCAAATTTACTAATAGAACATACTACACATTGTGTTGTCGTGGCATATACGTTTGTCTGGAAGGCCACTTTTGCACATCATCGTGTGATCTAGTATCCCTTCTGGTAACTTTTAAAATCAAATCAAAATGTTTATTTTCTGATTAAATTACTTTATATACTGTTTCCTGTATAATTTTTTACAAGTTGATGTACGTCGCACGGGTACAGATAGGTATTATGGTGACGAAGGGACAGGAAAGGGCTCGGAGTGGGAAGGAAACGGCTGTGGCCTTAATTAAAGTTCAGCCCCAGCATTTGCCTGGTGTAAAAATGAGAAACCACGGAAAACCATCTTCAGGGCTGCCGACAGTGGGGTTCGAACACACTATCTCCCGATTACAGGATACTGGCCGAACTTAAGCGACTGCAGCTATCGAGCTCGGTCTTCCTGTATGTAAATTTGACCTATGTTGAAATCTCCGGGGTCTTCTCCTTCTTATACCGCTTTTCCCACACGTGTGGGGTTGCGGGTGCGAAATGAGTCCCAAATGTGGATTTGGTCCTGTTTTACGGCCGGATGCCCTTCCTGACGCCAACCGTATATGGGGGGATATAATCACCATTGCGTGTTTCTCTGGTGGTTGGTAGTATTGTGCGTTGTCTGAATATGAAGATGAAAGCGTTGGAACAAACACAAACACCCAGTCCCCGAGCCAGAGGAATTAATCACGAGCAATTCAAATCCCCGACTCAGCCGAGAAATGAACCCTTGACCTCTGAACTGAAGGCCTCAATGCTGGCCATTCAACCAATGAGTAAATCTCCGAGGTCTAATGATGACATTTAATAAAAGTCTTAAGAATAATATTTTTCACTCAGAATTAAGCTGTCGTAACTCAAGTTACTCTACCCTTTGCATTCGTGGAATTCCGTAACCAAATATTTACCGCACACCATTTATATCCTGCGTACATGTATACTCTACTGCACAAAAATTGGCCGTCGCAGATGACTTTCTTTCAAAATCCTCTTGTTTTAAATAGAATGAACATATTGTACAGATGATAGGTTCTAAGTATCATCTCTTTGGCCACCGGCTTTCCACACTTTCCGAATATCTTGGCGTTTCGAGAATGTGTAAAATTAAATATTTCTTTGCTGACCAATTTTTGTGCGGTTGAATGTACATAAATATAAATGGATCATGATCTTAGGGAATGTTCTGCTAATTGCGATGCAGGGCCACAAATCACCCGGCAAATTGCCACAAAAGGTGGCTTGATTTACTTGTAGATATACAGCTCGGGATTTATTCCTTCTCTTCTTATCCCATTAAGTAGTCTCTATAACAGTTTAAATAAACTACTCAATTAGAGGAACACATTTTCATAAACTGAGCAATTCTACACGTTGTAAATGAGGTATCGAGTCGAAGCATTTCTTAAGTCCTACAGATGTCAAGGTGAGCTACAGTAACTTTTTATCATCCTCCTTTTTCCTGCCATGAACTGTAGAACCTATATAAGAACGACTGCAGGGAGCAGGAAGTAATTACGGCTCCCTTTGATAACTGTATCCCTCACTGTCTGCTATTTGGTATTGAATATGCGGCACAAGAAAGCCAGTGTGCACTGGTTTCAGAAACACGGAGACTCTTACACTTGTAGTAATCCCTAGAACTAAGTGTTACTTTTGATTTTCTGGCCTGTGTTACTTCTGCTACGGCTTCTATTACTATGAAATATTTTAGTGATAGGAAAAATATCTCTGTGAATCAGTGATAATGTGTCCAACTAATGATCCCAAATTCGTGGGTTCGTTCCCAGCTGAGATAGATTTTTAATAAAAACCTTAAAATTTTTTTCACTCAGAATTAAGAATTATATTCGTGAAATAGATCGACCCCTTAGCTGAATGGTCAGCGTCGCGAGGTTCAGAGGGTCCGTAGTCAGATTTCCGGATGGGTTGGGGATTTTAGAAGCGTTTTTTTTATTCTTCGGGTTTAGGGAATAATGAGTAGTGGTGTTTGTCTCAATGTACTTCCCTCAATATTCACTACACTACACTACCTAGCACCACAAACACAGAAGAGTGAGGATATCCCTCCACATAAATTTGGCATCAGTTGTGGCAACAAAATGACAGAAGAAAAATAATCACCAGTTAACATGAACTTGTAGTCGGTATAACCGTATAAAGTGACGGTTAAAATTTGAGTAATGGTTCATATGACAATTTTGTGAAGATTAATTTAAGTTTCGGTGCCGTGGTAGTGAAGAGGTGAAGCACTGGAGCTTAGAATCTCGAGTGCTGTAGTAGCAGCAATGCTGTCTTCTGTACATACTACTACCATATTTTAAACATTCATTTTAACAATTAAAGTATACTTTCATATACATATATATACATATGCACATGATGATTAGGCAGGAAAACCTTTCAATTGTAGGCCTACATAAAATGATTAACTTAGGGCCATTCTTACTTATTCGTTAAAAGTTACAAAAATGTGCCTTCGCCATGGAAAGAGAAGGGATATTTCATAGAAATATCTTGGTGACTGGTAACATATTTTCGTGGTGTGTGGTGTGGTTTACTCTAGTTGCGTCCTAGTTTGTGAACGATAGGCAACGGCTGAATGGTCTAGTAAGGCGGCCTGAGAGACGGAATACCAGTTGCTATGGAATAGAAGTGGACATCTCGGGCACATTATGAGTCGTGGCCCTCCATGTGCTCAGGTGGCTAGGATTACACAATTCACCGGGCGGGGTCCCTAAATCGTTAGAGAATATATTCTCACTGGTACTATCTGTAAGTGTGGTATTGGACCTACTTCACAGAAATTTATCGAGCTGAGTATGATTTAAGCAAGCCCATGAGAGTGACTGAATCCCACTTTCATATGGCAGGGCAGGGACTCCTTGGAAACAACTCAGCGAACGAAATGGATTCCGATGATGTTCTATTAGTTGTAATGGGGAGTTTGGAAGACTTACATAAATAATGAAAGGAACAAAGAAAGAAAGAAAGAAAGAAAGAAAGAAAGAAAGAAAGAAAGAAAGAAAGAAAGAATAACTGGCTGAGTCGGCAATAAGGATACGTCTGGATGTCTTAGGTGTCCATGGTGTTCGGGTACGGGGAGATAAGGAGGATAAGATAAAATGTTACAAAGCGTTCTCATCAGGTGTTAAAAGGAGAAGAAGGTCAGAGTATGAGTTAGGGCTGTCTATAACACACAACATGGTTTACGTTCAGTACGTAAATGAACAAATGATGTGGATAGATTTAGCGGTTAGAGGAGATATTCACATTGTGAGGGAGCAAATGGTGATGAAGTAGACAAGTTCTATGACGCACTGGGTGCCACCGGAGTCGGGGTCAACAGCAATGATAGGATAGTGCTAATGAGCGATTTCAATGCGAGAATTGGGAATATACTCATGTTCAGGAAAACAGAACACCTTGAAAGACTAGAGATAGGAAGTTCATATTCAGAGGCATGTACATTAGTGTGTTCTGCAGAAGTAATTAGCATTTCAGTCACCTAGGTTCAGCATGTGCCCTGTTGCCTAGTAGACACTGGGTCCTCCATGGGCATTGATAACTTGTTTCATGCGTGATGGCATCGACACGTATAAGGCGCGAATGGCGTCCTGGATTATAGCCATCCATGCTGCATTCACCTGGCTTCAGAGTTCATTGTTGGTGGTTGGCATTGGGTCGCAGCGCTGTAGCCGTCGTTTCACCATATACCACATATTTTCGACAAGTCCGGTGATCGGGCGAGCAAGGGCAACAGTCTGACTTCCTGTGTCAACAAGAAGGCACATGTTCGTGCAGCAACATGTGGTCGCGCATTGTCCTGCTGAAGTATGGCGTCTGGGGTGTCGTGCAGAAAGGGTATGGCCTCGGGTCGCAGGATGTCATTCATGTAGGTCTGATTGGAAACAGTGCCCTGGACACGCACCAACTGTGATTTGTGGTTGTACCCAATAGAATACCACACCATAAGGCCTTGAGTTGGCGCTGTATGTCGTGTGCAAATGCAGTTAGTGTGATGCGTCTCTCCCTGTCTGCGGCGAACCAAAATGCGGCCATCATTTTCAAACAAACCGAACCTGGATTCGTCCGAAAACACTATCTGCTCTCATTCCTGTCCTCAGAGACGTCGTTCCATACAACATTGCAGTCTAGCATGTTTATGCACGTTAGTCAAACTTAGGCGGAGAAGTAGACGACGCACCGGTAACCCAGACAGTAATAAACGGCGACGGACTGTCACTCCTGATATTGTACGATGTGTTACACTGTTCCACTGTTGCGCCAGAGCCGAGGAGGACGCAGATTTGTTCTGCAATGTCATTCGGATAAGGTGTCGATCTTCTCGGGTGGTGGTCTGGGTGATGCGACCAGACATATCTCGTCGTGTTCTGCGGCCTTCTGTGAACCATTCTGTACGCGCCTGTTACACTGCCGACACACTTCCTCCCACACGAGCAGCAATTTCCCGGATGGATGCATCACGTTCTCTCATGCCTATAATGCGCCCTCTGTCGAACTCACTCATTTGACGGTACGGTTCTCGCATACGTCTGCGAGGCATCCTGCATGTCTGCTCAAGTCACACTGATCCATTACCTTCGGTTTATAGCGACAACGAGAGCCGCAGGCACATTTTACCAGTCGGTAGTGATGCACCGATGTATCGATGTGGACCTTTAACCTGAGGGCCAACATGGTTCATTTGCTGAACATTTCTTCAGAACATATTAATGCATATGTCCTGTGAATAGGAACTTCCTATCTCTAATCTTTTAAGGTGTTCTAGTTTTTATGGGCATGAATGTAGAAATTAAGGATATGAGGTAAATGTGTGGAGGATATGGAAACAAGGAAGAATGGGAAGCATTTACTGGACTTCTGTGCTAGTACCGGATTAGAAGTTATGAATTCATTTTTCAAGCATAAGGCTTTGTCTGTGTATATGTGTGTGTGTAAATATGGGAAGAACAGAACATCTTGGTGGAATAATGAAGACAGGTAGCTCGTACATGTTAAAAAGCAGGCGTATCAAAGCCAAACATGCACTGATGTAGATAGGAACGTTACACATGGGA
Source organism: Anabrus simplex (assembly GCF_040414725.1). NCBI lineage: Eukaryota > Metazoa > Arthropoda > Insecta > Orthoptera > Tettigoniidae > Anabrus > Anabrus simplex. The sequence continues at coordinate 824,102,229 of NC_090266.1, read as the reverse complement.
GGGTAGGGGCACCACTTCCATTATATAATATTTCATAACTGACTCTGACTTCAGAAAATCTATTAGGGTGTACGGGTACTATGGGGATTTTTCGATGATACAGACCACTATCAGACCTTCTGTCAACTATATATCACTAGGCCTAGGACAGAGATAGTAACGTCCGTCTGTAAACAGATGCGCGAAGAAGAGCTCCTGGCCGATGATACATGAATATGAGTAGTGAAAAGTTCCAAACAACAGACAGTAAGCAGGTTCAGGATATAGAAACGGAATGGGTGTCATACAGGAATGCTGTAATGGAAACGACAAGGGCTAGGAACAAAACCCCATGGCACTACAGCCCTTGAAGGGCCTTGGCCTACCAAGCGACCGCTGCTCAGCCCGAAGGCCTGCAGATTACGAGGTGTCATGTGGTCAGCACGACGAATCCTCTCGCCCGATATTCTTGGTTTTCTAGACCGGGGCCGCTATCTCACCGTCAGATAGCTCCTCAATTCTAATCACGTAGGCTGAGTGAACGTCGAACCAGCCCTCAGGTCCAGGTAAATATCCCTGATCTGGCCGGGAATAGAAACTGGGGCCTCCGGGTAAGAGGCAGGCACGCTACCCCTACACCAGGGGGCTGGCAATGCCTAGGAACAACTGTGTATACATAATGGATGAGCAGAACTTTTTGCCTCACTAATGAATGCAGGGCAACTTGCACATGTTAAAGGACAGCGTATCAAAGCCAAACAAGCACTGATATAGATAGGAAAGTGCACGTAGATGAATGAAACAGAGCGAAGCAGATCATTGCAGGGTCCAAGAAATCATGGGGAGATTTCTGAAATAAAAGACCAGGTCAAGCGGCAGGGAAACCTTTCTAGACTGAAATAGAGATTCTTGGAATGGGAGGGAAAAAGAAAGTAAATAGTTTATTGGATAAATCAGGTGAATTAATCGTAAATACCAGGGAATCTCTAGACATATAGAAGGAAAATAATTTGAAAACCATCTCAACTTGAAAGGAGATCTCTGAGTTGAAGTCCGAAATACACTGACTGACAGAGCAAATGCAACACCAAGAAGGAGTGGTTCGAAAGGGATGAAAGTTGGGAAAAAAACAGAGACGGCATGGACGAATAATTGATGTTTATTTCAAACCGATATGCAGGTTACACAATGCGCATGGCATCGACGCAGTAGGATGTAGGACCACCGCGAGCGGCGATGCACGCAGAAACACGTCGAGGTACAGAGTCAATAAGAGTGCGGATGGTGTCCTGAGGGATGGTTCTCCATTCTCTGTCAACCATTTGCCACAGTTGGTCGTCCGTACGAGGCTGGGGCAGAGTTTGCAAACGGCGTCCAATGAGATCCCACACGTGTTCGATTGGTGAGAGATCCGGAGAGTACGCTGGCCACGGAAGCATCTGTACACCTCGTAGAGCCTGTTGGGAGATGCGAGCAGTATGTGGGCAGGCATTATCCTGCTGAAACAGAGCATTGGGCAGCCCCTGAAGGTACGGGAGTGCCACCGGCCGCAGCACATGCTGCACGTAGCGGTGGGCATTTAACGTGCCTTGAATACGCACTAGAGGTGACGTGGAATCATACGCAATAGCGCCCCAAACCATGATGCCGCGTTGTCTAGCGGTAGGGCGCTCCACAGTTACTGCCGGATTTGACCTTTCTCCACGCCGACGCCACACTCGTCTGCGGTGACTATCACTGACAGAACAGAAGCGTGACTCATCGGAGAACACGACGTTCCGCCATTCCCTCATCCAAGTCGCTCTAGCCCGGCACCATGCCAGGCGTGCACGTCTATGCTGTGGAGTCAATGGTAGTCTTCTGAGCGGACGCCGGGAGTGCAGGCCTCCGTTAACCAATCGACGGGAAATTGTTCTGGTCGATATTGGAACAGCCAGGGTGTCTTGCACATGCTGAAGAATGGCGGTTGACGTGGCGTGCGGGGCTGCCACCGCTTGGCGGCGGATGCGCCGATCCTCGCGTGCTGACGTCACTCGGGCTGCGCCTGGACCCCTCGCACGTGCCACATGTCCCTGCGCCAACCATCTTCGCCACAGGCGCTGCACCGTGGACACATCCCTATGGGTATCGGCTGCGATTTGACGAAGCGACCAACCTGCCCTTCTCAGCCCGATCACCATACCCCTCGTAAAGTCGTCTGTCTGCTGGAAATGCCTCCGTTGACGGCGGCCTGGCATTCTTAGCTATACACGTGTCCTGTGGCACACGACAACACGTTCTACAATGACTGTCGGCTGAGAAATCACGGTACGAAGTGGGCCATTCGCCAACGCCGTGTCCCATTTATCGTTCGCTACGTGCGCAGCACAGCGGCGCATTTCACATCATGAGCATACCTCAGTGACGTCAGTCTACCCTGCAATTGGCATAAAGTTCTGACCACTCCTTCTTGGTGTTGCATTTGCTCTGTCAGTCAATGTATTAGAGTTCATGGCAATGAAATTACGCTCGAGGAAGTGAAAGGATGGTATATGAACCACATTGTCATAAAGCAGCAAGAATACGTGACTTAGATCTGAAATCATGAAATATAGTGGGAAGGCATGGATGGAATGGCTTCCTATAGTAACAGGATTAGTATGGTACTTTATAATTGGATGAAAGCAGTAAATGCACTTATCCTTAATCAAAGAAACAGAAAGGATTACAAAAACTATCGAGGTATTTTATTTATCAGTATACCAGGCTTTCAATACATTTACATTTCAATAATTAATCGTTATGGATACAGTGTTTATAAACAACATAACCTCATTCACGGTAAATGTGCAAGGTAGAATACTCGTATTAAATACAATAAATAAGTTTAGGACCGAATTTATACATGTCAGAGAGGGGTTCCGTTAGGCTCGGGGCCCAATTTCTGCCTTTTCGAGAATCTGGGTTTGCCTCTGGTGCCGAATCCATGTTACCCCGTCTATTTCCTGTGGTCCCATTAAATAAGGTGCTGCCACTTGCTTCCGAAGGGTTACAGCCCACATTAGCCCCCACTGCAAGCTGTTTTATTATTTTGCTTGCCCCAATTATAACGTTCAATGGGTGTGCTGGACACATGACACATGATTAATTCTTCTAGCCTGGGGACTGGGTGTTTGTGTTTGTTCGAACGCTTTCCTCTTCATATTCCCGAAACGGGAACAGCTGTGTTTTGACTTTGATTCCTCTCGTGCAGTTTGAGTTTTACCCCTTAGCCTTTCGTAGTTTCCTATCAAACGTGTAAGGCTGTAGCGGCATGGTATCTTTCCTAGTCTGGTACGTCACCTTTGACCTGTCCGGCTTGAGTGGCCATGTCAGGAACTTGACCTCCCGCCGGCAAAGCTCTCAGGTTTACTTGAACACACGAGCCGTCTCACCCGCATGAAGAGCATTCGTCACTGTGGAGATGTTGTTCTTTCGAAAGTGTATTATTATTATTATTATTATTATTATTATTATTATTATTATTATTATTATTATTATTATTATTATTATTATTATTATTACATACATACATACATACATACATACATTATCATTATAGACTGTTATGCCTTTCAGCGTTCAGTCTGCAAGCCTCTGAGAATTTACTAAACGTCGCCACAATCCTCGATTAGCAACTAGTGTTGTGGCCTCATATAGTTCTATACCTCTTATCTTTAAATCGTTAGAAACAGAGTCTAACCATCGTCGTCTTGGTCTCCCTCTACTTCTCTTACCCTCCATAACAGAGTCCATTAATCTCCTAGGTAATCTATCCTCCTCCATTCGCCTCACATGACCCCACCACCGAAGCCGGTTTATGCGTACAGCTTCATCCATCGAGTTCATTCCTAAATTAGCCTTTATCTCCTCATTCCGAGTTCCCTCCTGCCATTGTTCCCACTTGTTTGTACCAGCAATCATTCTTGCTACTTTCATGTCTGTTACTTCTAACTTATGAATAAGATATCCTGAGTCCACCCAGCTTTCGCTCCCATAAAGCAAAGTTGGTCTGAAAACAGAGCGATGTAAAGATAGTTTCGTCTGGGAGCTGACTTCCTTCTTACAGAATACTGCTGATCGCAACTGCGAGCTCACTGCATTAGCTTTACTACACCTTGATTCAATCTCACTTACTATATTACCATCCTGGGAAAACACACAACCTAAATACTTGAAATTGTCGACCTGTTCTAGCTTTGTATCACCAATCTGACATTCAATTCTGTTGGATTTCTTACCTACAGACATCAATTTAGTCTTCGAGAGGCTAATTTTCATACCATACTCATTGCACCTATTTTCAAGTTCCAAGATGTTAGACTGCAGGCTTTCGGCACAGTCTGCCATTAAGACCAAGTCGTCAGCATAGGCCAGGCTGCTTACTACATTTCCACCTAACTGAATCCCTCCCTGCCATTTTATACCTTTCAGCATATGATCCATGTAAACTACAAACAGCAAAGGTGAAAGATTACAGCCTTGTCTAACTCCTGTAAGTACCCTGAACCAAGAACTCATTCTACCATCAATTCTCACTGAAGCCCAATTGTCAACATAAATGCCTTTGATTGATTTTAATAATCTAAATTTAATTCCATAGTCCCCCAGTATAGCGAACATCTTTTCCCTCGGTACCCTGTCATATGCTTCCTCTAGATCTACGAAACATAAACACAACTGCCTATTCTTCTCGTAGCATTTTTCAATTACCTGGCGCATACTGAAAATCTGATCCTGACAGCCTCTCTGTGGTCTGAAACCACACTGGTTTTCATCCAACTTCCTCTCAACGACTGATTGCACCCTCCCTTCCAAGATGCCTGTGAATACTTTGCCTGGTATACTAATCAATGAGATACCTCGATAGTTGTTGCAATCCTTCCTGTTCCCTTGCTTACAGATAGGTGCAATTACTGCTTTTGTCCAATCTGAAGGTACCTTACCAACACTCCACGCTAATTTGACTACTCTATGAAGCCATTTCATCCCTGCCTTCCCACTATACTTCACCATTTCAGGTCTAATTTCATCTATTCCTGCTGCCTTATGACAATGGAGTTTATTTACTATCCTTTCCACTTCCTCAAGCATAATTTCACCAACATCATTTTCCTCCTCCCCATGAGCTTGACTGTTTGCAACACCACCATGATGATTTCCTTTTACATTAAGAAGATGTTCAAAATATTCCCTCCACCTCTCCAGTGATTCCATGGGATCTGTTATGAGTTCACCTGAATTACTCAAAACACTGTTCATTTCCTTTTTCCCTCCCTTCCTAAGATTCTTTATTACTGTCCAGAAAGGTTTCCCTGCTGCTTGACCTAGCCTTTCGAGGTTATTACCAAAATCTTCCCATGACTTCGTTTTAGATTCAACAACTGTTTGTTTCGCTCTGTTTCTTTCATCTACGTACAAATCCCTGTCTGCCTCGGCCCTTGTTTGGAGCCACTTCTGGTAAGCCTTCTTTTTACGTTTATAGGCTGCTCTCACTTCATCATTCCACCAAGATGTTCGCCTTTTCCCATCTTTACACACAGTTGTTCCTAGGCATTCCCTTGCTGTTTCTACTACAGCATCCCTGTATGCCACCCATTCACTTTCTATATCCTGAACCTGCTTACTGTCTACTGTTCGAAACTTCTCACTAATCATATCCATGTACTTCTGTCTAATTTCCTCGTCCTGGAGATTTTCTACCCTTATTCGTTTGCAGACAGATTTCACTTTCTCTACCCTAGGCCTAGAGATACTGAGTTCACTACAGATCAGATAGTGGTCTGTATCATCGAAAAATCCCCGAAAAACTCGTACATTCCTAAAAGATTTCCTGAATTCAAAGTCTGTTAAGATATAGTCTACTATGGATCTGGTACCCCTAGCCTCCCATGTGTAGCGGTGAATAGCCTTACGCTTGAAGAATGTATTCGTAACAGCTAAACCCATACTAGCACAGAAGTCCAGCAAACGCTTCCCATTCCCATTAGCTTCCATATTTTCCCCACATTTACCAATCACCCTTTCGTATCCTTCAGTTCTATTCCCAACTCTCGCATTGAAATCGCCCATTAGCTCTATTCTATCCTTGCTGTTCACCCTGACCACGATGTCACTCAATGCTTCATAAAACTTGTCAACTTCATCCTCATCTGCACCCTCACATGGTGAATACACGGACACAATTCTTGTCCTAATTCCTCCCACTGACAAATCTACCCACATCATTCGCTCACTTACGTGCCTAACAGAAACTATGTTGCGTGCAATGGTATTCCTTATAAAGAGCCCTACCCCAGACTCTGCCCTTCACTTTCTAACACCCGTCAAGTACACTTTATAATCTCCTATCTCTTCCTCCTTATCTCCCCTTACCCGAATATCACTTACTCCTAGCACATCCAGATGCATCCTCTTTGCTGACTCAGCAAGTTCTACCTTCTTTCTTCCATAAGCCCCATTAATATTGATAGCTCCCCATCGAATTCCATTTTGTTCGCCAAGTTGTTTCCAAGGAGTCCCTCGCATGTCAAATGGGAGTGGGACTCCATTACTCCCATAGGTCCGAGGCTTGCTTAAATTGTTCTGAGCTCGGTAAATTCATGAAGCAGGATGCTGCCCTACTTGCACATAGTCCAAGTGAGGATCTCTCCTCTAACGGGTTATGGACCACCGGTGAATTGTGTAGTCCTAGCCGCCTTAGCACAAGGATTGCCACGACACAGAATATGTCCGAGATGCCCACTCCCATTCCATAGCAACTGGTATCCCGACTCTCAGGACCACTTACTAGGCCACTCAGCCGTTGCCCATGGTTCACGAACTAGGACGTGACTACAGTAACCCACAAACATGAACCATTTATTATTATAATAATAATTATTATTATTGTTATTATTATTACCATCATTTCTTTGATTTTGGCCTCCTGTGCTTCGTGTGAAGCAACTTCATGATTTTCTTCCACTTCTTGCCTTCCTGTCTTTCCAACATTTCTTTGTTCTTCCACTATGTGCTCTCCTCCTTTCTTCCATTCAGATAGATTTCGTTGGCGTTTATTCATTCTCCTAGATGCCCCTCCAAACTCTTTGATCCTTTTTATGAAAATGGCTCTTACCTGATATCTCGTTTCTTGTGAAAACCAACTGTGTAACTTCGATGAACCATCAGATTTTTGTTTTGGACCTTTTATCTAAATTTTCTAAATGATAAAATATTCTCTTCAGTCCGACTCATTGGCTGAATGTTCAGCGTTGAGACCCTCGGTTGATAGGGTGCCAGGTTCTATTCCCGGCCGGGTCGGGGATTTTAATCGTCTCTGATTAATTCTTCTAGCCTGGGGACTGGGTGTTTGTGTTTGTTCCAACACTTTCCTCTTCACATTCACACAATACGCTACACAACCAACCATCACAGAACCACGCAATAGTGATTATGTCCCTCCATATACGGTTGACGTCAGGAAGGGCATCCGGACGTAATACAGGGCCAAATCCACATGTGCGCCAAAGTTCGCACCTGCGAACCTAGAGGTGTTGAAACAGCGGTAGAAAAAGAAAAAGAAGAAGATCAAATATTCTCCTCGTTAGCCTCTCTGGATCAATTCGGATCAAATAGTCATAACAGGTAATCCTCCTTTTTCAGATAATATATGAAAGCTTTTCATTTTTCAAACAAAGTTATTTATTGCTCTTTTTTCCATTCTTTTTCACTTTTGTTTTGGCCAAGAATTATTCTTCATACTTTCGTTTTCTTTCCTTCTTTTATAATTAATCAGTTTCTATATTTTTGATTAATAACAACGATTCAACTGAATAGAGGCACTCCGGTTTTATAACGATGTGTTGCAATGACCACTAGGCTTATTTTTTTAAGCTTTCCGTATTTTATGTTAAGATATTATGGAGAATCGTTAATATTTGTGACAAACTTCGTCTAGTCAAAAGAAGGGATTTGAGTATGTGCTGTTGGGGTTTCCTTTCTTAGAATTTTCTTTTTTTAGGACTTGCTTTACGTCGCTCCGACACAGATAGGTCTCATGGCGACGATAAGACAGGAAAAGGCTAGGAGTAGAAAGGAGGCAGCCGTGGCCTTGATTAAGGTACAGCCCCAGCATTTGCTTGGTGTGAAAATGGGAAACAACGGAAAACCATCTTCAGGGCTGCCGACAGTGGGATTCGAATCCACTATCTCCTGAATACTGGATACTGGCCGCAGTTAAGTGACTGCAGCTATCGAGCTCCGTAAACTTTTCTAGTCTCCTGACAAACCTGTAAGGTAAGTCTGTCCGGATTATTATTATTATTATTATTATTATTATTATTATTATTATTATTATTATTATTATTATTATTATTATTATTATTATTTCATTTGAGTAGCTCGAGAAGTTAAGGTCAATGCGACAGTGATATGTTAGGGACAAAGTGTGGTAACGATATAATGCTTGGTCCGAGTACATGATAAGAGAAAATGAACAGGCCTCTTAACATTACTGTATTTACTCGTGGTTAGGTGAACGCAGGTCGAGTGAAACGTAGAAATTGTGGGAGTAGTTACTTTCGTGAGTAGAGGAATGTGTTAGTGTGAGAAAGTAATGATTTTTCGAAAGGAATGGTCTCACTTTTGTATAAGGAATGGGTGGATCTTACGGGTCAACCATCAACAGGTGGCCATCTCCAGCGTCCTTGCATGACGTCAGCGTTACCTCATCACTAAGTTTGTTCGTAAATAACATCTTTGACCAGTTCGTTGTTGCTACTCATTTTAAGAAGGGTCTAAAATAACCACAGCGGGAACTGCTCCATCTGTTTCCATATCCGAGTACAAGGCAAAGGTGAGGGGTTTGATTCTGGCCAATGACTAATTTCGCCCTCTATTGACTGAGAATTATCCTAGGAAATTTTCACCTCCACTTCAGGCGAATGCTGAGATTGTGATTAATTTGAACACCTAAACCATCTATGACAACGTAAGGCTCCATATATTCCGTTATTCACTTGACAAGCTTGCTGAATAGCCCACGATCCTGCTGGAAATAGACCAGTTTTGAAATCCCTATCACTACTAGACGTTGAATTTCCGTCTTAACCATGGGGAACCTGAGGCTTTACGTTTCAAACAAAGCAAAGCCATCTCCACACAGTTGATGAAGGTCTCTGGTGCAGAGGAAGGTAAAACCGCTGCGTTAAGGGGGATCGCTACACCCGGCCACCATCACTCCTACAAATTGACCTGGTTCTCATTTTTGATGTAGGCTGACTGAACCTCAGGGCTATTTTTCTTTCCAGATGCGGAATTATTGTTTCTAATTATTTTTTTCGAATTCTAACGGGGAGCCGGACCCACGCCCTTTCTTCCAGGTGAACCAAACACGATATTACCACCTCGGCTTGTTACTTAATCTACCTCAAATTCAGGTCAACCGCATTACAGGCGCACACATTTAAAGACATTAATTTAACACAAGGTTCGCACAAGATCAGAAAGAGTTTAGCTACAACTCCATTGCAGCAATGGGAACTCAAGTTATGGCTAGAGTTCTGCATAACTATCTTTCTATTCAAGTTTTCTACTGGAATAAGGTTATATAATCAGGGTTAAGCTTACCCTCCATAAAGCGCGATGGTCATTTAATCCAACTATGGATTCTCCTACAAGCGCTCACAGCTTCCATTGAATACAGCCTATTGCTTGTATCAGAACGTACATTGCAAAAGAGCGATACCTGTTAGTGGCGTGCATTGTTGGAATTTGAGACGGGTAACCAAGCAACATGTGCCTTGCTGCATATGCAACCGCCATCACGCATGAGTGGAGCGTGTAAGCTAAAATGCCCGAGTTAGCTGCAATTCGCTCGAGAGGGCATATTCGAAGCGAAGTTTGCTGACTAGCGAGGATGACCTTGCTTGCTTTACTGACGTTGCAGGCAATGTGGTTCCTCCAGAGATGAGTAAGTCCTTGTTTACATAGACCAAAGGCCAAGAATTCGAAGGTAATAGAATGGCGTATGGCTTTTAGTGCCGGGAGTGTCCGAGGGCATGTTCGGCTCGCCAGGTGCTGGTTTTAGATTTGACACCCGTAGGCGACCTGCGCGTCGTGATGAGGATGAAATGATTATGAATACGACACATACACACAGGCCTCGAGCCAGCGAAATTAACCAATGCTGTTTAAAATGCCCGACCCTGCCGGGAATCGAACCCGGGACCCCTGTGACCAAAGGCCAGTACGCTAACCATTTATCCATGGAGCCGAGCAATTCGGAGGTATAAAGGGATGATGGAATGGTTGTTAACCATTAGTTTTGAGCTGAAGTTCACCATGCCACTTCGGTACAACTCACTAAAAAAAAAAGAACACGTTTCCAAATTCAATGCTGGCTCTTCGCACCAAGTATTTCCCGGCAAATGTAAAGCAAACCATAACTAACGTGAGTGTTTTCATGTGTGTCAAAGATTTCTGACCGTTTAACACTGTTGCCGGAGAAGGCTGTAAAGAATTAGGGCAAGAACTAATTAATATGGGTGCTAATTTTTGCAAAGTAGATATTGTTGATGTTTTATCGCATCCCTCCATCATCAGTAGAAATTTCCAAGCAATGACAGATGAAATACGAAGTGAAATAATTCTTTTGATTATTTCTGCCATGCACGACAAATGTTGGCTTACGATAGTTACTTTTGATATGGTGGACTGACCAGACCAATTATCTGACTCTGACTATGCAGCGTATAGACAGAGAGTGGAAGCTGTACATTAATGTGCTTTTTACTAAAAATATCCAGATACAAAGAAAACAAGAGAAAGTATAACTGAGCAAGTTTACGAGTCAAACATTCCTCAGTGTGGTTATAAAGACATGTTCTTCGTAACAGATCAGGGTTCAAGCATAAAGAAAGCTTTTGAAAATCATACAAATAGATGGCTACCTTGTGCTGTTCACTGCATAAATAAAGCACATGCGCACGTATTTGATGAAACGAGATTTCTTACGAAAGATGCTGCAGTATGTCCAAACACAATAAACGCCGTAAAGGCTGTGGTGAGGTATCTGAAAAAAAGGGGTCTTGTTGCCCAACTTCATAAAACGATACAGCAAGAAGTAATTACGAGGTGGAATAGGCTCTATACGATATAACAGTCTGTCTTTAAGGGGAGCCGGAGGTGCCTATGCTGCCCATGTTAAAATGATGAACTTTAAGGAACATTTATGGGAAAACTATTACTTCTATTAATTTGAAAATTCGTCAAGAAATACAGTGGTTCAGTCTTGAAGTCAGGACGGGGGATTTTTTACTATCCTTTATAGTTTCCCTTAAATTATTTTTTGTTACCAACTCTAAATTTTTTGAAAAAAATTGCTGTATTTAATTATTTATACACTACTGAACATATTGTCAAATGGCTGTGTCAAAATGTACTTTCTACCACAAAGATCACTATATAAAAGTTTCATCTGGCTATCTTGAGTGGTTGTTGAGAAAATGTTCCTTAAATTAAAAAAAATCTAATTTACGGGAAATGGCCTCCAAAGTTTATCAATACATTCCTGCACTATAGGATGGATTGTCAGGGTCTTCTTCTTCATCCTCCAAGAGGATTATTCTTCTTTTCTGTCCTGTTGTTCCATCATATTTCATGTCCCTTTCTCTTCTTTCTGATTGGTCAGCGTAGTCGCCTTCGGTTCAGAGGTTGCGGGGTCGATTCCAGGCCGGGTCAGAGATTTTAACCACAAAATTGTAATTTTACCCGGCTCGGGGACTGGATATTTGTACTGTCTCCAACATTCCTGCAACTCACACGCAACAACATCCTCTACTACAAAAACACGCAGTTCCCATACGCCGTAGATGCCACCCACCCTTGTTGGAAGATCTGCCTTACAAGGGCTGCACTAGGCTAGAAATAATAATAATAATAATAATAATAATAATAATAATAATAATAATAATAATAATAATAATAATAATTGCTCAGTCTGTTTTCAGTCATTCGACCGGGTTAGGAATGTAATGAATGAAGCCCCATCTAGCGGCGAGGATAAGCATTACTGTGCTGGCTACCCACTTCCTCTGCAAGCACGTATAGAAACATCAATAACTCCACTTCTAGGGCGAGTAGAATGATAAATCAAAGTTTGCCTTGAAGAGGAATGTTGAAGTTAATTTTTAGTAGTAAAAATGAAATATCGTAATTTTTTGCATTTGACCACCTCCGGCTCCCCTTAAGCAGTATGATTTTATACAGTGAACAGCACAAGGCAGACGTCTATGACTTTCAAAAGTGTTCTTTATGTTTGTTCAGCAGTATTTTTTAAAGCAGTATGTTGCGAAATCATAAGGCCTTCCAAAGTTAGATGGCTTCTGTTATGAGGTTACATGACATATGGTAGCTTTCCTTAAACAATTCAAAAATGACCTGGAACATCAAACAGCACAACACAACAATTCACTCAATATTCTTGTGGTTCCATAAACTGCGACAGCACTGCCCAGTCAGTCAATCAGACTGTGAGGTATTTATTAACGGTTTACTTCTGCAGTTTGTCACTTAAGTAATATGCATGTAGTCATTACATTAATATTATATTGAACCTTGATCTTACTTTCAGGAAATCCGTACGATAATAATCAGAGCTCGCAAGCTCTTAGGTGTAAAGGTACAAGTCTCAACTGTACATGAAACAGCCACATTACTATTGCTTCCGTTTCGCCACCTGAAAATGTTAGAAGAAGATGAAGGGAAGGCCGTAATGGACGAAGTCAGGCGGATCTGTATAACAGATCTGTATGTCAGGTTCGTGATATAATATGCGTCCGCCTTTGTAGTGTAGTGCTTAGTGTGATTAGCTGCGAACCCGGAGGCCCAGCTTCGATTCCCGTTGCTGCTACGAAATTTGAGAAGTGGTACGAGGGGTGGAACGGGGTCCACTCAGCCTCGGGAGGTCAACTGTGTAACGAGGGTTCGATTCCCATCTCAGCCATCCTCGAAATGGTTTTCCGTGGTTTTCCACTTTCCCTGCAGGTAAATGCCGGGATGGTACCTAACTTAAGGCTACGGCCGTTTCTCTCCCTCTTCCTTGCCTGGTCCTTCTCCCCAGTTGTGTCTCTTCGACCCAAAAGTCTCACGCTCCAGGACACTGCCCTTGAGGCGGTAGAGGTGGGATTCCTCGCTGAGTCCGAGGGAGAAACCAACCCTGGAGCGTAAACGGATTAAGAAAGAAAATATAATTAGCTGTGTGTAGTTACTTAAGTAATTGTAACCCAACGTCCACAAAAACACCTTGATTAGTTAATAAACAAAGTTTTTGGTCTCTCTGTAGATCCTTCGTGTCGCATCGACCAGTCTACAAGAGTCTCCGAAGAGAAAAGAACAATTTAGTGAGTGAATAACCGACGACTGAGCTGCTGGTGACGAAGTAGAGATGTACTGCGATATGAATGCTAGTGAAGATGACGACGACGTTGCGCTGGTGGAAGAAGCATGAATTCAGTCTGCCCAATCTGTCAGTAGTAGCTAGACGTACGTTGTGCATTCCAGCAAGCAACGAAAGGAACTTTAGCAAAGATGGAATGCTTTTTACGAGTCGTAGGTGTCAGCTAGACCCAGACCAAGTAAATGACTTGTTATTAATTCATAATAATCATAACAATGAATAGTTTAGTTTTCAATTCATTCCCAGTTTTGAGCAAAAAGTACTTTCTCCATTAATTTTGAGGTTTATATTTAACTTTAAGGGTCATAATGGCATTAATTTACACAGTTTATACACAATGTCTTTAACATGTCTAGTAGTGAAATATATGGCTTATGCATTAATAATGTGTATTTAGTTTCCGTATATAGAGCGGTAAAGTACGCTAGCCAGGAGGAATGCACGTAGCAGCACGGGAAATCCATTAACCATTTCTCCCAGTGTAGTGTAGAAACATAGTATAAAAATATGAGTTGAATTATTAATTAAATTAAATGATTGACAGTTTCGTGCCCAGTCATGCGTCCGCGATTTACGCAAAGGTACACGAGACAAACAGCCAAGACGGAGGGAGGCGAGAACATCTACCTGTGACTCAGACAGCGCTTGAAGGAGCGAGTATCAAGGGGCAAGGTCGAACGAACATGGCTCGTTTCGCCTTTGAGAAGCAAATTCGGTCATAACGATACTCGAAAATACGAACCGAGCATAGAGAGTGTTTAGCACGACACTAATACTTATGTGAGTTGTAACGGACTCTTCACTTCACCGGCAACTACTGTTATCAACCTCGCCACGCACATAACCTTTTTCTACAATTAATATGGACTTACCTTCATCTGGATACACACCGCATTTTCTCTTCAACTGGAACTTGCATACTTAGCTGGATTTGCACACATCATACCTTGCTCGAACTTTGCTCTATCCACCTTTACGACCGATGATAAACTAACCTCCTTTTCGCTGCCTGACGTCATGTGACATCGCCCGCTTTGTCACGCATGCTCCACTAACTTCTGGAATATTCCAGACATATCTCTCATTATTCCACACTATAAATACCCGGCCTTCCTCTGAATGTGTTGAGATGGACTTTGGCCTGTGTGGAGGGAAGAACCTTTAACGTCATCTCCGTCTTTAGCGACATCTGCCCTGGACTCTCCATTTTTTGGGCAGAACTACTTGGTTCAAGATGAGGTATGACAAACTAAAAATGTCCTTATTGTAAATAATGCTGTGTTGCATTTGGAGCTATTTTCTTTGCAAATTCTAACTGGGAGCAGTGCATTTCCAGGCCGAGATTTTGCTTGGGTTTTCAATTTCTGTGCCTTATTTGACTATCCAGTGACTATTTGCTTTCCAAATGTGCGTGTGGTATATCCGCAACTCTGCGACTCCTATACACACTTGTGGTTAATTAGTGCTTCTCCATTTATGTTTTGGTATACTTTGAGACTGTTTCATTATAGTATACAGTGACTTACGCCAGTATGACAACGTTTGTTTGTGTCGAATCGGGTGATAATTGTAGAGGTGGCAACTTTCATATGACATTAGACTTTGCTTAGTGACTTCATGTTGGTATACTTCAATCTGGTAACTGCGAACATTCTTTTCTTATTCTCGTTGTTCAACATTTTTCTTTAAACTGTATTCATCCCTTTCTTGTCCATCCCTTTCCTCTCCTGGCCCATTCTCTTATTTGCTTTCATTTTCTTCGATATTTTACTCTTGATGTAACTATTTGTATTACTTGTGGTTGGGAAAATTCCGTATTTGTACAGACTTCTATTCTTCTAATATTGTAAGACCTTGATTAATTCTTCTAATATATGTATATTTCCAAATTTTATCTTGGTTTCTCATCTATTTTCACCTGTCATGTCCCTTATTTCTCCTGCCATTTTCTTTTAGTTTTTTTTGAATATTATCTAGCATAGTTTCCACTGCGCTATCTGTGTTTATTCTGCAATGTTTATTTGGAGAACCCTGTTTACCACGGCCTCAACTTGGCATTTTTCTAATTGCGTAACTTTATTCCCTACCGTTTGAAAGCACTCGGTGTCACCGATACTTTGGATTTCCCTTGGCTGGATTTATGAATATATATATATGCATATACCCCCATAAAGGGGTTACAGAGTGATTACATTTATTTTGTGTTGGTCTTGCGCCTAATTGTTCTAAGAACGCTGCTGTGAAACACAAATGGTTTATAATTATTTCTTTCTGATAATTCAGGAAGATCAAGCAAAATCAAGCAGGCACAGATTAAAAAGTGCTTTAATACTATCTCTTATGCATAATTACTTACTCCTCGGCGCTACAGCTCTTGTAGGGCCTTGGCCTCTCTGACGATTGTAGCCCAATCTTCACGATCTTCTGCACGTCTTTCCTCGCGTGGGTCGTTTATCAGTATCATCAGTCCGGCTATTCTTGTCTATGAGTTTCGTAACGAGTTGATTTTTCCGATATAGGGTTGTTAGCCCCATGGTCAACCCCCAACCTGGAGGACCAGGTTATCCCTCTTAGTCTGGCCTATCACCTTTGACCTGTCCGGCTTGGGTGGCCCTACCAGGAGCTTATGCTCCCGCCAGCATAGCTCTCAGGATCACTTAGACACGCAAGCTCCCACATCGCGACAAGATGAAGATACCAGCGTGGGATATCTCTTATGCATGCAATTCAAAATTATAGAATGTAACAGGAAGAATCATAACATTTATTTCGTATCTGTTCAATTGGACAAAATAAAATGCATTGATTGTTACAGAAGCTGAGAACATTAAGCTCATAAGATTAATAACCACACACCAAATATAAAACTATAAAGAGGAATATTATGTGAACTGCAAAATAAAAAAGCTATATTTAAATTGCTATAATCCTAACTAAATTGAAGCTAGTTCTTCGTTACACCATATTTTACTAGTTTGATTGCTAAATTACATTTTATTATTCAAAGTGTATTTTCTGTACTACTTCGACTTATTAATTGTAAATGCTGTGGAACCACCTTCACAGAAGTGTTAAGCATTGTTCGGGTATCAAAATGTAGTAGCTTCGAACTTATTGCTGGTTAATCACCTGCTACCAGGAGACGTGTTGCAGTGATTTGTGGTGCGGAGAAGGGTGAGGGAGATTGGGTGTGGCTTATAAAATTATATGTCCGGGCCCTTTTCAACGAACCATGTGATCTTTCCGCTGTGGGGAGGCTTGCGCGTCGCAATGAAGCAGATAGCCTAGCCGCAGGTACAACCATATCGGATGGATATCTGTAGAGAGACCAGACTAACGAATGGTTCATCGAAACTGGGGCAGCAGCCTTTCAGATATTGCAAGGGAAGCAGTCTGGATGATCGACTGACATGGCCTTGTAATAATACGCAATGTGGCTTAGCTGTGTTGACACTGCTACACGGCTGAAAGCAACGGGAAACTACAGCCGTAACTAACTCCCGAGGACATGCAGCTCTCTCTGTATGAAATATGTAGTGATGATGCTTTCCTCCCGGGTAAAATAGTCCCCCATTCGGATCTCCGGGTGGGGACTAGACGAGAGGGGTCAATCATCAGGAAGATGGATACCGACATTCTGCTAGTCGTGGCGTGGAATATTAGAAGTTTGAATCGTTGTGGTAGTTAGAGAATCTGAAAAGAAAGATGGATAGACTAAAGTTATATGTAGTTGGTATAAGTGAAGTATGTTGGCAGAAAGAGCAGGATTTTTGGACAGGCGACTACAGATTTATCAACACAAAATGAAACAGGGTAGATGTAGCAGTTGGTTTAATAATTAATAAGAAAATAGGGCAGCGTGTAAGCTACTACGACCAGCATATTGAAAGGATTATTGTCATCAAGATAGACACCAAACCAATGCCCACCACAACAGTGCAGGTCTATATCGTAGCACTGGAAACGTTGAAGCGGCGGTAGTCTGGTCTAGAGTTCTGCCACGGCACTCTGTAATAAAATATATATACAGCTCGGAGAATCTCATCTGCTTGAGAGGCGATCAGTTCGGGATCCTTCTACATAAGTTCGTACATAAGGGCCAGATTGAATTTTTAACTAATTCATTTGTTATAATCATGAAATTAATTAAATTCCCAAAAGCAGAACAACAGCCAATAGTTAGGTTTCCGCCATAAGAAACATTTCTTCAAATTTTTAAACTAAATAATCTTACCAGATCACCATCACTTAAAATGATTAACTAAATATAAAATTGATTGATGACACCAAAGATGTGCAATATAAATATATTTAATTTTAAAATATCAAATACAGTAATCGTTACATAAAGTAACTCTGAGCAATGTTAACATTATTTTAAATTAAATTGAAAGTTATCAAAATCAAAATAAAAGTCTACACTGAAATTTATGAATTGAAACTGCTTCAATAAATTATAGGAGTTTCCTGAGAGCACACCTCAGTTTGGGAGTTTACTGCTCCCTGTTATACTACCGTTATCTAAGTTAGCATAAAATACGTATGGCCTCAACTGTTCCTTCATGACCTGGTGTCGGATGGATACTCAAACAAAATTACATCAACTTACTACATTACATAATAGACCTGAGTTGAAAGAAAATAAACTTAATACGAGCTAACTATAGTCTGTACGAATATTTATTTATTTATTATTATTTTTTAGCGTTTGGCTGTACATATCAATATTAGTCAAAATAAAATAAAATACGTATTTACATTATTTACAGTTTGACTTTCAAGTTGTTAATAAAGTCTATTACAGCTGGACCTGCTTCCACAAAGTCACTGAAGTTGCCACTATAGGAATACGTCGGGCAGTCGTTCACTATGTGCCGTATGGTCTGTCTGGGAGCACCACAACTGCATTCTGGCGAAGGTATATGTCCCCACTTGTAGAGAAGATCTGCACATCTGCCATGGTTTGTTCTTATCCTGTTCAGTGTTGACCACGTTTTCCGGGGTAGGTGAAAGCCACTTGGTGGTGTTGTAGTGCTTGTGATGTCTTGCAGCTGACATGGAATGTTTTTTACTAATTCATTCTTCCAGGTTTGCAAGAGGTTGAAATTATTGTTCATCAGGTGTCTCGCTGTCCGGATGGAGGGGTTCCGCGAACGTAAACGCCTAGCTTCAGCAGCAATGATGTCCTGGTGTATTGGGAGCTGGTCGTTTGCATTTATCTTCTTATACTCCCGGAGTAAGGCGTGTTTGCGTTTAAGTTCCGCTGGTGGAATGTGACTCAATCCTGGTAACCAGAATGTAGGTGTTGATTTTACTGTACCAGATACAATTCTCATTGCCTGACTCAATTGGGCATCGACAAGTTTGGTATAGCTGCTATTGAGCTACACTGGAGAACAGTACTCAGCTGTTGAGTAGACCAGACTGAGGGCGGTGGTGCGTAAAGTGTCAGCTGACGAACCCCATGTAGTGCCACACAGTTTCTGAAGTATGTTGTTTCTAGACTTCAGTTTTTCAGCCGTTTTCTTCAAGTGTTTCTTGAAGGAGAGGGTTCTATCTTATGTGATTCCCAGATAGTTTGCTTCATTGGTGTGGGTCAAGCGATTTTTACCCAGGTACACTTCTAGTTCACGATTAGCTAGCTTATTGCATAAGTGGAAACATGTCACTCTAGTTTTGTTTGGATTTGGCTTCAGCCTCCATTTTCGGAAGTATTCTTCAAGAATGCATAAGTCAGTAGTTAGGGTATGTTCTGTATTTTCGATCTGTCTATCCTGAATAGCAATTGCCCAGTCATCTGCATAACCAAACTTTCTCGATATGGTTGCAGGCATGTCAGAGATATAGAGGCTGAAGAGGAGTGGGGCCAAGACAGAGCCTTGAGGCAGCCCATTGTCAAGTTTCTTTTTATTACTGATGGTGTTTCCCAAAATTACTTGGAATCTGCGATTCGTTAACATGTTATCCACAAGTCTGGCTATTCTTCTACAAGGTATTGTGCGTACGAGTTTATAGATCATGCCATGCCTCCAGACAGGGTCGTAAGCAGATGTCAGGTCAATGAATGCAACTGATGTCTTAAGTCTTTTCTGGAATCCGGCTTCAATGTGGGTGGTCAGTGATAGTACTTGATCGACACAGCTGCGATTTGGTCGAAATCCAGCTTGTTCCATAGGTACTTGTTCAAGAATTATAGAGCTCATCCTGTTGTACAGAAGTCTTTCCAGTAGCTTATACACTGTGCTGAGTAGTGCAATAGGTCTGTAACTTTGAGGCAAGTCATTTGGTTTGCCTGGTTTCAATATGGCGATAACCTTTGTTCTTTTAAGTGCAGGAGGTATGTTCCCTGTTTGCAGGATATCAGAGGAAAAGCGTGCAAGCCATACTTTTGCATATTTTCCGCAATGAAGCAGGAATTCTGGGTGGATACCATCAAAGCCTGGAGCTTAACCCTGTTTAACATTTTTTAGTGCCTTTTAAATGTCCTCTGATGTGAATGGGCAAGATACTTCATTATCCTCCTGGCACTTTGCTTTTAAGACTTTAAGCTCTCGTTTAATCTTGATGGTGTAATCTCTTTGCGTGGGTGCTTTTGATGTTGACACCATGTGTGAGGCTATAGTATCTGGACTGATGGTGCTGTTATCACGTACCGTTTTTTTTCCACCTGCCAGTTTTCGAAGAAGGGACCATGCTTTCCTGCTTGAGTGTTTGAAGTCGATATTCTCGACGGTTTCAATCCATTTCTGTCTTCTTGAGGCATCAAGGCTGTGCAGTAGTTCATTTGATATTTCATGGTCACCAGTTGTGAGGAACTCTTCATATAATTTTTCGCTGACTTCATTCCATCCAGGAATATACTCCTTCCTAAAACCTCTAGGAATAAACTTTTTTGCTATACTGGTCACTGCGATCACAAATCTCTTATAATTTTCACTAACAGTTGGAATCCAACCCAGACATTTGTCAAGGTTCTCAGAGAATTCAGGCCAGTTTGCCTTTTGGAAATTCCATCGCGGTCGTGGTGTAGAAGTGATAATGGGCACTTGCACACTCGTTTCAATAATGACTGGTCTGTGTTCGCTGTGAGGAAAGGCACGTAGGACTTTGCCTGATGTTGATAGGGGCAGACAGTGGGGACCAGTGTTGCTCACGTCCGTAGGTTTAACCCGAAGATACCCTACACGTGTCCCCTGGGTGGTGCTAAGCGAGCAACAGCCTTTTGGCGGCCAAACAATCTTAGTAATCTCCTGGCCAATTTACATATCAATATCATCAATATCATGAGGAAATAAACACAAATAGTCCTTCTAAGGACTCACACTTCAGAAGAATTGGACCTGGTATCCATATGTTACAGATCAATGTGGAAGGCATACGCAGAGCAAAGGGAGAATACTTGTCTAAAATTGCTCTAGAAAACAACATTGACGTAATTGCCATTCAAGTAACGCATACAGAAGATATAGGCCAACTAAACTCACGAGGAAATATTCCAGGATATGATCTCATAGGGGCAACATATCACAAGGTGTATGGTATAGCTACATACTGTATGTTCACAATACTATCGAGAACACCTATCTGATTTCTACTAACACCAACGACGACAACCACACCGTTGTCATAGATGTAAGTGGGACAAAAGTCATAAATGTTTACAAACCACCTGCCGTTCAGTAACCTCCTTCTGTAGTCCCAATTTACCCACATCCATCTGTTTATCTGGGTGATTTCAACAGTCATCACACCGAATGGAAATATAGTGTTAATGACGACAACGGCGAGGCTCTGGTCACCTGGGCCGATGCACATCACATGCACCTTATTTTTGATTTGTTAAAAATGAAGCCATGTTTTTCAGTGTTGACTTAGTTAAATGTAACAAAGGCTTTTCAGTCTGTCAAACACACAGCAAATACAATGTAAATTAAAACACTATAAACATATCTGTAAAACACACACTAACATACAAAGAATGACATGTTTCGTTCTACAAGAACATCCTCAGATTCTATCAAATCACTTAAAAACAAGCTTATATATGTACAGTATTGTTTACGTAGCGTAAACTTGTGAATGATAGAGAGATTAGTGATAACATGAAACAGTAATGACAAAAAATAAAATTTATACAATTATTAATATAATGAAAAACTTACGTATTTATCTAGACTGCCGATGTTAAGTCCGTTGATGCGAAAGACTTGTACGAATAGTATATGAGCAAGTTGTAAACACTTATGATCACTGTGTTGTATACATGGATTCTGTTGGCGAAGTACTGTGAATTGTTCCTTTAGATCATCTGAACAGACCTGCCTAACATTTACATATTAGCTTTTTACACACTCAAATTTTTAGCCCGATCGGGTTTGCATGCTTCACAGATATTTTACCCCAGTTACTAAGGAAATACCTTAAAGTCTAAGGTCTTATTTATTTACACTTTACCGAGGTCTGTTCCGTGATTTAATTATTCAGTTGCAATTTTCTTGGATATTGTAAGTGAAATGCTGTTTTAAAAGAAGTAATCAAGCTGCCTCCCTTCCCTTAGGTTACTGACGTCGTTTTTATATTACGGTGTTGGTGAATCCTCCCACGTTGACGATAAAACAAACAATGACACGAGAAAGAATCAGCTAACCCTCTGTTGTTCTGATTTTACCATCTAAAGACACTCCTGAATACTATTTACACAGAGCAATACAAACACGTACCAGTCTGACTGTTAATAACTTTTAAGATGCTGACCGCACCTGTCTTTCAAATTTCTGAATATTACTAAACGTTCTGATGATTTCATTCGTCACAGTGACTGTGGTAATGTCTCACCGTGGAAAGTGTGCGGCCAAGTCTAATTATCTCATATCACGGTCACCATAACGATTTAAACTAGTTTAAAATGCCGCTTGACTTTATCATCAAAAGAGTCAGAACGAAATAAATAGGCTTGTAACCTACTTCACGAAAATACATCTGGCTGTAAGATCCTCATAAAATATCCTATAATTATTCTTCCTAGATAACATTTCAATTGAAAGGTCAAGCTAAAATCATGAACATAAATATTATTATTTAATCCTCGTAGAAAAATGTTACCGTGACAGCTATTTTTCATTTCATTATTATTATTATTATTATTATTATTATTATTATTATTACCGGGCGAGTTGGCCGTGCGCGTAGAGGCGCGCGGCTGTGAGCTTGCATCCGGGAGATAGTAGGTTCGAATCCCACTATCGGCAGCCCTGAAAATGGTTTTCCGTGGTTTCCCATTTTCACACCAGGCAAATGCTGGGGCTGTACCTTAATTAAGGCCACGGCCACTTCCTTCCAACTCCTAAGCCTTTCCTATCCCATCGTCGCCATAAGACCTATCTGTGTCGGCGCGACGTAAAGCCCCTAGCAAGAAATTATTATTATTATTATTATTATTATTATTATTATTATTATTATTATTATTATTATTATTATTATTATTGTTACGGAGATTTCCGTGGTAGGTAGAGGTGAAAGAAGGTGCGGGTGTGAATAGGTCTCCAACTACGGAATTAAAGTTAAATGTAAAATTTAACAAGGTTATATTTTCTTTCCAAAATTCAGAAATAACAAGAATGGCAGGTACGGAGTAGCAAGACAACAAAGTACAATTACAGTATTTACAGGATTTGGGCTTCGAGCCCTGAAAACACAATTCTTGAGCAACTAGCCCAACTTTACGATATACAAATTTCAACAACGGGGCAGAAGACCCCAATCAAACCCTGGAGCACTTGCTCCAAATTACACCGTAAAGCCTCCTCGAGGCATACAAGACTCAGTTTCCGGAAAAGAGCCACTCGCTCTCAAATTTAAGCCTACACCAAACTCCACCTTCAAGCTGTCCTCAACGGACATAAACACAGGGGTAAAATACCCAATCTACTGAGGCCTATTAAGTGAGAAAAGGTTAATTATATGACCTCTAAAATACCAACTTGAAAGGAGGCTCTCCGCACTCCTAATACACTTTATTTAAAACCTACTTGGCACTAGGCCGTTAATGCAAGGGCTAATCCCATACTACAGAGGTGACTTCAGAAAAGAACAATTTACATTATATTAACGAAGAATAGGTTGAGAAAAATAAGTTCACCTCAAAACAATATGATTGGGAGCTCGAGAGGGTTAAGCACTCTCTATCCCGATATGCAGTTTAAAAGATGAAATAGATACAAGTTTCTTTACATTTTAAGGAAGGTTACATAATGGAAAAAGCTTCGGACCCGCCCCGAGAGTTAAACTGCTGAGCTAGCGAAGAAAGAAGTTATTAATTGGCCATTACCTTGTTGTTGACCGCTGCCGAAGAAAGAGGCGCTTCCCGCCCCCTGCTATGTACTTTACACACTAAAAGATGGAACAGAAGTGGCGCAGAGACCCTAAAATCAGCAGTTTATATACTCTCGCGGAAGGTTCTAGGCGTTAGGGGAATGAGAACACCCGCCCACAATCACTTTATTGGAGAATAAAGAGAAACCCCTACACAAGATGAAGAAGAAACACATTATTGGTGGGAAATTAATTTCAGAAATTCGGGATTGGCTAGATTTAAAACAAGGGGAAAGAAAGGGGTAACATTGCCAACTTAACCAATGACTGAAAGAAATTTAACAAAGAACAAACTTTTGAAATAAAATTTTCTCCAAAGAACAGTTCTTTTTCTTCGCACTAGGGTGCGCTATTGTAGTTCTTCAGTAGTGTCCTCTAGAAGAGAAAGTTCACACTTCTTACTTCAAGCAAAACAAAAACACATCAAAAATGACACAGTTCTAAAACTCCAAAATTTACAGGTAGTGATATCTTCTGAGAAAGTAGAAAATTAATACCGTCAATAAAGTTCAGACTTCCTCCAGCAGAGGAGTTTCAACTGGCGCACCTTTTGAATTAGCGGCGTGGAGGTGTACCGCCCGGTACAGACCTCCCCCCCCCCAAATGTTCCTCCAGGGGTGACATATGAAATTTGTTTGAAAACTAGGTTCAAGTTTTGATGTAGATGTGGAGATTAATTGCAGAAGTATTTTTAAGATTTTCTTAATATGGTTTGATTCAGTTTCAAAATTTTTGTTGTTGCAGGTGAAGTAAAGTCTTTATGCTTGTAGAAGTTGAATTCAGAAGATAAACTTTTGTTTTTAAAGTTGAGAAAAAAAAATTTCTAAGTCCACCAGGTATTGCAGAAAAATCCAAGAGAAGGTAGTAATGTCGAACTGGAATGTCCATGTAGTTGATGTAGACTAAGTTGAATGGCCAGATCGGCCGTTGCCGCTTGCGTCCAGGAGAGGCCGCTCGGACCCCTCAAGTACCCTGAGATACCGCTCGCCCGCACCATGAGGGGAGCAGTGGTGTTGAAACACGCCGCGCCCGCGGTGAAGATATACAGGCTGCGGGCAAGTAGCAGGTCGTGCGCCGCACATCAGCCTTGGCCGGGAGGAGAGCTCCGGCTCGCCGTGCACATGTCGTCCTCGCTGGGGTCGAGGGGGCCCATCCTCAAACCCAGTCGCGGCACAGCGCCGCGCGGCTGCGGGGGCACTGAAACATTAAAGCTAGGCGGCAGAATATTGTTGGACCATCATCTTTTTGAGGGCACAGACTTTGTGGAGAGGTTGAGGGGCCAGCGGCGTGCAGATATCCATGGCATTTAATATAAGCAAGCCACAGTGTGTATAGCAGGAGACGGGAGCGTGGTAATGGCCGTGGTAAGGACAGAATGGCAGTTTAACGAATCGGGGGAGGTTTACAAAAATGCTTAAATATAGAAAATATTATAGAAGGGGCAGAATGCCTTAAAAGTGAAAACTCAAAAAAAAATATAACCTTCATATTCCTTTCAAGATAATATGAAGCACGTTAACACAGAAATTACACCGGTTTCACCTGGGACAGGTGAACCCTAAATATCCTCTCGGTGGCTGGATTACTTAATAATAATGTGACCGGCGTAAGGAAATCGAGAATGATACAAGGCCCATGGAATCTGGGGGCAAGCTTGCCCGCGGGAACAAAATTCTTGACCATAACTTGGTCACCTACCTTCAAAGGGGTGGGTCTCCGTCCACGATCATACCTTTCCCTAACCTTTTCATGAGAGACTTTAAGATTGGCTTTAGCCTTCTTCCAAAGATCTTTGATGTTGTCCGGATCTCTTGTCTCGGGTAGAATGTCACTCAGAGACCAGAGGTTAGAGAGCGGCGTGTTGGGAACAAACTTGAACATCAAAGAGGCTGGAGTAAACTTATGTGATTCATGAACCGCCGAATTCAAAGCAAAAGCTAACCAATGCAAGGACGTGTCCCACCTGGAATGATCTTCATGATGATAGGCAATAAGCGCGGACCTGAGATTACGGTTAACCCGTTCAGCCAGCGATGGTTGAGGGTAATAAGCAGAAGTAGTTACATGAGAGATAGACAAGTCAAAACAGAATTTACGAAAAAGGTTTGATGTGAACGCCTTAGCATTATCAGACACAACATATTGGCACGGACCAAAAGAAGCAAAAATAGAATTTAGGCAAGTAATGGTGGACTGAGCGGTAGCCAGCTTAGTCGGAAATAACCAGGAAAATCTTGTAAAACCATCTACACATACAAAGATGAATTTGTTGGCATTTCCCTTCGACTGGGGGAAGGGTCCTACATAATCGATATACAGGCGTTCCATGGGGCGCGACGCTTGATGCGAAGACAGAAGGCCTACCTTGGTGGACATGGTTGGTTTACTAAGCAAACAAGATTTACAAGCTTTTACAAGTTCACGGATTTCACCGTCCATACCCTTCCAGATGAACCTTTCACGAATCTTTTCACGAGTTTTAAAGATTCCAAGATGCCCCCCTAATGGGGTCTCATGATAGTACTTGAAGATCTTAGGTACAAGAACAGCTGGAACGACAACTTTCATCATCTTATCCTGCCTCGAAGGGCAACATAGAACACCATTCCTCAGAACATAAGGGACCACACGTTCCCCAGAAGAGAGGGTTTCCATTATCGGAGCCAGCGTCGGATCTTCACGTTGGTATTTCTCGATATCCCTAAAAAGCATGGGGGCATCTGTTAAGATGGCATTAACATCAGATAACATGGACTCGGGAGGAGATGAACTATCGACCGTTTCATGGTTCTCAATGTCGTTGGAAAACATACGGCTGAGTCCATCAGCGACAACATTTTCGGTACCTCAGATATGCCTGACATCGAATTGGAAGGCAGAAATACGGATAGCCCAACGGGCTATACGACCAGTACGACGCGGCCTACCTAAGACCCAGCTTAAGGCTTGATTATCTGTCTCCAGGTCGAATTTGACATGTTCCAGATAGAGACGGAACTTCTCTAAGGCGAATAAGACTGCCAAACCTTCGAGCTCATATATGGAGTATTTTGCTTCTTGAGCCGATAGAGTCCTAGATGCATAGGCGATGGGTCGCCTCCCTAGTTCAGTCTCTTGAAGAAGGACTGCAGCTACTGCTGACGACGACGCGTCCGTTTGGACGATGAATTTCTTTGAGAAATCAGGCATAGCAAGGACAGGGGCATTACAGAGAGCTAATTTCAGATCTTCAAAAGCGGCTTGTTGAGAAGGTCCCCACTCGAATTTGATGCCTTTCCTACGAAGAAGGTTCAAGGGCGCCGCTCTATTAGCGAAGTTAGGAATAAACTTCCTGAAGAAATTCACCATACCAATGAACCTGGCGATACCTTTAATGTCCTTGGGAGGTTTAAAATCACGGATGGCCTGTGTTCTAGAATGATCGACTGCTACACCATCAGGTGACACAATATGCCCTAGGAATGACATAGAGGGCTTAGCAAAGGCAACCTTGGACAACTTGACAGTTAACCCAGCCTTACGAAGGCGAT
Source organism: Anabrus simplex (assembly GCF_040414725.1). NCBI lineage: Eukaryota > Metazoa > Arthropoda > Insecta > Orthoptera > Tettigoniidae > Anabrus > Anabrus simplex. The sequence goes on along the minus strand of NC_090266.1, from coordinate 824,074,893 downwards.
CGAGAACTTCTCGCAGATGATCTAGATGTTCTTCAAAGGTTTCTGAAAATACGACGACATCATCCAAGTAGTGATATAAGTACTCAAATTTGATGTCGGAGAAGACCCTATCTAGTAGCCTAGTGAGTACAGCTGCTCCCGTGGGGAGCCCGAAAGGCACGCGGTTGTATTCATACAAGTTCCAGTCCGTGGCAAACGCTGTAAGATGTTTAGACTCTTCGGCAAGGGGAATTTGATTATAGGCCTGATTCAAGTCCAAGATAGTAAAGAACTTGGCCTTACGAAACCATGAAAAACAAGAATGAAGGTCAGGAAGGGGCACAGATTGCAACACCACCTTCCGATTGAGAGCCCTATAATCAATGACAGGCCTGAAGCCTCCTTGGGGTTTCGGGACTAAAAAAATTGGTGACGAATACGCCGACTTAGAGGGCCTAATAATACCGTCCTTCAACATCTGATCGATGATTTCTTTCAGAGCCTTCATTTTAGGTGGAGAAAGCCTATAAGGTGGAAAACGGACAGGAATCGAATCCGTGACCTCGATTTTGTATTCAATAAGGTCAGTAACACCAAGAGTATCAGAGAACACCTCTGGAAATGACTGACATAATTTACGAATACTATGAGCCTGCTCCTCAGGTAGATGTCTAAGGTCTAACAATATCTCATCCTGGGTAGGCGAAATAGATGAGCATGATACAGAATTACACTTTAACAAGGGAATTTTACAATTGAACGCAAATTTGAATGTGCACGACTTACTCTGAAGATCGAGCACAAGACCAGTGTGAGAAATAAAGTCCGCTCCCAGTATGATGGGGCAAGACAAATGCTTAGCCACAAACAGTTTGGTTTTCCATGTAAATTTAAAAATACGAATTTTGACCTGTACGGAACCTAGAATTTCTAATGGAGATGAATTAGCCGAGACATATTGAACAGGAGATGAGACATAGTCAGGTAGTTTACAAACAGATTTCAATTTAGAATACCATTCAGCCGAAATAATCGAACAAACACTGCCTGAATCTAGGAGAGCTGTTACAGGTTCATTATTTAACTCAATCTTAAGAAAAGGAACCGGTGCGGGGGTATCCGCCGCAATCCTAAGACACTCCTTGGGGCATTCAAGGGATGGATTTGAAGATTGAAATTTCCCTGATTTTTCAATCTGTTTACCCGGGGCTGAGTCTCGGGAAGATGGATTAATCGACTCAGCCGAAGGCACTAGTCACTTTATATTGTTGTTGGAAGTTGCACCAGAAGTTGAGCAGGAGGGGGTGCTATTCGAATTGGGACAATTCTTGGCGATATGTGAGAAAGCCCCACATTTAAAACAGCCTTGCGATGAACCAGCTCCATTCCTTATCCCACTAGACTTAAGCAATGGGCACTTGTTCCGAAGATGGTCGGGCGACCCGCAAGCGTAGCATTTACGAGGTGTGACTGATCGGCGAGGTGGAGGCCGAGTATTACTAAAAGAAGGCGGGGGTTCTTTCGCGACACGCAATGAATCGGCGTATCTAACTCCTTCCGCTGAGACGGCCAATGCCTCAAGTTCAGAGAAGGTTTGCGGGCACGCCGCGAAACACAAATATGACCTATAGGATGGTGAAATGCCTTCCACAATGGCTTGTACAATCTGGTCCTCCGGAAAGTGAAGAGCAAACACCCTAGTATAGAATTTAATATCTTGGATGAAGTCAGCCAAGTTTTCATCCAAACGCTGTACACGATAATAGTACTTCTGAATCAGAGATGACCTCGCGCGGGCGGGAATAAAATTTGCAAGCAGGTGTGCATGAAAATCTTCAATAGATAACTGTTCGGCTATGGCTCTTACTATTTTGTCAGAGAGAATACCAATTGCATAAGGATAGATAATTTGAAAAATTTGACATGGAGAAAGAGAAAACACAAGGGCATGATCCTGAAATTCAACTAGAAATCTTAAAAATGAAATTACTTCACTGGTGGTATTAACTGAAAACTTAGAGATACCCCTGAGCAACATTGCCAATGGATGGGGCAAACTACTGAACCCAGGTGACATAGTCGGTAAAGGTTTAAGTGGCAAAGAAGTTAATTCAGAACGTACATTAGTCAATGAGTTACGACGTTCAGACTCGTTGTCTAATGGGGCAGAGATAGTTTGAGCAGCAACGGTTATCCTATTGACTTCTCCCTTAGGAGGCTCTTCCTCGCTCCCAGCATTCATCGTGGCGGGTTGATCAGTTTTGGGAGGAACTTCCCCAGTTAACAATTGAGTGACCTTGCTAGATAATTCAGAAATATTTTCAAGCAGCGTACTAGCTTCCTTCTTCTGAACGTCATTCAACTTTAGAGACAACAGATCGTTAACTCTATTTGAAAAATGAAACAGCCTAGCTTGCACACGCTTAATTTGATTAGGAGAAGGATCATTTTCATCAAAAAAACTAACTACAGAAGCTAGCCCAGTAGTATTCTCCGTGATCGTGGAAAGAGAGTCGTCAATTTCTCTCTCTCCCAAATTGGGGATGGAAATGGGCAAATCTAGGGACTCTCTAAGCTTGTTTGTGTCTACTGCAACCGTGCCTCCAGACTGTATATTTCTGATAGTTAACTCATAGATCAACTCTTCCTTGCGCAAATAGTTAAGATGGAGAACATCGCGAGGGCCGGGCATGGTGACAGAACAATTTTGAAAACCTCAAAAATTCCAGCAACTGAGAAAATGGTTAGAGTTCGGAACAGAACAATATTTAGCCGTCAAAAGGGGTAAAATGAGACCCATTACACCACGCTCTGCTACCACTTGTTACGGAGATTTCCGTGGTAGGTAGAGGTGAAAGAAGGTGCGGGTGTGAATAGGTCTCCAACTACGGAATTAAAGTTAAATGTAAAATTTAACAAGGTTATATTTTCTTTCCAAAATTCAGAAATAACAAGAATGGCAGGTACGGAGTAGCAAGACAACAAAGTACAATTACAGTATTTACAGGATTTGGGCTTCGAGCCCTGAAAACACAATTCTTGAGCAACTAGCCCAACTTTACGATATACAAATTTCAACAACGGGGCAGAAGACCCCAATCAAACCCTGGAGCACTTGCTCCAAATTACACCGTAAAGCCTCCTCGAGGCATACAAGACTCAGTTTCCGGAAAAGAGCCACTCGCTCTCAAATTTAAGCCTACACCAAACTCCACCTTCAAGCTGTCCTCAACGGACATAAACACAGGGGTAAAATACCCAATCTACTGAGGCCTATTAAGTGAGAAAAGGTTAATTATATGGCCTCTAAAATACCAACTTGAAAGGAGGCTCTCCGCACTCCTAATACACTTTATTTAAAACCTACTTGGCACTAGGCCGTTAATGCAAGGGCTAATCCCATACTACAGAGGTGACTTCAGAAAAGAACAATTTACATTATATTAACGAAGAATAGGTTGAGAAAAATAAGTTCACCTCAAAACAATATGATTGGGAGCTCGAGAGGGTTAAGCACTCTCTATCCCGATATGCAGTTTAAAAGATGAAATAGATACAAGTTTCTTTACATTTTAAGGAAGGTTACATAATGGAAAAAGCTTCGGACCCGCCCCGAGAGTTAAACTGCTGAGCTAGCAAAGAAAGAAGTTGTTAATTGGCCATTACCTTGTTGTTGACCGCTGCCGAAGAAAGAGGCGCTTCCCGCCCCCTGCTATGTACTTTACACACTGAAAGATGGAACAGAAGTGGCGCAGAGACCCTAAAATAAGCAGTTTATATACTCTCGCGGAAGGTTCTAGGCGTTAGGTTAATGAGAACACCCGCCCACAATCACTTTATTGGAGAATAAAGAGAAACCCCTACACAAGATGAAGAAGAAACACATTATTGGTGGAAAATTAATTTCAGAAATTCGGGATTGGCTAGATTTAAAACAAGGGGAAAGAAAGGGGTAACATTGCCAACTTAACCAATGACTGAAAGAAATTTAACAAAGAACAAACTTTTGAAATAAAATTTTCTCCAAAGAACAGTTCTTTTTCTTCGCACTAGGGTGCGCTATTGTAGTTCTTCAGTAGTGTCCTCTAGAAGAGAAAGTTCACACTTCTTACTTCAAGCAAAACAAAAACACATCAAAAATGACACAGTTCTAAAACTCCAAAATTTACAGGTAGTGACATCTTCTGAGAAAGTAGAAAATTAATACCGTCAATAAAGTTCAGACTTCCTCCAGCAGAGGAGTTTCAACTGGCGCACCTTTTGAATTAGCGGCGTGGAGGTGTACCGCCCGGAACAATTATTATTATTTTTCACAAGTGCAATTTTTGGGTATAAAATAATTGGGTATTAATTTAACTCTGTTTCATATCAGAGGGTACAATATGGAATCAACTAAATATCAACTAAATATTCCCCGTGAGTCTGGATGTTGTGATTATGACGGCCTTTATATCCTGTGTCTGAGCATTTATAAGGATGCATCTGCCTTTCTCTATCATAAAGCGTCTTGTCCCTATTTATTTCATCTCTTTTTTTCAACGTAGATTATAATTTCTATTTCTCTCTTATTATTTCCTCGGAGCTTTATTTATATTCTTTCCATTCTTACTCGTAGACATTTTCTGTCATAACGGCGCGTAACACGTCACTTATTAACCTAGGATTTTTTCACTGATACCGCAACGTAACATTTTCCTCCCATCTGCGGGGTTTTATTACTATCTCACTGTGAGACAAAATTTGCTTATTGCTCCATATTATTCATTTTTTTCAGACCTCAACTCACTTCTACCCCTCCTGTCCACACTGTATTAATTAACTCATTGTTTACGTAAACAACACAAAACCTTTATCATTTATTCCTTAGAAGTTCCCAATTATTTTATTACTGTATGGCTATCAATCACAGATCCTTCCATGGACATCATTAACCTCATAATCTGACGTTATATTGAAAACTTCGTAAACCCCATAATTTAGAGTTGGCGGAATAACTCATGCAAATCGCAACATTATTATTATTACTATTATTATTATTATTATCATTATTATTATTATTATTATTATTATTATTATTATTATTATTATCTGACGTCGCAATATTCCATAAATAGTTATTGTTAATCACGTCATCAAAATACTGACTGACAGACAGAGCAAATGCAACACCAAGGAGGAGTGGTTCGAAAGGGATGAAAGTTGGGGAAAAACAGAGTCGGCACGGAAGAATAATTGATGTTTATTTCAAACCTATATGCAGGTTACACAATGCGCACGGCATCGACTCAGTAGGATGTAGGACCACCGCGAGCGGCGATGCACGCAGAAACACGTCGAGGTACAGAGTCAATAAGAGTGCGGATGGTGTCCTGAGGGATGGTTCTCCATTCTCTGTCAACCATTTGCCACAGTTGGTCGTCCGTACGAGGCTGGGGCAGAGTTTGCAAACGGCGTCCAATGAGATCCCACACGTGTTCGATTGGTGAGAGATCCGGAGAGTACGCTGGCCACGGAAGCATCTGTACACCTCGTAGAGCCTGTTGGGAGATGCGAGCAGTGTGTGGGCGGGCATTATCCTGCTGAAACAGAGCATCGGGCAGCCCCTGAAGGTACGGGAGTGCCACCGGCCGCAGCACATGCTGCACGTAGCGGTGGGCATTTAACGTGCCTTGAATACGCACTAGAGGTGACGTGGAATCATACGCAATAGCGCCCCAAACCATGATGCCGCGTTGTCTAGCGGTAGGGCGCTCCACAGTTACTGCCGGATTTGACCTTTCTCCACGCCGACGCCACACTCGTCTGCGGTGACTATCACTGACAGAACAGAAGCGTGACTCATCGGAGAACACGACTTTCCGCCATTCCCTCATCCAAGTCGCTCTAGCCGGGCACCATGCCAGGCGTGCACGTCTATGCTGTGGAGTCAATGGTAGTCTTCTGAGCGGACGCCGGGAGTGCAGGCCTCCTTCAACCAATCGACGGGAAATTCTTCTGGTCGATATTGGAACAGCCAGGGTGTCTTGCACATGCTGAAGAATGGCGGTTGACGTGGCGTGCGGGGCTGCCACCGCTTGGCGGCGGATGCGCCGATCCTCGCGTGCTGACGTCACTCGGGCTGCGCCTGGATCCCTCGCACGTGCCACATGTCCCTGCGCCAACCATCTTCGCCACAGGCGCTGCACCGTGGACACATCCCTATGGGTATCGGCTGCGATTTGACGAAGCGACCAACCTGCCCTTCTCAGCCCGATCACCATACCCCTCGTAAAGTCGTCTGTCTGCTGGAAATGCCTCCGTTGACGGCGGCCTGGCATTCTTAGCTATACACGTGTCCTGTGGCACACGACAACACGTTCTACAATGACTGTCGGCTGAGAAATCACGGTACGAAGTGGGCCATTCGCCAACGCCGTGTCCCATTTATCGTTCGCTACGTGCGCAGCACAGCGGCGCATTTCACATCATGAGCATACCTCAGTGACGTCAGTCTACCCTGCAATTGGTATAAAGTTCTGACCACTCCTTCTTGGTGTTGCATTTGCTCTGTCAGTCAGTGTAGATCATGACAATTATTTTTATCGCCGTGACTCATCACTACAACATTTTCATTCGCAACGAAACATATTATTATTATTCTAATGTGTTGTTGTTTGAGTCATCAGTCCATAGACTGGTTTGATGCAGCTCTCCATGCCACCGTATCCTGTGCTAACCTTTTCATTTCTACGTAACTATTGCATCCTACATCTGCTCTAATCTGTTTGTCATATCATACCTTGGTCTACCCCTACCGTTCTTGCCACCTACACTTCCTTCAAAAACCAACTGAACAAGTCCTGGGTGTCTTAAGATGTGTCCTATCATTCTATCTCTTCTTCTCGTCAAATTTAGCCAAATCGATCTCCTCTCACCAATTCGATTCAGTATCTCTTCATTCGTGATTCGATGTATCCATCTCACCTTCTGCATTCTTCTGAAACACCACATTTTTAAAGCTTCTATTCTCTTTCTTTCTGATCTAGTTATCGTCCATGTTTCACTTCCATACAATGCCACGCTCCACACAAAAGTCTTCAAAAACATCTTTCTAATTCCGCTATCAATGTTTGAAGTGAGCAAATTTCTTTTCTTAAGAAAGCTCTTCCTTGCTTGTGCTAGTCTGCATTTTATGTCCTCCTTACTTCTGCCATTGTTAGTTATTTTACTACCCAAGTAACAATATTCATCTACTTCCTTTAAGACTTCGTTTCCCAATCTAATATTTCCTACATGACCTGCCTTCGTTCGACTGCACTCCATTACTTTTGTTTTGGACTTATTTATTTTCATCTTGTACTCCTTACCTAAGACTTCATCCATACCATTCAGCAACTTCTCGAGATTTTCTGCAGTCTCAGAGAAAATAAACAATATCATCGGCAAATCTCAAGGTTTTGATTTCCTCTCCTTGGACTGTGATTCCCTTTCCAAATTTCTCTTTGATTTCCTTTACTGCCTGTTCTATGTAAACATTGAAAAGGAGAGGGGACAAAATGCAGCCTGCCTCACTCCTTTCTGGATTGCTGCTTCTTTTTCAAAGCCCTCGATTCTTATCACTGCAAACTGATTTTTATACAGGTTGTAGATAATTCTTCGTTCTCGGTATCTGATCCCTATCATCTTCAGAATCATAAATAGTCTGGTCCAATCAACATTATCGAATGCCTTTTCTAGATCTACGAATGCCATGTACGTGGGCTTGTCCTTCTTGATTCGATCCTCTAAGATCGGACGTAAAGTCAGGATTGCTTCACGTGTTCTTACATTTCTTCTGAAGCAAAATTGATCTTCCCCCAACTCAGCTTCAACTTGTTTTTCCATTCTTCTGTAAATAATACGTGTTAAAATTTTGCAGGCATGAGATACTAAACTAATGGTGCGATAGTTTTCACACCTGTCAGCACCGTCTTTCTTGGGAATAGGTATAAAAACATTCTGCCGAAAATCGGATGGGACTTCTCCTGTCTCATACATCTTGCACACTAAATGAAATAACCTTACCATGCTGGTTTCTCCTAAAGCAGTCAGTAATTCAGAGGAAATATCATCAATTCCAGGTGCCTTGTTCCTATTTAGGTCACTCACAGCTCTGTCAAACTCTGACCTCAAAATTGGGTCTACCATTTCATCAGCATCAACAGCCTCTTCATGTTCCAGAACCAAATTATCTACATCGTTACCTTGATACAACTGTTGGATATGCTCCTGCCATCTTTCTGCTTTGTCTTCTTTCCCTAGAAGTGGCTTTCCATCTGAGCTCTTAATATTCATGCACCTAAATTTCCTTTCTCCAAGGTTTCCTTGATTTTCCTGTATGCAGCATCTACCTTTCCCAGGACCATACAGCCTTCGACATCCTTGCACTTCTCCTTCAGCCATTCTTCCTTAGCTACCTTGCACTTTCTATCCACTTCATTCTTTAATCGCCTGTATTCTTTTCTGCCCTCTTCATTTCTAGCATTCTTGTATTTTCGTCGTTCATCAATCAGGTCTAGTATCTCCTGAGTTATCCACTGATTCTTAGTTGATCTTTTCTTCCTTCCTAACATTTCTTCAGCAGCCCTACTGACTTCATTTTTCATGACTCTCCACTCTTCCTCTATAGTGTTTCCTTCAGCCATTTTATTTAGTCCTTGTGCAACATGTTCCTTGAAACAATTCCTCACACTCTTTTCTTTCAACTTGTCTAGATCCCATCTTTTTGCATTCTTTCCTTTCTTCAATTTCTTCAACTTCAGATGGCATTTCATGACGAACAAGTTGTGGTCAGAGTCCACGTCTGCTCCTGGGAAATTTTTGCAATCCAACACCTGGTTTCTGAATCTCTGCCTAATTATAATGAAGTCTATTTGATACCTTCCAGTGTCTCCAGGTCTCGTCCACGTATACAGCCGTCGTTTGTGGTGTTTGAACCAAGTATTGGCGAGGACTAAATTATGATCAGTGCAGAATTCAACCAGCCGACTTCCTCTTTCGTTCCTTTGTCCCAATCCAAATTCTCCTACTGTGCTACCTTCTCTTCCTTGGCCTACCACTGCATTCCAGTCTCCCATCACAATTAGATTCTCGTCACCTTTTACATATTGTATTAAATCTTCTATCTCTTCACATATTCTTTCAATTTCTTCGTCATCCGCTGAACTAGTAGGCATATAGACCTGCACTATTGTGGTGGGCATTGGTTTGGTGACTATCTTGGCGACAATAATACTTTCACTATGCTGGTCGTAGTAGCTTATCTGCTGCCCTATTTTCTTATTCATTATTAAACCAACTCCTGCATTTCCCCTGTTTGATTTCGTGTTGATAATTCGGTAGTCTCCTGACCAAAAATCCTGTTCTTCCTGACAACGTACTTTACTTATACCAACTACATCTAACTTTAGCCTATCCATCTCCCTTTTCAGATTCTCTAACCTGCCACAACGATTCAAAACTTCTAACATTCCAAGTTCCGACTCGCAGAATGTCAGTATCCATCTTCCTGATGATCGCCCCCTCTCGTGTAGTCCCCACCCGGAGATCCGAATGGGGGACTAGTTTACCTCCGGAATATTTTACCCGGGAGGAAGTCATCATCAGTACATCCTTCATACAGAGAGAGCTGCATGTCCTCGGGAGGTAGTTACGGCTGTAGTTTCCCGTTGCTTTCAGCCGTGTAGCAGTATCAACACAGCTAAGCCATGTTGAGTATTATTACAAGGCCGTATCAGTCAATCATCTAGACTGCCGTCCTTGCAACTACCGAAAGGCTGCTACCCCCTGAATATGACTTAGAAATTAATGACACGGTAGACATATTTTTGATTAATAGTGACAGTAGATATCCCCGAACCTGAATATAATGAAATCATACACGTTTAGCAGATAATGACTTAATACAGGGCCCTCAACATTAATTCACGACATGCTCGTAGTTTATGGTCCGTGACGTAATATTTATATTTAAGGCAACTTAAGGTGTCCTGTCTAAATCATAAGATAAAAATTGTCATAATTATATCTGTCGGATGTCAGCGTGGTCACGGATATAGTTAATTATTTACAGATTGATTAAAACAAAATTTCAATCATCTAGTACTCACATCATCCAAGCTGTCCTGTCAGGTTATCCCATGTCGTCCTGTCGGCACCTCCAAGGGTATACACTGATAAAACACCCGTAACACTCTTCTTCAAATTAATTCTATGCTCTAATACTAACTGTTAACCTAACATACTCCCGGTGGTAATCTCACTCTTATGGTTGTGTGAAGTTGTCCTGCAATTACATAATTTCCTATCAACTGGCCAACTCTGCGGAAAAAGATGTGGCCCTAAAAAATCTCGGTCATCTGGACACCTGTCCTAAAAAGCTGGCTAGCAATTGTTTACAATATTCCCCTCTCGTTCATTGTCCTCTGCCTGTCGGGTTAACGAAATGTTCTTAATGAGCTCAAGGACAGGCTAGCCAACTTGAAGACTGGTGAATAAACAAGACGTTGTCATTTACCAAAATGTTCCCTCTACAACCTGTTAAGAAAGTTCCTCTTATCTGTGCTCAATTTACCTTCTCCTACCCAACCGTCTTTAAAACAAACTGGCTACTTTTATTTCGGCTATGTATTTTGCACATTGTCTCATGAGATCGTACATTCTCCTAGGCAATGGCGCATTATTAACCTAAGAAAGTAATCTGCTTAGAGCCTATCCTCCCCACTGTATGTGAATAAATATAGTTAATGAGTATTCACTTATATTTCCAAATTATATTGATGTAAGTCCTGAATAGTCGGTCGCCTGGCGTTCACTCGAAGTCGGTTGGACACAAAGGAATAATTTACACACACACGGCTGCTTGTACTGAGACTCAGGTAGACTGACTGACTGACTGACTGACTGACTGACTGACTGACTGGTAGAATGCTCATTGACTAACTGGTTGACTGCTCACTGACTGACGGTTCGGTTCACCTCTCCGTTATAAACCTTCGGTCTGACTACGCGATTCTAGCCCAACTTCCGGTGTATTGCGGAGCATCACAAATTAATCCAGCTGCTTCGTCAAGTCATTAACAGGTGTCCGTTGTTCCTAACTTTGCTGGTATCACGGTACGGAGCTGAAAGTAGGTATACGATCGTACGGTTTATTGTAATTCACTTGGCGTGGGCATTATTAAAATATTTTTGCAAGTTGCTTTACGTCGCACCGACACAGATATGTCTTACGGCGACGATGGGACAGGAAAAGGCTAGGAGTGGGGAGGAAGCGGCCGTGGCCTTAATTAAGGTACAGGCCCAGCATTTTGTCGGTGTGAAAATGGGAAACCACGGAAAACAATCTTCAGGACTGCCGACAGTGGGGTTCGAACCCACTATCTCCCGAATACTGAGTACTGGACGCACGTAAACGACTGCAGCTATCGAGCTCGGTCACTATTAAACTAACGCCGGCCACTTGTTTGATGGCGGCACTACCTTACTTCCGTTTTTATTCATGCCACCAACAAGAGATCAGTCATACATGGCTGTATTTCAATTAAGTTGTAATTAATTTAAATGAGTCCACCAAAAATAATATACGCTCTAATACAGTCATTAGAAGCCCTTCTGTCGTGTAACATTTCACAAACTCCCGAGAGATAGACTAAATATCCTCAGCTGGAAATTTCGGCGCATAAAAATGGAGCAATTGGATTGGCTGAGCCATTTTTATACGTGGTCCACCCCTCTAATTCAAAGGATTTCGGATATACTCTTTCCTCGTAGCACACCTCAGGTTTCTCTGTCTAAAATGATGAGTGGAAAATTTAAAAAGTTTCGGTTCCCAGGGTGTGGCGGCTAGTGCAGTTCATAGCGTCTGGGTGCAGCTTCTTGCTAAGTGCATTTATGATATAATTGCTTATCAACCCCATACCCGAGCATGCTTTAAGTCTGATATTTTGGAATCAATTTTCTACGCAGTTGGACTGCGATAAGTTCTGCAGTCATTTTTAGAAATGTCGATCGCTTCTTCGTTTATACTCAAACATTTATGAATTAAATCTTTCACCCTATTACCTATGGCAATTGGGTGCAATATGGCTACTAGTTCAGCGGATGGTCAGGAAATCGAGAGAATGTATGAAGATATAGAAAATGTAATACAATATATATAAGGTGACGAGAATCTATTTATGATGGGAGAATGGTATGCAATGTAGGCCAAGGAAGAGAAGGCAATGCAGTAGGAGAATTCGGTTTGGGTCAACGGAATGAGAGAGGAAGTCGGCTGGCTGAATTCTGCACCAATAATAATTTAGTCCTTGCTAGTACTTGGTTCAAACTCCCCAAACGACGGCTGCATACGTGGACGAGACCTGGAGACACTGGAAGGTAACAAATGGACTTCATTATGATAAGGCAGAGATTCAGAAACCAGGTGTTGGATTGCAAAACTTTCCCAGGAGCAGACTTGGACTCTGATCACAAATTGTTGGTCATGAAATGCCACCTGATGTTGAAGAAACTGAAGAAAGGAAGGAATTCTAGGAGATGGGATGTAGACAAGGTGAAGGAAAAGAGTGTTATGGATTGTTTCAAGGAACATGTAGCACAAGGACTAAATGGAAAGGCTGATTGAAACACCATAGAGGAAGAATGGACAGTCGTGAAGAATGAGGTCAGTAGGGCTGTTCAATGAATGTTAGGAAGAAAGAGATGATCAACTAAGAATCAATGGATAACTCAGGAGATGCAAGACCTGATACATGAACGATGAAAATACAAGAATGACAAAAATGAAGAGGACCGAAAAGAATACAGGCGATTAAAGAATGAAGTGGATAAAAAGTGCAGGGCAGCTAAGGAAGGTTGGCTGAAGGAGAAATGCAATGATGTTGAAGGTTGTATGGTCCTTGGAACGGTAGATGCTGCATACAGGAAAATCAAGGAAACTTTTTGAGAAAGGAAGACTAGGTGTTTGAATATTAAGATTTCAGATGAAGAAACTCTTGTAGTGAAAGAAGACAAGGCAGAAAGTTGGCAGAAACATATCGAACGGTTGTATCAAGGGTAGGTTTTGGAACAAGAAGAGTCTGTTAATGTGAGGAAATGGGGGATCCAGTTTTGAGGTCAGAATTTGACAGAGGTTTGAGAGACCTAGATAGCTACAGGGCACCTGGAATTGATGACATTCCCTCTGAATTACTGACTGCCTTAGGAGGAACCAGCATGACGAGGTTATTTCATTTAGAGTGTAAGATGTATGAGGCAGGAGAAGTGCCATCTGATTTTGGGCAGAGTGTTATTGTACCTATTCCCAAGAAAGTAGGTTCTGATAAGTATGAACATTACCGCACCTTTAGTTTAGTATCTCACGCCTGAAAATTTTTAACACGTATTGTTTACAGAAGAATGGAAGGACAAGTTGAAACTGAGTTGGGAGAAGATCAGTTTGACTTCAGAATATATGTAGGAACACGTGGGCAATCCTGACTCTACGTCTGATCTTAGAAGGTCGAATGAGGAAGGACAAGTCCACGTACCTGGCGTTCGTGGATCTGGAAAAGGCATTCGATAATGTTGAATGGACCAGTCTATTTGAGATTCTGAAGGTAATCGGGATCAGATACCGAGAACGAAGTATTATCGACAATCTACATAAAAATCAGTCCGCAGTGATAAGATTCGAGGGCTTTGAAAAGGAGTCTGCAATCCAGAAATGAGTGAGGCAAGGCTGCAGTTTTACCCCTACTTTTCAATGTTTATATAGAACAGGCAGTAAAGGAAAGTAAAGAGGAATTTGGAAAGGGAATCACAATCCAAGGAGAGTAAATCAAAACCCTGAGATTTGCCAATGATGATGTTATTTTTTCTGAGACTGCAGAGGATCTGAAGAAATTGCTGAATGCCGGGCAGAGTCTTGGGAAACGAGTACACGATGAAAATATTTAAGTCCGAAACAAAAGTATGGATTGCAGTCGAACAAGTCAGGTGATGCAGGTTAGATTAGATTAGGAAATGCAGTCTTGAAGGAAGTAGGTGACTATTGTTACTTGGGTAGTAAAATAACTAATGATGGCAGAAGTAAGGAGGACATAAAATGCAGACTAGCACAAGCAAGGAAGGCCTTTGTTAAGAAAAGAAATTTGTTCACCTCGAACATTGATATAGAATTAGAAAGATATTTTTGAAGACTTTTGTGTGGAGCGTGGCATTGTATGGAAGTGAATCATGAAGGATAACTAGCTCAGAAAGAAAGAGAATAAAAGCTTTTTCAAATGTGGTGTTACAGAAGAATGCTGAAGGTGAGATGGGTAGATCGAATCAGGGATGAAGAGATGCTGAAATGAATTGGTGAGAGGAGGTTGATTTGGCTAAATTTGATGAGAAGAAGAGGTAGAATGATAGGGCACATCTTAAGACACCCAGGACTTGTTCAGGTGCTTTTTGAAACAAGTGTAGGTGTAGGCCAAGGTATGAATATGACAAGCAGATTAGAGCAGATGTAAGATGCAGCAGTTGCTTAGAAATGAAAAGGTTAGCACAGTAAAGGATGGCATGGGGAGCTACATCAAGCCAGTCTGTAGACTGATATCTCAAAAACCAACATGTCCGGGCATTCATCTTAGTGAGGAGAATGGAAAACTACGGAAAACTATTTCAGGACAGCCGACGATGGGATCATCCCACCGCCTCCCGAATGCAGAGATGTAGAGACGAAGCCTATTCTGCTCGGTCATAATTAGTTTTTTCACTGAAGTCTGTAAATTTGCTACTAAAAGGCCTAGCAGTATATAATGATTTGAAAGAGAATGCTAGGATGATACATAACATATAGTCTGCGGCCGCTTTCTTCGCAATGGTAGCCCTAATAAACAGCAGATACACAGAGATCACAGCCACACAAGTTATAATAGAGAATTCATACGCACTAAGTTCTTGGGACTGTTGGCCACGATGTCTCAAATCCCTGAAATGAAACAACCGCAACAAGGACTTTTACATTAAACATAATTCTCGTTTATGACTCTAAAAACTAAAATATTGTATATCGTAATTGAGTTCCACCTATAACCAGTGTATATAGAGTCCTCAGCTCGAAGGTTGGTTGGACATCCAACAGCTCCACCATTATATATCATACAATAATTGAAGAGGTGTACTAAGGTAATGAGGAGTTGGGTAGTTTTCCGTTGCTTTCCTCACTGAGCCAGAAGGTGTTATTACATGTCAATCTGCCAAGCACACTGTAACGTAGGCGCTAAATTACCCAAAGGGTGAAACTTTCACACTGTCTATCATAGGGACTTTCTGCTTAAGGAATGGTGTTAATTGCATCACTCACACTAGTCACTTATTCTCTAACACGTAAGGCAAGGATGAGACTGAGCCAGATGTATTCAATTAACGAAATCATTCTACCCGATACCAGAAGATATAGTGCACTGTAAACACTCTCTCTCTCGTCAAAAATGGATCCGGGCAATTACAATCAGTACCCATTGGCAATGCACTAATCCATTCATCACCGGCATCTTGGGAATACACTCATAATATATTAAGCTGTGAATTTTGTTAAACTATTCAAGTAATTTCCAGTGGAGTCATCAGCTAAATTAGAGCCTAACATCGCCCGACGTAACCATATAGATATGCGATCCATGGCATCACTGTGCTTGCCCATTTCCTGCTGCAGGATATATTTGGGAAATATATCGCGTCATACTGTTACTTCATGCCGATTTTTCACTGACTTCTAAGAGAGAGACCTTCAAGGCCTCACATCGGCTGTTATTAAATCAACCCGCTCACAAGCACTGTGGTGCTTGTTGGAAAGGCAGATGTAGAAAGATGTAGAATGGAAGGACGTTAGTGGTCGTAGGAATAGAATTGCTGTGACAGAAAATCTTTCTGCTATTTTGCTTTACGTCGACACAGATAGGTCTTATGGCGACGACGGGACGGGAAAGGCCTAGGAATGGGAAGGAAGTGGCCGTGGCCTTAATTAAGGTACAGCCCCAGCATTTGTCTGGTGTGAAAATGGAAAACCACGGAAAACCATCTTTAGGGCTGCCAACAGTGGGGTTCGAACCCACTATCTCCCGGATGCGAGCTCACAGCTAGGCGCTCCTAACCGCACGGCCAACTCGCCTTGTAACAGAAAGTCAAACAAAAACAAAAACAACTAAGTATGATGAACGGATATATTATAAATTCACTATCGTAGAAAATGTATAGGCACAAGGAAGGGAATGGAGTTTTCTTTTGTCCCTGTTATTGTTGTTGTTTTCTGCATTGCTGTTGTGGAAGTGGAATATCTGTAAGACGAATTAATCCAAAGAGAATCTGTGAAGTAATAGTAACGGCTTGTTAACGAAGTAATAGTCGATGGTCTGTAAGCGCCACATGAAGGGAAAGGAACGCAATTAGAGTAGATTTTTCTAGACACCGCCACCGTTCTACTCTGGTTAAATCTGCTGGTATGGCTGTCGTTTGCTTTGGCGAGGAATACTGTAACCGTTTTTGCACACGGATGACGAAGGAATACACTTTCATTTCATGACAGTGTCTCTCTGTACGCTCGTGTAAAACTTTCCGAAGGGTTAACGATGCCCATGATTAGCTGGGCTGCCTCACTGATCGTGTCATGTTCTGTAAACAACGTATTCTGGACGTCGAGGGTTGACTGGAAACGTCATTTACGGTATTGCAATTTTAACGATCAGCAGTGTATTTCCATCTCTCTATCTCTCTCCAATATCATTTCATTTAACCTGTCAGTCATTAATCATTGCCCCAGATGAGTGTTACAGGCGGCAGCGTACACAATTCCTATCCCCACCGCTAGATAGGGCTTAATTCATTTCATTCCTGACCCGGTCAATGTCTGCAAACATACTGTGGATTTTCATTGAAAGTAAGCCTCCGTGGCTCAGGCGGCAGCCTCTCACTACTGCGTTCCGTGGTTCAAATCCCGGTCACTCCATGTGAGATTTGTGCTGGAGAAAGGTGAGGTGGGGTTTTCCTCCGGATATTCCGATTTTCTCCGTCATCTTTCATTGCAACAACGCTCTCCAATATTATTTCATCTGTCAACCTTCAATCGTTGGGTATGATCACATCATCACATCACATCACATCACATCGCTTATCGGGGGACACAACGTCCTCTCTAAAGCAGAAACTGTTGTACGTCTACGCATCTTTCCGTCTCTTTTTTGCGGCCGGGTGGCCATCATCTTTAGTCAGCTACCTCGCCGCCACAAAAAAGCATATAGGCTGACGCCTAGTTGGCAGTCGGCCTCCCCATCACCATGTTCACCTGTGTCATCTCAGAGATCGCTCCAGCCATATCAGACGATGACGTCTGCATCGCAATCCGCTCCGCCGGCTTCAGACTCCATGATGCCTACCGGCTATTGGATGGCACCAGCTGCTTACCATCTACGCAGATTCTTCTCTACTTACATACGTTGGACGACCAGAAGCATTTCATCGACGCCGGCGTGTCCATTCATGATCATTACTACATCGTGGAACCTACTCCTCAACCCATACTTGCTCAACTTTCCGCCGATCCCACTCGCCTCCCTGTAGTACACACGCCACCGACCACGACCCTGCAACAACCTACATCGCTGTCCTTCTCTCTATCATCCACGACAACTGTCGCCACCACGACCTCTACTACGGCAGCTTATTCCTCCTCTCATACACCTGTCACTTTTGTCACGACCTGTCATCCATCGCCAATTACGACCTCCTCCCTACCCACTTCTACACTTCCTACGACAGTTAATTCCTTTCCACTCCCTGACAACCCCTCGGCATCCACCGCCGCAACGCCACTGTCGCCTCCATCATCGCATCCAGAAAACGCCGTAACAGTAGCAACGTCATCACCGTCCACGCAGCTCCCCACGTCGTCCCACGGTCTGCCCAGCTGTGTGATCCGTGGCATCGACCCTTCGATCTCCAACCAGGACATCCTCAGTGAACTTCACGCCGCCGGCGTCCCTGCTCGTAATGCCTTTAGAATTCAGACAATTACAGGCCCGACGTATATGGTACGCCTACTTCTACCGACTGCAGACGACGTCCACAACCTCATTGTCACCGGTGTCAACATCTGCAGCCATCGATACAGAGTGGAGCCTTCTCGCTCCCCACCTCAACCTTCTCACTATTCATCCACCACCACCTACCGTCGCCCCCGGCCAGTCCCTCCTCCGGTTCCACACCCTCAACCCATTCATCCAACCCCTCCTCCAACTAATTTCTTCTTTTCGCCACCACCGTCCCCCACTGACCTGTTCCGACTCTTACTCACTTCGCTTGTTACCTTCTCGTCTGTGTTTCATGTACTTGCTCTTCAACTCCCTCATCACCCCCTTGCTTAAAACTTCTCTTCCTTCAGTTCTGTCATGTCTCTCTTAAGTACTATATTAAAACCTTCCAAATGCACCTCCCTATTCCACAATTCTACTTCCCATCTATCTAACTTTTCCTCTTCGAACACATACCCTATCATTTCTCACTTCGTTTACCCACCTTCCCTTTTCCGCACATCTCCTTGACCCGCCCGCACCTCTTGGCCAGAGCGAGGGCGTAACCCTCTAGGTGGCCCGCCCCATCCCTTCAGGGTAGGGAATGAAAACGAGAATAGTAGTAGTAGTAATCGTTGGGTGGTCTTTCATCGACCTTTCAGAAGTGGGAAATAAGCAACACGCCTCGACATTTTTTCGGCTGGGTGGCCCTCACCTGTATTCGCGACTCAGTCGGCCCAATAAACAATAAATAGGCAGACGCCTCGTTGGCAGTCGCCTCCCCTACAACATGTTCTCCTGCATTATCTCAGGCGTGGACACCGCTCTTACTGAAAAGGACATTCTCAACGAACTCCGTATCACCGGCGCCCCAGTCCACGATGTCATCAGGCTCCTAGAACATTCCACCTACTCACCGTCCACGCACGTCCTGGCATCTGTACACAGCCAAGAAGACGAGGTAAACATCGTAAACAACGGCGTGACCATCCAGAACAGACGCCACAAAGTGGAGCCCACTGCGGAGTACATAGCGCAGCAGCTCTTCGATGACCCTAATACCACTCCCTATGTCAATGGAAACCAGCCCCCACCACCTCCCAAATCCATCCTTCCCACAACCACCACTACGACCACTACTACCACCATCACCACTTTGGCCTTTACTCCTTCTTATACGACCACCAATTAGTACCACGTCCAGCCACCCTTCCCCTCTAATGTCATCCTACATCACTTCCCTCAGTTCCACACCACCCAGTACGCAGCAACCCCCTACCAACCTTCCAGATGCAACCAGCGCAACACAACCAGCCACACAAGGAAACGCAGCCACCACCGCAACTCCGACACCTCAGCAACTACCTCCACCGAGCTGTGTTCTTCGAGGCGTAGATCCAGCCATCACAGAATCAGAAATACTCCGAGAACTTCAAACAGCAGGAATACCAGCCCGCCGTACTTATCGCATCCACAGCGTCAACGGACCAACATTCATGGTGCGGCTACAACTCCCCTCAGAAGAAGTAGTATGTCAGCTGATATCCACCGGCGTCCGAATTCGCAACCAGCACCATCGAGTGGAACACTCTCGCTCCCCACCCTATTCCATGCGCCCCCTCCTACTAACTAGCAACGCTACCCCCGGCCACCCACCCCACCCCCGCAAACCGTCTACCTACCAGCTCCCCAAACACCCCTCCTCCCACCCCATCAGCCTATACTAGACCTATTCCGTCTTCTAGCAACCTCCATCGCTCACATCACAGCTTCCCTTCATTTCATCTTTTCCCATCCCTACATTAACAGTCCCTACTATACTTTCTCACCGAACCTGTAAATTGTAACAGCGTCATAGATTTTTGTATTATATCTCTGCTCAATAAAGACTCATCTCTTTTGTATTAAGAAAACCACTTAACCAAGAGGCCCCTATGTGCCCCACTCCTTCATTACACATCTCCTATCCCCTCTCCTTCGTCTATCAAATCTCCTCAACCCCGCCCAAGCTCACGGCCAGAGGGAGGGCGTAACCCTTTAGGTGGCCCGCCCCACCCCTTCAGGGTGGGGAATGAAAACGTTCTCGTACGCACGCACAATCGTTGGTCCAGAGGTGTGCGACAGGCTTCGGTAGCCGGCACAATTCCTATCCTCGCCGCTAGATTGGGCTTCATTCGTGACCCGATCAAATGACTAGAAAAAGGCTGTGAATTTTCTCAGCTTATTTCCAACTCGCACGTAGTGAAAGGCTGCCGCATGGCTGTTCAGCACAAAGGGCTGGCGTGCTCAAGGAACGAGAGTTGTACGGTCTAGTACAGTACAGCGGGTACAGTCCGTCAGAACAATATTATGCATAGGAGGAGGTTAAATGGAAGTCAGTTTCTGTAGAATCCTGTTATTTATTAGTGGGTCCCGTATTTTTGCATACGTCTGTTGATAGAGGCCAGAGGAAGATTTAACTTCCACTGAAGTACCTGCCTCATTTATGGCTGTAACAGTACGGAAGCGGCTTAGGTACGAACAGAGGTGTTTAATGACATTCAAGGCAAAACTATTGCGTTTTGAAACTGTGCTTCTGCCTTTATTCTCACACCACACGACGTTCAATTCTAGTCGGTTAATGTTGCATTTACTATGGAGGAATTTCAGAACAGCATATGCCATCGACGCCAACAAGTTTCAAACCTTCTTGGGAAGAAGAGTATTTAATTGTTCAAGAAACTAACAGAGCAAAATGTGTAATATGTAATTAAATATGGAATCACATTTTAAAAAACGTTAGAAGAATATAAAGAGGTTTTAATGTGACTATAAGATTAGGTTTCACGATATTCAGGCGTTAGAAAAGGATCTCTAGGTGTTCGGTATTCCCTTCTCAGTGGATGTATTTATTCAGGAAATATTGCACACTGCTGTATATTTCCTTTGTCAATGAATAATTTTCTTTCCCTGTTATACTTCGTAATCTGTGTCCTGTTCGTCTCATATAATTCATGCAGAAAATTATTCTTATTCTTATTCTTATTCTTATTCTTATTCTTATTCTTATTCTTATTCTTATTCTTATTCTTATTCTTATTCTTATTCTTATCTTAAAGCTGTTGTTCATATGGTAACATTTCCGAGCGGCAAGTACAGTACGGTCACGGTATGCAACCCGCCTGTCCGCTGCTCTCTTGTCACGTGACCAACACCCGTCCAGAGCGGAGCAAGTAACACCGGCTCCCTAGCGCAACTACGTGATGATGATGTCTGCTCTAGTACGCCTCATTGTAGTGCCGCCAACGGTTTATGCTGTTTCGGTATAATCGCATAAACTCTGACGATGCTGTTTGAAGATCCAACTGACATATGGCCTGATTATTTGGCAGACGTTTCTGTTAGATCATCATGGTTGACACGGCTCCAAAGGATGTGCAATAAAGTGGGAATCTAGTGCATAGTTTTATGCCGTTTGTGAGTGCCCACTTCACTGCGTTCTCATTGTTTGGTGTGTAATATACTGATACGATATTTAACTTAGACAGGAACTGTAGAAAACATCTTATTTATTGACACGTAGACTTGTTCCGGCATACTGCCTTAATGATCGTGTTTGCTATTGGCTTTACGTCGCACCGAGACAGATAGGTCTTATGGCGACCATAGGACAGGAAAGGGCTAGGACTGGGAAGGAACTGGCCGTGGCCTTAATTAAGGTACAGCCCCAGCATTTTCCTGATGTGAAAATGGGAAACCACTGAAAATCATCTTCAGGGCTGCCGACAGGGGGGTTCGAACCCAGTATTTCCCGAACATTGGATACTGGCCGCACTTAAGCGACTGCAGCTATCGAGCTCGGTTTAATGATTATTAGGGTGCAATATTACATCACTCGGAGTGCACTGGTGTAGAGTTTTACAAGCATCTCAAGTGACCCAGGTTCAAATCGTGGTGAATTCGTATAGGAATTTCATTACAGTCATTGCTTGGTGGCAGTCATGGCTTGAACCCCGGCCAAAATCCAAATTATGCCTACCGTAGGTTCTCCACCGATCATATATTAAGATAAGGAAGTCCTGTTGAATAATATTACGCTTTGTCTGGTAACACGGTTTTCTAATTATATGTTAGATACAAAGCACCCTACTACGTTTACATTATGATCCTGCTAGAGCCTACCATAACAATATTTTCTGATATATCGTCGTAATATCGTTGCACTTTACAGTACATTTCACAGTACGGACTGTAAGTTATCTCATCTCCGTGGCACAGCCGGTTAGTTGTTGTCCTTCTGTTACCGTGATAGTTGGTTCGATCCCCGATGAATTAACGGTATTTGAGGGTGCAACAACACCATGTCGGTGGCATCTGGCACGTCAGAGAACTCCTGCGGGATAAAATTCTCACACCCTGGCGTCTCTTAAAATGCACAGTACGAAAATTGGAAAGACGTGAAACAGGTTACGTCATTTACTTTTATAACATTGATTGTCGGGAGATAGTGGATTCGAGCCCAACTGTTAGAAGCCCTGAAGATGGTTTACCATAGTTTCCCATTTTCACATCAGTCAGATGCTGGCGCTGTACTTTAATTAAGGCCAAGGCCGCTTCCTTCCCACTCCTAGCCCCTTCCTGACCCATAGTCGCCATAAGACCTATCTGTGTCAGTGAGACGTAAAGCAGATTGTAAAAAAATGTACAATATTAATGTTATTGGGTGTACGTCGCACTTACTACTTTGAAGGATTTTGGAGACGTCGGGGTGCCGGAATTTTGTCCTGCAGGACAGTAAATCTACCGGCAGAAGGGTAACGTACTTAACCTCCTTCATATACCACCGAAATGCGTCAGGATTGAACCCACCAACTTCAGCTCTCTCGCCTGACCTGCCCAGCCCGGCAGTGTGAGTTATTTTTACCTTCTCGGCCTCATATGAGTTTTAGAAATAGGACTGTAGGTAAAGTTACATTTTTCAAGGGGAACTGCCTAGCCGAGGAGGAGCTCGTTTTACCCAAACGAATCGCGAACTTTATTCCCCGTCAGGAAAAATGTGGCACTCAGAAAAATGGCCACAATTTGTGGAGAGACACGTGTCCTAGTGTTTACTTATGCTACAATAGTATTCACAAGAAGCTAATTCCTTGGAGGACATCAGTGTTCCACTTACTGTTCGAGGGAGCTGCTGCAAGTTACGACCGCGATTGCAAGAAAGTTGTGGTTTATGTAGGTGAGATGCATGAATGTTAAGGGTTTTGATGGAACACACCCCTAATATTTAGAATCTCACTGCAGAACCGTTGTTCGGGCTAGAAGACACTCGCTACACCCTATAAGTTTGCATCCAAACGTATTGGTACTTAGAAATCCGGACTCTGTAACGGGTACAATATCAAAACTATCCTGCTATGTCTTCGCAAACTACGAAGCGAGTTCGCCATGCGGTTAGGGGTGTGCAGCTCTGAGCTTGCATTCGGGAGTTAGTGGGTTCGAACCTCAGTACCGGAAGCCCTGAAGATGGATTTCCGTGGTTCCCCATCAAGACGTTTGGAAATTCTTCTACAGATGGCACTACTAAAAATGTTGGCCATGCATACTGGTGCAAGGTGGAAGAACTTATCATTTAAAGAAGTTTTGTATTTCTTTGATTGGTGTTCATTTATTTTTGGGATGGCAATATTTCCTTTTGATTTCCGCCAGTTTTGAATCTAGCCAATCCCTAATTTATGTAGTTAATTTTCCACCTATCACAGGTTTATTGTTCAATTTTGAGTGTTACTTTTCGAATTGACCAATTAAATTGAGATGGTGTGGCTGGTGTAATCTTGAATGATCTCGAACCTTCCCTGAGGGTTTATGAACTGCGGCTTTTCACGTTTCTTGGCCAATTGATCGTCATTTTACTGAGTGTGTGTATCAAAGCGGGAGGCGGGCGGCCTCTTTCATCGGTCAACAGAACATCCATCAGGTAATGGCCACATAACTTCTTTCTTTCTTGCTACCTCCGCAGTTTAACCCGAGAGAAAGGTCCGACTCTTTAGTTATGCAACCAACTTTTCTAAAATGTAACTTCTTCCGGCTAATGTAAAAACTTCATACGATCTTTAACTGTAAATCGGGGATAGAGAGTGAATTACCCTCTCGAGCTCCGCTTCATCTCGGATTGAGGTGACTACGTTTTTATAACTGTTTTTCATTCTGTAATATGGTAAAGTCTGTACGAGTCACCTCAGTAGTTTGGTAATAGCCCCTGTTTCATCGGCCTAGAGCCCTTAAGGATTTTTTTATGTGTTCATTATCTCGGAGCGCAGTTCGCCTCCATTCAGTTTGTGCTTCGGGCCGTTTACTTAACCTGTTCTATTCTGCAAAGGCCCTATATGTTGGGTACGAGATACCCCTGTTTCAAATTGTAAGTGGGGCCATCGAAGGCCAGAGAGTGTAAGACTTTTGAGATTGCCTCGAGGAGGCTGAAAGAAACGGAAAGTCTGTTAGCTCTTTTGCAAGTTTTGTAACTGTAAATTATGCCTCTAGGAGGCTAGATATTGTGATTTGGGGAGCAAGTGCTCTTGAATTAGAGGACTTCTGCCCCTCATTAAATAAAACCTCTTCATCTTGTAACATTGTAAAACTAGGGACATAAAGCCCAAAGTGTTAAGCTTCTGAATCTTGGAATTTTCCCAATCTCGTTTAAGGATTACTATTTGTACCTGTAGCATGGTTATGCAAAATTGTTAAGTTTGAAGTACTAAAAGAAATATAACCTCTGCTAAAGTTTTAAATCTATTCTTGACATCGTGGTAAGACCTATTCACCCCAGCACCTTCTTTAACCTCTTTCTGCTCCACGGGTATCCGCGTAACAGTGATCATTCTGGATTCTATACTTCTTGGATATGTACAATTTCGTAATCCACTACTAAGAGCCCCCAGAAAACCAATTTTTGAACTCTGCTAGTGGACACGTACTGTCGCTGAAGAAAAGAATGAGCACGAGATATTCGCTCGCGTGGATTTCGTAATTTGATAAAAGTAATCGTTCCTCGTTATTGTATTAACACATTATCTAAAAATCCTTGAAATATAAAAACTCACTGAAAAATTGAGGTTCATTTACCCCAGAAACTTCTTGTAAACAACGTTTGTTATACTGCCTTTTGGGACTAAGATGACCAAGCAACATCGAACTGTACATGTGAGGAAAAGTCTTCCGTCAAGTCGGCAAAAACAAACATGTTTCTTTATTTTTAAAGGAGATTCCAAATGCCTATTTTCACGTCTGTAACATCTTCAGTTTTTGAGATGTAACTGTCCCCATACAAATAATTCAACCCCTTTATCAGACCGGGTACCTTAATTAAGGCCATTGCCGCTTCATTACCACTCTTTCCCACTCCCAACCCCACCTAAGTAGATTTTCCGAAAACAAAAATACATGTTTCTTTATTTTTAAAGGAGACTCCAAATGCCAATTTTCACGTCTGTAACATCTTCAGTTTTCGAGATATAAGCATCCTCATAAAAATTAATCAACTCTTTTTCACTTCTTTTCACCCCCTTTAAGTGCCTTTACCGGCAACAAAAAATCCACGTCCCTGTACTTTTAAAGGACATTCCAAATACCAAGTTTCATGTCTTTAAATTGTTAATTTTTTGACATATTCTGTATACATATTCAATTTAAAAATTTACCCCTTTTAACACTTCCCCAGAAGGGGATTTTCAGAAAACAAATTATGCGTATTCCTTTACTATTACAGGAGATTCCAAGCACTAATTTTCACGTCTGTAACATGTTACGTTTTTGTGATATACTCATTTTAAGATTTCACACCCTTTGTCACTGTTCACCACCCCTTGAGTAGATTTTCCTAAAACAGAAAAGGACCTGTTTCTTTATTTTTAAAGGAGATTCCAAATACCAATTTTCATAAGTGTAACTTTTTAGTTGTTGAGATATAAGTATTCACAAAAATTTCACCCCCCTTTTCACCCCCCTTAGCGACGGAATATCCAAAAATCCTCCCTTAGTGAGCATCTACATTGTAATATGAATGTAGCCCCAAAATTCCATTTTTTTATGTCCAGTAGTTTTGGCTTGGCCATGATGAATCAGTCAGTCAGGACAAGTTTTTTTATATATACAGTATATACCAAGTGGCTCACGGACGCCGTACTTTCTACTTATAAATGTCCCGGATGCATAAGTGATGTGTGGGGTGTCTACAAACTGATTTTAACAGGGGAACTACTGCCAGCGGGCAGGTTATGTCAGAATATGAAGAGATAAGAAACAGAGTCACACTCGCAGCATGTTACTCAGCGCTGGCGGTCGAATGCACCCCTTGCATTAGTAAACATCGTTTTCGACCGTATAGTTCTAGGCTGGTGTATGGTACAGCCGCACTATATTTACTGTCTGCTTATTGCCAGTGGCTAGTGTGTTCAGCAGCGACGAATACATAGCCATTATTTTAAACTGGACAACCCGGTCGGAATGCAACCGAAGCTGAAAACAGACGTATGCCTTCTACACATGTATTTCACCGAACAGTATCGTTTTTGTTTCATACAAGCAACTCTTTTATCGAGTGGAATGTCTACACATGTATAAATTAACAAGTGATTAAATTTCCTTTTCTGCATCTTTGGCGTGTTAACAAACAGTAGCGGCGATTAGGGGGTGGGGCGTGAAGGGAAAGTCGCCCCCGCCCTTCGCCACTTTGTGGAGTAAACATTACATATTCACTTTAGCCACCTGGAACTAGGAATTATTATTATTTGTTTTGCTAATTGCTTTACGTCGCACCGACACAGATAGGTCTTATGGTGACGATGGGATAGGAAAGGCCTAGGAGTTGGAAGGAATCGGCCGTGGCCTTAATTAAGGTACAGCAACAGCATTTGCGTGGTGTGAAAATGGGAAACCACGGATAACCATCTTCAGGGCTGCCGACAGTGGGATTCGAAACCACTATCTCCCGGGTGCGAGCTCGCAGCGGCGCGGCCCTAACTCTACGGCTAGCTCAGCCGGTACAATTAAATAGAAGTACGGCATGATCATGCAATTAAAAGTTATTTAGTATTTTAATACACACTAAGGAACTAACAGACACTGAGAGGCTGCCAGACTGACGAATACGTGCGGCATACCGGTGAATTATAACTCAGTGTCCACGACCTTGGCAAAAACATTATACCCCTACTACCCTTCCCCACAGCATATGCAAAATCTCCACTACTTGCCGTAGCGCTATACAAATCGGTTAGCAGCGACGAACGGCATTTGGTACTTATTTCCGCCAAAAATTATGTTAATAATGAAGGTAAATAAAGGAATGAATTAGCAGATAAGACACAAAGGCTTGTACAGATAACGTTTATTTTACAAATAATTCGCTGTGAGTTTGCATCCGGGATATCGTGGGTTCGAATCCCACTGTGGGCAGCCCTGAAGATGGTTTTCCGTGGTTTCCCATTTTCACACCACGCAAATGCTGTTGCTGTACCTTAATTAAGACCACGGCCTCTTCCTTCCAACTCCTAGGCATTTCCTATCCCATCGTCGCCATAAGACCTATCTGTGTCGGTGCGACGTAAAGCAATTAGCAAAACAAATAATAATAATTCCTAGTTCCAGGTGGCTAAAGTGAATATGTAATGTTTACTCCACAAAGTGGCGAGGGGCGGGGGCGACTTTCCCTTCACGCCCCACCCCCTAATCGCCGCTACTGTTTGTTAACACGCCAAAGATGCAGAAAAGGAAAAGAGATGATTGCATGGAACAAAAACGAATACTGTTCGGCGAAATATGTGTGTATAGATCGTACGTCTGCTTGGAGCTTCTGTTGCATTCCGACCAGGTTGTCCAGTTTAAAATAATGTATATGTATTCACCGCTGCTGATCACACTAGCCATTGCCGATATGCAGACAGCAAATATATTGCGGCTGTACCATACACCAGCCTAGAACTATACGGTTGAAAACGATGTTTAAGAATGCAACGGATGCATTCGACCGGCCGCGCTGAGTAACATGCTGCGAGTGTGACTCTGTTTCTTATCTCTTCATATTCTGACGTAACCTGCCCGCTGGCAGTAGTTCCCCTGTTAAAATAAGTTTGTAGACACCCCACACATCACTTATGCATGCGGAACATTTATAAGTAGAAAGTATGGCGTCCGTGAGCCACCTGGTATATATATATATATATATATATATATATATATAAGGAACATTAAATAATTTATTCTTGAGTGACTATACACATTCGAACAGTACAGTGGAACTGAGTGAGTTGGCCGTGCGGTTAGGGGCGTGCAGCTGGGAGCTTGCATTCAAGTGATAGCGGATTTGGACCCCATTGTCGGTAGCCTTGAAGAGAGCTTTCCGTAGTTTCCCATTTTCATACCAGGCGAATTACTGCACGCTCACACATACAGAACTTTGTGTTTTCCTGTACTGGGATGGAAAGAGACCAGAACTGGGAAGGTAGTGGGTGTAGTTCTTCACGAAGGTAGACACTTTCCTAGTGAGAAAATCTAAAACCACGGAAAAAGTTCTCTAGAGCTGCGGTTGGTAGGGTTCGAAGGTACAATTTCTAGAAAGTAACGTGTATGAAAATATCTGACACCTTAATTAAGGCCATATCCGCTTCTTTCCTACTCCTAGCTCTTTCCTATCCCATCGTCGCCATAAAACCTATCTGTGTCGGTGGGAATAAAGCGATTTGTAAACGTACAGTGTACGGTAATGTAGAATGACACATATTATGCGCATATTAGTAAGCTACACGTCAATCACGCCCACGTAAACCGGAACTCAACTGCAAATGCAATCGGATTTTACACGAAATCCCTCGTTAGAGCCGAGATTACGGATGGTGAAATCGTGTATCCCCACTCCTCAAGGGGCATCATGGGTATTTATGACATTGATAAAATCTGCAAGACTTTTTCATGCACGTTGCTTTCTACAAATCGTACCTTCGAACTCTACCATCCGGAGCCCTAGAGAAGTTTTTTCCGTGGTTTCAGATTTCGCAAAGAACTACAGCCACTACCCTCCCAGTCTTAGTCTCTTCCCATTCCAGTTCAGGAAGCCACCGAAGTTCTGTATGTGTTAGAGTGACATTAAGCCACTATCAAAATAAACCGCACAGAAACTCAGAATACTCCTCAATAGGACATCAAACTTCTACATTAAGCCTATTCATTTACGACCAGCTGCGTAATGTAATAGGTCAGGCAGCCACCTGTGATAAAGACTGTGCAATGAAATCTCCGCTCAGCTGGTTGACATTTAAGAATGATTTGATGTTACCTAAGTAGATTTATTGTCACATCCCTCCTTTACGGCAAACTTCTTACATTTTGGCTCGCAAAGTAGGTAGCGATTGAATGGAAATTCTTCTTCTTCTTCTTCTTCACAATAATAATAATAATAATAATAATAATAATAATAATAATAATAATAATAATATAATACCAGCCCTGTGCTGCATGGGTAGCATGCCTGAGTCTTGTTCGGAGGACCCGGGTTCGATTCGCGGCCAATCCAAGGATTCTAATTTTACTGAAGGCTTGTACGTGGTTCACTCAACACTGTGAGACCGAATTAGTAGCTGTTTGATATAAGAGCGCATGGGCCCGGTCACGAAAGCAAGCAATATGGCTGAGGATACCGTTACGCTGACCACGTAGAAATTTAACGTCTGCAGGCTATCTGGTTGCGCAGTAGTTGTCTTGGCAAGTCAAGGTTAAAAATGAAATGTATATGTAACAGAGTATTATTATTAATATTATTATTATTATTATTATTATTATTATTATTATTATTATTATTATTATTATTATTATTATTATTATTATTATTATCTTATTCGCTTTACGCCGCACCGACACAGATAGGTTTTATGGTGACGATGGGATAGGACAGGGCTAAGTGTGAAGGAAGCGGCCGTAGCCTTAATTAAGGGACAGCACCATCAGTTAGCTGGTGTAAAAATGGGAAACCACGGAAAACAATGTTTAGGGCTGACGACAGTGGGATTTGAACCCACTATCTCCTGAGTGCAAGCTCATAGCTGCGCAACCCTAACCACTCGGCTAACTCGCTCGGTATTACGATGATGATGATGATGATTATTATTATTATTATTATTATTATTATTATTATTATTATTATTATTATTATTATTATTATTATTATTATTATTATTATTATTGTTACCGTGTTTTGGTGGTAGTTATGCATGAAAGAAGGTGCTGGGTGGTGAAGGGGTCTCAAGCTACTAAAGTGAAATTAATTTTAAAATTTAACAAGGTTATATTTTCTTTTCAAAATTAGGTAACAACAAATAGAACAGGTACTTAGTAGCCGAAACACGATTGACAAATACATTTACATAGGTACCCCCTTTGGGGCTTCAAAAAGTCAGAAACATAATTCTTGAGCCATGAGCCCAACCTTACAATGAACACCATACAACAAAGGGGCCGAAAACCCCCAAACATGCCAGAAACACCGGCTTCCAATTACATCCAAAAGCCTCCTTGAGGCAGAAACACAATTTTCAAAAAGGGCAACTTCCCCTTAAAATACAAGCCTATCATAGGCCACTCCGAACTCCACCTTTAAGCCGTCCTCAAAGGACATATACACAGGGGCAAAATACCCAATCTACTGAGGTCTGTTAAATGACAAGAAAGTTAATATATGACCTCTAAAATCACAATTTGAGAGGAGGCGAACTTGCACTCCTAATACACTTTGTCTTTAAGACCTATTTTGGCTCTAAGGCCACTGATGCAAGGGCTAATCCCATACTACAGAGGTGACTTAAGAAACTACTAACTTACATTACTGAAGAATAGGTTGCGAAAAATAAGTTCACCTCAAACAATGTGAGTGGGAGCTCGAGAGGGTTAACACTCTCTATCCCAGTATGTCGCTTTACAAGAGAATAGAAGAAAAGAGAAGTTACATTTTAGGAAAAGGTTACATAGGGGAACGCTTAGAACCTGCCCCGAAAGTTAAACTGCTGAGCTGGCAAAGAAAAAATTTATTAATCGGCCATTACCTTATTGTTGACCGCTGCCGAGGAAAGAGGCGCTTCCCGCCTCCTGCTATGTACTTAATACACTGAAAGATGGAACAGAAGTGGCCCGGAGACCCTAAAATCAGCAGTTTAAATACTCTCGCAGAAAGTTCTAGGCGTTAGGGGAAAGAAAACACCCTCCCACAAAGATTTTATTGGGTAGGACCCCGCAACAGATTCAAGTTGGGGAAAGATACACCAGGTTGGTCAGAAATTAATTGAAAAAATTCGTGATTGGATACATTCAAAACAAGGGGAAGAAAGGGGTAAATATTGCCAACTTAAACAATGACAGAAAGAAATTTAACAAAGAACAAACTCCTGAAATTAAATTTTCTCCAACAAAATAGTTCTTTGACTCCGCACTAGGGTGCACTATTGTTGATCTTCCGTAGTGTCCTCTAGAAGAGAAAGTTCACACTTCTTAATACAAGCAAGACAAAAGTACGTCGAAAATGACACAGTTCACAAACTCAAAAATTTCCAGGTAGTGACATCTTCTGAGAAATTTGGAAATTAAGACCGTAGATAAAGTTCAGACTTCCTCCAGAAGAGGAGTTTCAACTGGCGCAACTTTTAAATAAACGGTGTGGAGGTGTACCGCCCGGTACAGACCTCCCCCCCCAAAAGTTCCTCCACGGGGTAACACAGAAGAACATAAACTTTTATTTGAAAATAAGTTCCAAGTTTGATGTTGATATTAAGATAACTTCCAGAAGTATTTGAGAAATTTCTTAATTCGGTTCCAAAATTTTGTTGTTGGAGGTGAAGTGAAGTCTTTAGGTTTATAGAAGTTGAATTTCTGAAGATAAGCTTTTACTACTTAAAAGTGAAGGAAAAATTTGCAATGTCCATCAGATATTGCTGTTGAAATCCCAAATGTAGTTATCTCTTATAGTAACTGTCCATGTAGTTGATGTTGATGAAGTTGGATGGCCGGACCGGCCGTTGCAGCTTGCGTCCAAAAGGAGGCCGCTCGGACCCCTTAAGTACCCTGAGATACCGCTCGCCCGCACTATGAGGGGAGCAGTGGTGTTGAAGCACGCCGCGCCCGCGGTGAACATATACAGGCTGCGGGCCAGAAGCAGGTCGTGCGCCGCACATCAGCCTTGGCCGGGAGGAGAGCTCCGGCTCGCCGTGCACATGTCGTCCTCGCTGGAGAGGAGGGGGCCCATCCCCCTCCCCAGTTGCTGCACGGCGCTGCGCGGCTGCGGGGGCACTGAAACATTAAGGCTAGGCGGCAGAATTGTGTTGGACCATCGTCTTTTTGAAGGCACAGGCATTATGGAGAGGTTGAGGGGCCAGCGGCGTGTAGATATCCATTGCATTTAATCTTATGAAGCCACAGTGTAAGGAGGAGCAGGAGACGGGAGCGTGGTAATGGCCGTGGCAAGAACAGGATGGCAGTTTAACGGATCGCGGCGGGTTTTACAAAAGGCTTACATCTAAAACCAAAATATTATAGAAGGGGCAGAATGCCATAAAAGTGAAACTCAAAAAAAAAATATATATATATATATAACCTTCATATCCTTTCAAAATAATATGAAGCAAGTTAACACAAAATTACACCGGTTTCACCTGGGACAGGTGAACCCTAAATATCCTCTCGGTGGCTGGATTACTTAACAATAAGGTAACCGGCGTAAGAAAATCGAGAATGATACAAGGCCCATGAAATCTGGGGGCAAGCTTGCCCGCGGGAACAAAATTTTTGACCATAACCTGGTCACCTACCTTCAAAGGGGTTGGTCTCCGTCCACGATCATACCTTTCCCTAACCTTTTCATGAGACACTTTAAGATTGGCTTTAGCCTTCTTCCAAAGATCTTTAATGTTATCCGGATCTATTATCTCGGGTAGAATGTCATTCAGAGACCAGAGGTTAGAGAGCGGCGAGTTGGGAACAAACTTGAACATTAAAGAAGCTGGAGTGAACTTGTGAGATTCATGAACCGCCGAATTCAAAGCAAAAGCTATCCAATGCAGGGACGTGTCCCACCTGGAAGGATCTTCATGATGATTGGCAATGAGTGCGGACCTGAGATTACGGTTAACCCGTTCAGCCAGAGATGGTTGAGGGTAATAAGCAGAAGTAGTTACATGAGAGATGGATAAGTCAAAACAGAATTTACGAAATAAATTAGATGTAAAAGCCTTAGCATTATCGGAAACTATGTATTGACAAGGACCAAAAGAAGCAAAGATAGTATTAAGACAAGAAATGGTGGACTGAGCGGTAGCCAGCTTAGTCGGAAATAACCAGGAAAATCTAGTAAAACCATCTACACATACAAAGATGAACTTGTTGGCATTCCCCTTTGACTGGGGGAAGGGTCCCACATAATCAATATACAGGCGCTCCATGGGGCGCGACGCTTGATGAGAAGACAAAAGACCTACCTTAGTGGACATGGTCGGTTTACTAAGCAAACAGGATTTACATGCCTTTACTAATTCACGGATTTCACCGTCCATACCTTTCCAGATGAACATATCACGAATCTTTTCACGAGTTTTAAAGATACCAAGATGCCCTCCTAATGGGGTCTCATGATAATACTTGAAGATCATAGGTACAAGAACCGCTGGAACAACAACTTTCATCATCTTATCATGCCTCGAAGGGCAACATAAAACACCATTCCTCAGAACATAACGGACAACATGTTCCCCAGAAGAAAGGGTTTCCATTATGGGAGCCAGCGTCGGATCTTCACGTTGGTATTTCTCGATATCCCTAAACAGCATGGGAACATCTGTTAGGATGGCATTAACCTCAGATAGCATGGACTCGGGAGGTGATGGACTGTCGACCTGTTCATGCTTCTCAACGTCGTCTGAAAACATACGGCTGAGTCCATCAGCGACAACATTTTCGGTACCTCGGATATGCCTGACATTGAATTGGAAGGCAGAAATACGGATGGCCCAACGGGCTATACGACCAGTACGACGCGGCCTACCTAAGACCCAGCTTAATGCTTGATTATCTGTCTCCAGGTCGAATTTGACATGTTCCAGATAGAGACGGAACTTTTCTAAGGCAAATAAGACTGCCAACCCTTCGAGCTCATAGATGGAATACTTGGCTTCTTGAGCCGATAGAGTCCTAGATGCATAGGCGATGGGTCGCCTCCCTAGTTCAGTCTCTTGAAGAAGGACTGCCGCTACCGCCGACGACGACGCGTCCGTTTGGACGATGAATTTCTTCGAGAAATCAGGCATAGCAAGTACAGGGGCATTACAGAGAGCTAATTTCAGATCTTCAAAAGCGGCTTGTTGAGAAGGTCCCCACTCGAATTTGATGCCTTTCCTACGAAGAAGGTTCAATGGCGCCGCTCTATTAGCAAAGTTAGGAATGAACTTTCTGAAGAAATTCACCATACCAATGAACCTGGCGATACCTTTAATATCCTTGGGAGGTTTAAAATCACGGATGGCCTGTGTTCTAGAATGATCGACTGCTACACCGTCAGGTGACACAATATGCCCTAGGAATGACATAGAGGGCTTAGCAAAAGCGACCTTGGACAACTTGACAGTTAACCCAGCCTTACGAAGGCGATTCAGAACTTCTCGCAGATGATCTAGATGTTCTTCGAAGGTCTCCGAAAACACGACGACATCATCCAAGTAGTGATATAAGTACTCGAATTTGATGTCGGAGAAGACCCTATCTAGTAGCCTAGTGAGCACAGCTGCCCCCGTGGGGAGCCCGAAAGGCACGCGGTTGTATTCGTATAAATTCCAGTCCGTGGCAAACGCTGTAAGGTGTTTAGACTCTTCAGCAAGGGGAATTTGATTATAGGCCTGATTCAAGTCCAAGATAGTAAAGAACTTGGCCTTACGAAACCATGAAAAGCAAGAATGAAGGTCGGGAAGGGGCACAGAGTGTAACACCACCTTCCGATTGAGAGCCCTGTAGTCAATTACAGGCCTGAAGCCCCCTTGGGGTTTCGGGACTAGAAAAATAGGCGAAGAATACGCTGACTTAGAGGGCCTAATAATACCATCCTTCAACATCTGATCGATGATTTCTTTCAGAGCCTTCATTTTAGGTGGAGATAGCCTATACGGTGGAAAACGGACAGGAATCGAATCCGTGACCTCAATTTTGTATTCGATCAGGTCAGTAACGCCAAGAGTATCAGAGAATACCTCGGGAAACGACTGACACAGTTTGCGAATACTATCAGCCTGCTCCTCAGGTAGATGTCTAAGGTCTAACAACATCTCATATTGGGTAGGCGAAATAGAAGAACATGACACAGAATTACACTTTAATAGTGGAATTTTACAACTAGAAGCAAATTTGAATGTGCGCGACCTAGACTGGAGATCGAGCACAAGACCAGTGTGAGAAATAAAGTCAGCTCCCAATATAATGGGGCAAGACAATTGCTTGGCCACAAACAATTTAATTTTCCATGTAAATTTAAAAATACGAATTTTGACCAGTAAGGAACCTAGAATTTCTAAAGGAGATGTATTAGCTGAAACACATTTCACAGGAGAAGAGTCACAGACAGGTAGGTTACAAACAGACTTCAATTTCGAGTACCATTCAGCCGAAATAATGGAACAAACACTGCCTGAATCTAATAGAGCTGTTATAGGTTCGTTATTTACCTCAATCTTAAGGAAAGGAACAGGTGCGGGGGTATCCGCCGCAATCTTAAGACACTCTTTGGGGCATTCAAAGGACAGATTAGCAGATTGAACGTTCCCAGGATTTTCGATCTGCTTACCAGGGGCTGAGCCTCGGGAAGATGAATTAGTTGACTCAGCCGAAGCCACTAGTCACTTTTGATTGTTGTTGGAAGTTACCCCAGAAGTTGAGCAGGAGGGGGTGCTATTCGAATTGGGACAATTCTTGGCGATATGTGAGAAAGCCCCACATTTAAAACAGCCTTGTGATGAACCAGCTCCATTATTTGCCCTACTAGACTTGATCAGAGGACACTTATTGCGCAGATGGTCAGGCGCCCCGCACGCATAACATTTACGGGGATTGACTGGTCGGCGAGGTGGAGGCCGAGTGTTACTAAAGGAAGGCGGGGGTTCTTTCGCGACACGCAAAGAATCGGCGTATCTAACTCCTTCCGCCGAGACGGCCAACGCTTCAAGTTCCGAGAAGGTTTGCGGGCACGCCGCGAAACACAAATATGACCTATAGGGAGGTGAAATTCCCTCTACAATAGCCTGCACAATCTGATCTTCAGGAAAATGAAGGGCAAACACCCTAGTATAAAACTTAATGTCCTGTATGAAATCAGCCAAGTTTTCATCCAAGCGCTGTACCCGATAATAGTATTTCTGAATCAGAGATGACCTCGCGCGGGCAGGAATGAAATTTGCAAGCAAGTGTGCGTGAAAATCTTCAATAGATGACTGTTCAGCAATAGCTCTTACTATTTTATCTGAGAGAACACCAATAGCATAAGGATAGATTATTTGTAAAATTTGACAAGGGGAAAGAGAAAACACAAGGGCGTGATCCTGAAATTCAACTAAAAATCTTAAAAATGAAATAACTTCACTGGTGGTGTTGACAGAAAACTTAGAGATACCTCTTAGCAACATTGCCAATGGATGAGGCAAGCTGCTAAACCCGGGTGACATAGTAGGTAGAGGTTTCAGGGGCAAAGAAGTTAATTCAGAACGGATGTTACTCAACGATGCACGGTGTTCAGACTCGTTGTCCAATGGGACAGAAATAGTTTGAGCAGTGGGGGTTTTCCTATTTACTTCTCCCTTAGGAGACTCTTCCTCGCTACCTACATTCACTATGGTGGGTTGATCAGATTTGGGAGGAATTTCCCCAGTTAACAATTGAGTGACTTTACTAGACAATTCAGAAATAGTTTCAAGGAGCGTATTAGCTTCCTTCCTCTGAACGTCATTCACCTTTAGAGACAACAGATCATTAACTCTATTTGAAAAATGATATAGCCTGCCTTGCACACGCTTAATTTGATTAGGAGACGGATCATTTTCATCAAAAAAACTAACGACCGATGCTAACCCAGTAATGTTCTCGACGATCGTGGAAAGAGAGTCATCAATTTCTTTCTCTCCCAAATTGGGGATGGAAATGGGCAAATCAAGGGAGTCTCTAAGCTTGTTAGTGTCGATAGCAACCGTGCCTCCAGATTGCACGTTTCTAATAGTTAATTCGTAGATCAACTCCTCTTTGCGCAAGTAGTTAAGGAGGAGAACATCGCGAGGGCCGGGCATGATAACAGAAAAATTTTGAAAAACTTCAATAAAAAATTTCCAGCAACTGAGAAAATGGTTAGAGTTCGGATCAAAACAGAGTTTAGCCGTCAAAAGGGGCTAAATTGAGACCCATTCAACCACGCTCTGCTACCACTTGTTACCGTGTTTTGGTGGTAGTTATGCATGAAAGAAGGTGCTGGGTGGTGAAGGGGTCTCAAGCTACTAAAGTGAAATTAATTTTAAAATTTAACAAGGTTATATTTTCTTTTCAAAATTAGGTAACAACAAATAGAACAGGTACTTAGTAGCCGAAACACGACTGACAAATACATTTACATAGGTACCCCCTTTGGGGCTTCCAAAAGTCAGAAACATAATTCTTGAGCCATGAGCCCAACCTTACAATGAACACCATACAACAAAGGGGCCGAAAACCCCCAAACATGCCAGAAACACCGGCTTCCAATTACATCCAAAAGCCTCCTTGAGGCAGAAACACAATTTTCAAAAAGGGCAACTTCCCCTTAAAATACAAGCCTATCATAGGCCACTCCGAACTCCACCTTTAAGCCGTCCTCAAAGGACATATACACAGGGGCAAAATACCCAATCTACTGAGGTCTGTTAAATGACAAGAAAGTTAATATATGACCTCTAAAATCACAATTTGAGAGGAGGCGAACTTGCACTCCTAATACACTTTGTCTTTAAGACCTATTTTGGCTCTAAGGCCACTGATGCAAGGGCTAATCCCATACTACAGAGGTGACTTAAGAAACTACTAACTTACATTACTGAAGAATAGGTTGCGAAAAATAAGTTCACCTCAAACAATGTGAGTGGGAGCTCGAGAGGGTTAACACTCTCTATCCCAGTATGTCGCTTTACAAGAGAATAGAAGAAAAGAGAAGTTACATTTTAGGAAAAGGTTACATAGGGGAACGCTTAGAACCTGCCCCGAAAGTTAAACTGCTGAGCTGGCAAAGAAAAAATTTATTAATCGGCCATTACCTTATTGTTGACCGCTGCCGAGGAAAGAGGCGCTTCCCGCCTCCTGCTATGTACTTAATACACTGAAAGATGGAACAGAAGTGGCCCGGAGACCCTAAAATCAGCAGTTTAAATACTCTCGCAGAAAGTTCTAGGCGTTAGGGGAAAGAAAACACCCTCCCACAAAGATTTTATTGGGTAGGACCCCGCAACAGATTCAAGTTGGGGAAAGATACACCAGGTTGGTCAGAAATTAATTGAAAAAATTCGTGATTGGATACATTCAAAACAAGGGGAAGAAAGGGGTAAATATTGCCAACTTAAACAATGACAGAAAGAAATTTAACAAAGAACAAACTCCTGAAATTAAATTTTCTCCAACAAAATAGTTCTTTGACTCCGCACTAGGGTGCACTATTGTTGATCTTCCGTAGTGTCCTCTAGAAGAGAAAGTTCACACTTCTTAATACAAGCAAGACAAAAGTACGTCGAAAATGACACAGTTCACAAACTCAAAAATTTCCAGGTAGTGACATCTTCTGAGAAATTTGGAAATTAAGACCGTAGATAAAGTTCAGACTTCCTCCAGAAGAGGAGTTTCAACTGGCGCAACTTTTAAATAAACGGTGTGGAGGTGTACCGCCCGGTACAATTATTATTATCATTAAAACTTACCAGGAGGACCAGGCCCTTGAACCAGCCAGATATTGATTCCAACTCTTTATATTGGACAGAGGGATGGAACTGACTACGTTCTGCTTCGTGAGACCAAATGAAGAGCTGGTGATAAGCGAAGCAGCGGACTTGGTCAAGAAAGCCAAGCAATAGGATAATGATGTTGTCAAACTGACCACGTGATACTCCAGTATCTACAGGCCATCTAATTGCGCAGCAGTAGTCTTCGCAGGCAAAGATCTCAATGGGCTGTTATACCACGCGTTTGTTTTTTTGTCGTTATTTAACAATTGGGAACAAACAATACAGAAAGATACTAGATCTTAGTGCGTTTTTAGCTCCTCAGCTGGTTTTGGCGTAAAGAAGGGCATCTAGCCGTAAAAACATGCGAGATATTACATCTTACCTAGTGCCCGACCCCGTATGAGGGAAAATACTCGATCTTACAGCGTTTCGTATTCTGAAGGTCAGATTTGTTTTAACGGGTTCAAATAAACCTCATTCTGCGTCGTATTTTTGTGCAGAGGAACAATAGTTTCTGTAAGCAGGTATCGGCTGAGGCAGAAGCTCGTGTGTGACGCGAACGAGTCATTGGGTGACGTAATGTCTGTTTGGCGGTCCTGCCGAACGTATGACGGTGGCGGTCAAGGCTACCTTACAGGTCACGGACTGTGATGTCATAGAGCAGTCGGAAGTTCGCCTCTCCACGTCTGGCTGGAGGAATGTAGCCGCCAAGTTTAGATTAAATGACGTGTGAAATCCCTGGGGAATTCGCACTTCTCATACCAACAACATAGATGGGAGTCTGGAGGATGCCTACTTGAGATTCCTTCCTTTCTTCCTTCCTTTCTCCTCTAATAATGAACAAGACGCAGGTGGTGACTGGATGTTTATGGAATAGAATAGAATAAAATAGAATTTTAAAATGTTTTCCTCCTCTAGTTTTGGATAATAATAATAATAATAATAATAATAATAATAATAATAATAATAATAATAATAATAATAATAATAATAATAATAATAACAATAATGGCGTGTGGCCTCCGAAGAGGCCTGGAGCAGGTCTTTCGAGTTGACACCGTATCGGCGACCTGCGCGTCTTTGAGGATGGGGCCCCATCTAAGATGAATTCCCATGATAGAGACGGCACACATACCCAGCCCCCGAGCCATTGGAATTGACAAATGAACGTTGAAATCCTCGACCCGGCAGGGAGTCGAACCCGGGACTACTTGGACCAAAAGCCAGCACGCTAACCATTAGCCACGAAGCCGGACATAATAATAATAATAATAATAATAATAATAATAATAATAATAATAATAATAATAATAATAATAATAATGTGTGTATATTTAGTCCTCATTCCGAAGGCTGGTTGGATCCTCATCAGATCTACCATTAGCTGTCATAGATGGTCTAGACATCACTGAAGAGGCGTACTAGGAAAATGAGGAGTGAGGTAGTTTCCTTTGCTCACTGAGGCAGAGGTTGCCATTATATATCAGTCAGCCAAGCTCACTGCAATGTACTCTATGAACCAGCCGACCCTATGAGCAACGTTGTCACACCAGTCATAGCAGGAACTGGCTGTACGAGGAATGATATTACTAGCATCACTCAGACGCACGCCAGGGTGGGACAGCAGGCTACCTTAATTAAGGCAAGGACCGCTTCTTTCCCAGTCCAGCCCTTTCCTATCCCGTCGTCGCCATAAGAACTACCTCTGTCGGTGTGATGTAAAGCAAACTGAAAGGAAAGAATTGAATGTATTCAGGCTCTTTAGTCTCTTTCCATAGGGAAATTGCCAGCGTTTCATCCCAGTGTGGCTGCGCGCTGGTCAGACACCACGGCAAGGCTCCCTTGCAGCCCATGCAGTAACAGTGACTAAACCGAGCTCGATAGCTGCAGTCGCTTAAGTGCGGCCAGTATCCAGTATTCGGGAGATAGTAGGTTCGAACCCCACTGTCGGCAGCCCTGAAAATGGTTTTCCGTGGTTTCCCATTTTCACACCAGGCAAATGCTGGGGCTGTACCTTAATTAAGG
Source organism: Anabrus simplex (assembly GCF_040414725.1). Taxonomy (NCBI): domain Eukaryota; kingdom Metazoa; phylum Arthropoda; class Insecta; order Orthoptera; family Tettigoniidae; genus Anabrus; species Anabrus simplex. The sequence continues at coordinate 824,033,849 of NC_090266.1, read as the reverse complement.
CCACGGCCGCTTCCTTCCCACTCCTAGCCCTTTCCTGTCCCATCGTCGCCATAAGACCTATCTGTGTCGGTGCGACGTCAAGCAACTAGCAAAAAAAAAAAAAAAAAAAAAACCAACAAAACAGTGACTAAGAGAGAGAGAGAGAGAGATACCTGCGTTTACTATAATCCTTACCGGGGCGAAACGCTGGTAATTCTACGAATCGAAAAGCCTAATGAGCTTGAAAACTTACAATTCTTATTGATTTTATATTTGAAATGATAATGTTTCACTTCCCACTAAATACGGTTATCAGAGGCAACTTATTCGATTATCATGTTCAAGAACGTACATGTATGACTGTTTTGAGGATATATTAGAAAACCGATTTTTAGGGTTAAATTCCATTTACCCATATTCAAGTTGATGAACTCAGCCAATATATATCTCCTGCATAATTTATTATATTTTAATAAGAGTGTCATAAAACATAACGAACATTTACCAGCTTCTCGTCTACGAAGAAACGAGAAAGGGTGAGGAAATGAATTCATATGCGAATGTGCTAAGAATATATTGCCGGCCTCGCGGTCTTACCCGGAAAGCTAGTTCGAGGTCCACTCAGCCCACGTGAGAACAATTGAAAAGTTACCTGATGGTGAGATAGTGGCATCGGTCTATAAAGTCAAGAATAACGACCGAGAGGAGTCGTCGTGCTGACCACGCTTCACCTTATAATCCGTAGACCTGCGGGTTGAGCAGCATACGCTTAGTAGCCCAAGGCCCATCAAGGCTGTAGTGTTTGTTTATTTACTACGAATGTATTGATTCCATCAAAAAGTATTAAAAGGAAACACCAGAACTGACCTGATAAGACTATTCACCTCTGTCGCAGGCAGTGTGAACACCGGGGCCATTTGTCTATCCAAAATTGAAATAATTCATTCTTAATTTCTCGATTTCTTATGGGAAATTGAATCCACGTCAATTCGGGTGAACCGAATACGCCTTTTACAGCTTAGCTAGATAGCTCCTGCTGTAAAAGTCATGCCTACATTTTTTAACAAACTCCACGCTGAGACTTTGGTGCTGTATTTGTGATATTTACGTGGATTTTCATTCAACAGTATTTTAGATATCACGAAAAAACCCACCAGTTTTCAGACCGACTTTGCTGTACGGGAGTGAAAGTAGGAAGGACTCAGGATATATTATTCATGAAATGGAAGTAAAAGACATGAAGGTGTAGAGAATGATTGCTGGTACAAACAAGTGGAAACAATAACAGGAGGGTACTCGGAATGAGGAAGTAAAGGCTAAGTTAGGAATGAATTTGATCGGTGAAGTAGAGCACATGGGCATAATGGAGTCCGCCGTCGAAGACTTTTTCCCCAATTAGCTTCACGTCGCACCGACACATATAGGTCCTATGGTGACAATGGGAAAGGAAAGGCCTAGGAGTGGGAGGGAAGCGGCTTTATCTTAATTAAGATACAGCTTCAGCATTTGCTTTGTGTGAAAATGGGAAACCACGGAAAACCATCTTCAGGGCTGCAGGCAGTGGGGTCTCAACAGGCTATTGATGGTAGGAGAAGCGGAGGGAGACCAAGGTGACGATGGTTAGACTCAGTTTTTAATGATATGTAGGTAAAGAGAAAGGCGCTTTGTTAATTCACAGAGACCTGTAGATTGAACGCTGAATGGTATGGCAGTCTTTAATGAAGATGTAATTTATGTATGTATGTATGTATGTATGTATGTATGTATGTATGTATGTATGTATGTATGTAGCTATTACTGAGTTAATTTAGTTTTACGCGTGTAAACAAAATTTTTGTAGGCTACGTAAGTTTTGAAAGACAAATCCAAAATAAAGAGAAATTGAATGAAATATCGACTTTTTTGGAAATTCAAAGCTGCAGATTAATGGAACCATCTCTTCATTAATTGTTAACGTAATTCATTTAAATATTTTAATTGATAAAAATAGTTTTCCAGCTGGGAACAATAATTTGTTTCACCAATTGAAAATATCAGTTAATCAAATTTGATAATGTTCAGGATTCTCATTCTTCAGATATCCAGCGTTTCGCCCCAGTGTAAATGCGAGCTCGTCAGTTGGATTGCCACACCTTTACAAAATGCTGGCTGTTGAGACACCACTGCAAGCCTCCTTTGTAGCACAATGCAGTGAACTAGCCAGAAATATGTGGCAATCCAACTGACTAGCCCGCAGTCGCATTGGGGCGAAACATTAATATTTTGAAGATTGAGAAGCGTGCCACTATCAATTTTGATTAAATATTTTTAGACACTGAATTTAAAAATTAATTCGTCGCATTCCTGGTACACACGAAATTGCAAATCTTAGATAAAAGACTACTATTTAATTGTATCTGATGGTTGAAAAGGTATTAAGTTTTGTAAGGTGTGATGAAAAAGCTTCAGTATAGGTAAATCCTACATTAATATCGATATCAATTGAAGGACTGTAACAAAAAAATTATATTATTTTGAGCACGAACTTTTGGTCAGTGTGTTAGTGTATGAAGATACCACAGCGGTACGTAAGAGGCACTTGACTTCTACGGAGAGAAGGCTGATAGCGGATGGCCCATGAAATGATAATCTTCACAAATATACTTTTTACACCACATCTACATTAACCTTCTTTCTGTGTGATGACACCTCTTCTGGACTGACCCTTATGCAGTCATAGACCATATGGCCATACCACCAAAAGGAAGTACGAAGTTGCTTCCTTCAGTACCTTTCTTCTTTTGTACCTGGATGAAGGCCATTACTTTATTAGGAAATAGTGAAGCTAATATCAACAATCAACTGAAGACGAAACGTCTGTCACCGTCACTCATTCTCTTTAGTTTCATGTCCTTCAACAAAAATGACTTCATTATTACTCGAAAGTTATTGCCGAAAGTACACACGTAATGCAAGAACTAGGTGCCGTTTGTCAAATAAAGCAGTAAAACACAGAATGATCTTCCAGACTGTTTGACCAGACACTGAAGTCCACTTCCGTGTTATATCTGGAAGTGGAATACTCAAGGCTATTATCCTGATGCAGAGTTTTTAATACTAAGTTTCTTACTCAGATGGTACTGCTTCAGATCCCAGCTCACTCAAATGGGATTTGAATCCCAGTAAGATGGTTAAAACGGGCTGTTCTCACCCTCATGAGGGCAATTGGAAAGAGAAGCGAGTTCAGACATCGCTTTTGACCAACCTAGGAGTGGGTTCTTCCCAGAAATTCAGATTCACTTTAATGCTGATGTTTTCCTCCACTCCTCTGAGTTCTTCCATTGCCTATACAGTGATGGTTTTGCTTTCTTGGTACAGAAACCAGAGATAGAGAGCTTATCACACGTAGCATACACGGCTATCGACTGAGATGTTAACGATCACCTAGAACTGAACAGTACCACCGAGCGAGTTGGCCATGTTTTACAGGGTGCGTAGCTGTAAGATTGCATTCGGAAGATGGTGGATTTGAAACCCGCGATTGGCAGCCTTGAAAATTGTTCTTTATGGTTTCCCATGTTCATACTAGGCAAATGATGGGGTTGTACTCTAATTAAAACTAGGCCCTACGGCCACTTCTATTCCAGTCCTAGCAATTTCCTCTCACATCGTCACCGGAAAACTGGACTTGATGCAACGTTCGAACATTAGGCTGTACCTTAATTAAGGCCACGGTCGTTTCCTTCCCTCTCCTAGCCCTTTCTTATCCTATCGTTGCCATAAGATCTATCTGTGTCAGTGCGACGTAAAGCAAATTGTAAAAAACAAAAAAAACCAGCAATGAGCAGAACAGAGCAAAACAGAACACAGCAGAAGAGAACCGAGTAAAAAAAAAAAAGAAGCACAGCAATTAAAGCCAAATTTTCGTAACAGAGTTTGTTTAGTCATGGACCACAATAGCGCTGGGAAGCAGCACCGGTTGCAATTTTTGATATTTTAGATTTTTTTACTGACTTTTCTTATTTTTCGAATTATTTCCTTGTATTTTCCTTTTAAGGACGACACACACACACACAGATCCCGGGCCAGTGTAAATAACCAATAGAGGTTAAAATCCCAGACCCGGCCGAGAATCGAACCCGGGGACACTCGAACCAAAGTCCAGCACGCTAACCATTTAGCCATGGAGCCGGACTCGATATGTAGTATTGAATGTCGTTTTTGTCAGTTATCTTCCGCCTGCCCCTCCTCCATTGACATTAATGTGAACAAGAAATGAAATTTCGTTACTCGCATTTCCAGCATTGCGGCCCGATTTGTGTTTCTTACTTTTTCATGTTAATATGTTAAAACTAATCTTACAATGCTCCCGTTGTTGGTAAATCTTACTTTGGTCAGGAATTTAGACGACAATGGCAGTATAAACAGCATTTGTAGTGAAGCGCACGTTCCTTTGCTGTGTTTTAAGATGGATTAGACTCTCAGTGATTCTGCATGAAAACACCTTATTGACACAAAGAAAATACACAAGGTGGTGGAAGTCCAAACGTGATCAGCGATGCTCAGAGCGTAATGGTACGCGTCGGCCGCGACGGCTGATTCTACCCTGCTAGCCGCCTGTATGTGGTTGGTAATGTTAGACACAAGTGTTTCCCCAGCTGCCGTGACATGTCTCTGGATGGTGCACAGCGACGCTCGTGGAGTGCTTACAGCCTGTTGCATGATGATACGATCCTCTCTTCTGATGGTCAGTCAGGGTCGACCCGAGCCTTCTCGACGCGTGTGAGAACACGCATGCACAGAAATGGTCTCCTGATATAAACAATCAACACTGCCCCCTCCAGTACCGAAAAGGAGGGGGAAGGAATGAACACGTATTGCTGAAACCACATAGTGTGTATTGTTATACATCCACTATTGTGCCCACTTCAGTCACAAGAAAGTCTTGTAGCGGACTGTCTACCTGCAGCAATGTGTTAAGCGAGCAGTTGGAGGGACGTCATGCTTTGTTTACTGTATATCGAATAATGGTGATCAAGATATCCCAAGAACTTTATATGAATCATCACTATCATCATCATCAACGACAACAATTAAAAGCTAATTAATGGCCAGACACTGCCTACATGCCAACGGCCGTAGCCGTGTTGAAACACCGGATCCCGTGAGATCTCCGAAGTTAAGCAACATTGGGCGTGGTCAGGAGTTGGATGGGTTGGCACGCGCTGTTGGTGGGGGGTAAGGGAATGGAGGAGCGGAAAGGAACTGGCCACCCTACCGCACGTAAACTCTGGCTCAGGAACACCTCTGCGAGGTTCGGACCTGCCTTCGGGCAGTATAACCCTTACCTACTACCTACAGACAGGACGTCAAATTCAAACTAAGGACGAAAGATGGAAAAAGATGAAAGTGCCAAAAACATGTTTTCGAGTAAACGCCAATGATACTTCCCGAGCGCAATGGCACTTTCATCCTTCTTTCTCTACCAAAGGAGACCACCTGTGGTCTTTGAACACATTTTATATAAGTACACAACAATATTTAGCTCCTATAAATTTCACGTGTTTAATTAAGTGGCTCAGAAATTAGAAAATACAGGAGGGATAGCACACTGACACAATGGACAGCACAGAATTGCAGCGTGAGACGCTGGCACATTCACCTTTCCCTACCGAACTCACCTGGGCACATTGAACTGTGGCTCTACCAGATGAACTTCCTACTAATTAAACTAATGACACATGCATAAGTTACCACCACATGTGGCATGCCTAATACATCCCATTATTACAAAACAAACAACACATTTTTCATATTTCGGCACTTTCATCCTTTCCCATCTTTGGTCCTCAATTGGGAACATGCATCATTTTCAAAAATATTTTTTTTGAAAAGTACACCAATGAAATAGTACGTAAACGTATTACATTGTGGTATGTTGCCTTGTTTTCTACCATTAAAAAAATATTTAATAGTGCCTTTCCGCAAGGCGAGTGAAACGGCCTCTGACGTAAGCGGCGCGCTGTGACGTCACGATCCAGTACCGCATGGAGCTCTACCAGCCGTTGTGCATCAGCCGTTGCTAAAAGCCGATTGTTTATTATTCATGATCGCGAATAACTTCGAAATGACAGAAGAAACGTTCAAAACAGCACAGTCAGACAATCTACCATGTGTAGATGTCATCATTCTTGAAAAATGTGACTTTTGTGGCCGCAGAAATTCGCGGATAACAAGCAAGTTTGTAAGTGGCGTCTTTTATATACGTGCAATGTACTGTAACCCATAGTATTAGGATAACAACGAACCTGGATAGATATCACATCACTTTCAACATTTCCTTCTAGACTGATTCCCCTATTAAAGAATAACATTACATTTTCGGGCTTTCAGCATTAGTAAAGTAAGAAATCGGATTTCAGCACTAACATAAATATATAGGTAGCATTATAGTACTAGTCCGCTTCTGTGGTGTAGTGGTTAATGTGTGACACTCCCGGAGGCCCGGTTTCGATTCCCGGCTCTGCCATGAAAGTTGAAAACAAATAGTACGAGGGCTGGAACGGGCTCTACTCAGCCTCGGGAGGTCAACTGAGTAGAACGGTTTCGAATCCCACCTCAGCCATCCTCGAAGTGGTTTTTCGTATTTTCCTACTTCTCCTCCAGGCACCTAAGGCCACGGCCGTTTCCTTCCCTCTTCCTTGTCTATCCCTTCCGATCCTCCCATCCTCCAACAAGGCCCCTGTTGAGCATAACAGGTGAGGCCGCCTGGGCGAGGTAATGGCCCTCCTCACCAGTTTCATCACCATACTCAAAGTCTCACGTTCCAGGACACTGCCCTTGAAGTGGTAGAGGTGAAATCCCTCGCTGAGTCCGAGAGAAAACCAACCCTGAAGGATAAACTGATTAAGAAAGAAAGAAAGAAAGAAAGAAAGAAAGAAAGAAAGAAAGAAAGAAAGATCATAGTGTTATAGGGCTATAATCTATCATTCCAAAATATATATTTATGGTTGGGACAACTGGCCTAACCACTTTCGGGGCCCATGAAAGAGAATTAAATATCTTTGTGGAGGGAAAAAATTAAACATGATAAAGGATAAAGATAAATATGACTTCATCTAGTTTTCACAAGTCGGGCCGAGTGGTTCAGACGGTTGAGGTGCTGGCCTTCTGACCCCAACTTGGCAGGTTCGATCCTGGTTCAGTCCGGTGGTAGTTGAAGGTGCTCAAATACGTCAGCCTCGTGTCGGTAGATTTACTGGCACGTAAAAGAACTCCTGCAGGACTAAATTCCTGCACATCGGCGTCTCCCAAAAATCGTAGAAGTAGTTAGCGGGGCGTGAAGCCAATAACATTAATTACATTTGGCTTTTAACAAGCTGAGCATATCAGGAAAGAAAAGTGTCCTGGTGACATTTTAGTCGCTCAATACAGGAATGTCTTTGGGTGCTGTGACTTTCACTTTTTTTTTTTTGCTTTACGTCACACCGTCACATATAGGTCTTATGGCGACAATGGGACAGGAAAGGCCTAGGAATGAGAACAAAGCGGCCGTGGCCTTAGGTACAGCCTCTGCATTTGCCTGGTGTGAAAATGGGAAACCACGGAAAACCATCTTCAGGGCTGCCGGCAGTGGGGTTCAAAACCCACTATCTCCCGGATGCGAGCTCACACCTGCGCGCTCCTAACCGCACGGCCAACTCGCGCGGTATTTTTACCTTTCGGTTTATTGACTTGGCTTGTATAACCTAAAACTTAGGCTAAGTTGGATAATATTTTAAACACCTACATCACTATTTTCACCTGTGTGCAATTATGTTATTTATTTCATTAATATTATGATAATTATTGTAATTGAGCATTGTTAACTTATAAGACCCCAACAGACAAGCATTGGTTTTGTGTAGAGTTATACATTTGTTAAATTCACGTTGTTTCCTTTCATGATGTACACGCCTATTCTTTGTTAGATTATACAGTATTTAGATATAGCCTAAATTTCTTTACCAATTAAGCTCTTCAATAAAGACATACATAACTGTCCCATGCCAAGATATATTGGTAGAATTAGAGCTGTCAAAATGCTTCATAACCCCTTTGATTTATTATCTTGACATGGATCACCCAAAACATAGGTTAGGTTTGGAGAATACTTTAATAATCAGCATTATTTAATGCACTGTTTATTACTTTCATATAATCCAAGATGTAATTGAAGCATTTAAATAAAGCATCGTACATTAAAATTTAAAGTTTTACCACTAGAACAGCTGACATGGAAAAGTGATTTGAAAATTCAAACAAATTCATCTTACGTTAAAATCTTCAAAAAAATAAACTATAGACTTTTCCGATATATCACCAGCATTTCTCCGGCTCGCCAAAATCCATTTCTCCCTAGTTTTAGCTTCTTTGGAACATTTATAAACAATTTGTTTGGGATGGTATGCGATGTGCTATTGCACATCGGAACTATACACCATTTATAAGTTTTCAGCCTCACTGTCTGTGCAGGATTCATTTTAAGTCTAAAATATACCACTCAGATTATTATGCAATGTATAGACCTCGAATTTAACCATACCAGACACTAACATAAAGTAGAAATACGCGAAGTGTATCCTGCTTCTCACAGCACACTATGTGTTATTTCGTCTGCTAATTCAGTCAACCTGTACGATGACGTCAGACCAATGAGATCGCGTACTTGCGTGACGTGACATTTTCGTAGATTTTTATCATGTTTGGAGTTATTATTTGTACATTCTGATCACATTTTTGAATTCTGCATAAAATTTTGAATCAGATTAGCATATTTTTAATTAAAACCCCGGATCATGCATGTTCCCTATTGTAGACAGTATTTCAGTTGAAGCTCTAGCACCAAAGTGTTAGAGTCGTGCTCTGAGCAGTGTTGTTAAGGTCCATAGTGGTTAGGTGGACACTGTCGACATTTGATTGTGTCTACATAGTCACATTACGTCAAGAATTATAGTCAATAAGTAAGGTTGCTCGATGAACGTAAGTGAATTAGCGACGTGGTTCGGCCATGGAATCATCTCAAAACAACAGGTATTGTTGATCATTTAGGCCACGCAGGCCGTCTACGTCATACAACAGCAACCTATGACCGCTTACTCGAAATTTTAGCTAGGATCAAATTATAACTGAATGCTACAGAGTAAACAACATCGTAAGTTTAGAGAACATCGTAAATCCATTCAAACTGTTAGGAACAGATTGCATGTTGCCAACTGGCATTCTGGACGGCTATGAAGACAACTCGATCCCATGAAGCTCGTGACAGATGGATAAGAAATCACGTCGAATAATGTACTCCACAGAATTGGCGTAGGATGCTTTTCACCGACGAATGTCGAGTAGCCATGTCGATCACAAACAAAGAGTTTGGAGGAAACCATATCAACCGCACGTCTCAGTCGCTGAGTGAGCATGCTCCAAGGTACGCAGACGATATTTTCCAACTACTAGTGGAACTATATCGCCAGCATTTTGGAGAAGACTTCATCTTAATGGACAAATACTTAAGTGTCCATCATGTACATATGGTTAACATCCCCTTTCCTCGTCGTGATATCCGAATAGATATGAACCGTATTGAAGATGTCTGAGATAAATTGAAACGAACTATTCCTTGACACCCATACTTACCGCTTAATCTGCAAGACTTAAATCTCAGCCATAGACGCCCAAGAGAGTTTCGGTTTACTCGGTCTGCCATCTAGTGGGGGCCTAGAGTAAAACGGAACGTCGAAATTGACGAGCAGACAGCCAGATGGCGTCAAATTAAAATGTCTGCACACGGTAGCTGAGGCCATACGATTATTATTATTATTATTATCTGCAAGACTTATTCTAAATATCACAAGTGATGAATAGGAGAGATTGGACTAAGAATGACTTAATGATCTAGTGAATGATATGTTAGGATATATTCAAGCATGAATCTGAGCAAGGGAATGTGTTACCCAATATTTTTCTTACAAGTGGATTTACGTCGCACCGACAAAGATACGTCTTATGGCTACGGTGGGATAGGGAAGGGCTGGGAGTGGGAAGGAAGCGGCCGTAGCAGTAATTAACATACAGCCCCAGTATTTGCCTGTTGTGAAAATTGTGGACCACGGAAAACAATATTCAGGGTTGCTGACACTGAAGTTCCAGCCCACAATCTCTCGAATGCAAGCTCACACCCTCTCCAGCTCCCATTTATATTGTTTTGAGATGACTACATTTTTATTACAGTTTCCCATCTCTTCGTAATGTAATAAAGTTTTATTTCGTGTCACCTCCGTAGTATGGGATTAGCCCTTGCATAAGCGGCCTAGGGCCAAATTAGGTTTTAATAAAGTGTATTAAGAGTGCTGAGTACGCCTCCACTTAAGTTGGTATTTTGGGGCCATGTCATTGTCCTGTTTCTTTACTGAATAGGCCTCAGTAGGTTGGGTATTTTTACCCCTGTTTTTATGTGTCCGGAGGACAGCTTGAAGGTGGAGTTTGGTGTGGCCTTTGATGGGCTTGAACTTTGAGAGCGGGTTGCTCTTTCTTAAATTTGGTTTCTGTGTGCCTCGAGCAGGCTTTACTGGGTAATTGGGAGCAAGTGCTCCTGGGCATGATTGGGGTTTTCCGCCCCTTTGTCAAACCTTGTATTTGGGTAAAGTTGGGCTAATTGCTCAAGAATTGTGAGTCTGGGGCTCGAAGCCCAAATCCTGTAGCAAACTGTAATTGTACATTCTTAATTGGTTGATATGCAACTGAATACCTGTTATACTTGTTATTTCTTGATCTTGAAAAGAAAATATAACCTTGTTGAATTTTAAATTAAATTTAATTTCGTAAGTTGAGACCTATTCATCCCAGCACCTTCTTTCACCTCTAACTACCACGGAAAACTCCGTAACAAGTGCTCCCGTGGGGAGCCCGAAAGGCACGCGCCCCTAACCTTGCTCGGTCTTACCCTATTTTAACAAGTCAAGGTTGGTCTGAACATCTCCAACTGAGAAACCAGGAGAACAGAAGTGGTTTTGGTCTGCGGAACGGGAGCTAGCACAAATTGTATTATTATTATTATTATTATTATTATTATTATTATTATTATTACATGAATTAGATTGATTACTTTTACTACTTTAAGTGGTATACAATATGCAGGTACTTCATATTTGTTTTAAAACTCGATTTGATGTGTGTAACGGTTTTTTAATCTCCGGCCAGGCTGAATGGCTCAGATGGTTGAAGCGCTGGCCTTCTGACCCCAAATTGGCAGGTTCGATCCTGGCTCAGTCTGGTGGTATTTGAAGGTGCTCAAATATGTCAGCCTCGTGACATAAACGAACTAACGTGGGACTAAATTCCGGTACCCCGACGTCTCCGCAAACCGTAAAAGTAGTTAGTGGGACGTAAAAAGAATAACATTGTTATCTTCTTTCACGCACAAATACGGTACGTCCTGTGGTGGTGAGAGGAAAGTGCGTGTACTGTAAACAGTATTCTCGGTACAGCTCCATTGGGAATTGTTTTCTTGGACTGATGGATCTATCTTTATTGTGCAGTCATCCTCCGGACCTTCGCTAACATCACACAAACTTATGTAATTCACCGAACTGAGAATGTATGTTGGCGTCCTTCGCTGCTATTGTGCAGCTCATGAAAAAGGGATTAGATGCAAACAAGTAAAACTGCGTCTAATGCCTGCTGATTGAGTTACCTTGAACGTCCTTCATTCTCACAACAAAAACAGAGAAAGAACCTTAACTCATTTTCTACGCGTATTGCTTGGTTTGTGTCCACATTACCTCATCGTTAAGCTTTGGGTCTAATTGCCACTAAAGTCAGTAATTAAGTTATAAATACGATGACCAGGAGTGGTGTAGTGAGTCTTCCTTTCAAGGCCACCAAAACGATGCATTTCAAATATCATATGACAACTAGTGTTCAGTGCTTTCTACATACACACATACATAGAAGCTGACTGGATATACTATTTGATTAGGCTCCATTATTCAAGTTTACCGAGCTCAATAGTTGCAGTCGCTTAAGTACTACCAGTATCTTGTATTCGCGAAAGGGTGGGTTTCCTATTTTTACACCAGACAAATGCTCGGGCTGTACCTTATTAAGGCCACGGACGATTCCTACCCACTCCTAGCCCTTTCCTGTATTATCGCCGCCATAAGACCTACTGTATCTTTGTCGATGTGATGTCAAACAACTTGTAAAAATGTATTCAAGTTTCTGGGATAGAATTCTTGCACAGTCAGCTGATTTTAGAGGTGGCTTATATATGGGAGATTCAGCATCGTGGTGTAGGGGTAGTATGTCTGCCTCTTACCAGGAGGCCCCGGGTTCAATTCCCTGCACAACCAGGGATTTTTAACCATAGTGTGAGGGCCGGAAGATAGCTCACTCAACCTTGTGAAGACTGAGATTGACATGGGTTAGCGGACACTGTCATGGTAGCTAAGTGACGAGGCTGATATCATCGTTACGCTGATCGGGTACAACTCCAATATTCGCAGACTCTCTGACTGACCAGCAATCGTACTGACAGACCTTTAATTTGCTGGACGCGTCACAGTTTATAAAAATGAGAGAGAAGGACTATTGTCAGCAGAGTAAATGCTGCATAATGATTTTCCGTGGTTTCCTATTTTCATACCAGAAAATGTTGGGTCTGTACCTGAATTAAGTTCTCGGTCTCTTCCTTCCCAGTTTCAGCTTTTTCGTATCCCAGCGTAGCTGAGAAACGAGCTGTGACAGTGCGATATTAAAGATATTCCAAGTGGAAAATAAGTAGCACGTTAAAAAAGGCCACTTCAGGGCAAAATCCGGTACTCCTGCCTTTTTCAATACAGATAATAATTGAAGGGTCGTTAAACACATAACATCATTTCTGTTGTTATTATCTCACGTAAACCAATTGAGTTCTTGTGGTCCGCAGTCCTGTACACTTGGTGCATGTAGTATTTGTCGGATTGGGCTGTGTAGGTAACGTGTCTGTTCTGGCGGGTATTAAGTAAGTAAATTAGGCTAGAATTGGAAGAAAATATATGTTAGGTACTATCCCAGCATTCTGAAGAAGTGTTAGTGGTGACTAGAGGGATGTAGCTGCGTGTGGGTTTCGAAGCCACTTCTCGCGGTTTGTTTCACAAGACAACCTCTGGATGTCCCATATATTGCGCTCAGGGCCATATAGTATGCCACTTCGAATAGTATAGAGGTGGTGTGTTCAATTTCTATAGTTTACTTTGTCCATCTGCATTACACCGAAAGAATTTCGGGCTAAACTCTCCTCAACAAGACCTAAAATACGTTCTTTGAAGTGAAAGAAAAGCTTAGAGTTTTACGAGACGGTTGATCTCGTGACCATAGCCGCTGGACCTCCAGTCTTATGTGGAATTCGAAACACAAGGACGTCACTTTTCATTTGAAAAAAGTGTAGAGGCGCGCGGCTGTGAGCTTGCATCCGGGAGATCGTGGGTTCGAGCCCCACTGTCGGCAGCCCTGAAGATGGTTTTCCGTGGTTTCCCATTTTCACACCAGGCAAATGCTGGGGCTGTACCTTAATTAAGGCCACGGCCGCTTCCTTCCAACTCCTAGGCCTTTCCCATCCCATCGTCGCCATAAGACCTATCTGTGTCGGTGCGACGTAAAGCAAATAGCAAAAAAAAAAAAATAGCATTTCAAAAAATACCCACATGCATTGGCCGGAATTCGAACCAGGGCTGCGTTGATGAGAGACTGTGAAATTCGGTTATCGCGTTCCGTCTCTGAAGTGATGTCCGTCTTGTGTCATTGCTTGTCACCATTATGACACACAGTATTTAGATGAGAATCATCAAGTTCACGTGAAAGTCCTTGGATGCCAATCTTCATAAGGACTTAAAATTCTGTTCAGCGAGTAACGGGCTGAAGTCACGCGCTCACTGTGTGTTACAGTCTCAAAGAACAGACGTCCTTCGTGTTTTCTTGTTCTCACTTCGTCGTCAGATGTGGGAATGTGTTCACAGACACAACAAGGAGCCATTTTGACGTCATGAACAACGTTATCGAAGTGAACTTATGAGGGGTGTTAGAACGCTTCGAATTGCATGAACATTGGTAGTAAGCTCAATATCGTGGCCGCTGAAAACGGCCGTATGGTTCTTGTCCGTGTAAAATTGCGCATTTCATCAAACGAGTAACTTCAAGTGAGGTCGGAATATTGAAGATGGTACGTGCAGTGATGTGGTTACTGTCAAATGTGTTTACAGTTTCGCTACATTGTGCGTTAAAAAGTTAGTTGAAAAGAACCATTTTCATGCTGATATTGACTTAAGATGTACGGAGACAAATCTAGTCCGTATTAACATTTGAGCGTACGCTAGGCAGGCCTATTCACTGCTTTCTTGTCTCAAAACCACTCAGTTAAATACAAATCAATAAATAAAATAAAAAATATCGGGCGAATTGGCCGTGCGGATAGGGGCGCGCAGCTGTGAGGTTGCATCCGGGAGATAGTGGGTTTGAACCCCACTGTTGACAGCCCTGAAGATGGTTTTCCGTGGTTTCCCATTTTCACGCCGGGCAAATGCTGGTGTTGTACCTTGATTAAGGCCACGGCCGCTTCCTTCCCACTCGTAGGCTTTTCCTATCCCATCGCCGTCATAAAACCTATCTGTGTCGGTGCGACGTAAAGCAAATTGTAATAAAAAACCAACAATTGCATGCAGGCAAAAAATCTGATATTCTCATGAGTTTCATAACAAGCCCAATTGTTTACGGCTGTGATCATCCAGTTTGTTTCGCAAAATTTACAACTTATTTCACAAATATCGCTATTTGCTAGTGGCTTTACGTCGCACCGACACAGATAGGTCTTATGGCGACGTTGGGATAGGAAAGGCCTAGGAGTTGTAAGGAAGCGGCCGTGTCCTTAATTAAGGTACAGCACCATCATTTGTCTGGTATGAAAATGGCAAACCACGGAAAACCGTCTTCAGGGCCGCCAACAGTGGGATTCGACCGCATTATCTCCCGGATGCAAGCTCACAGCCGCACGACCCTAACCGCATGGACAACTCGCCCGGTCACAAATAGCAGATGAAACAAAAACTTGGTATAATGATCAACAATAAGTTGCTTTAAGAAGTATTAAAGTTTGATAACAATCAGATCAATGCTTTTAAAGTTATAAATTTTCAAAATAAGCTCTCCGTTCGAAATGGTAAAAATACCGGCACTTTTTTGTTGAACCTGCGTAAAAATTTTAACTGGGTACAAGAAACATTTTTACTACAGTACACATAATTAAACGTAAAAAAATTTAGCTACATTTTAGTGTAGCTTGTTTCTATGTGGGAAAAAGGATAAACTTTTTATTAACGAATAAACTCGGATGTGTATGCCTTTGCCACTATAGTAAGTAATTGCCTTCTATGTATTACATTTATAATGGTAATACCATTAGTTTCCATAGGCTGCTTTCCGGTCATTTTCAATGTTGCTACGAAACGTCATAGTATAATGTTACTAAACACAACTAATTGACGTTACTCATTTGATCTTCTTCTTCTACCGCTTTCCGCACGCCCGTGAGGTCTCGGGTGCGAACTGCGTCGCACATGTGATTGTGGCCCTGTTTTACGGCCGGATGGCTTCCTGACGCCAACCATATGTTCAGGGATGTGATCATTGTTGTGTGTTCCTGTGATGGTTGGTAATGTGGTGTGTTGTCTGAATATGAAGATGAGTGTGTTGAGACAGATAAAAACACCCAGTCCCCGAGCCAGAAGAATTAATCATGTGCGATTAAAATCACCGACCCGGCTGGGAATCGAACCCGGGACCCTCTGAACCGAAGGCCTCAACGCAGCCAAGGATGTTACTGATTTTATCAAATGCGTAATTTTACACGGAAATGAACCCTACAACCGTTTTCAGTGACGAAATTGAGCTTTCCTATAAATTTCCATGCCGCTCGAAACGTTCGAAAACAAGTAATTCCCTCATTAGAAAAATGTACATTTCGTCCATTCACACCTTGACCACAGTTTATGTCAAGCCCCGTCTTCAGTCAGCGAAGTCAGTCTGTACAGAACTGCTTCCCTACCGTCTCGAGCAGCAAGACTAGAAGAGGAGCTACGAATTATCTATAGCCATACATCTCTTTTTGCTACTGGCTTTATGTCGCACCGACACAGATAGGTCTTATGGCGGCAATGGAATAGGAAAGGGATAGGAGTTGGAAGGAAGTGGCTGTGGCCTTTATTAAGGTACCGCCCCAGCATGTGCCTGATGTGAAAATGGGAAATCACAGAAAACATATTCAGGCCTGCCGACAGTGGAGCTGGAACCCACTTTCTCCCGGATGCAAGCTCACAGCTGCGCGCCCCTAACCGCACGGCCATCTCACCCGGTATCCGTAGTATTATTTGATCGAATGACACGAATGGAAACCTCATGAAATGATACTGTTCCTTCACCGATGCTCTCAAGGTTCCTTCCTTCATTCAACGGACGTTACCTCGTTGATGTGATGTAGGCGACGGATCCAGGCTGAGTATAGGACTTGAAACCGGGAGTTT
Organism: Anabrus simplex; assembly: GCF_040414725.1. Classification (NCBI taxonomy): domain Eukaryota; kingdom Metazoa; phylum Arthropoda; class Insecta; order Orthoptera; family Tettigoniidae; genus Anabrus; species Anabrus simplex. The sequence continues at coordinate 824,017,305 of NC_090266.1, read as the reverse complement.
GAGGTCGGATGCCCTTCCTGCCGTTATGTGTGTGACTTATTGAAAATACAACTGGAAGTCATAGAGATTCGAGAACGAAATATTCGTAATGGGGCTCAGTGCCCGGACCAATGTGCAAGTATCCCCTCCTCTAGTCACAATACAAGTACATTTTGTTAGTGGTGATAAATGCAAGCCAAGTTTTCTATTGGGTTCATGTCTATTTTCTTTTTTCCTGGAGGTTTAACGCCACATTCACTCAGTGAGATTTTCGTCAAACACGACAGGAAAGGAAAGAGCTAGGAAAGCCCCAGCATTTGCCTGGTGTGAAAATAGGAAACCACGGAAAACTATCCTCAGGTCTGCCGACAGTGGGGATGCAACCCACTATCTCCCGGATGCAAGCTCACACAGCTGCGCGCTCCTAACCACACGGCCAACTCGCCCGATCTTGAAAGGTTTGCAGTTTGAACCCTTTTTATGAGATGTCAACAATTCCTAATTTCACTTCTTGCCGAATGTGGCAGAGGGAGTGGTTATTTTCCTTTTTTTAGAGTGTACTATACTTAGACTCTATATCGGATTATGTCCGTTAGTTGATTAATTGATTTGCACTTGCTCGAATTCCCATAGTAGAACAAGATTTTTCAACTCGGACAATTTTCACTTTTATAATCAGAAGTAGCGTATCTTCTAAGGAGATACAAGAGAGATGCCTCGCTCGGTTCAGCAGGGAGCTGCTTATGTCTGATGCATCACGAAGGAGGAAGATCATTTGATATGGACAACGAGATAAGTACTGTTTCGTTGGGAATTCCGAATGACTAAGTAAAAGAATGGGGATAAATTTGGTCTTAGGTCTGTTTGTCTACTGCATGACGTACGGTAGATCTCTTCCTGCCAGGAATTCTTCCTTTAAATGAGCATCGACACTGTTCAGAATGTTGTCTGGTGATTAAAATATAATAGGAACATAGAATCTATGAAACTTCAGTATGAAATAGCTTATGGCTTTTAGTGCCGGGAGTGTCCGAGGACAAGTTCGGCTCGCCAGATGCAGGTCTTTTGATTTGACTCCCGTAGGCAACCTGCGCGTCGTGATGAGGATGAAATGATGATGAAGACGATATATACACCCAGCCCCCGTGCCAGCGAAATTAACCAATTCTGGTTAAAATTCCCAACCCTGCCGGGAATCGAACCCGTGACCCCTGTGACCAAAGGCCAGCACTCTAACCATTTAGCCATGGAGCCGGACTATGAAACATCAGTATCCTGAATGAATAATTCAATTGGGGACTTGTTTGTCACCAGGCATCAGATTCATCAGTAGATCAGTGGTGCTTTAAGACTCTGCTCTCTTGTCCCATCGGAAGTACAGTTATGCTAAACTTTTATTCTAAACTAGGTGTTGTATAGAAAATATATTGTCGTGAATTAAAGAAAAGAGCCCTTCAATGTCCATAAAATAAATAAACTAGTCAAGGCAAAAGGCACCAATTTACATCGAATCAGAAAGCAAAGTGACGCCATCTCGGAACAGGCCATGAAGACCTTCTGGAAAATGTAAGGTAAATATTTCCAGTATCCGTAACCTCGGAACTCAATGCGATAGAGTGGTTAGCACTCTGCCCTGCCACCTTTGCCTTCACCCATGTCCTGATGGCACGCTCAGAAGTCATGAGGTTGCATAATGCTTGGCGTCCAATCCCCTTGGTTTGTGCCTAGTCAACATGAACCTTCACAACGTGTGAGTGTGTGTTCTCACGTACTCATTGGTTGCAACTTGGGGTACTTGTGACCTCGGAATGCACCACATGCTCGCCAGTTACACGATGTCACCACCAGGCCTCATGAAATCTGGCTGCACAGCCGCTATCAAACTCCGTCAAGAAATGGTAATGCTGCCTAATGCGTCTACGAGGCATACTTGGTGTTCGGTGATCTTATCTCACTGTGTTGAGTGGTCAGCGTCTTGGCCTCCGAATCTCAGGATCCCGGGTTCGATCCCCAGCCGGATCGAGGGACTTTAATCTTAAACTATTCCCTTGCCTCGGGGACTGGGTGTTTGTGCTATTCCCAGCAGTCCAGCAGCTTACACACCACACATAGCACTGTCCTCCACCAAACTGACATGCAGAACCCCCCCAACGTCGTCAGAGTGTCTGCCTAAAAAGGCTGCACTATCCTAGCAATGAAATTAAAATCCACAGCCTGTTTCCAGTCAGTGACCGGGTCAGGGATGGAATTAATGAAGTCCCCATCTAGCGGCGAGGATAGGAGTGTGATGATGATGATGATGATGCTTGTTGTTTAAAGGGGCATAACATCGAGGTCATCGGCCCCAAGAATAGGAGTTGTCCCGGCTGCCGAAGCCTGTCGCACTCCTCTGGGGCAATGATTAATGACTGACAGATGAAATAAAATTATATTGGAGCCTGTTGATGGAATGAATGATAACAGGGAAACCGCAGTACCCGGAGAAAAACCTGTCCCGGCTCCGCTTTGTCCAGCACTAATCTTACTTGGAGTGACCAGGATTTGAATCACGGAACCTAGCGGTGAGAAGCCGGCAGCTGCTGACTGAGCCAGGGAGGCTCTATCCTAGCTTTACTATTATTATTATTATTATTATTATTATTATTATTATTATTATTATTATTATTATTATTATTATTATTTATTACCTTGATGTAATGCTTTTCTGTGATTTCCTGTTTTAATTTCCAGGCAAATGCCGGGACAGTTCATATTCATAGGCCACAACCCATTCCTTCCATCAACTTCCTTACGCAATTACATTCACCATCATTCATTTCGTCTTGATTAGCTCCTCAACTGTGGTTGGCATCAGGAAGGTCAGCCGGCCGTAAAAATATGCTACATGCATGAGCATTAGTTGACGGATTCGATCCCGGCTCAGTCTGGTGATATTTGAAGGTGCTCAAATAAGACAGCCTCGTGTCGGTTTTTTACTGGCTCGTTAAAGAAATTCTGTGGGACAAAATACTGGAACCTTGGCTTCTACGAAAACCTTAAAAGTTGTTAGTGGAACGTGAAGCCAGTAATATTGTAGGATCATTTACATATTCATCGATATTAAGCACTTGTGCCAAATTATCAAAATTGAATCATACCTTGTGATTGCCTCAGCCAGTTCAACATCGATTGTACCGCTCTTGTATGTTGACTATCTAGCGAAAACACCGACCAGGAAAGAAAAAGTCTAAGCCAGTAGTAAACGTTATTTCCTATTATCTGTCGACTGCGCATTTTCTCATCCGACAAATAACGAAACAAGAGCTGGAGAAGACGTACTGAGAAGGTAAGGAGGAGAGTAGGGGGCGACAGAAGTGCCTTCATCACCGGTTCGTTCGGACCTAAGTCATTCCGATCTTCAATTTCGTCACTTACGTTCTCGTTCAGACCTGCAAACCTGCTGAGAAAAGTTTTATTTTTGAGTCTCCGAGTGTTTTTGCCTGTCGAGCTGAGTGGAGTGTTCATTGGTCTGCTCATTTAGCCAGAAAGGAAATCATTTCTGTATCCTAAGAGTATCGGTCATTTTTCTCGATATATAGAATATGCGGGGGAAGAGTACACCCCAGAACTACACAAAATATCCCTCTGAACATATGCCCTATGGACCATCGTTTACGAGTCATGTTCAGACCAGGTCAGGGATTTTTTAATAACTAGACCTGAGGGCTGGTTCAAAGCCCACTCAACCTACGTAATTACGATTGAGGAAGTATCCGACGGTGAGATAGCGTCTCCGGTCTAGAATGTCAAGAACAATGGTCGCGAGTGTTCGTCGCACTGACCATGCACCACCTCGTTATCTGTAGGCGTTCAGGCTGAGCGGTGGTCGCTTGGTAGGCCAAGTGCCATCAGGGCTGTAGAACCATGGGAAAATGCCATGACGAGGAATCACACGCGATCGTAATTATCGGGTGGGAAAACATTTTGTCTTCAAGTCAAAAAATCCATGATCAGCTTACAATATACAGTACATAGCTATACACAACTGATCAGTTCATTGTAAGATAAAGAGACGGACAGTAAGTAAATGTAAATACCATTCCGTTGCATTACTGCCAAGCAAATGCAAATGCTGGGTCTGTACCTTAATTAGGGCCACGGTCGCTTCCTTCCCACTCCTAGCGCTTTCCTATCCCATCGTCACCGTAAGTCCTATCTGTGTCGGTGCGACGTAAAGTCAATTGTAAAACAAACTGCTAATGGGCCTAGTCCTATAATAAGGTCCCAGAAATTGAAACAATTTACCAGTGGAAGAACTACATCTTGGCGATTCATAAAATGCTTCTTTGTAGCTACTTTAGTAATAGAAACGATGTCATAATATTTCAAATATTTAACAAAATTAATATCTGATTCCGCTTTGTATTATGGGGACACCGCGGTCTCGAGGTAGCGACCTTACTTTTCTCCCGGAGGTCGTGGGTTGGATTCCGCATCGCTTAGCGAATTTTACCTTTACTTTCGAGGTCGACTCTGCCTAAATTACAAAAAATTAGAAGCTATCTGACGGTGAGATAGTGGTCCTCTTTTAGAAAGCCAAGAATAGTGACAGAGAGAATTCGTTGTATTGACCACGCATCACTTCGTAATGTACACATCATCGGTCTGAACAGCGGTTGCTTGTCAGGCCCAAGGCCATCAGGGCTGCAGTGCCATGCGGGTTCGCTTATTATTATGAAATAAAGGAACGAGGGTATGTCCTTTGTGATTTACCTATTCTAGCAACGAGTCCCTGAAAATCTGCAAATCTCATTATAGAACTTCAACAGGCTTGCGAATGTCTTTCCTTAATTGCCACAGTGAAGGGCGCTGAGTGCATTCGGGAGATCGTGGGTTCTAACTCCACCATTGGCAGCTCCGAAGACGGTTTCCCGTGGTTTTCTATGTTTACACCAGGTGAATGCTGGGCTGTTTCTAATTTAATGACACGACCGTTTCCATCCAAGACCTAGAAATTTCCTTTCATATTGTCACTGTAAACCAATGTACAGTAAGTTAGTGCGACATTGAATCATTAACGGTTAGTTTCTATTTGTTTATGATTTACACTCTTCCCTAAACCGGCTGTTTCATTAATAACAAATATAATGTTTCAGTCACTGTTTGTCTCCTTCGCTGAATGATCAGCATTGCGGCCTTCGGTTCATAGGGTCCCGGGTATGATTCCCGGCCGGATTAAAGATTTTAATAGAATCTGATTGATTCTTCTGGCTTGGGGACTGGGTGTTTGTGTTTGTTACAACACTTTCCTCTTCATTTTCAGACAACCCCCACACTAACAACCACCACAGAAACACGCAATAATGATCACATCCCTCCACATAGAGTTGGCGCCAGAAAGGGCATCCGGCCGTAAAACAAGGTCATATCCACATTGTTAACGCAGTTCGCACCCGCGACCACACAGGTGTGGGAACAGTGGTAGAAGAAGATAACGTTTCAATCACTAGGTTTAATGAAATATTGCGCACCCTCTTTTCGACAAGTAATCCCCCCCAAACCGCATAGCACTACAGCCCTTGAAGGGCCTTGGCTTACCAAGCGACCGCTCCTCATCCAGAAGGCCTGAAGATTACGAGGTGTCGTGTGGTCAGCACGACGAATCCTCTCGGCTGTTATTCTTGGCTTTCTAGACCGGGGCCGCTATCTCACCGTCAGATAGCTCCTCAGTTGTAATCACGAAGGCTGAGTGGACCTCGAACCAGCCCTCAGGTCCAGGTAAAAAAATTCCCTGACCGGGCCGGGGATCGAACCCGGGGCCTCTGGCTAAGAGGCAGGCATGCTACTCCTACACCACAGGGCCGGTATTTCGACAAGGAATGGAAAAATATATTTTAAGTAGCCTACTGCTATAACTGGATTAAACACTTGTGGCATGGTCCAAGTTGACAGGTTGTGGTACTAATAGGAATTGCTCTGCATCGGTGAGAAAACAATCGTGATGTCTTGAACTGTCTTCAGTAACATATGAAGGCCTACTATGTCTTTGACCGAGCTCGATAGCTGCAGTCGCTGAAGTGCGACCAGTATCCAGTATTCGGGAGATAGTAGGTTCGAACCCCACTGTCGGCAGCCCTGAAAATGGTTTTCCGTGGTTTCCCATTTTCACACCAGGCAAATGCTGGGGCTGTATCTTAATTAAGGCCACGGCCACTTCCTTCACAATCCTAGCCCTTTCCTGTCCCATCGTCGCCGTAAGACCTATCTGTGTCGGTGCGACGTAAAACAACTAGCAAAAAAACTATGTCTTTGGTTCGTTGCTTTATCAAACTATAGCTGTGGCGAGTTTATACGCTACAGCAGCCTGAAATAGTCCCGCACACAATCGGCAAAAGGGATCATTAATGCCATTCGTTTTATTCTCACAAACTACTTTCCAGATTTTCGGAGAATTTAATTCCACTTGAGTTCCTTTAGCCTACGTGGCAGTAAATCTAGCTATACGAGGTTGGCGTATTTTAACACCTTCAAAAGCCACCGGAGTGAGCCGGGATCGAACCTACTAACATGACCTCCGAAGGCCAGCGCTCTACAGTCTGAATCACTCATCTCATTCCAACACGACAAGAGACCATAGACTACATTCCTATGAACCTAAAATCAACAACATGCTACTTGAATCACCTGTGACTCCCTGATAAACTCCTATAATCTTGTACACTGGAATAATAATGTTATTGGCTTTACGTCCCACTAACTACTTTTGAGGTTTTCGGAAACGCCGAGGTGCCGGAATTTTGTCACGCGGGAGTTCTTTTACGTGCCAGTAAATCTACCGACACGAGGCTGAAGTATTTGAGCACCTTCAAATACCACCGGACTGAGCCAGGATCGAAGTTGGTGTCAGAAGACCAGCGCCTTAACCGTCTGAGCCACTCAGCCCGGCGTACACTAGAAGTTATCGAGTGAACTGGCAACGTGGTTATGAGCGCGCAGCTGAGATCTTGCATTGGGAATATACTGGGTTCGAATCCCACCTGAACATCTTTTTCCGTAGTTTCCCATTTTCACACCAGGAAAATGCTGGGGATGTATCTTAAATAAGGCCACGGCCGCTTCCTTGCCAGTCCTAGCCCTTTCTCATCCTTACGCCACCGAAAACCTTCGATGCGTTAGTGCGCCGTAAAATGAGTAGCAAGAAAGAAGACACTAGAACTTCAGTAATTTTCTCGTACAAGGTGCGGATGTAAAACTGACCTCCAGTGTTTGGGATAGTTTTCATATCAATTTTTCTGGTGATATTTTAAATCGAACATTGATATCAATTATTTTCTCTATTTAAATGCGATGACTTTTTCTATTCTTTGTTCATATTTATCGTAAAATCTTGAATTTATTGACTATTCTTCAAACTGTGGACCTTTAAGTGGATCTTTTCCAGAAAAGTTTTCTCGAAATACTCTACATCACTGAACAATTAATACATTTTTCATGAAGGTTCAAAAGTCTTTCTTCTGTATTAATTGTATTATCCCTAATTCAATAGTTCAGTCAGGCAGAGAAATGAAGCAACAGTACACGCATTAGTGCCGCACAATGTCGACAGACTAAAGGGAAGAACAATTTCCTAGCGCATTTGCAGACGGTAGGAAAAAGTTAATTAGGATCGATGAAATATCAGCATCATAGCAAATTTTTTATTTTGAGAATAAGATATATTTTTCAATATGAATGAACACTGTCGTTTATTACATATTTTTTAACAATGGAAAATCATCGACTAACTGAAAAATGCTAAATGAATTTCTGTTAGTAGATTCCTTTGGTTCTTACTGTAGAATACGTCTTTATACATTGATGATAAGTGCTTGAGGCATTGTGTATCTTGAGTGGAAATTCTCTCTTGCACATTTCCAGTCTAATAACCCTGCCCGTTTGAAAATGAGGTATAGCACCTTTCATAACTCTCGACGTTGTATCATTCTTTAGAATCATTTATTCTTTATTATAGTAACTCATAGTTGTTTTTATCTTAGAATTAGATAGATAGTTTAAACAGAAATAGTTTAAACTGATATCAGAAAACAAAAGCACGATTAACACTACTTACCTTATTTCATTTTTTTGAAGTTTATATGATTTAGGAACTCTATACACATTGACTGTGCTCATTGTCGAAAACGAATCGTCAAAGTTTCACCTTCCTGGGCGGAGTTTATCTTTATAGGACATTCACAACGGAATGTTCACCTCTGATTCCACTGAAGCCGTCGGCAGTCTCCGTGTCTAACAGCCATTTCTCAAATGAGCGACTAAAAAGCTGCCCCAGGCAAGATATTTCTTTTATGAAATCATTAATTTGCTTCCCCTGGCAATCCACGTCTTAAAGACCTGTAATTACGACATTGTATTTACCTTAACGTACGAGCAAATATTAAAGTGCAATAAATTTTTGGCATGTGCTTTTGATTGCGTTAATGATTTATCTCCGATCCTGAACACCCAACCCACTATTCTTGTGTACATAGCAGCAAATTTAATAGTTTCACCATCTCCATGGCTGTTTAGCTATTCACTGGATATCTTAATTGTACATCATTTCTTAGAGAAATGAGAATCACACGCATTCTTTTCATTGATTTAAAGTTTATCTTCCTGAAGTGTTATGGAGATCACGGTTTACTTTTGATATTGTAAGGAAGACTTTCAGTTCTTAAAAAAGTTTCTCCTGTTTCACATACAAGACTAAAGTCCATTTCAGGATTTACAGTTTGATTATAAGTATAGGTTTTACCTTGTGAATTGGCTGCGTGGTTAGTGTCGTATAACTATGAGCTTGCATTCAGGAGATGGTGGGTTCAAACCCCACCGTTGGCAGCTCTGAAGATGGTTTTCCGTGGTTTCCCATTGCCAAACCTGGCAAATTCTGGGGCTGAACCTTAATTAAGGCCATGGCCACTACCTCTCCAATCCTAGGCCTTTCCCATTCTTGCCTTGCCGAAAACATACGATGTATAATGTTTTTTCCTAGCAGTTTAACGTCGCACTAACACATCGAAGGTTTTTCGGTGGCGCAACGATGGGATGGTGGTAACCGTGGCCTTAATTAAGGTGCAGTACCAGAATTTGCCTGGTGTGAAAATGGGAAACTATCAGGAGTTATAATATTGGCAATGTTAAGTTGTAGCAGATAGTATCGTCCAATGCGCAGTATAAGGCTGTTTCCTTTTTCTTATGTTGGTTTGTTTTCACTTCTGATAGTACCATGATGGTGTATGGATCTGTGAGATTATGTCTGTGTGCTAATAAAGGAAAACTAGATATAATTGTCAAGCAGCGATAACATAAAAATATTAGTGTTGACCTGTAGATGTATTGTAAAGAAAGGAATAGAATTAAGTAATTTAATAGATATAAAATTACCAGACATTGTAATAGGAGTTGAATCATGGCTGAGAAATGATATAATGGATGCAGAAATTTTCTCACGGAACTGGAGTGTATATCCTGGAGATAGGGGAGGAATGGTATCAGGGGGAGTATTCATTCTGGTGAAAGAAGAATTTGTAAGCTACGAGAATGTTAATGATAACAAACATGAAATTCTATGTGTAAGGCTCATTTCTAAAGATAATAGGCAACTTGATGTCTTTGGAGTATACAGACAGGGAAAGGGTAGTACTGACGCTGATTCAGAATTATTTCATAAGATAATCAGCTATATGGGAAACGACATGGATAGGAACGTGATTGTAGCGGGACATTATCAATTTACCAAATACCAATTGGGAAAGAAATGCGAACGACAGGAAGCATGGCCAACAAATGGCAATTACGTTAATATGGGAAGGACAGCTGATTCAGAAATTGATAGAACCAAGTAGAGGAAAGAGTATTCTGGTCGTCGTGCTGGTAAAACCCGATGAGCTCTATACAGAAACCGAAGTAATAGATGGTATTAGTGATCACGAAGATGTTTTTGTCGTAGTTAAAATAAATGTGATAGAAAGGAAGGTCTTAAAAGTAGGACTATTAGGGAGTACCATGTGGTTGATAAAGCAGGCACGAGGGAGTATAAAAAGTAACTATGATCGGTGGAAAACGGTAAATAAGAATGTAAACAGACTCTGAGATGGGTTTAAGTAATTGTTGAGGAATATGAAAACAGGTTTGTACGTTTAACTGTGGTAAGGAATGGCAAAGACTCACTTAATTATAACACAGAAGTAAAGAGACTAAGAAGGAGGTGCAGATTGGAAAGAAATAGAGTTAGAAATGGCTGTGGAAGTAAGGAGAAATTGAAGGAACTTACTAGGAATTGAACCTAGCAAAGAAGTCAGCTAAGGATAATATGATGGCAAGCATAATTGATAGTCATTCAAATTTCAGTGAAAAGTGGAAGGGTATGTATAGGCACTTTAAGGCAGAAACAGGTCCCAAGAAGTACATTCCAGGAATCATTAATGAAACAAGGGGAGTCTGTACGTGAGGATCTTCAAAAGGCAGAAGTATTCTGTCAGCAGTATGTAAGAATGAAGCTCAACTTGTAGGATTCCAGCAAGATATAGCAGATATCTTGGATTCGGGAGGTCAATTGGACCGTATCACGATTGACCAGCCTAAGGCATTTGATAGGGTGGATAATGGGAGACTACTGGAAATAAATGTGTGCAATTGGACTGGACGAAAGAGTGAGTGAATGGGTCGCTAAATTTCTAGAAAATAGATCTCAGGGTATTAGAGTAGGTGAAGCTTTATCTGACCCTGTATTAATTGAGAGGGGAATTCCTCAAGGTAGTATTATTGGAGCTTTATGTTTTATTATACCAGGTGGCTCTCGAACGCCGTACTTTCTACTTATAAATGCCCCGCATGCACAAGTGATGAATGGGATGTCTACCAACTGATTTTCACAGGGGAAGCCAGCGGGCAGGTTACGTCAGAATATGAAGAGATAAGAAACGGAGTGTCGCTCGAAGCATGTTACCGGTCTAATGCACCCCTTGCATCAGTAAACATCGTTTTCGACCGCATAGTTCTAGGCTGGTGTATGGTACAGCCGCACTATATTTGCTGTCTGCATATCAGCAATGGCTAGTGTGATCAGCAGCGGTGAATACACAGACATTATTTTAAACTGGACAACCTGGTCGGAGTGCAACAGAAGCTCAAAACAGACGTACGCATTCTACGTACATATTTCGCCGAACATTATTAGTTTTTGTTTCATACAAGCAACTTCTCCATCGAGTGGAATGTCTACACGTGTATACATTAATAAGTTATTAGATTTCCTTTTCTGCATCTTTGGCGTGTCTACAAACAGTAGCGGCGATTGGGGGTTGGGGCGAGGAGGCACAGTCGCACCCCGCACTTTGTGGAGTAAACATCATATTTCTATTCCACTTTAGCCAGCTGGAACCAGGAATTTCTTTAAAAAAGCTGCTTGTACAAACCTTATTATCTTATGTGCTAATTCCTTCCTTTATTTTCTTTAATTATTAACATAATTTTTGACAGAAATACGCACAAAATGCTGTTCGTCGCGGCTAACCAATTTGCATAGCACAACGGCATGTGCTGTGAGGAAGCGTAGTAGGGTACATATTTTTTTGGCGAGGTCGTGGCCACTGAGTTATAATTCACCCACTTGCCGCTCGCATTCATCAGTCCGGCAGTCTCTTTAGTGTCTGTTGGATTCTTAGTGAGTATTCAAATACTAAATGATTTTAATTGCATAATCATGCCGTACTTCTATTTAATTGTATCGGGCGAGCTGGCCGTGGGGATACGGGCATGCAGCTGTGAGCTTCCACTCGGGAGATAGTGGTTTCGAACCCCACTGTCAGCAGCCCTGAAGTTGGTTTTCCGTGGTTTCCCATCTTCACACCAGGCAAGGGCTGGGGCTGTACCTTATTTAAGGCCACGGTCATTTCCTTTCCACGCGTAGACCTTTCCTGTCTCCCCGTCGTCATAAATCCTATCGTATGTCGGTGCGACGTAAAGCCAATAGTAAAAAAAAAATAATATTCAGTTGTAATTGTATTTCAACGGGAGAGAATACAAATGTTCCTTCCTTTCTTTCTTAATCTGTTTATCGTCCAGGGTTGGCTTTTCCCTCGGACTTGGCGAGGGATCCCGCCTCTAGCGCCTCAAGGGCAGCGTCCTGGAGCTTTAGACATCGGGTCGGGGATACAACTGGGGAGAATGACCAGTACCTCGCCCAGGCGGCCTCTTCTGCTATGCTGAACAGGGGCCTTCGTGGGGGATGGGAAGATTGGAAGGGATAGACAAGGAAGAGGGAAGGAAGCGGCCGTCGCCTTAAGTTAGGTACCATCCCGGCATTTGTCTGGAGGAGAAGTGGGAAACCATGGAAAACCACTTCCAGGATGGCTGAGGTGGGAATCGAACCCACCTATACTCAGTTGACCTCCCGAGGCTGAGAGGACTCCGTTCCAGCCCTCATACCACTTTTCAAATTTCGTGGCAGAGCCGGGAATCGAACCCGGACCTCCGGGGGTGGCAGCTAATCACACTAACCACTACACCACAGAGGCGGACCAATGTTCCTTTCACTAGGCAAAATAATTTCTTTGTGTTATGTTTTTTATTAATTAAATGAATTTAACCTGCCCCGTAGTACGCTTTTGAGACCTGGTGAAAATTGTATTATACAACATTCAATCAAAATATTAAAAAAACTATTATTACGAATAATTCACGGGGAAGATTAATTACATTTACATATAAAATAACATAATACAAACGAAGGAATTTAGTCCGGTGAAAGTAAAGTTGGTATTCTCTCGCGATGAAATTACATTCACAATTAAATACATCTTTTTTTACAATTGACTTTACGTCGCACCGACACAGATAGGACAGATGGGAAGGAAGCGGCCGTGGCCTTAACTGAGGTGCAGCCTCAGCATTTGCATGATATGAAAATGGGAAATCACGGAAAACCATCTTCAGGGCTGCCGACAGTGGGATCCAAAACCACTATCTTCCGAGTGCAATCTCACAGCTGCGCGCCCGTGACTCCACGGACAGCTCGCCCGGTACAATTACATAGATGTACGGCATGATCATGCAATTAAAATCATTTAGTATTTGAATACACACTAAGAAGCTAACAGACAATAAAGAGACTGCCAGACTGACGAATGCGCCCGGCAAGCGGGTGAATTATAACTCAGTGGCCACGACCTCGCCAACAAAAATATGTACCCCTACTACCCTTCCTCACAGCACATGCAAAGTCTCCACTACTTGCCGTAGCGCTATACAAATCGGTTAGCCGCGACAAACGGCGTTTTGTGCGCTTTTCCGCCAATAATTATGTTAAATAAAGAATATAAAGGAAATATTTAGCTGGCTAAAGTGGAATAAAATGTAATGTTTACTCTACAAAGTGGGAGTGGGAGTGACTGTCCCTCCTCAACCCACCCCCTAACCGCCGCTGCTGTTTGTAGACACACCAAAGATGCAGTAAATGAAATCTAGTAACTTATTAATTTATATACGTGTAGACATTCATCTCGATAAAAGAGTTGATTGTATGAAACAGAAACTAATACTGTTCGGCGAAATATGTGTGTAGAATGCGTACGTCTGCTTGGAGCTTCTGTTGCATTCCGACCAGATTGTCCAGTTTAAAATAATGTCAGTGTATTCACCTCTGATGATCACTCAAGCCATTGCCGATATGCGGATAGCAAATATAGTGCGGCTGTACCATACACCAGCCTAGAACTATGCGGTCGAAAACGATGTTTACTGATGCAAGGGGTGCATTACACCAGTAACATGCTGCGAGCGACACTCCGTTTCTTTTCTCTTCATATTCTGACGTAACCTGCCGTCTGACAGTAGTTCCCCTGTGAAAATCAGTTGGTAGACATCCCATTCATCATTTGTGCATGCGGGGCATTTATAAGTAGAAAGTATGGCGGTCGAGAGCCATGAGTAAGGAAGTGGAATCAGGGATAAGGCTGTTTGCGGATGATGTTATTCTGTATAGAGTAATAAATAAATTACACTACAAGATTCTGAGCAACTGCAAAATGACCTCGATAATGCTGTGAGATGGACAGCAGGCAACGGTATGCTAATAAACGGGGTTAAAAGTCAGGTTGTGAGTTTCACAAATAGGAAAAGTCCTCTCAGTTTTAGTTACTGCGTTTATGGGGTGAAAGTTACTTATGGGGATCACTGTAAGTACTTAGGTGTTAATGTAAGTATAGATCTTCTTTTTCATTTTTTGCTATTTGCTTTACGTCGCACTGACACAGATAGGTCTTATGGCGACGATGGGATAGGAAAGGCCTAGGAGTTGGAAGGAAGCGGCCGTGGCTTTAATTATGGTACAGCCCTGGCATTTGCCTGGTGTGAAAATGGGAAACCACGGAAAACTATCTTCAAGGCTGCCGACAGTGGGACTCGAACCCACTAGCTCCCGATTACTGGATACTGGCCGCATTTAAGCGACTGCAGCTATCGAGCTCGGTGTGTAGATCTTCATTGGGGTAATGACATGAATGGGATATATATGGTACATATACGGGGTAAATATCTGTGCACATAGTTTTGAGGGTGTTTAGGGGTTGTAGTAAGGATGCAAGGGAGAGGACATACAAGTCTCTGGCAACTCCCCAAATAGAGTATGGTCCCAGTGTATGGGACCCTCACCACGATTTCTGGATTCGAGAACTGGAAAAAATCCAAAGAAAAGCAGCTCGATTTGTTCTGGGTGATTTCCGACAAAAGTGCAACGTTACAAAAATGTTGCAAAGTTTTGGCTAGGAAGACCTGGGAGAGAGGAGATGAGCTGCTCGACTAAGTGGTATGTTCCGAGCTGTCGGTGGAGAGGAAGCGCGGAATGACATTAGTAGACGAATACGTATGAGTAGTGTTTTTAAAAGTAGGAAAGATCACTGTATGAAGATAAATTGAAATTCAAGAGAACAAATTGGGGCAAATATTCGTTTATAGAAAGAGGAGTTATGGTTTGGAATAACTTAAGGGAGATGTTCAATTAATTTCCCATTTCTTTTAAATCATTTAAGAAAAGGCTAGGAAAACAACAGATAGGGAATCTGCCACCTGGGCTACTGCCCAAAATTCAGATAAGTGGTGATTGATTGATTGATTGATTGATTGATTGATTGATTGATTGATTGATTGATTGATTGATTGATTGATTGATTGATTGATGTGGTAAAAATGCAGCAGAAGTGTTGTTATTGCACTCTGAACGATATCCTTATCGGACGTGCACAACCGTAAAGTCTACAGGAGTCTTCTTGAAACTGAACTAAAACTATACTCATGTCCAATACAATCCACAGAAAAGCCTTATATAGACGTGCTTCCCAGCTACATAACCTCCAGTTTTGGAGTATGTTGTGATCAGCTCAAGTTGTGTCATTGATGTGAAATCATATCATGACTGTATACATGATCAATCATTTCCTTTGACTACAAGAAATAGTCATTGATATCATTTGTTGTAAATATCAAACAAGTCCATGAGCACCAAGGTCTTTCGGTTCCCCGGTCAACTGATCGATCAACTTCCTTGGGGAAGAAATGGATATCGTATTTTCAGCATGGTCGGCTTTAAGGCCTTCGGTTCAGTGGGGTCAGTGTTCGATTTCCGGCCGGGTCCTGGATTAATACTTCTGGCTCGGAGACTGGGTATTTGTGGTTGTCCCAACACTCTTCTCTTCATATTCAGAGAGCACACCACACTACCAACCACCACAGAATACGCAATACGGAATAGTGATTACATTCCTGCAAGTAGTCCCGGCGTCAGGAAGGGCATCCGGCTGTAAAACAGGGCAAAGTCCACACGTTGGACACATTTCGCACCCGTGATCCCACAGGTGTGAGAAAGGCGGTAGAAAATGAAGAAGGAAAAGAAGATGAATCTCTCACTGTTCATGGTGGATAATTACATAGGGGACATATAGCTCCGTAATTGCCATCAGTTGGCTTAATGAACACCGTTCCAAATTCTTAGATGTATGACTCAGCCAGCTAAACAGCAGTTTTGTATTCTTACCCTCAGACCAAGAAAGTAGTGTTCAGTCATTCTCTCACCACATTCCAAACAATAATAAAGTTTATTCTTGGCAGAGTTTATTTATGGCAATATAACTTCTAAAATTACGACTGGAGTAACTTCTCGGGTAGCCGACAGACGCAACTTCATGAGAGTGGACGGAAATTACATCCAAGTATGAGTTCATTGCTGAGAATCGATCAAGACTTGTTACGTAATGCTGTGTAAAGTCGTAAACGTGTAGTACTGACCACAGCCGTTCGTCATAAGACTTTTATGGATGCTAATAGTCTTGGGACGTGTAGCCGGCTGCAATATGGCTGAAGACCAGTCTGGGTGCTGTCTACCTTATGCAGTTGTTAATATGTTTGAAAAGAGGAGCTATGTGAAGCACTGAGGGTTGTGGGCTTGAGTTTGAACCATAGAATCACTGAGGCGTTAGAAGCATAATTTTGTATACGTTCAGAACTATCAGAATTATACACGGAATTACAGGGACGTAACTTGTAGAGAACCATTAACAGGTAGTTTGCTAATAAGAGGAGATGCGTGCATGAATTTCTTTCATATTAATAATCCTAGAACTCTGAGGCAGTGACAGGCGTGTAGTATAGCGACATATAGGCCTATTCTCACCAATTCGACGAATACTGCCGAATGCATTTGGGATTTTTGAAATGGAATACCACGTCCATGTGGTTCGGATTCCACGTCAAAAGTAGTTTCCGTGGGTAAGATCATGATAACAACAGCCATGCAAAACTACGCGCTTGCTAGTTCTTTCCCCTAAAACTGTGCGTAAGTTTAATACGAATTTGAGTTTTGTAGCCACACATTTACGCCCGACTGTTGCTTTTATATCACATTTAAATTTATAGAATGACTACTTCGGTCAGTTTTATATAGTGGGTTACTTGAACAGTTCTCATCGGTTCTATGGTAATGAAGAAACCAATTTCATCTCGTTAGAAAAGTATCTTATTGAAGTATCCACCAAACATTTCTATTACTTTAGTCCAACTTTTCAGAATTTCAATAATCCCTGCATATAACTAGACTGATTTGGAGGCGAAGCAAACATCGAAGTGCTTTATGGCACCGTTGAAATCACTAGATGACTGAAGCAAGGTGAATCGTGTTAGCGTACGTTAGTGGGGTCTGGCAAAACATTCCAATTAACCTCTTGCAGCTTTCTGCAGTTTACCAAACGCGTAAGGCCTCACGTTGTCTAGGGGAGCATAATAAACCGAGTAGCACGGTCCTTAACTTCTCACCAAGGTGGTCATCGTTCGAATCCCGGTCATTGCCTTTGACATTTCTGAAGCAGAAAGACTCATTTCTGTGGCTCGGATTCCACGAAAAAGTGCAGGTTTTGTGGCTATGATCTCGATATCTATTGTCACGTAAAATCACAGTCACAAAGGTACAGTTATTGCGAATGTCCATCACAATGTCCTAAGCCCCTTAAGGAAACAACAAGAACAACGAGCGGTGATTGTTACCGAAGGTAACTGTGATTTGAGTTATCTACGTTGCCTACAGTCATTTTTCTTCAGAAATGGAGCACATGAAATTGAACATTTCCTATTGAAAATCCTCAGCGTATTACGAGTCATTCGACCGGTTAAGGAATGGAATGAATGAAGTCCCTATCTACCGGCGAGGATAGGAATTGTGCCGGCTGACGAAGTCTGTCGCACTCCTCTGGGGCAATGATTAATAACTGACAAATGAAATGAAATTATACTGGAGAGCGTCGTTGGAATGAAAGATGACAGGGAAAACCGGAGTACCCAGAGAAAAACCTGTCCCGCCTCTGCTTTGTCCAGCACAAATCTCACAAGAGTGACCGGGATTTGAGCTACGGAATCCAGGGGTGAAAGGCAGGCGCGCTGCCGCCTGAGTCACGGAGTCTCTAGAATTTTCCCTATTCTGACACCGAATCTTGAAGGTCTGGCTTAATAGGTGATTCCCAAACGCATCGAGGGTTTTAATCTTGAACAGTTAACTCCCATGGCTCGGGTGCTGACTGTATGTGCTGTCACCAATATTGCTGTAATGCACACTACACTATCCTCTACTACAATAACGTGCAGTTTCCTATACACGAAAAATCGTAGTTGCGCCTACAAAAACCACTAATATTTTAGCTTAGAAATTTGGCCGGTAAGATTCTGTCATCTAAGGTTCAATATTGTCAAGGAATTCTCAAAACCAAAAACCAAACCACCATGGTGCAGATTTTCTTGGCTGAATATACTAGTATCTTATTTATAATAATAATAGTTTGTATAATTCTTAGGAGGGGATGTTTTATCGATATTGTGCCCTTGCAAAGGCACCAAATGCGGTGATCTTCTTTCTTCATATGTGCGCCGGCTGCTCCTGTAAATAATGACATTTAAATGATACTCACCGCTGCATGTAGACTCTTCTTTCTCAGTCGTGGTGCGTCCGAAAATATCCCTCGGGTTGATGGCCACACATCGATCGGGGAATGAGGAGATGAAAAGATGGGGTAAACTAAACTATAAATGACGGTACCCAAAGACTGAATTAAAATTTAAATAAATAAACTGATTTATTGAACAAAGTGCAAAGTGCCAAAAATTGAAAAATAAACTGGAGAAAATAAACAAAGTGAAATGAAATGAAATTTAAAAAAAATTAAAGATCTACCTTACAATAACTCAATTATCTGCCTAATAAAATTGACTGAAGGTCGATCAAATTTAAATTATTCCAGATTACGTCGACACTGTCTCCAAGACGATGACGTGAATAAATTCAAAACTCTGGTCAGAAAATACCACCTCATTTGAAAATACTTAATTGTAATACATGAAAAAAAATGTCTATCAAAATAAACTTGCGTAGTTGATTAATTAATTGGTTAAGTCATCAAATCAACACTGACTCAGAGGTGTTTATCAAATATTTAACACATGTGACTCAGTTGGGAAACACCCAACTCTAAAATAATCATGGACTGCACTAACCATGTATAACAAATAAGAGGAAAAGAAAACAAAACAACCATGAACATTGTACTTCACCTACCACATAACCATTGCCACATTTTAAACTACTCGTGGTTGAGAGACAAGAAAATTATAATTATTGACACATGAACCTGAGTGTTGCAATCACTCATTTAATTACTTAAACCTCACTTGCATGACTGTGATAGCCTGGACCTCTTAAAATATAAAATAATTAGGCCAAGTGCCTCATGTTTACATCTCAAATGAAAGCGATCCCTTTACATTATTAATTTTACTCAATTTGCCGCTGCCTGCATTTTCATTACGAATTCATTATTTGTGGTACCACCACTAGATGGAGGCAGATCCCATCTCATTTACCTCATTCATTTGCGGCACTTATAATACAACTGTTTTATTAAAGAACGCTTCATTTTCCTAATTGAAACGTAGTGGATTTCTAAGGCTTGGTAATTACTGAATGTCTGGTATGAGCATACCACTACTATAGTTTTGACTATGAACTAATCGATGATCTCTTATCCTAACACATGAAATCTTATTTACATAAATGAACCTGTTAATGGAGAAACACTGCTCCAACAAAAAAAATACTGAAATCAAAACTAACCTAACTACACTTACTATTTACATCAATCAAATACAAATAATTCACGTATGATCAGATCCTAAAATAACACGGTGATAAAATATACACAAAAAAAGGATATCAACAAAAATCTAGATCCCGAACATCGCTGCCTGCTGAAAATAAAAAAAATATGCAAATATCGGAGTCTAAAAATTTTTTACCCAGCTACAAGTAACAAAATAATATTGTGAATTTGATGGCAATCTTCTAACCTCAGACGAAAAATGTCTGGCCATGACACTATTCTGCCGTTATGGACAATAATTACTGGTATTACATGTCATCCAGGATTCTACATGACTATCAAAATATACATTGATTCGTCGCTCCGCTCACATATTACCTTGTGCTATAACTCGCATATTCTCCGAGCATCTACTTTCCCTGGAAACTATTTGAAACAATACAGGCTTCTGCCTACAATCATAATCCATGTCGTTACATATTTAACACTCGTGCTTTAAATTATTCATCTCTCAATTCTATTTACTCATCATTATTCTCGACGTAGTAACTCATAATACGGCCTCGCTCATATCCGGCGGGCGAAATAACTGTAGTTCACATCTCTATTTCTTACGACACTGTTCATGACATGGTCCAAATATCACATTTCCATTATCAACGCAGATCATCAGGGACATTATTCACTTAGCTCGATCTTTAGATCATTCTCTGCTTCACATATAACAAAATATCAGAGCTGACTTATCAATGGCTTCCTGTCACTAACTGTTTACTAAAATGACGAGATTGCCTCTCAAAAACACGGCTATTAAAAAAGTGTAACTGCAATTACACACAGAAATAAATATTCGCGTGTCCACCAAATCGTCGCAAAAAAATACACGGTATAAGAGCTACCGGAAACGGTCATCTGAATGATGATTACACAACATGAAATAAACTGAATGCGCTAGTAGCAAAAGTAAGCATTAAAAATCAACAAGGCGGCATCTACAAAATCATAACTTCATCAGAAATATCGCTCATACCTAACATCATAATAGCATGATTATTATTATTATTAATCTGCATTACACTTATTTAAATCTCATAAGATAGCATTCTAATCTGTCAAAGTGACTTACTACAAAATGATCCAGAAATAATAAATATGCAAACACATTTATGGAAAGGAAGTACGCAAATAACCCTAGCTCACACTTATTATTATTATTATTATTATTATTATTATTATTATTATTATTATTATTATTATTATTATTATTATTATTATTATTATTATTATTATTATTTACAATCCTATCTAACAGTCTAAGCTACATTGGATCATCGATTGGTTCATAGTCCTACATATTTATTTATACATTTTGTTGCTCATTACCTTGGTGCTGGAGGCAGGTTGGATCACCCTCCGGGCTCTGTCATGATGAATTAGAATTCCATCTTGAAGCTGATGTGGTATTCCGAATTATCACACACGCATACTTGATACATTTTTATAAAGGCGTTACACACGTTCACATTTACATAAACACTCGCATTTTCTAGCACTTCAATGAAGATTATACAATAACACTGCATAAACACCTGACGTGAAGTCGAAAGTTTTCTCTCCGCTACCTGCCTGGCGTCGTGCTGTGGCTCACACCCCTCTCAGTTTGTTTGTTTAAGGCTTACCGGTTGTTCACCTCTTCGGAACATAACAGTGTACTCAAGGTCTTAACACCGCGGCCTTCCATTAATGAACAAAGTCATTCTCCTCCCTGTAACTGCTTTAACTAATTTCTCCCCCGTAACATCTCGCTTGCCATAACAGTTCATTGAAAGTGATGAAAACAAGCTAAAAGTACTGTTTCCAATGATGTGTGGAGAAATTCTATACTAATCGTCCTCCAAAATAAAAGAATAAAATGGTCTTTCAACAAATATCCAAACTACACGTGGATTAGAAAAATTTTATGCAGTTACGTGTTGCGACATGTTCCATTGTCCCTCTCGGTTTGTTATGTAAGTTCATTTAAGGCAAGTGTTGAAAAGTGTAGCTATTGCCTGATTATCTCTGCATAAGTTCAAATAAAAATAAAAGTTTGTTAAAGTGTTCATTTCTCCTGAAATACTATTCTCACAAGTGAATACATGGCTCACTCGGATGCCAACAAGTGTCTCTGATTGCGTTCCTACCAGACTCAGAATTCACAAAGGAAACGTTCACACAAGACTGAACTCACTCCGTACAAGACTGAATTAGACATCAACACGTCTGGATTAAACACCAACTAACTAACGATTCACCACTCTGCTCGTTGGTTTTGTAAACAGTTCTCCCCCACTTCGAAAATAGTTCTGTGGAAGGGATGTGGCGTAGTAATCTAGCACTTGGGACCGCTTTATCATACGTCCGTAGGTTAAAGCTTTAAAAAGTATGTACAAAATCTTCCTAATTTCGGTCTGACTTACTTGTTATATTGCGCCGTGGGAAACGATCACAGGGTAATCCATACGACGGCGCGCGTCACCGGCGTTAATTTCTTCCTGCGAATGGACTCTTTCCGCCATGATGGTTCAGTTCCTGGGCGAAACTACTCTTCCGTGTAAAGTTAAAATTTTCTTAATTAACCACTAATTAATCACACATTTGCACCGATAAATTTTCAAATATTATTAGGAAGTCAGGACACTGTTTTTCCACAACTACTCCGGGCTCCAAATAGCGAAATACTGGCTGTAGATTCCCGCTATGAAAAAACATTTAAATTTGCAATTTTGTGATTGGCTGAGACGTTCGCACTCTCCGCAGCATGGATGCTTCCATTTTCTGCCAAGGGTTGACGGGTATTATCGTTTTCTCTCTTGCACTTCTAAGTAGGTCAGGCTCAACGCGTGATTTTCCCGTGAGAACCAAGTAGAAAGTTCCCACTCCTCGTCGGCACCATAAACTTTATTGGATGTACCACTTAGGCCAGGTATATGCTGTTCGTGCCATAAGAAAAGTTTTGCGGATCTCCTAGCAGTCTGACCGGCGCCAGAATGTTGCTTTGTGACTGCCAGCTTTCACAGCCCACTGTAGTATTCCAATGCGAATTATTCAACTTTTAGTTCATAAATTAATTACGCAAATTCGCTTATGGGTGCAATATATTTCTTTTTAAGTTGACTCTTTAGCTTTTATATTTATTTGGGTTCGAGGAAACCTTCCCCGATTCCGATATGATAAGGGCCATGGCCTACCAAGCGACCGCCGCTCAGCCCGAAGGCCTGCAGACTACAAGGTGTCGTGTGGTCAGCACGAAGGAACTTCTCGGCCGTTATTCTTGGCTTTCAAGACCAGGGCCGCCATCTCACAGTCAGATAGCACCTCAATTTTAATCACGTAGGCTGATTGGACCTCGAACCAGCCCTCAGGTGCAGGTAAAAATCCCTGATCTTGTCGGGAATCGAACCCAGTGCCTCCGGGTAAGAAGCAGGCACTCTACCCCTACACCACGGGGCCGGCCAATGACTTTTCACTCTTCATAAAATATGTGCCGAGGGTCAGTATTTCTCCAAAAATATTAGTACATAGCGGTTTTCGCAGGCGCAACGACGAAATGCCGCCCACCCTCGTCGGATGGTATGCATTTAAGGGGCTCACTAGTTCAGCAATAGTCACACAAAATAATAACTTAATAAGAATAATACCGAAAAATAATTTTCCTGAAATATTATGTAATGGTTCTTCCAGAGTGGATCGCGTGAATTTACACTGACTGACAGAGCAAATGCAACACCAAGAAGGAGTGGTCAGAACTTTATGCCAATTGCAGGGTAGACTGACGTCACTGAGGTATCCTCATGATGTGAAATGCGCCGCTGTGCTGCACACGTAGCGAACGATAAATGGGACACGGCGTTGGCGAATGGCCCACTTCGTACCGTGATTTCTCAGCCGACAGTCATTGTAGAACGTGTTGTCGTGTGCCACAGGACACGTGTATAGCTAAGAATGCCAGGCCGCCGTCAACGGAGGCATTTCCAGCAGACAGACGACTTTACGAGGGGTATGGAGATCGGGCTGAGAAGGGCAGGTTGGTCGCTTCGTCAAATCGCAGCCGATACCCATAGGGATGTGTCCACGGTGCAGCGCCTGTGGCGAAGATGGTTGGCGCAGGGACATGTGGCACGTGCGAGGGGTCCAGGCGCAGCCCGAGTGACGTCAGCACGCGAGGATCGGCGCATCCGCCGCCAAGCGGTGGCAGCCCCGCACGCCACGTCAACCGCCATTCTTCAGCATGTGCAAGACACCCTGGCTGTTCCAATATCGACCAGAACAATTTCCCGTCGATTGGTTGAAGGAGGCCTGCACTCCCGGTGTCCGCTCAGAAGACTACCATTGACTCCACAGCATAGACGTGCACGCCTGGCATGGTGCCGGGCTAGAGCGACTTGGATGAGGGAATGGCGGAACGTCGTGTTCTCCGATTAGTCACGCTTCTGTTCTGTCAGTGATAGTCACCGCAGACGAGTGTGGCGTCGGCGTGGAGAAAGGTCAAATCCGGCAGTAACTGTGGAGCGCCCTACCGCTAGACAACGCGGCATCATGGTTTGGGGCGCTATTGCGTATGATTCCACGTCACCTCTAGTGCGTATTCAAGGCACGTTAAATGCCCACCGCTACGTGCAGCATGTGCTGCGGCCGGTGGCACTCCCGTACCTTGAGGGGCTGCCCAATGCTCTGTTTCAGCAGGATAATGCCCGCCCACATACTGCTCGCATCTCCCAACAGGCTCTACGAGGTGTACAGATGCTTCCGTGGCCAGCGTACTCTCCGGATCTCTCACCAATCGAACACGTGTGGGATCTCATTGGACGCCGTTTGCAAACTCTGCCCCAGCCTCGTACGGACGACCAACTGTGGCAAATGGTTGACAGAGAATGGAGAACCATCCCTCAGCACACCATCCGCACTCTTATTGACTCTGTACCTCGACGTGTTTCTGCGTGCATCGCCGCTCGCGGTGGTCCTACATCCTACTGAGTCGATGCCGTGCGCATTGTGTAACCTGCATATCGGTTTGAAATAAACATCAATTATTCGTCCGTGCCGTCTCTGTTTTTTCCCCAACTTTCATCCCTTTCGAACCACTCCTCCTTGGTGTTGCATTTGCTCTGTCAGTCAGTGTATGTACACAGTCAACCGTTTTTACCCATGCTATGACAGATCTATGGCATTTTCGGTAACAATCATTCCACTCCAGGAGGAACATAAGGCAATAAATGAACCGGCTGCGTAATCCCCCTAGTCAACTGAAGGGGCGGTAGAGAACTGCAGAAGAAAACATATTGCAACGGACCTCATTCAAAATTATTATTTTTTAATGTATATGCTATTTCGGCACTCATATCTCACTAAATTGCTTGGCAGATAAAGAGCAATAATAATAATAATAATAATAATAATAATAATAATAATAATAATAATAATAATAATAATAATAATAATAATAATAATAATAATATGTTTGTGGGTTACTGTAGTTACGTCCTAGTTCGTGAACCATGCGCAAAGGCTGAGTGGCCTAGTAAGTGGTCCTGAGAGTCGGGATACCAGTTGCTATGGAATGGGAGTGGGCAACTCGGACATATTCTGAGTCCTGGCCCTTCTTGTGCTCAGGCGACTAGGACTATACAATCCACCGGTGGTCCATAACCCGTTAGAGGAGAGATCCTCACTTGGACTATGTGCAAGTAGGATAGCATCCTGCTTCATGAATTTACCGAGCTCAGAACATTTTAAGCGAGCCTCGGACCTATGGGAGTAACGGAGTCCTACTCCCATTTGACAGGCGAGGGACTCAGTGGAAACATCTTGGTGAACGAAATGGAATTCGATGGGGAGCTATCAATATTAATGGGGCTTGTGGAAGAAAGAATGTAGAACTGGCTGAGTCAGCAAAGAGGATGCATCTGGATGTGCTAGGAGTAAGTGATATCGGGTAAGGGGAGATAACGAGGAAGAGATAGGAGATGATAAAGTGTACTTGACGGGTGTTAGAAAGGGAAGGGCAGAGTCTGGGGTAGGGCTCTTTATCAGGAATACCATTGCACGCAACATAGCTTCTGTTAGGCACGTAAATGAGTGAATGATGTGGGTAGATTTGTCAGTTGGAGGAATTAGGACTAGAATTGTGTCCGTGTATTCACCATGTGAGGGTTCAGATGAGGATGAAGTTGACAAGTTTTATGAAGCATTGAGTGACATCGTGGTCAGGGTCAACAGCAAGGATAGAATACTGCTAATGGGCGATTTCAATGCGAGAGTTGGGAATAGAACTGAAGGATACGAAAGGGTGATTGGTAAATGTGGGGAAGATATGGAAGCTAATAGGAATGGGAAGCGTTTGCTGGACTTCTGTGCTAGTATGGGTTTAGCAGTTACGAATACATTCTTCAAGCATAAGGCTATTCACCGCTACACATGGAAGGCTAGGGGAACCAGATCCATAATAGAATATATCTTATCTGACTTCGAATTCAGGAAATCTGTTAGGAATGTAGGGGTTTTCTGGGGATTTTTCGATGATACAGACCACTATCTGATCTGTAGTGAACTAAGTATCTCTAGGCCTAGGGTAGAGAAAGGGAAATCTGTCTGCAAACGAATAAGGGTAGAAAATCTCCAGGACGAGGAAATTAGACAGAAGTACATGGATATGATTAGCGAGAAGTTTCGAACAGTAGGCAGTAAGCAGGTTCAGGATATAGAACGTGAATGGGTGGCAGACAGGTGTGCTGTATTAGAAACAGCAAGGGAATGCCTAGGAACAACTGTGTGTAAAGATGGGAAAAGGCGGACATCTTGGTGGAATGATGAAGTGAGAGCAGCTTGTAAACGTAAAAAGAAGGCTTATCAGAAATGGCTCCAAACAAGGGCCGAGGCAGACAGGGATTTGTATGTAGATGAAAGAAACAGAGCGAAACAAATAGTTGTTGAATCCAAAAAGAAGTCATGGTAAGATTTTGGTAACAACCTGGAAAGGCTAGGTCAAGCAGCAGGGAAACCTTTCTGGACAGTAATAAAGAATCTTAGGAAGGGAGGGAAAAAGGAAATTGACAGTGTTCTGAGTAATTCAGGTGAACTCATAATAGTTCCCAGGGAATCACTGGAGAGGTGGAGGGAATATTTTGAACATCTTCTCAATGTAAAACGAAATCATCCTGGTGGTGTTGTGAATAGCCAAGCTTATGGGGAGGAGGAAAATGATGCTGGTGAAATTATACTTGAGGAAGTGGAAAGGATGGCAAATAAACTCCATTGTCATAAGGCAGAAGGAATAGATGAAATTAGACCTGAAATGGTGAAGTATAGTGGGAAGGCAGGGATGAAATGGCTTCATAGAATAGTAAAATTAGCGTGGAGTGTTGGTAAGGTACCTTCAGATTGGGCAAAAGCAGTAATTGCACCTATCTATAAGCAAGGGAACGCAGTTGCGATCAACAGTATTCTGTAAGAAGGAAGTGAGCTCCCAGACGAAACTATCTTTACATCGGTCTGTTTTCAGACCAACTTTGCTTTACGGGAGCGAAAGCTGGGTGGACTCAGGATATCTTATTCTTAAGTTGGAAGTAACAGACATGAAAGTATCAAGAATGATTGCTGGTACGAACAGGTGGGAACAATGGCAGGAGGGTACTCGGAATGAGGAGATAAAGGCTAATTTAGGAATGAACTCGATGGATGAAGCTGTACGCATAAACCGGCTTCGGTGGTGGGGTCATGTCAGGCGAATGGAGGAGGATAGGCTACCTACGAGAATAATGGACTCTGGTATGGAGGGTAAGAGAAGTAGAGGTAGACCAAGACGACGATGGTTAAATTCGGTTTTCAACGATTTATAGATAAGAGGTATAGAACTAAATGAGGCCACAACACTAGTTGCAAATCGAGGATTGTGGCGACGTTTAGTAAATTCACAGAGGCTTGCAGACTGAACGCTGAAAGGCATAACAGTCTATAAGGATAATGAATGAATAATAATATTAATCGCATGACCGCCAGGCTCAAATAGTAGACGGTGGTATTTTGAAGGCGCTCATCCGCCTGCCTAATGGCGTTGGAATTAGTGGCACGTAAAATAATTTCTCTGGGATAAAATTCCAACACCTTGATGGCTTCGAAAACGGTCACAGTAATTAGTGGAACGTAAAACCAATAACGATATGGTTACATTAAGTAAGTAGTATGAAGTCAGCTACCGTATCCAGACATTTGGACTTGACGTCATTCAGTTTACCTGCGTGGCAATTTCTACTTTTCATTTCACTCCACCAGATGGCAGGGAAACAAGTACTTAATTAAACAACCTACTGATGAGTTCTAATAAATTTTACCGGCGAAACACCGAACATGTAACAGGAGATCATTTATTTGCCGACATCATACAACATGGTGTGTTAAATGGACTATTTCGGCCCTTCTGTAATCCATCTAAATCTGCCTGTTATGAACCCACAATCTAGGGATCCCGAGGCCGACAGTCTACCACCGATCCATGAAGGAATCCTGCTGAAACCGAAAAGAAAGAGAGATGTTCAGTTTCATGGTTCACTGTTGCAAAGAGCAGCACCTGACATGAAGTTTTCCGTGCACATTTTAAATTATTTTCCATGTTGTTGTGAATATTTTTATGTACTAAATCATACTGCATATGTCGTGAGAACATTGTGTACACCTCTTCTCAGTAATTCTCGACCTTCACATAGTTTTGGATCCGTTAAGAAACGGTCATATATTCAGAGAACAATAGTAGTGCGAATATCCAGGGATGAGTTCAGATGTAAATTTATATACAGCGGTGAATCATGTCATGTCGGTCACAACAAGAATGATGGTGAAATAAATACCGCGTATATTCTATGACGTCACTCACCCACCACCTTGCTTACTCATTCACTGGCTTGGTTCACAATTAGATGGCCAGCTGCTATCCTCTCAGTGTGTTGTGGTGATGTACAGCAACAGCACCATGACATCAGTTTAGATCATGAATGTTGGGATTACCGTCCACAATAAAGTTTTAAGTTTTCGCTTGTTTTAAATCAGCTTTTAACTATGTACAGCACGGGTAAGGGGTAATAGAAGTTATCAGGGTAAAAAGTGCTTTCGCAGGAGCTAGTGGGAGCGTTTGTATGCGGAACTCTCAGGCATCAGCCAAAGAAACAGGATATAGAGACAGGCACCATGTTTGTTCACTTGCGTCTGTTGAAAGATCCTTCATATTACTATAAAATAGAAATATTTCTCGTGTCTGAAAATATGATCTAATCAAAAGCTAAAGAAAAATTGAAAGAAAGATGAGGAAGCATTTTAGTTAGCTGACTGAGTGAGTTGGCTGAGCGGTCAGCGCAATGTAACTGTATGCTTGCAGAAGGGAGATAGTGGGTTCAAACGCCACTGTTGGCAGCTCTGAAAATGGTTCTCCTTGGTTTCTATTTTTTGCTGTATCTTAAGGACACGGTCGCTTCTTTTCCAATCCTAGCCATTTTCTATTCCGTTGTAGCATGAGGGAATACATTAACCTGTATGCACTGTATGTATGTATGTATGTATGTTTGATTGTTTGATTAATTGATTGATTGATTGATTGATTGATTGATTGATTGATTGATTGATTGATTGATTGATTGATTGATTGATTGATTGATTGATTTATTGATTGATTGATTGATTGATTAATACCTCACTCCAAATGCTGGTTAGAGCCTCAACAGGTACACCATAAGCTACCACATTTAGTCTAGGATTCAATGAAGAGACGTACTGGAAAAATACGGAGTGATGCTGTTTCCAGTTGCTTTCCACATGCATTGAGCGGGTGGCAGCACGGTTTAGGTCAGGAAACTGTCAGCTTGTATTCGGGTGATAGTGGGTTCGAACTCCACTATCGGTTGCCCTGAAGATGGATTTCCGTGGCTTACCAATTTCACACCAGGTAAATGCCGGGGCTGTACCTTAATTAAGGCCACGGCCGCTTTCTTTCCCCTCCTTGCCCTTTCCTGTCCTATCGTCGCCACAAGACCTGTCTGTGTCGGTGCGACGTAAAGCAATAATTGTAATTTTCCACATGGAGCCAGAATGTATTATTACATGTCAGCCCACTGACATGTACACTACCAACCGGCCCTATAAGCGACATCTTCACATCACAGGGACCGAATTCAAAATATGGTTTTCTACTACCATCGCTCATATTCAGTCACTTTCATATTTTCAAAGCTAAGGACGAGGCTGAGAAAGTCAATGAAAGTACTGAGGAGTAAGTTACTTTATTATATAATGACCTATTTCACCTTAGACCGAGCTCGATAGCTGCAGTCGCTTAAGTGCGGCCAGTATCCAGTATTCGGGAGATAGTAGGTTCGAACCCCATTGTCGGCAGCCCTGAAGATGGTTTTCCGTGGTTTCCCATTTTCACACCAGGAAAATGCTGGGGATGTACCTTAATTAAGGCCACGGCCGCTTACTTCCCACTCCCAGCACTTCCCTGTCCCATCGTCGCCATAAGACCTATCTGTGTTGGTGCGACGTAAAGCAACTAGCAAAAAAATTTTAAAAATCACCTTAGTTGAAAAGTAAGTATAGCGGCCCTCGGTTTAAAAGGTCCTGCGTTAGATTGCCGCCCGGGATTTATTTATTTATTTTAATTAATTCCTCTGGCTCGGGGACTGGGTATTTTGTTGTCCACCAAAATTCCTGTAATTCACATAAAAGTAGAAGAGGTAGACAATTTCAAGTATTTAGGATGTGTGTTTTCCCAGAATGGTGGTATTGTACGTGAGATTGAATCAAGGTGCAGCAAAGCTATGTTTACAAATCGACAGAAACATCAAGTTTGTAAATCTTAATTTTCACCATCCTGTGCTATACCAGATAATTTGTGTCTCTTTTACATTGATCTATATTCTCCAATATGCCCTAATAAACTTTTGTTAATTTCTTTAGTGCGAAAATTGATCAGTATAAATTGCAAAGTGCAAGTTTCCAAACCTACAGGGCTCTTCCCAAACCTCAGTTTACGAAACGAAGTATTGTATTGTATAACGTTGATTCTAAATCCAAGTTCGGACGGATGGACTTCAAATTTCTGCAGTTCCACCAAAGCTATGGTCCGTAAATTCTAGAACTAAACACTCTGCAATCTAAGGATGGCACCTGACTTCTCTAGGACATCTCTTATCGGGCGAGTTGGGCGTGCGGTTAGAGTCGCGCAGCCGTGAACTTGCATCCGGGAGATAGTGGGTTCGAGCCCCACTGTCGGTAGCCCTGAAGATGGTTTACCGTGGTTTCCCATTTTCACACCAGGCAAATGCTGGGCCAGTACCTTAATTAAGGCCACGGCCGCTTCCTTCCCACTCCTAGGCCTTTCCTATCCCATTGTCGCCATAAGATCTATCTGTGTCGGTGCGACGCAAAGCAAATAGCAAAAAAACCACATCTCTTCACTTAGCTTTCCTTGGAGAGAACATTTTGAGGAGCTATGGGACATGAATCCGCACGTTCATGAGAACATCTTAAGACTTAAACAAGGATATGGTAAAATGCATTCAAGTTCAACAGAGACAGGAGTGTGATTTAAGTAGCAAAAGTAGTCGTATTGGCACCGAGGGTCACTCAACAGCAAGTGACCGAGCAAGAAACAGCACTCTTAGAACTCTAACGTGACCATACGATGGGGTAAAACGTAAATACATAAGTCGACCTCAGTGGGCGCAGTCGGTTATTCGTTTTCCCTCTATTCCGAGGATAACGGGTTCGATCGTGGGCAAGTAGGTTTAAATGCGACAATTCTGTGTTGTTAGCTTTCTGTTGGACAAAATTCTGCCACGTTAGCACCTCTTAAAACATCCAGTAATTACACGGTTCTGAAACAAATAACAATATAATGAAATTTCGAATGGCTTTTAGTGCCGGGATATCCCTGGACGGGTTCAACTCGCCAGGTGCAGGTCTTTCTATTTGATGCCCGTAGGCGACCTGCGCGTCGTGATGAGGATGAAATGATGATGAAGACAACACATACACCCAGCCCCCGTGCCATTGGAATTAACCAATGAAGGTTAAGTCCGACTCGTTGGCTGAACGGTCAGCGTACTGGCCTTCGGTTCAGAGGGTCCCGGGTTCGATTCCCAGCCGGGTCGGGGATTTTAACCTTAATTGGTTAATTCCAATGGCACGGGGGCTGGGTGTATGTGTTGTCTTCATCATCATTTCATCCTCATCACGACGCGCAGGTCGCCTACGGGAGTCAAATAGAAAGACCTGCACCTGGCGAGCCGAACCCGTCCTGGGATATTCCGGCACTAAAAGCCATACGACATTTCATTTCAATTAAGGTTAAAATCCCCGAGCCGGCCGGGAATCGAACCCGGGACCCTTTGAACCGGAGGCCAGTACGCAGACCGTTCAGCCAACGAGTCGGACAACATTATAATAAATACACGACATACATATTACTACGGTATCTGTAATGCAGTCCAAAGGTGTTATGGTGAAAGTGCCGCTGGAACAACCATAGACTGATTTTAAATTAACTAAATGAAATCCAAATCTGTGGAAATATAGCACAAGAATTAAAGGGAAACAACTAGGAAATGCGAAATAATGAATATGACTTTATTTGTATATTAGGTAAATTTCCTAAGGTTATGATTGCAGAATGCCCTTATTTTATTTCTATGACAGGTACAGTAGTTTCATTTGTCATTAGCACAGGTGATAAACCATGCACATCTCTCTGATGTTTCACAGTCTCAGTTACGACAATGAATCCTGCGAACCTGGTTTCTTTTCGTAGAACTAACTCAGGTACGTTATCCGCGACGATACGATGGGACTATGGCCGCGGACTTAATTAAGGTACATCATTTGCCTGGTTTGAAAATAGGAAACCATGGAAAACCATATTCAGGTCTGCAGATGGTGGGTTCGAACCCACCATATACCGAAAGGAAGCTTACAGCGAGGTGGCCTGGATGACGGAGCAGACTATCTCGGTATCTAATAAGCTAAAGCTAAGGTCTGAGCGGGCCTTGTTATTCATACGATCAGATCCATCTCCATCCCTCCATATCAATTTAAACATTTCTAGAAGTGGGCTTATCCATTTCCAGATAATCAAATTGACTTACTTGACTTAATTCCTGTTGTTCCTTGTGGAACATCGGGCATCAACAAAGCATCTCCATCTGATCCTCTTCACCTCTCTCCAGGTCTTGCCTTCTTCCATTGCCTCCATGTGCACAGATCTTCGCCACGTTTGTATGGGCCTTCC
The DNA here is from genome assembly GCF_040414725.1 of Anabrus simplex. Lineage (NCBI taxonomy): Eukaryota > Metazoa > Arthropoda > Insecta > Orthoptera > Tettigoniidae > Anabrus > Anabrus simplex. Next base: position 823,984,368 of record NC_090266.1, on the reverse strand, counting down.
TCTCCTCCTTTTACCCTGCGGGTTCAAATCCAGTGACTCTCTCTCAATGGCTTCATTCCCTTTCCTCAACGTCTGCCCTATCCATTTGCATTTCCGCCGTTTTATCTGTATGGCCATTTCGGTTTCACCCGTCCTTCCCCATAGTTCATGATTGGAGATTACTTCCGGTATGATTCTGATTCGAAAAGTTCCATTGAATTTTAAATCCAGATATGGCGGAAAGGAACGAAGGATTGATTGGTTAGGGTATGTTTGGTTTAAAAATGGCTTGCTGCTCCATCTGAAAACAATTTACTACTTCAAGGTTCAGGACAATCTCCAACACTTCTGAAAACAATGTTCTTAGGAAAACATCGATTTCATATTTTCACGAACCGCATAATCAGACACAAGAGCAAATGACTTCTTCTGAACTTCGTTGTTACTTTCTCTTCTAAATCAAGCAACTCCACTAAACACGGAGACCTGTTTATTATCCCAATGAGCTGTCTGAATATTATTTTGCTCCTTGCATGTGTAATATTCAGACAAGTCAATTTGGATGACAGCTTCGTTTAGTTCAACTTTTTTCCGAGCACTCTTAAAACCCTAAGATTTCTGTCGTTTGACATAAACATGGTATAGGAAATGCGCAGGCAGATGATCAGTGCATCCATGCAATCAATTACTGTCCCTTCTTCTCCTTCAATTTCGGCTCTTCCGTTTGAGAACGACCATAGACTCCTCTCACACCGTGAATTACATAGTTCATCTGCGATGTCAACTGCACTTACCAATGGACATTTTTCACACCTTGACTGTACGCATTTTCCTGAGTTTTAGTCACAAACCACCTGAGATATAATATCTCTAAGTGTAAGGTAATTGTTTCCTAAGCAGCGCCTTAAAAATAAATTTCACATTTTCTGGGTAAATGCATGTGCATACATTATGCGGGATGTCACGCTTAAGATACACATGAGGAGGACGCAATTCAGCAAACTTCGAGAAAGTGACTGGCATATTTTCATTGTCCTGTGTAAATCAAGTGTGGGCTTCCTTAAATGTTACCATTAAATATCTGATCGGAGCATTTTTGATCTCACCACTAACACGGATCTTCTTTAAATCGTATCTTCCCGTAGCCTGATATGAGATGGCGTCATCACCATAAAACTTAATGAGAGCTGCTTTTACATCATCGGATAGCTGATTTTTAGGCAGACGTTTTCTTGTCTTGCTAATACCTAAAACCCCTTTTTCTGATAAATACACAAGTTCTTTTCTTTTTCGCGATGAAGAAGGCAATGCTTCCTCCACACGTTTTTTTCAGTTACAACAATTCTGCACACTACTGAATTTTGTGTCAGACGTCAAAATATAGGCACGATTGTTAACTCCTCCATTCTCGCCAATTTGTCCCTTTTCCGTTGACCTTGTTTATGTATTATATTTTTTAATTTTAGTCTCTCTATTCCTGGTTTAGTCATTCTTGTTTTAGACCTTTTTTTCTTTTTGCTATCTTTACGTTTTCTTGCTATTCTTTATACCGGCCGTTCTCCTTGAGACGCTGTCTATATTCTCCTCGTCTTTCTGCTGGCGATTTCTCCATATTACGGTTTCACTACCACAGTTCACTTGTAACTTCACTTCAACGTCTCGAAAGCAACTGACTGGACTGTAAAGAGGTGTGCATAGCATTGGGTGCGCAATGTAAGTCACGGTGCCGTAGCGGAAACCTTATTCACTACAGAAGAAAGTATTCAAATATGCTTTTGTTTATGTCATTGAGGTGACGTAGGATCCCCAAGGAAATTGTATTCCATCGACTCCATGTGTAGACGACTTTTACTATGTTTATCGTGACTGATTGACCATAATCTGCCCAAAACAAATAAAATGAATGTAAAAATACTTAGAGAATTAGAAAAATGACTTTTATTACACCCTGATTTACGTCGCACCGACACAGATAGGTCTTATGGAGCACTGCCAACTCGGCCGGCAAGAAAAACTTTTTAACAATGTACATACTGGAAATATTACATTATGACATGTAAAATGGTGAGCTTAAAGAAAACAACATTACTTGTATATATCAAGGTTTGGAAAATGCACGTTATTTGGTGTATTCCTCAATGTACTGAATGTCACAAGATTTGGAGTAAGATGTGGGCTATAGCAAAATGTTTCTCCGATGCGTCCTTCTGTACTAAGAGATTTTAAAATATATATAAACGTAATACTTGAAGGAAATATCAATTTGGCAATTTACGCCTCGGTATGACATTTTCGTGGAATCCTTAAGCATGATTAATATCATTATAAATTCTTGATGACTCAATCTGGACTTATTTATCCGAAGGTTTTCCACTTAGTACAGTTTAGTGCAACACTCTAGTCCAAAATATTTAAATGAACGATTATTACGAAATATCAGAGAAGTAGATTTATGAATTCATGACTGGTCATATAAACATTAATTCCTAGATTCACATAAATACAAATAGAAAATGAAAATTGAAAATCATCATCATCATCATCTGTTTACCCTCCAGGTTCGGTTTTTCCCTCGGACTTAGCGAGGGATCCCACCTCTACCGCCTCAAGGGCAGTGTCCTGGAGCTTCAGACTCTTGGTCGGGGGATACAACTGGGGAGTATGACCAGTACTTCGCCCAGGCGGCCTCACCTGCTATGCTGAACAGGGGCCTTGTGGAGGTATGGGAAGATTGGATGGGACAGGCAAGGAAGAGGGAAGGAAGTGGCCGTGGCCTTAAGTTAGGTACCATCCCGGCATTCGCCTGGAGGAGAAGTGGGAAACGACGGAAAACCACTTCCAGGATGGCTGAGGTGGGAATCGAACCCACCTCTACTCAGTTGACCTCCCGAGGCTGAGTGGACCCCGTTCCAGCCCTCGTACCACTTTTCAAATTTCGTGGCAGAGCCGGGAATCGAACCCGGACCTCCGGGGGTGGCAGCTAATCACGCTAACCACTACACCACAGAGGCGGTCGAAAATTGAAAATACAAATTAAAATATAAGTGGCAAATTACACGTAAAGCTCTCTGCATGGCAGGCTGGAGCGCCCACATTTTGCAGTACATAACATTTCGATCCTCCTCTACGAACCATGTGACCTTGCCGCGGTGGGGAGGCTTGCGTGTCCCAATGATGCAGATAGCCGAGCCGCAGGTGCAACCATATCGGATGGGTATCTGTTGAGAGACCAGACTAACGAATGGTTCAACGAAAGGGGGGTAGCAGCCTTTCGGTAGTTACAAGGGCGGCAGTCTAGATGATTGACTGAGACGGCCTTGTAATAATACTCAACATGGCTTAGCTGTGTTGATACTGCTACACGGCTGAAAGCAACGGGAAACTACAGCCGTAACCACCTCCCGAGGACATGCAGCTCTCTCTGTATGAATGATGTACTGATGATGGCTTCCTCCCGGGTAAAATATTCCGGAGGTAAACTAGTCCCCCATTCGGATCTCCGGGTGGGGACTACACGAGAGGGGGCGATCATCAGGAAGATGGATACTGACATTCTGCGAGTCGGAGCGTGGAATGTTAGAAGTTTGAATCGTTGTGGTAGGTTAGAGAATCTGAAAAGGGAAATGGATAGGCTAAAGTTAGATGTAGTTGGTATAAGTGAAGTACGTTGGCAGGAAGAACAGGATTTTTGGTCAGGCGACTACCGAATTATCAACACGAAATCAAACAGGGGTAATGCAGGAGTTGGTTTAATAATGAATAAGAAAATAGGGCAGCGGATAAGCTACTACGACCAGCATAGTGAAAGAATTATTGTCGCCAAGATAGACACCAAACCAATGCCCACCACAATAGTGCAGGTCTATATGCCTACTAGTTCAGCGGATGATGAAGAAATTGAAAGAATATATGAGGAGATAGAAGATTTAATACAATATGTCAAAGGTGACGAGAATCTAATTGTGATGGGAGACTGGAACGCAGTGGTAGGCCAAGGAAGAGAAGGTAGCACAGTAGGAGAATTTGGATTGGGACAAAGGAACGAAAGAGGAAGTCGGCTGGTTGAATTCTGCACTGACCATAATTTAGTCCTCGCCAATACTTGGTTCAAACACCACAAACGACGGCTGTATACGTGGACGAGACCTGGAGACACTGGAAGGTATCAAATAGACTTCATTATGATTAGGCAGAGATTCAGAAACCAGGTGTTGGATTGCAAAACTTTCCCAGGAGCAGACGTGGACTCTGACCACAACTTGTTGGTCATGAAATGCCATCTGAAGTTGAAGAAATTGAAGAAAGGAAAGAATGCAAAAAGATGGGATCTAGACAAGTTGAAAGAAAAGAGTGTGATGGATTGTTTCAAGGAACATGTTGCACAAGGACTAAATGAAAAGGCCGAAGGAAACACAGTAGAGGAAGAGTGGAGAGTCATGAAAAATGAAGTCAGTAGGGCTGCTGAAGAAATGTTAGGAAGGAAGAAAAGATCAACTAAGAATCATTGGATAACTCAGGAGATACTAGACCTGATTGATGAACGACGAAAATACAAGAATGCTAGAAATGAAGAGGGCAGAAAAGAATACAGGCGATTAAAGAATGAAGTGGATAGAAAGTGTAAGGTAGCTAAGGAAGAATGGCTGAAGGAGAAGTGCAAGGATGTCGAAGGCTGTATGGTCCTGGGAAAGGTAGATGCTGCATACAGGAAAATCAAGGAAACCTTTGGAGAAAGGAAATCTAGGTGCATGAATATTAAGAGCTCAGATGGAAAGCCACTTCTAGGGAAAGAAGACAAAGCAGAAAGATGGCAGGAGCATATCCAACAGTTGTATCAAGGTAACGATGTAGATAATTTCGTTCTGGAACATGAAGGGGCTGTTGATGCTGATGAAATGGGAGACCCAATTTTGAGGTCAGAGTTTGACAGAGCTGTGAGTGACCTAAATAGGAACAAGGCACCTGGAATTGATGATATTCCCTCTGAATTACTGACTGCCTTAGGAGAAACCAGCATGGTAAGGTTATTTCATTTAGTGTGCAAGATGTATGAGACAGGAGAAGTCCCATCCGATTTTCGGCAGAATGTTGTTATACCTATTCCCAAGAAAGCCGGTGCTGACAGGTGTGAAAACTACCGCACTATTAGTTTAGTATCTCATGCCTGCAAAATTTTAACACGTATTATTTACAGAAGAATGGAAAAACAAGTTGAAGCTGAGTTGGGGGAAGATCAATTTGGCTTCAGAAGAAATGTAGGAACACGTGAAGCAATCCTGACTTTACGTCTGATCTTAGAGGACCGAATCAAGAAGGACAAGCCCACGTACATGGCATTCGTAGATCTAGAAAAGGCATTCGATAATGTTGATTGGACCAGGCTATTTATGATTCTGAAGATGATAGGGATCAGATACCGAGAACGAAGAATTATCTACAACCTGTATAAAAATCAGTCTGTAGTGATAAGAATCGAGGGCTTTGAAAAAGAAGCAGCAATCCAGAAAGGAGTGAGGCAAGGCTGCAGTTTGTCCCCTCTCCTTTTCAATGTTTACATAGAACAGGCAGTAAAGGAAATCAAAGAGAAATTTGGAAAGGGAATCACAGTCCAAGGAGAGACAATCAAAACCTTGAGATTTGCGGATGATATTGTTATTTTATCTGAGACTGCAGAAGATCTCGAGAAGTTGCTGAATGGTATGGATGAAGTCTTAGGTAAGGAATACAAGATGAAAATAAATAAGTCCAAAACAAAAGTAATGGAGTGCAGTCGAGCGAAGGCAGGTGATGTAGGAAATATTAGATTAGGAAACGAAGTCTTAAAGGAAGTAGATGAATATTGTTACTTGGGTAGTAAAATAACCAACGATGGCAGAAGTAAGGAGGACATAAAATGCAGACTAGCACAAGCAAGGAAGAGCTTTCTTAAGAAAAGAAATTTGCTCACTTCAAACATTGATATCGGAATTAGAAAGATGTTTTTGAAGACTTTTGTGTGGAGCGTGGCATTGTATGGAAGTGAAACATGGACGATAACTAGCTCAGAAAGAAAGAGAATAGAAGCTTTTGAAATGTGGTGTTACAGAAGAATGCTGAAGGTGAGATGGATAGATCGAATCACGAATGAAGAGATACTGAATCGAATTGGTGAGAGGAGATCGATTTGGCTAAATTTGACGAGAAGAAGAGATAGAATGATAGGCCACATCTTAAGACACCCAGGACTTGTTCAGTTAGTTTTTGAAGGAAGTGTAGGTGGCAAGAACGGTAGGGGTAGACCAAGGTATGAATATGACAAACAGATTAAAGCAGATGTAGGATGCAATAGTTACGTAGAAATGAAAAGGTTAGCACAGGATAGGGTGGCATGGAGGGCTGCATCAAACCAGTCTATGGACTGATGACTCAAACACAACAACTTTTCGATGCTAATATTTTGTGACCGGGCGAGTTGGCCGTGCGCGTAGAGGCGCGCGGCTGTGAGCTTGCATCCGGGAGATAGTAGGTTCGAATCCCACTATCGGCAGCCCTGAAAATGGTTTTCCGTGGTTTCCCATTTTCACACCAGGCAAATGCTGGGGCTGTACCTTAATTAAGGCCACGGCCGCTTCCTTCCAACTCCTAGGCTTTCCCTATCCCATCGTCGCCATAAGACCTATCTGTGTCGGTGCGACGTAAAGCCCCTAGCAAAAAAAAATATTTTGTGATAATGATCTGGTAACTACTGAACGACTCTTTACGTATAAAGCAATTTTTATGTCCGGGAGTATTTCCTGACTTTACGTGGCACATATGTAAGTAAATTTTGGTAATAGGTGTTTTATACAGGAATGGGTTCTTTGAAAGAGCCCATAGGCTCGAGAATGTGGCTCAGCAAGAGTATAGCTAATTATAGAACTGAGCACAGCGTAGTGAAGTTTAACTTATCATACATAATGATGGAACACTCAGGTTGCAGACAGCTTATTAAAATTCACCTCTCGAACATTTTAATATTTCATACAGCATTAGAAGACACTTTTAGGAACAGTTTATTATGTTCTACACTTTTTAAGCATGTTTAGTGCTTGGAATATTATGTAAACAAAATACAGCAAAAAAGAAAGTCTTGAATTTGATCGTTGTCCTTGAAGTAGGGGTCGCCAATCGACCTGTAACTGGCCAGTATCAGAGTAGGCTTTCGTTGTTCGTAACCATTAATTTCCTGGTTGTATGTCCGACTCGTTGGCTGAACGGTCAGCGTACTGGCCTTCTGTTGAGAGGGTCCCGGTTTCGATTCCCGGCCGGGTCGGTGATTTTAACCTTAATTGGTTAATTCCAATGGCACGGGGGCTGGGTATATGTGTTGTCTTCATCATCATTTCATCCCCATCACGACGCGTATGTCGCCCATAGGTGTCAAATAGAAAGACCTGCACCTGGCGAGCCGAATCCGTCCAGGGATATCCCGGCACTAAAAGCCATACGGCATTTCATTTAATTTTTTCCTGGTTATGTAGCACCTACAGTGCTATACAAACTTTAAACGATAAACACGTGAAATAATAATAATAATAATAATAATAATAATAATAATAATAATAATAATAATAATAATAATAATAATAATAATAATAATAATAATAATAATAATAATAATATGTGTTTAACTCTTCAACAGGGGCTGCCTGGCCGAGGCGGTATAGGCGTGCTCGGTTCGCCCGGAAGGACGTGGCTTCGAATCCCCATCAGGAAGTCGTAAAATTAAAGAAAGAGATTTCCACTTCCGGAGGTGCATATGGCCCTGAGGTTCACTCAGCCTACACCAAAAATGAGTACCAGGTAAATTCCTGGGGGCAAAGGCGGCCGGGTGTAGAGCTAACCACTCCACCCCTTTATGTGCCGCGGTTAACAATGGTGGAAGCCTTTACCTTCCACTCCTCCAAGGGCCTTCATGGCCTGTACGGAGGTGACTATGTCTTTGTCTTTGTCTTAACTCTTCAACGACTATCGGCTCCAAGACACACCAGAGTGCAGAACATTTACTCTGAAAAGTGGTCCATCTACATACCAGTAAATATGACATAGGACTCTCGGAAGCACACTTAAATGACAACTATTTGCATTAAGATTCGATTCCAGAACCTTGAAAATAAGGACCGAGCGTTTAAACAAATAAACTATGTCCAAAGCCAGGCACTTCTTCTTCTGAGAGGATTAAAAATATCATGGGTGATAAAAATTTTAATTATAAAATTCAGTGTTGGAGTGCTGCCTGGTCCAGGTTGTAGAGCCGTACTCGGTCTTCTTCAATGGACATGGGTTCGATTCCCAATCAGGAAGTCAATATTTTAGAAAAGGCAGGTGCCCCTTGGATTCACTTGGCTTTCACCAGAAATGAGTACTGAGGTTGCATACTTAATAGTTTCCAAAGACTGATTTGTTTATTTGGCCTTGAAAAGGGCCATTTGTATTGTGGTATATTGCGTGAAGCGGTTGGGAGAGGATAGGAAACATGTGACAGGATTTGTTAGCTACGTCGTTTAACGTGGTACCTGCTCGAACTGACGACCTCCATGGTCCATACAGAGCTGCACGCTATGCAGTAAGGATCGTCTGCCACGTTGCAACATCTCCCCGGGCTGAGTGGCTAAGACGGTTAAGGCGCTGGCCTTGTAACCCCAACTTGGCAGGTTCGATCCTGGCTCAGTCCGGTGGTATTTGAAGGTGCTCAAATACGACAGACTCGTGTCGGTAGATTTACTGGCAGGTAAAAGAACTCCTGCGGGACTAAATTCCGGCACCTCTGCGTCTCCGAAGACCGTAAAAGTAGTTAGTGGGACGTAAAGCAAATAACATTATTATTATGCAACATCTCCGGCGTAACGGATCGGCATGCCTCGGTGATGAACTGTGTAAGGTGACCAGGATTGCTCGGCTCCTGTGCATATACCAGATGTTTTATATGGTCCCACAGAAAAATAAAATCTAGGGGCGTAACATCGGGCGATCAGATGGGCCAGGGGACTGGTCCTCCCCTTCCTAACCATTTATCAGGAGACGCTGCGTGGAGATGGTTCCCGACGACTACCGCCGCGTGCGGTGGAACTGCATGATGTTCAAACCACTTCCTGCAGCGGTCAAGGAGTGGCACATTTTCCAAGAACGGTGGTAGGTCATCTTGGAGAAACCGCAGATAGCGTTCTCCCGTCAGAGATACCTCAAAGTTATGGGAACAAATAAGGTGAACACCCACCATGCCACACCACACTTTCACGCCCCACTGTACCTGAAAAGCTGCCTATAATACCCATTGGGGATTATCTACACTCCATTAATGCATATTATGTCGATTAACGGTTCCTTTGTTGTGGAGCCGCTCTCCGTCCATAAATAAGATAGTCGCTAAAAGGCAGGATCAGTGGCCACATTTTGTAGGGTCCATTGACAGAACGCCACCCGTGCTTCGAAATCATGACCATGGAGCTCATGGTGTAAGTGCAGATGGTGCCGGTGAAACCACTAGGTATGCAATGTCTACATAACGGACGCTCGGCTGATGTTCTTCTCCTGTATAACTCGCACACTTTTTAGTGATAGATTTGTGTACGGGTTTGAGGAGTAAGGAGGGAGCTCTCCCGGTTCCGGTAACACTGCCAACTGAATGGAAATGGAATCTAAATTGAATCGATAGTATGATCGATCAATATGAATTTTCTAAACCTTTGTCATCTTAAGCCAACAACTGTGCCACACACACACAAGCATTATATAACATTTCTCGATGCGAATCTCATTCCTAGATGAATTATATGGTTTGGCTTTGCTGTGTAAACAACAACAGTACTAGTACGTAAAGTGTACGCCAGATGTCGCAGAGCGATGCATAAGCGATTCGTAGTTTGTGTTTCAAAGGTTGCCAGTACAAATCTCGAAGATTGCCGAGGTCGACCAATTCAGCACTAGGGTGTCCATCTATCACTAAAAAGTGTGCGAGTAACAGGATGGCCCCTGTGCTAGTGTGAGGGTTATGCCGGACACCGTCAAGCACAACCTCTTCATTGTGAGCAGGCGTCACGGGGTGATCTCGAACAGGCCGTGTCCTTCCCAGGGACGCATTAGCCTTCAGACGTCCTTCCACACTCCGAAATATCGTGACTGTCGGTTGTCGTCTATCCAGATTGCGTTCTTGATACAGGCGTTGAGCCTCAATATATGAGTAACATATCCACATACTTGTCACTGGAATACATCATGACCGAGCTCGATAGCTGCAGTCGCTTAAATGCGGCCAGTATCCAGTATTCGGGAGATAGTAGGTTCGAACCCCACTGTCGGCAGCCCTGAAAATGGTTTTCCGTGGTTTCCCATTTTCACACCAGGCAAATGCTGGGGCTGTACCTTAAATAAGGCCACGGCTGCTTCCTTCCCACTCCTAGCCCTTTCCTGTCCCATCGTCGCCATAAGACCTATCTGTGTCGGTGCGACGTAAAGCAAATAGCAAAAAAAAAAAAATACATCATGAGGCAGTGAATAGGCTTTGTGGTTAATGTGTTGTGTTGTGACTTGCCTCGAAGGAGGGTAGTTCGCGCCATCGCACGTTGTTATCGTTCCAATAGGGAACACTTTTACCTACATGTGGTCTACGAAGCTTGGAGTAGCTAATTGGTTTCCTGTGCCCTAGTCACAAACCATCGCCTCCTCATCTTCGTCCAACCCAGCTCAATACCCTATGCCACCATACATACGGCCTATTACAGGGCCAAATAGACAAATCAGTCTGTGGAAGTTATCAAGTACGCAATCTTACGACATCCTAGGCCACTGGTGGCAAAAAAAAAAAAAAAAAAAAAAAAAAAAAAAAAAAAAAAATACTTGCACGGGATTTGAAACTTTGAACACCGACCACTACAGTATCACACTATCGCAACATGCAGCGTGCAGTTTCCAGCCTATAAAATACCTGCTCTTGGTCTGTGTTTACATATCCTGTTGTAAAGTACATATTCTTCGTCTCTTTGATCGTTTTACGAGTTCATTTGGGGTATTGTTGTTGTTTGAGTCATCAGTCCATAGACTGGTTTGATGCAGCTCTCCATGCTACCCTATCCTGTGCTAACCTTTTCATTTCTACGTAGCTATTGCATCCTACATCTGCTCTAATCTGTTTGTCATATTCATACCTTGGTCTACCCCTACCGTTCTTGCCACCTACACTTCCTTCAAAAACCAACTGAACAAGTCCTGGGTGTCTTAAGATGTGTCCTATCATTCTATCTCTTCTTCTCGTCAAATTTAGCCAAATCGATCTCCTCTCACCAATTCGATTCAGTATCTCTTCATTCGTGATTCGATCTATCCATCTCACCTTCAGCATTCTTCTGTAACACCACATTTCAAAAGCTTCTATTCTCTTTCTTTCTGAGCTAGTTATCGTCCATGTTTCACTTCCATACAATGCCACGCTCCACACAAAAGTCTTCAAAAACATCTTTCTAATTCCGATATCAATGTTTGAAGTGAGCAAATTTCTTTTCTTAAGAAAGCTCTTCCTTGCTTGTGCTAGTCTGCATTTTATGTCCTCCTTACTTCTGCCATCGTTAGTTATTTTACTACCCAAGTAACAATATTCATCTACTTCCTTTAAGACTTCGTTTCCTAATCTAATATTCCCTACATCACCTGCCTTCGTTCGACTGCACTCCATTACTTTTGTTTTGGACTTATTTATTTTCATCTTGTACTCCTTACCTAAGACTTCATCCATACCATTCAGCAACTTCTCGAGATCTTCTGCAGTCTCAGATAAAATAACAATATCATCGGCAAATCTCAAGGTTTTGATTTCCTCTCCTTCGACTGTGATTCCCTTTCCAAATTCCTCTTTGATTTCCTTTACTGCCTGTTCTATGTAAACATTGAAAAGGAGAGGGGACAAACTGCAGCCTTGCTTCACTCCTATCTGGATTGCTGCTTCTTTTTCAAAGCCCTCGATTCTTATCACTGCAGACTGATTTTTATACAGGTTGTAGATAATTCTTCGTTCTCGGTATCTGATCCCTATCATCTTCAGAATCATAAATAGCCTGGTCCAATCAACATTATCGAATGCCTTTTCTAGATCTACGAATGCCATGTACGTGGGCTTGTCCTTCTTGATTCGATCCTCTAAAATCAGACGTAAAGTCAGGATTGCTTCACGTGTTCCTACATTTCTTCTGAAGCCAAATTGATCTTCCCCCAACTCAGCTTCAACTTGTTTTTCCATTCTTCTGTAAATAATACGTGTTAAAATTTTGCAGGCATGAGATACTAAACTAATAGTGCGGTAGTTTTCACACCTGTCAGCACCGGCTTTCTTGGGAATAGGTATAACAACATTCTGCTGAAAATCGGATGGGACTTCTCCTGTCTCATACATCTTGCACACTAAATGAAATAACCTTACCATGCTGGTTTCTCCTAAGGCAGTCAGTAATTCAGCGGGAATATCATCAATTCCAGGTGCCTTGTTCCTATTTAGGTCACTCACAGCTCTGTCAAACTCTGACCTCAAAATTGAGTCTCCCATTTCATCAGCATCAACAGCCTCTTCATGTTCCAAAACGAAATTATCTACATCGTTACCTTGATACAACTGTTGGATATGCTCCTGCCATCTTTCTGCTTTTTCATCTTTCCCTAGAAGTGGCTTTCCATCTGAGCTCTTAATATTCATACACCTAGATTTCCTTTCTCCAAAGGTTTCCTTGATTTTCCTGTATGCAGCATCTACCTTTCCCAGGACCATACAGCCTTCGACATCCTTGCACTTCTCCTTCAGCCATTCTTCCTTAGCTACCTTGCACTTTCTATCCACTTCATTCTTTAATCGCCTGTATTCTTTTCTGCCCTCTTCATTTCTAGCATTCTTGTATTTTCGTCGTTCATCAATCAGGTCTAGTATCTCCTGAGTTATCCACTGATTCTTAGTTGATCTTTTCTTCCTTCCTAACATTTCTTCAGCAGCCCTACTGACTTCATTTTTCATGACTCTCCACTCTTCCTCTACTGTGTTTCCTTCAGCCTTTTCATTTAGTCCTTGTGCAACATGTTCCTTGAAACAATCCATCACACTCTTTTCTTTCAACTTGTCTAGATCCCATCTTTTTGCATTCTTTCCTTTCTTCAATTTCTTCAATTTCAGATGGCATTTCATGACCAACAAGTTGTGGTCAGAGTCCACGTCTGCTCCTGGGAAAGTTTTGCAATCCAACACCTGGTTTCTGAATCTCTGCCTAATCATAATGAAGTCTATTTGATACCTTCCAGTGTCTCCAGGTCTCGTCCACGTATACAGCCGTCGTTTGTGGTGTTTGAACCAAGTATTGGCGAGGACTAAATTATGGTCAGTGCAGAATTCAACCAGCCGACTTCCTCTTTCGTTCCTTTGTCCCAATCCAAATTCTCCTACTGTGCTGCCTTCTCTTCCTTGTCCTACCACTGCGTTCCAGTCTCCCATCACAATTAGATTCTCGTCACCTTTGACATATTGTATTAAATCTTCTATCTCCTCATATATTCTTTCAATTTCTTCATCATCCGCTGAACTAGTAGGCATATAGACCTGCACTATTGTGGTGGGCATTGGTTTGGTGTCTATCTTGGCGACAATAATTCTTTCACTATGCTGGTCGTAGTAGCTTATCCGCTGCCCTATTTTCTTATTCATTATTAAACCAACTCCTGCATTACCCCTGTTTGCTTTCGTGTTGATAATTCGGTAGTCGCCTGACCAAAAATCCTGTTCTTCCTGCCAACGTACTTCACTTATACCAACTACATCTAACTTTAGCCTATCCATCTCCCTTTTCAGATTCTCTAACCTACCACAACGATTCAAACTTCTAACATTCCACGCTCCGACTCGCAGAATGTCAGTATCCATCTTCCTGATGATCGCCCCCTCTCGTGTAGTCCCCACCCGGAGATCCGAATGGGGGACTAGTTTACCTCCGGAATATTTTACCCGGGAGGAAGCCATCATCAGTACATCATTCATACAGAGAGAGCTGCATGTCCTCGGGAGGTGGTTACGGCTGTAGTTTCCCGTTGCTTTCAGCCGTGTAGCAGTATCAACACAGCTAAGCCATGTTGAGTATTATTACAAGGCCGTATCAGTCAATGATCTAGACTGCCGCCCTTGCAACTACCGAAAGGCTGCTACCCCCCTTTCGATGAACCATTCGTTAGTCTGGTCTCTCAACAGATACCCATCCGATATGGTTGCACCTGCGGCTCGGCTATCTGCATCATTGGGACACGCAAGCCTCCCCACCGCGGCAAGGTCACATGGTTCGCAGAGGAGGATTTGGGGTATTAGTGATGAATTAATAGTGATTCTCAAGATTCGTGCTGGTTTTTAGTCCATAACCACACATCTCGTTATATTACCACGGTTTAGGTAGAGGGACCGATGTATTTCAGAATTGTAAAAAAAAAATGCGGTGGGATGCATAAAACTAAATTACAAGGGGGCTGGTGAACCACGTTAACTTATGAAAATATCTTGAATATATTGAATTTAATGTGACCGACCTCGATAGCTGCAGTCGCTTAAGTGCGGCCAGTATCCAGTATTCGGGAGATAGTAGGTTCGAACCCCACTATCAGCAGCCCTGAAGATGGTTTTCCGTGGTTTCCCATTTTCAAACCAGGCAAATACTGGGGCTGTACCTTAATTAAGGCCACGGCCGCTTCCTTACCACTCCTAGCCCTTCCCTGTACCATCGTCGCCAAAAGACATATCTGTGTCGGTGCGACGTAAAGCAACTAGCAATATATATAATGTGTACATCTAGGCACACTTAAAGAAAGTTTTTGAGAATTGCTCACTTTGCACTTGCTGACTTGTTTAAGTATATTGCTTTTCTTTGCTATTTGCTTTACGTTGCACCCACACAGGTATGTCTTACGGCGACGATGGGATAGGAAAGGCCTAGGAATTGGAAGGAAGCGGTCGTGGCCTTAATTAAGGTACAGCCGCGGCATTTTCCTGGTGTGAAAATGGGAAACCACGGAAAACCATCTTCAGGGCTGCCGACAGTGGGGCTCGAACCCACTATCTCCCGATTACTGGATACTGGCCGCACTTAAGCGACTGCAGCTATCTAGCTCGGTCTTGTTTAAGTTAGGAACATACTTTTCTAGACTCATTATCAGCTAGGAGGTATGTTTATATACAGTTCGAAACTCATATATTTACCAATTTGACATGTGTGTCTGCTAGTCAGTCGCAAATGCATATTCAACTTTTCTTGAACGGCAGTTTCGTACACTTATGTGCGCTCAGTGGATACCAAGGCTTAGTTTGGAACTAGGCTGGGGTTTAAGGCCAATGAACTTCTTGCTATCACGTGCTGATTACCTTGGGAACCTTACCAATAATCGCTGAGATTTGAACTCGGAACACTGAAGTTGGAAGCCGAATGGCTAGCGTCAGCTCATAGTTTATTTGTAATATCTTTTGCTCGCAGTTTAACGTCGCACTAACGCAGATACGTCTTCGGCGTCGATGGCAAGGACTGAAAAGAAAGCGGCTGTGGCTTCACTGAAGCTAAGAAAATTGAAAACCATAGAGAAACCAACTTCGGGGCTGGCGCTGTTCAAGTTCGAACACGCCATCTCCCAAATCCAAGCTTACAACTACGAAACACGTAAAACGCATCCAACTTGATCGGTATTTTCTTAAAATAAGCTTATATTTGTGTTTCCGACTGCTCGGCCTTCGGTTCACTGGGGATTTTAATTGACTCTTCCGGCTCGGGGGCTGGGTGTTTGTATTTGTGACAACACGCCACCCTATCAGCCTCCACGTAGGGTTGGCGTCAGGAAGGGCATCCTGCCGTAAAACATGAAAATCCACATGTTCGATACAATTTGCACCCGCGACCCCACAGGTGTGGGAAAAACGGTAATAGAAGAAGAAGAAGAATAAGAAGCTTGTATTTGTGCATAAATATGCTCTAATCCACTTGCTTGTTACATTATATCTTGTTCTTTATTTTTAAATGAAGCAAAGTCTGATGAAATTGTTCCCGGCAAAAGGCCTGGCTACGACGAAACAAGAGTATCTCGCGAGGTACCCCAGGGAGCAGTTCTCGTAGTTCCTCCATGTGTATTGTAATCCGAAGCACACGAATTGAACGCTAATAATAACAGAACAAACTCAATTACACGAAGTACAATAGAAATTCTTTGTGACGAAAAGTTTCTCTTCATTAGAACGCATGTGTTAGGAATTGTCCATGAAATCCCTTCTTCACAGGAATGTAATGCATTCTCCTTTATACCAGTGGCTAGATACCATTGGTTCGTCTTTCGGTTGGCAGTGATGCAGCAGATAATCGAATTATCGCCTGAGCTTCAGTGGCACAACACAGGTATTTGAACGGAACTAGGTGTATGTTTCTGCCTATTAGTGATATACGTCTAAAATATTCTTATTTGTGGGCTGTCTTTCATTTATATGGGGTCAACACCACTGTGGATTAAGCTCAGTTTTACAGACGAATGCCCTTCCTAAGATTAACTCTATGTGGAGGGATGTATTCACTACAGCATATCTATGTGGTAGTTAATAGTGTGATGTGTTGAATGTAAATGTAGATTTATTTACATATTTATTTACCGAGCTCCATAGCTGCAGTCGCTTAAGTGCGGCCCGTATCCAGTAATCGGGAGATAGTGGGTTCGAGCCACACTGTCGGCAGCCCTGAAGATGGTTTTCCGTGGTTTCCCATTTGCACACCAGGCAAATGCCGGGGATGTACCTTAATTAAGGCCACGACCGCTTCCTTCCAATTCCTATACCTTTCCTATCCCATCGTCGCCATAAGACCTATCTGTGTCGGTGCGACGTAAAGCAAAAAAAAAAAAAAAAAAAACAAACATATTTATTTACTTATTTATTTTGTTACTTGATACAGAGCAATGCTCCAATTACCGTAGAATACCGTAAAAGTTACAAAATAATAAAGTAACATAAAAACAAAGAAAAACAAAACGTAATGGTAAAACTAAATTAAAACTGAACGAAAAACTAAACTAATAGGCCCTACTTGAAAAATGAAGTCTTATATTAATGTTAGAGTAACATGCACAATCACTGAGACGTATGTTTGATGTTTCCACATTAAAATTATACTGTTCGAGTAAAACGCTGTTATCCAATATGGCATTCACACATTTGTACAGAAAAAACCGACTGCGATATTTCTCTTCGATTCTTAAAGGAGACAAAATTAAAATAAATTAGGAGGTTACTAATAATAATAATGGTATATGCTTTAAGTCCCACTAAATACGTTTATGGTTTTCGGGACGCCGAAGTGCATGAATTTAGTCCGGCAGGAGTTCTTTTACGTGGCAGTAAATCTACCGACACGAGGCTGACGTATTTGAGCACATACAAATACTACCGAAATGACGAGGTTACTATATGATAGTCTATCCATAAATGAAGAACTGTTATATCGTGCATTAAGACCCCAAGCCTGAGAAATTAACGAGACGTGGCTAAAATCGCCGCTCTGACCGGGAATCGAAGCCAAGTCCCTATGAAACGAAGGCCACAGCGCTTAATACTCAGCCAAGGATCCGTGTTCTATATATCTAAAATAAGCCGACAGAATTTATTCGCGTGTCCTAAAGAACAGGTTAATCGTGATTATGTTTCTCTGAACCCTCGAGGGTAATATTAATGTTTACATGTAATAAGAAAACAAGATTTCTAATACTCGACATTGTCCGTCTTATTTTACACAGTTACTTTACATGGTACAGGCACAGATAGGTCTTATGGCGACGTAAAGATAGGAATGGGCTGGGAGTGGGAAGGAAGCGGCTGTAAACTTAATTACGGTACAGACCTGATGTGAAAATGGGACACCACGTAAAACCATCTTTATGGCTGCCAGCAATGGGTTTCGGAAGCACTATCACCCGAATACTGCAAACTGGCCACACTTAAGCGACTGCAGCTATCCAGCTCGTTGTTCATCTTTTTATAATCAAGTTTTGAGAAATATACTTCCGTAGAGCGATCTACAGTATCTGAGACGTCTTACGATTGACCTTCGCATGAATCAGTCACTTCAGAGGAGATCCATCTTTGTCGTCATCCGTCTCCCAAAACCGTCAACTCGATTGCTTGAGTCGTTTAAGTGCGGCCAGTATCCAGTATTCGGGAGATAGTAGGTTCGAACCCCACTGTCGGCAGCCCTGAAAATGGTTTTCCGTGGTTTCCCATTTTCACACCAGGCAAATGCTGGGGCTGTACCTTAATTAAGGCCACGCTCGCTTCCTTCCCATTCCTTGCCCTTCCCTGTCCCATCGTCGCCATAAGACCTATCTGTGTCGGTGCGACGTAAAGCCACTAGCAATAAAAAGCCCTTCAAAAGTAGTTAGTAGGACGTTAAAAAATATATTGTCTTAGTCCATCTCTGTTGAGATAAGGTGTTTTTCAGAGCACTATATCTTCTGTTATGGCGAGCGGAGTGGCCAGGAATATTAACGCGCTAAGGCTATGAAGCTGATCTCTGAATTTTGGTGACGAGTGGATTCCAACCCAACCGTCGTCTGTCCTGAGAATGGTTTTCTGTGGTTTCCCACTTTTACTTCCAGGAAAATGACTAGACAGTAACTATTCACAGACTACTGCTAATTCCTTCCACCTACTTACCCAATTTAATTCATCATTTATTTCATCTTCAATAGCTCCTCAATTGAGGTTAGTGTCAGGAAGGGCATCCGGCAGTAAAACATGCCAGGTAACTTCATCTCACCTCATCTTTGACCCCAATTGACCTATGGTGACGATGACGTTTATAATAAGGTACAAAAGTTGAAAACTAGAAAAGCAGCTGGAATTGATACCATTTCTAGGGATATACTAAAGGCAATGGGTTAGGATGTACAGTACTGTAATACCATGTCTGACGTACTTATATAACTATTGTTTGCATGAAGGAGCTGTACCAAATGAGTGGAGAGTTGATATAGTAGTCCCTGTGTATAAAAGGAAGGGTGATAAATATAAAGTTGAAAATTACAGGTCAGTAAGTTTGGCATACGTTGCATGTAAGCATTTGGAAAGCATTCTTTCTGATTATAATAGACATGTTTGCGAAATTAATAATTGGTTCGATAGAAGGCAGTTCGGGTCTAGGAAGGTTATTCCACTGAAGCTCAACTTGTAGGATTCCAACAAGATATAGCAGATATCCTATATTCGGGAGGTCAAATGGACTGTACCGCGATTGACCTATCGAAGGGTTTTGATAATTAGATCACGGCAGATTACTGGAAAAAATATGAGGGCTATTGGACTAGACGAAAGAGTGACTGAATGGGTGGCTAGATATCTGGAAAATAGAACTCAGAAAATTAGAGTAGATGAAGCTTAATCTGATCCCGTAATAATTACGAGCGAAATTCCTCAAGGCAGTATTATTGGAACTTCATGTTTTATTATTAAACATAAATGATATGAGTAAAGAACTGAAATCGGAGATTAGGCTTTTTGCGGATGATGTTATCTATAAATATAAAATAACTTGTCCTGACTGACTGACTGACTGACTGATTCATCATCTCCGAGCCGAAACTACTGGACATAGAGAAATGAAATTTTGGGGATACATTCGTATTAACATGTAGGTGCTAGCCAAGAGAGAATATTTGGATATCCCGTCGCTAAGGGGGTGAAAAGGGGGATGAATTTTAAAATGAGGATATCTATATTCCAAAAACTTAAAAGTTTGGAGTCATAAAAATTGGTATTTGGAATCTCCTTTAAAAATAAAGAAACAAGTATTTTTTTATTTTCGGAAAATCACATGAAGGGGGTGAAAAGGGGTTGAACACCTTTTATGAGGAGACTTATATCTCAAAAACTGAAGATGTTACAGTCATAAAAATTTAAATTTGGAACCTCCTTTGAAAATACGGAAACGCACATTTTTTGTTTTTGGAAAATCCAAATAATTGTGGTGAAAAGGGGGGTGAATTGTTAAAATGAGTGTATCTATATCTCAAAACTTTAAAAGTTTACAGATGTAGATATTGGTATTTAGAATCTCCTTTAAAAATAATGAAACAAGTATTTTTTGTTTTTGGAAAATCCCAATAGGAGGGGTGAAAAGGATCGTGAAAATGTGTTGAATGACTTTCATGAGGATACTTATATCTCAGATACCGAAGATATTACAGACCTGAAAAAGGGTATTTGGGATCTCCTTTAAAGATGAAGAAACAGGTACTTTTTGTTTTTGGAAAATCGAAATAGTGGAGGATTGAAAGGGGGGTGAATTTTTAAAACGAGTGTATCTATATCTCAAAACTTTAAAAGTTTACAGATGTAAAAATTGGTACTTAGAATCTCCTTAGAATGACCTCTCACCGCTGGGTTCCGTGGTTCAAATCCCGGTCACTCCATGTGAGGTTTGTGTTGGACAATGCGGAGGCGGGACAGGTTTTTCTCCGGGTACTCCGGTTTTCCCCGTCGTCATTCATTCCAGCAAGAGTCTCCAATATCATTTCATTTAATTTGTCATTCATAATCACTGCCCCAGAGGAGTGCGACAGGCTTCGGCAGCCGGCACAATACCTATCCACGCCGCTACCTGGGGGCTTTATTCATTCCATTCCTGGCCCGGCTGAATGACTGGAAACAGGCTTTGGATTTTCAATGTACTTATTCTGATCATAAACTGATCATTTTTAATCTTTCCTGGGTTCGTTTTCTAGAGCCATCTTTTCCTTTGGAGAACCTTCTTAGATTACAGTAAATTCTCCTGGCATATAAATAAACATTTAAAAAACATATGAAATAAAAGATAAGGAATGAGATTGACCGTTCAATTGTTCACCTCTATAATAAGGTCAATAATGCACGGAAGTATGTCATTCGTATCGCCAGAAATTCTGCGCGCCAAGTAGCGGTCTTGCATCTTGCTGTGGGGTCCGGAACATCAATAATAATAATAATAATAATAATAATAATAATAATAATAATAATAATAATAATAATAATAATAATAATAATAATAATAATAATAATAACCAAAATTGAACTAATTTAACCCACCATAATAATAATAATAATAATAATAATAATAATAATAATAATAATAATAATAATATTCTGGAACGTCGTCAAAAAGTGCGGACCGCTCTGGAAACGAGTCCTGGACAGGTAATGACTACGAATGCAGTCCGGTCGCGGATTCAGTACCGCCAAGGCACCCAAAACGACACCCCCCCCCACTGGATCACCTCAACGGTTTGATCCACATTAAAAAAGCTTATAGGAAAAGAAGGCAAAGTTTTATGGACCCATTTGACCGGGTGGAATACCTGGACCTATCCCGGGAAGTATGAAATCGATTGCTTGAAAAAAGATTGTAAAATGGGAGGAACTTTTCCGTAATCTCTCAGAAAACGAGTCAGGTCGCGAATTTTGGCGGAATCTCTCAGAAACGAGTCAGATCGCGAATATTGGCGGATTATATATAAAACGTTAAGCATTCAATTATAAATTTCAGTATAGTACCGTAGCGAAGCACGGGTATCTTGCTAGTCTATATATAAAATAACATGTCCTGAATGACTGACTGACTGGCAGACAGACAGATTCATCATCGTCGAGCCAAAACTACTGGACACAGAGAAGTGACATTTTGGGGATACATTTATATTAGGGTGTAGGTGCTTACTAAAGGAGGATTTTGGGATATTCCGTCGCTAAAGGGGTGAAAAGGGAGTGAATTTTTTAAATGAGCAAATTTATATAAAAAAACTTAAGAGTTTACGGACGTAAAAATTGGTATTTAGAATCTCCTTTAAAATCTTTGTTAAAAATAAGGAAACACGTATTATTTTGTTTTCGGAAAAGCCCCTTAAGTGGGGTGGAAAAAGGTGAAAGAGGGGTTGCTAGTTGCTTTACGTCGCACCGACACAGATAGGTCTTATGGCGACGACGGGATAGGAAAGGCCTAGGAGTTGGAAGGAAGCAGCCGTGCACTTAATTAAGGTACAGCCCCAGCATTTCCCTGGTGTGAAAATGGGAAACCACGGAAAACCATCTTCAGGGCTGCCGACAGTGGGATTCAAACCCACTATCTCCCGGATGGAAGCTCACAGCCGCGTGACCCTGACCGCACGGTCAACTCGCCCGGAAAAAAGGGGGGTGTTGTGTGCCTTTCATGAGGATACTTATATCTCAAAAAACTGAAGACGTTACAGACATGAAAATTGTTATTTGTAATCTTCTTTAAAAAATAAGGAAACACATATTCTTTTATTCTTGGAAAATCCAATTAATGGGGAGGTGGGGTGCTGAACAAGAGTGAGAAGACGGGCCAAGTTTTAAAAAGACTATTTCTCCGGTATATCTCAGAAACGTAAATTGTTACAGACGTGTAAATTGGTATTTGGAATATCCTGTAAATGTAGAGAAACATAGATAATATATTTTCGGAAAATCTACTTATGGGAGCAAAAAAGGTGGTGACTTTTTAAAATGAGAATATCTACAGAACATCTCATAAACTTAACATGTTACTGACGTGAAAACTGGTCATTTCTATCTGTTTTAAACATATAGAAACATTTAATTTTTTGTTTCCGGAAAACTTATGGTGGGGGAAGTAAAAAGAACTGAAAAGGGGGTAGACATCATTTTATTACGATGGTGTTTTCTGAAAACTGAAGACGCTAAAGAGGTGAAAATTAATATTCGAAGTCTCCTTTCAAAAATTCTAATTTTTCGGAAAATCCACTTAAGGGGACTGAAGTAATAAAAAAGTAGTTGAATTCTTTTATGAGGGTACATATTTCTCAGAAACTGAAGAATTTACAGTCATGATAATTGGTATTTGGAAGTTACTTTACAAATAAGGAAACACGCATTGGAGTGAAAAGGAGTTGAATACTTTTTATGAGGATACTTAATATCTCAAAATCTGAAGATGTTATACACATGAAAATTTGTATTTGGAATCTTTTTTCAAAGCAAAGAATCAATTATTCTTTTGTTTTTGTAAAACCCACTTAAGGGGGTGAATAAATTTAAGAATTCGTTGAATTCTTTGTATGAGGGTACTTATATCTCAAAAAAATAAAAGATTTTTTTTTTGCTAGGGGCTTTACGTCACACCGACACAGATAGGTCTTATGGCGACGATGGGATAGGAAAGGCCTAGGAGTTGGAAGGAAGCGGCCGTGGCCTTAATTAAGGTACAGCCCCAGCATTTGCCTGGTGTGAAAATGGGAAACCACGGAAAACCATCTTCAGGGCTGCCGATAGTGGGATTCGAACCTACTATCTCCCGGATGCAAGCTCACAGCCGCGCGCCTCTACGCGCACGGCCAACTTGCCCGGTATAAAAGATTTTATAAACACGAAAATTGATATATGGAAAATCATTCAAAAATAAAGAAAAGCGCATCCTTCTGTCTTCGGAAAATTACTTGAGGAGGGCGGGTTGAATAATTGAAAAATTAGTTGAACGACTGTATTTGTATGCGGATACTTATATCTAAAAATCTAAACATGTAAGAGACGTGAAATTTAGTATTTGGAATCTCCTTTAAATATAAAGGAACACGTATTTTTTTGTTTTTTGGAAAATCAACTTAAGATGGGGGTTGAAAATAAGTAAAGAAGAAGTTGAATTCTGTTTATGAGGATACTTATATCTCAGAAACTGAAGATTATTCCAGACTTGAAAACTGATATTTATAATTTCTTTGGAATTTCCTTTAAAAATAAAGAAACACGTATTTTTATTTTCGGAAAATCCACTTAAGGAGGTGAAAAGAATTGAAAAAGCCGGTGAATTTAAAAAATGGGTACCGGTATATCTACAGTATATGTCAAAAACTTAACATGTTACAGACGTGAAACTTGGTATTTGGAAAGTCTTTTAAAAATACAGAAACATGCATTTCGTTTTCGAAAAAGGCACTTAACGGGAGGGAAAGGAAATGAAAAAATAGTAGAATTTTTATGAGGCTATTTATATCTAAAAAATGAAGATGTTACAGTCGTGAAAATCAGTGTTTGGAATCTCCTTAAAAATGAAGAAACATGTATTTCTCTATTTTCGGAAAATCTACTTAGGTGGGGATGGGGGTGGGGGAAGGAATGATAAATAGGTTGAATTCATTTTATGGGGTTCTATGTATTTGGAATCTCTTTTTAAAATATCTGTCACCTGGGCGACTGCCCTAAATGCAAATTACATTTGCAGTAAATAAAACTGAGAGGACTTTTCCTATTAGTGAAACTCACAAACTGAATTTTAACCCCGTTTATCATCATACCATTTCCTGCTGTCCAACTCACGACATTGTTGAGGTCTTTTTGCAGTTGCTCACAATCTTGTGACTTATTTATTACTATACACAGAACTAACGAGGTCAACACAGCTGGACGATTAAGTTACAAGACAGTTTGTTCCAAACACTGAGGTTCAGTTTTTCATTTCTCGTCCCCACTCACTTCTCAGCTAGAGGTGACCTTTGTTCATACAGGTTATGATTTGTGTGCCGATATTCACTCCAATCCAGTGAGGCTGGCAATCAAAGGGTTGGTGTGGCCAGCATATGCTACGGTTCTGTCAACATTAGATAAGGAAAAACACCATTGGAAACTAGATGCATCGGCAAGATTCCGTGCTCTTGATTGTACTTATCCTCGAGTAAACCTATTTTAACCTGTATTGCTATAGAGTCCCGTCTGATGTGTGTGTATTTTTAACTAGCTACTCTATGCCTCTGTAGCGTAATGGTTAGCACTATTAGCTGCCCTCCTCGGAGGCCCGGTTTCGATTTCGGTACTGCCAGAATTTTAAGAATGGCAGGTCTGGTATTCATGCAGCTCACCTGTTGGGGGTGTGCCTGAAAAGAGATGCACCACCTTGGGATGAGGACAAGAGTTTACTTTACTAGCTACTGCTAACATGGGGAAGAGAGGGACTGTGACCATTTGCCTGGCGTGAACATGGCAAACTATGGAAAATATATTTTGAGTTACCGATAGTGGGTTTCAAACCCACTAATTTCTCAGTACCAGTGAATTGGCTGCCGTGTAGCTTCTGTCTTGCAATGTTTATCAAGTACCGGTAGCAGGTCCCGAATGCTAGCTTAGAACTACGCGGCCCGTATCACGCAGCGAGCTCGTGATATTCGTTCTGCACAGAAACTAGTGCTTTTTAATTTTCCAAGTGAGGGTTAAGAGTTCACGTGGTATTTATGAAATTCATGCTGCTGTATGACTTGACGACTGTTTAGATTTCTTACTGTCTTTGTCAAACCTTGATCAACACAAGAAGGATGCATTCTTTCCCATTGGCGCTAGAAATACGATATAACCCCCATCTTTTCCATGCACGGGAAATCTTAAGATTGTTTTTCTGTTCGTACATGACTGTTCCGCTGCAACTGGTACTGTTCACTGATACGAGAAGTTCTCGTTTGTCATGGATCCACAACATGAGATACATAAAAATTCGTTGACATTAGAACAAGAGTACTGTAACTTCGTAAGGCATTCAACTTTTTCTTGTTAGTGGTTTTACGTCGCACCGACACAGTTAGGTCTTATGGCAACGATGGGATAGGAAAGGCCTAGGAGTTAGAAGGAAGCGACCACGGCCTTAATTAAGGTACAGCCACAGAATTTGCCTGGTGTGAAAATGTGAAACCACGGAAAACCATCTTCAGGGCTGCCGACAGTGGGATTCGAACCCACTATCTCCAGGATGCAGGCATTCAACTCTGACGATCTTCCTGTTAATGCAAGTTCATTGACATGCTTCTCCACATGAGACGTACTTGTGGGAAAATGCTTCCTTCAAACGTCAGCAGAGGATTGATGTTTACTCTCATCTATACAACAACACCTCAATATCCACGGTTTATGGCAGCCAAAATCTCCAGTATGGCTGAAAGTAAAATTCACAGATTCATAAACTCTTTTATAAATCAGCTGGTGATCTGAACACACAGTAAGCATTCCATACATGGTATCATTAATTTTTGATACTGGATTTTCAACCTTCATTAAAAGCTAATCAAGCAATATAAAAATGTTAATTCTGAATAACATAGATTTTAAATGCCACAAACAGATCAAAATTGGACTTATTAAGCTGAGAAAAATGAATATAGAAATATTATTCCTTTATTTGGTACCATAGTTACCATAATAACTAAGTGTTTAAGCTTTTTAAATGGTTAAAAGTACAGTAGAATAGAAAATTATTTTCCCATCCCCTAGTTCCGGAGCGGGAAGAACTAGGAATCCAAATGATTTGGTACATGCATAATTTCGTTACAGTTAATTTATCTAATACTACCTTAAATATTACAATTAAGCCTACTCAACATAATTACTCCCGACTTCTAAATTGTACTGTAGTTTCAAAATTTTTATTTTTATTTTTGTCCTAGACGTTAAGAGCCTCCGTGGCTCAGACGGCAGCGCGCCGGCCTCTCACCGCTTGATTCTGTGGTTCAAATCCCGGTCACTCCATGTGATATTTGTGCTGGAAAAAGCGGGGGCGGGACAGGTTTTTCTCCGGGTACTCCGATTTTCCCTGTCATAATTAATTCCAGCAACACTCTGCAGTATCATTTCATTTGTCATTCATTAATCATTGCCCCAGAGGAGTGCGACAGGCTTCGGCAGCCGGCACAATTCCTATCCTCGCTGCTAGATGGGGGCTTCATTCATTCCATTCCTGACCCGGTTGAATGACTGGAAACAGGCTGTGGACTTTCATTTCCTAGACGTTAACAGTGTTATATAGTCTAGGACAACATGTATCTTACCCCTATTAATTTGTGTTAGTGCAAATATTTACTTGTCACTAGTCTGAACAAGGTTATCCTTAAGTCACAGTAGACATTATTAATGATTGAATGACCTGTATATTTTTTAGAAATTGTTTTACGTCGCACGCACCGACACAGATACGTTTTATGGCGATGATGTGAGAGGAAAGGCCTAGGAGGGGGGAAGGAAGCGGCCGTGGCCTTAATTAAGGTGCAGCCCCAGCATTTGCGTGGTGTGAAAATAGGAAACCACGGAAAACCATCTTCAGGGCTGCCGACAGTGGGGTTCAAACCCACTATCACCCGGATGCAAGCTTACGGCTGCGCGCCCCTAACCGCACGGCCAACTGACCTCTATTCATGCATGCATGAATAGAGGTATCTCCCAGTCACGGATGGCCACCAGCTGGGGAGAGAGCATTTGTTAATGAATGAGTAAATGAATGATTGAATGAACTGAATGCTCTCAGCCTACATCTCCGGCACTCTGGCAGATAAGGTGAGGACATTCCATTTCGATGACAATGAGGGAATGGATGATTAATGCATGAATACAGCAGTGAATGAAAGAACTGAATTCATGCGTGCTCGCAGAAGAGGTCTCTTTCCAGTTTAGGATAACCACTAACTGAGAAGGGAGCTAATAGTACAATGCATGTGGTACTTATCTTCTCATTAACGAACATTGTGTTTGAAAAAACATTTCATTACATTTGGATTATACCTGAATTATATAAAAATTAAGTACTTGGCTAATGTATATCATTAGGAGATGCCTAGCCGAGAAGGGAAAGACTTTCTCGGTTCATCCGAAAGGACATTAATTCGATTTCCCGTCAGGAAGATGAAAATTTAGAAAAGAGATTTCCACTTCTGGAGAAGCACATGGGCCGGAGGTTCATTCAGGCTGCGCCAATGAGTACAGTACCAGGTTAATTCTTGGGTTTAACAGTGGTTAGGCATAGAGCTAACTACTCTACCGTACTAAGTGGTGACGTCAGGGATAGTGGAAGCCTTTACCTCTCATTCCTCCAAGGACCTGCATGGCCTGTGTGAAGATGGATTATTTGCTATGCTTCGCATATTTATCACTATTTTAAAAATTATTACTACAGTTAAATGAACATAAAAGAAATAAATTAATAAAATTGCATTTATTTCCTATGTGTTGATCATAAAAATGGAACAACAAATTATGTTATGGCTCATCAAAAATAACACATGAATTTAAATAATTGTCAATGATGCAATTTTTTTTGTCGTCTGAATTTCAAGAAGCCTTGAAATGATTGATGAATTGTAGGAATTCCCGGTTGGATCTTCGAAATATGAATATTGGACTCAACATCCCGTAGAGACTAATTGTGCTCTTTCTCGAACCTAAGACAAAATTGTTTCCATCTCCATGGGCATTGCTTCCATTTACCTATATATGTTGTTATGAACACAATTTCTTCATGGGCTGTGCATTTTAACTGAGTGATATCAGACACAGTTAGATCTCCTACACCTTTCATTGGCCTCAGTAACAGAATGATTGATGTTAGCATTTTGTAATTGAAGAAGGTTGAGTTCAACTACTCTCAGAATACAAGTATGCTTGGCATTACTTATCATATTCTGGTAACATAATCAGAAGGATAAATGAAGGGGTCAGTCAGATATAAGCCACTACTGCTTAGTCTTGTGTTATATCAATTTTATATCTAATACAAATCAGTAAGTTTGCTCTGGATTTAGGAAGGTACCTTACTTTGAATTAATGTAAATTTATACTTACGTAAGTCCTGAATGTACTGGAGTACTAAATTTCAGTTCTGTTCCCGCACTTATATTTATTGAACCATAATATGAAAATAAGTATGAGAATGTAGACTTGTGATTATAACCCACAGAAATAAATTGTAAATTGTTTCAAAGTACACAATTGTTTTACAATAAAACACGTAATTTATCGAATTAATATTTGTCTTATTCATTGAATTTTCATATTACCTTTACCTACAGTTCATAAAAGAATATGATCAGAGTAATGGGAATTGGAATTAATATTCAAGGGAGTTCTTCGACTCCATCATCGTTCTATTTATCGTTTTCAGTTAGAGAGAGAGAGAGAGAGAGAGAGAGAGAGAGAGAGAGAGAGAGAGAGAGAGAGAAAACATTTGTGATTGGCTTCTGGGATGACAGACATTAGTCTTCGCATAATTCAACTTCTTTTGGTTTATGCTTAGGGTATTCTGTATTTCGAAGGCAAACTGAATGGTTCTGGTTCTACAAGTTATGATTTCTTCTTTACTTGGATATTCGTAATATTTGGCTTCCTCACATCTTGTGCAGTAATGTGTGACACCTAGCTAGAAGATATTCCTGGAATCAAATTGAAACTGAACGGCTTCACTCAATTTTATAGGTGCTACCTCATTGAATATGACTGCTTTATAAATCTCTGACTTTAGATCATCCGAAGATTTGAAATCTATTCTGTACATTTTCATCACTATGAAATTGGATCCTGCTAAAATAAAACTTACCTTCTTTTCTCATCCATAATTTTCATGCTAAACATACTATTTTCTTCGCTAGTGGCTTAACACATCTACGGTTTTCAGCGGCACAAGGATGCGAAAGGGCTAGGATTGGAAAAGTAGAGACTGTGGCCTTAATTTAGGTGCAGCAACAGCATTTGCCTGGTGTGAAAATGAGGAAACCATGGAAAACATCTTCAGAGCTGCCGACAGGGTGATTAGAACCCACCACGTCTCGAATGCATGCTCACAGCTAATCGAGTGTAACCGCAAGTCGAATTCGCGCCGTTGTTAGACATGATGTACGTATTCTGAGTAATTAAGTCCTTCATGCCCCCTCCCCCGACCCTTCCTAAAACATATTATTCCTTTTCCAACTAATTTGGCGTAAAATTTCCTGGAACAAGCACATGGGAGTTTTAAGGGGAGTCGTAAGGATCCTAACTGACAAATTTGAACACTTTCACTTTTTCACATTTCATGAACATATGGACCATTCTGCTAAATTAGTTGTTTGTTTTATTAAAATAATCTCATATTTACTATTTTAAATGTATTTTTAAATATATTAATGCGATGTTTTATTGACGCTAAATTCTGAACATGTATACAAATTTTGTTCTAAGACTTGGTGTAAATATCTGAAGACAGAGGAAGAAGGTACACTAGCGTTCAAAAAGTGTTCGAAAGAAAAAAAAAAGCCGCAAAATTCTAACGAATGCTTTAACAACGTTGTGTGTTCGAGAGTTCCCGAGAATGTACTTGTTGATATGTCAGCATTACAACTTGGTGAGTTCGACGCCGCACTAACATTTAACAATGACTACACTGCAAGACTACGGGTTTTGGAGGACCTTGGATTATTGCTAGTATTCCATACTGTAAGGAGTGTGAAGGAGTTGGACGAAGTGCAGATTTTGAAGGCGGAGATCACAGGGTGAGAAATGACCAAAGAAACCTCGATGTAAGAGAAGAAGGGCAGCATTGGATCAGCAAGATAGGGAAGGGGATGAATACTTCCATCCACGAGGGTTTTACATCTTTATTCTGCATAAAATGAGTTTCGGTGGCAATGATTTACTTTAAACTCAATTTACTTAAAAATTCATTTTTGTGAATAAATGACCCCTTATATAGGAAACCACTGGTATATCTCAAATACATTTTTAATATATGTACAGAGTAGCACTATAATGCTGTGGATCCTCTGAAAACGCATTCCCTTCTGTACACTTCTTAAAAAGCATTAAATACCTTACTTTCTTGAAACAAATTTGCAGCTCCTATTAGCAATTCACAGCCGTTTCCCTAATAAATATTTTAAGTGATTAAGGATCAGTGTACCGAAGACAAATTAGTATCTTGCGAAAAGGTTAGATCTCAATACCCGACGGATTCTGATAAAATGGGGCATTTATACCGTCATTTTAACATTAGTAACATAATAGTTTCAAACTCCTCTGAAAGAAGCTCCTGCAACAGTTTTCTTTATTTTATCGGAAACATATGCTGACTAGCATTCCTTCGCCATTATTTTATCGGAAACATATTGCTGACTAGCATTCCTTCGCCATTATTTTATCGGAAACATATTGCTGACTAGCATTCTTTCGCCATTATTTTATCGGAAACATATTGCTGACTAGCATTCTTTCGCCATTATTTTATCGGAAACATATTGCTGACTAGCATTCCTTCACCATTATTTTATCGGAAACATATTGCTGACTAGCATTCCTTCGCCATTATTTTATCGGAAACATATTGCTGACTAGCATTCCTTCGCCATTATTTTATCGGAAACATATTGCTGACTAGCATTCCTTCGCCATTATTTTATCGGAAACATATTGCTGACTAGCATTCCTTCGCCATTATTTTATCGGAAACATATTGCTGACTAGCATTCCTTCGCCATTATTTTATCGGAAACATATTGCTGACTAGCATTCCTTCGCCATTATTTTATCGGAAACATATTGCTGACTAGCATTCCTTCGCCATTATTTGATCGGAAACATATTGCTGACTAGCATTCCTTCGCAATTATTTTATCGGAAACATATTGCTGACTAGCATTCCTTCGCCATTATTTGATCGGAAACATATTGCTGACTAGCATTCCTTCACCATTATTTGGTCGGAAACATATTGCTGACTGGCATTCCTTCGCCATTATTTGATCGGAAACATATTGCTGACTAGCATTCCTTCGCCATTATTTGATCGGCAACATATTGCTGACTAGCATTCCTTCGCCATTATTTTATCGGAAACATATTGCTGACTAGCATTCCTTCGCCATTTGTCTTTCTCCTTTTTCCATTCAGAAATATTGCACTTTCTTGTACTTGATCCATTTGTCATTGCTGGTGAATCTTCGGCAGCTCTACTAATTTGGAGCTGTAGAAGTAATGAAATATACCGAGTAAGTGGCTGTGCGGTTTGGGTCACGTAGCTATCAGCTTCCATTCGGGAGACAGTGGGTTCGAATCCCACTGTCGGCAGCCCTGAATACGGCTTCCGTGGTTCCCCATTTTCAGACCAGGCAAATGCTGGGGCTGTATCTTAATTAAGACGGCGGCCGCTTCCTTGCCACTCCTAACCTTTTCCCGACCCATCGTCACCATAAGACCTATCTGTGTCGGTGCGACGTAAGCCAATTGTAAAAATAGAAAGGACGGAGAACACAGCCAGGAGAAGAAGCTTTCTTCTTTTTTTGTTGCTATTTTGCTTTACGTCGCACCGACACACATAGGTTTTATGGCGACGATGGGATAGGAAAGGCCTAGGAATGGAAAGGAAGCGGCCGTGGCCTTAATTAACGTACATCCCCAGCATTTTCCTGGTGTGGAAATGGGAAACCACTGACGGACAACCATCTTCAGGGCTGCCGACAGTGGGATTCGAACCCACTATCTCCCGGATGGAGGAGAAGAATCAGAGATGGAGTTTTGAATCCTAGTAGAAGGAAACACTTGTAGTAAGTTTCAGGTGAGTATTCCTTGCGTTATCATTTTAAGTACAATGGTACATATTTCTCTTCGTCTATGTGTCGAACAAAGTTGAAAATTTCAATTAATGCTTATGAAACATAGGTGATTGTACAAAACTAGAACTGTCTTGGTACTTGAAACCATGTTCTGGTTCTAATGGCAAATATGTCAAAAATGTTATAAAAGGAATTTATTTAAAAACTCGAAAACGTTGGATTTGGTTTATTTTGCGTTAGACCTTTTCGTTCTAGTTCCACAAATTGAAAAAAAAATTAAATTAAATTAAATAGGAAGATAGACTCGTAACTTTCATACATGTTCTGCAAGATGTACCTTCCCCAAAACATATTTTGAAATGTATTCCTGAAACATTTTCTGTAAATGAGCTGCAATTTATACATAGAAGAATAAGCCAATCGAAGTTCGATTGCCTACCATTAATACTGGCTCATTTTTGATTTGAAGACTATGCCTGTAGTTACAGCCCCGTTAAGTTTGTTAATAATACTTCAATCTACTATCGATTTGCTTTTCTAGCTTAGTCACAGCTCTACCCAAACGTGCCCTCGTGCACACAGCTTAAATGTGTTGTATGGCCTTGCGTCATCTTCCATCACTACCTTTTATAAATTCTTTTCGTTGTAATGCTATTTTTGTTTTCTTTGAAACTAATGAAAGTGCAAATTGCCAATAAAATAGGAGAGCTGAAGCAAGTAGTGATCTCTGGTGTAAAATCCATTTTTATATATTTTTATGGCTGATTTTGTGTGTTAGCCATACAGAGAGAGCTGTAGATGCGAGACTAAGCCGGAGGATAGATTTTATGTAAACAGTAAAATTTAGATCTCAACTTAGAAACTGGAGATTCGCTAGTTTGTCAGATGGTAGACGATATAATAGGACTTGTACAGAAGAATAAGCCTGCCAAGTTTCAGTCACTTACTCGGAAAACTGTAGCAAAAGTGATTTTTTGACTAGAAAATTGCGTTTCAAGTTACATCTGCCCTTCAAGTAAGCTAGTAATGCTGCCACTGCTCTACCCCAACCTGTCCACGTGTATACAGCTGAAATGTGTTGCCGTTCATTCACTTCTCCGTAAAGACTCATTATGAATGGTACTCGTGTAAGCTTGTCATGTGTGGGTGTGCTGGCGGTACCACATTAGGAGGAGCAGACAGACTCCGCAATTACTCCAGTTTACATACACTCATAGCCTGACGAATACGAGTATCATGTTCCTATGAGGATTTATTGCAGTAATTGATTGCAATAGTTTGACGTAGCTTGACAAGAATATGTTATTGCTTGTTCTGGATTTCACGATCTTATTCTACTCTTTGTCAGCGTGCCGAAGCGAACAGACAGGAGACAGTAGCGTATGTCTCCGTGACAGAGCTCTGTTTGTTAGAAAGGCACTACACAAGCTATTCATGCCGTTCTCATGCAAATCTCTTTTGTGCTGCCATGTTAATTACGTGTCAGCGAGTTCCTCCACTGTCTTCCTTCAGAGAAATACTCACTCAATTTACTCATGGCAGACGTGTCCAGCTCGTGCTCACTGCTTTGGTGGCAACTCCCTCCTTTGCTTTTGTGCTTCCAATGTTCTTAATAATGCTAATTGCTTAAGGTTCTTTCAATTGCCATAGATTTTTAAGAGGCATCGGACTGTCCTGTGGGAGTTCCTTTACGCGCTAGAAGCCAACGACACGGACTTGTTACATCTAAATACTCTCAAATGTTACCGAACCCTACGGTTTGACAGCCGAGTGACAATGTCCATGGCTTCTCACTAACGCGCCTGCTGTTCGAATCCCGGCCAATGCATGTAGGATTTTTGAAATGAAAAGTCACATCCCTGTGGTTCGGAATCTACGTAAACCTGGAGGTCTTGTAGCTATGATGACGAAACAACTCCTCTCCTCCCATGGCAAATACAGCCCATTGTCGAGCTTGGTTTGACAAGAATACTGCTGGACAGCTGCAGATATCGGAGTCCACGTGGTCAGCTTGATGACATCCTCAGCCGTATTCCCTGGTATTCCTGACCAGGTCCACAGATTCTTGTATCAGCCAGCTCCTCAGTTGGTCTCACCAGATTGAGTGAACTCCGTTGTAGCCCTCAGTCCAGAATTAATATTCCTGGACTGGCCGGGGATGGAATCTAAGGTCTCCGGATAAGAAGCAAGCAAATCACTCCTACACCACGATATCAAGAGTCACGTGAAACTACAAGCTTTCTTGTCTTGCTATACACTAAACGGGATCGAACCTGCTTTCTTGAGAATGGGAGGGTGAGGACTATGCGACTGTGCTACTAAAATCCTCTCGTGTTCTTGTTTCATTTACAGACTTGCTAGGTTGAGTGGCTCGGTTGGCAGCTCAGCCCAGGGACATCTGAAATCCCGTATCGGTAAATTTACTAGCGCGTAAAATAATCCATATGTCAGACTCGTTGGCTGAATGGTCAGCGTTGAGGCCTTCGGTTCAGAGGTTCCCGGGTTCAATTCCCGACCGAGTCGTGAATTTTAATCGCCTCCGATTAATCCTCCTGGCTCGGGGACTGGGTGTTTGTGTTTGTACCAACACTTTTCTCTTTATATTCACACAGCACACTACACTACCAACCACCAGAAACGCGCAATACTGATTAAATCCCTCCATATAGGTTTGGAGTCAGGAAGGGCATCCGGCCGTAAAACAGGGCCAAATCAACATGTGCGACACAGTTCACACCCGCGACCCCACAGGTGTGAGAAAAGCGGTAGAAAAAGAATAATAAATAAAATAACCCATATGGGACAAAACTTCGGAACCTCGGCGTCTCCGAGAACTATGGAAGTAGTCATATATCTAAGTTCGTTATTCAAACCTGACTTTGGCGATATAGGCATTGCCCCCAGCTAAGCCAGGAACCGCTGATCAAGGATCCTGAACCGGAATTTACAAACGGTAGGGTAGAGAGTTCCATTCTGCTCCTCCTCTAGCAATGAACACGTAGGCTCCCATCCAAGTGGTGAACACTAATAAAGTTGCATCATTTTTGGAGATCTCACGGGATTCGTTGTTTCAACACGGCTAGGCCGTTGACACAGAAATAGTCAGTCGTACATAAATCCAATAATATAATAATTTCCGGGCTCTATGGCTACATGGTTAGCATGCTGGCCTTTGGCCCAGAGGTTTCAGGGTTCGATTCCTGGCCAAATCTGGAATTTTAACCTTAATGGGTTAATTCCAACGGCTCGGGGACTGGGTGTGTGCGCCATCTCAAGCATTAGAATTCATTCTAGGTAGGTCCCCATCCTCTCAGACACGCAGGTCGTCCATACGGCGTTAACTTGAAAGCCCTGCACCAGGCCTCTTCGGAAGCTACACGCCATTATATAGTAATAATAATAATAATAATGCTATATGACTTATGTATTAATAACAACTTTAATGGTTTTCTGGAGACGCTGAGGTGACGGATTTTGTCCTGCGTTAGTTCCTTTACGTGCCGGTAAGGAACGAGGCTGGCATAACACTTTCAAATACCACCGGACTGAGCCGAGATCGAACCCACTAACCTAACCTAGGTTCCAGGAGTCAGCTCTTCTGCCGTCTGAGCCACTCAGCTCGGCGCTAATGCTCTTGAGTGAATCCAGGGGTCCCAAGGATCATCCTGAGTGGGTTCATCATTTGAAAGACAACTTACTGACACAAGGTTGACCTACTTTTGGCTCTAGACTGAGATAAACTTGAGGCGGGATAAATCTCCAATCTTGAGCTTAGAGAGCTATTTCATATAGCCAGTCGTTTGAAAAATAATTATAGAGGCTGATTTCATTTTATGGTCTAGGGATGGCGTAGTCATTATACCAATATGCACAGCGTGTGTACGGTAGCCTGTGTTGTTGTGGTGTTCATATAGTTTTGTGCTGGTTAATTTGTAGTTAGGATCTATAAGAAAGGAGCAGTAATGTCTCAACAAGAGGCTTGGAAAGACCTAGAATTTGGATGGTTTCTTTCAGGCTGGAACTCAAACCTCGGATCGCTGAACTAGTCTCACCAGGCACAGCTCCAAAGGCAGCTCCACATAATGACCATTGAATGTAAACTCTGGTCGAACTATCACCGGTTGTCTCGTTATTTCCATTGTCGTCACTACAAAAGCTAAAAAGTGAGATGCTTTCAGCTGTAGAAACGATACAGGGACTCTTTATTATTTAATCAAGAGATGAAATCCATAGGATTTCTCCTTTACAATGCAACAAAAATCCTTTTAGAGGAAGAACGTCCGTTAGGGAATGGAGAGGGGATTATATATAAAATTGGATTAGCTTGGAGCTGTGCGGTCGTTCAATTTCCTTTGCCAGGCGGATGATTCTTCGCTTGCCATCGAGTTTCCCCCGCCGTCCCATAGGAAGTTATAGCACTATATCAATACTTTGGTAATATTCACAATGTCTAACGTATTACTTTCGTTGTCTATCACTCAATCTCGAAAAGTAAGCAAGCTTATGATTTCATATGACTGTAAATCCACGAGACATCTGAGTTTACGTTGAATCCGAACCAAAAGAATGCTCTTCCCTTTAAAAAATACCACATGCATACTCGGTATTACAACCAGGGCTGCCCTGGTGAGGAGTAGTGAGCATACCCCTCGGCTATGACACCCCTGTAATCTTGAATGTAGTACCTTGTTTAACACTACAAAGCAGTTCAGACGTAGCCTTTACCGTTGTTGTTGTTGTTGCTTTTGAGAACTTTGGAAATTGTGTTTACCTGGTCTGTGTGGTTATTGTGAGTGTACATTTTGCCCGTAAAGCTATGCTTCTCTTTAAGTAGCATGCCCTTGCTTCCAATGAATAAGTAGTGTCACGGAAATTGATTGACTATCATAAACATAAACAGATGGTGATATATTGACTCAGGTGATGTCTAGTTCAAACAAGATTTTGTGAAAAATGTAAGATTTCTCACTGAATACACTGACTGACAGAGCAAATGCAACACCACGAAGGAGTGGTTCGAAAGGGATGAAAGTTGGGGAAAAAACAGAGACGGCACGGATGAATAATTGATGTTTATTTCAAACCGATATGCAGGTTACACAATGCGCACGGCATCGACTCAGTAGGATGTAGGACCACCGCGAGCGGCGATGCACGCAGAAACACGTCGAGGTACAGAGTCAATAAGAGTGCGGATGGTGTCCTGAGGGATGGTTCTCCATTCTCTGTCAACCATTTGCCACAGTTGGTCGTCCGTACGAGGCTGGGGCAGAGTTTGCAAACGGCGTCCAATGAGATCCCACACGTGTTCGATTGGTGAGAGATCCGGAGAGTACGCTGGCCACGGAAGCATCTGTACACCTCGTAGAGCCTGTTGGGAGATGCGAGTAGTGTGTGGGCGGGCATTATCCTGCTGAAACAGAGCATTGGGCAGCCCCTGAAGGTACGGGAGTGCCACCGGCCGCAGCACATGCTGCACGTAGGGGTGGGCATTTAACGTGCCTTGAATACGCACTAGAGGTGACGTGGAATCATACGCAATAACGCCCCAAACCATGATGCCGCGTTGTCTAGCGGTAGGGCGCTCCACAGTTACTGCCGGATTTGACCTTTCTCCACGCCGACGCCACACTCGTCTGCGGTGACTATCACTGACAGAACAGAAGCGTGACTCATCGGAGAACACGACGTTCCGCCATTCCCTCATCCAAGTCGCTCTAGCCCGGCACCATGCCAGGCGTGCACGTCTATGCTGTGGAGTCAATGGTAGTCTTCTGAGCGGACGCCGGGAGTGCAGGCCTCCTTCAACCAACCGACGGGAAATTGTTCTGGTCGATATTGGAACAGCTAGGGTGTCTTGCACATGCTGAAGAATGGCGGTTGACGTGGCGTGCGGGGCTGCCACCGCTTGGCGGCGGATGCGCCGATCCTCGCGTGCTGACGTCACTCGGGCTGCGCCTGGACCCCTCGCACGTGCCACATGTCCCTGCGCCAACCATCTTCGCCACAGGCGCTGGACCGTGGACACATCCCTATGGGTATCGGCTGCGATTTGACGAAGCGACCAACCTGCCCTTCTCAGCCCGATCACCATACCCCTCGTAAAGTCGTCTGTCTGCTGGAAATGCCTCCGTTGACGGCGGCCTGGCATTCTTAGCTATACACGTGTCCTGTGGTGCACGACAACACGTTCTACAATGACTGTCGGCTGAGAAATCACGGTACGAAGTGGGCCATTCGCCAACGCCGTGTCCCATTTATCGTTCGCTACGTGCGCAGCACAGCGGCGCATTTCACATCATGAGCATACCTCAGTGACGTCAGTCTACCCTGCAATTGGCATAAAGTTCTGACCACTCCTTCTTGGTGTTGCATTTGCTCTGTCAGTCAGTGTACATTCAGGGGAAGACAATCATATTACAAATATAAAATAATTTTCGGTGTTTCAGAAAATAGCAACACAATTTAAATCAAATTAATTACTTCTTATGCTCAGATCAATATCTAGTGAAATATAGTGCCTACAGTGCAGTAATTCTCCTGGTAGAGGCTTGATCAAGTTCGTCACTTTCATCGATCTATCTCAGTATTGCGACTGACTGTGACAGAATGAACATGACTGAGGTAAACACTGCTATGCCTAAAACTGGGCGAGTGGGCCGTGCTGTTAAGGGAGCGCAGCAGCGAGCTTGCATCCGGGAGATAGTTGGCTCGAACCCCACTGTCGGCAGTCCTGGAAATGGTTTTCCGTGTTTTCCCATTTTCAAACCCGGCAAATGCTGGAGCTGTACCTTAATTAATGACACGGCCGCTTCCTTCCCACTCCTAGGCCTTTCCTGTCCCATCGTCGCCATAAAACCTATTTGTGTCTGTGCGACGTAAAGCCAATTGTAAAAAAAGGTATGCCGAATGTCATGAGATAGGGGTCTCATATCGTGTGAGCCCTCCTCTAGCTCGGCCAAATGCAGCAACTCGTTGTGGCATCGATGCTACAAATGGAAGGAACACTTGTGGAGAGACTCTAATCGATGCCACAGTCTCTGCTATTTGTAGATGGAGGGTTTTGTGTGTGAATAGACTTCATTACCACGTCCCATAAATGCTCGATAGGGTTCATATCAGGTGATCCGGGTGGCTACAGCTGTTGTTAAAACTCTCAAGAACGAGCTTCGTACCAACTCGGGATAAATGGGGCCCGATAAGAGGGTGTGTACCCTGTTGGAATATATAAGTGAAGTCCACGAAGGATTGCAAGTGGTCATCAAGCAGTTGTCCGGCTCCATGGCTAAATGGTTATCATGCTGGCCTTTGGGTCCCGAGTACGATTCCCGATCGGATCTAAGATTTTAGCTTTCATTAGTTAATTCCTGCTGGTCGGGGACTGGAATTTGTGACGTTTTCAACAGTATATTTCATCGTAGATATGACTCTATCTTAGCAGACGAGCAGGTCGCCTATATGGCGTCATATAGAAAGACCCGCACTAGGCCTCTCCGGAGGCCACACGCCATTATTATCAACGAGTTCAACGTAGCAGTCACTGGTCAACGGCCTGTTCAAGTTGATCAGCGGATCCAGCCCATGCCACGTGAACACACCCCATGCCATTATGGAGCTACCAGCAGCCTGTATGGTGCCTTGTTGAAAACTGGGGTCATGGTTTCATACTGCCAGGGCCATTTCAGAACCCTACCGTCAGCTTGAGCAGTGACTCATCAGACCAATCTGCATGTCGTCAGTCCTTCATGGTTCCATTAGCAACGTCACACGCCCAGATGAGACGCTGTGCCCAGCGTCGTGGTTTTAATACGTGCACTCTAAGAGGGATTCTGCTTCCATATTCCATTGATGTTAAAGAATGCTAGACTGACCGGCTGGATATGCGTCTGGTACTTCCTGAATTGAATGTGAATGTGATTTGAGGTAGTGTGGCTTGTCTGCTAGCACGGCCAATTCTAGCCAGACCCCGCTAATCACGATCATGAAGCATGCGTGGTCGGCTAAGGAGCTATTCACTGTGGATGGAAATTCCTTTTATGAGGTATTTCCGATACGCATGTGACATCGTCGATCGAGTAATGTTAAATGTACTCACAATTTCGACAATGGCCTCCATTACCATGTCTCGTTCGGAAGACGATAGAATGCGTCTCCTTACCACGACCAGCACAGGCGTTGTTTGCTCTCACTCTCGAGATGTCAGATCACACCTGATGCAGGTTTAGGCACTTCTAAAACGTTACAATACAGTGGTACCATCGACCTTTACATACTGCTATCCCATGACTTTTCGCATGGGAGTGTACAAGCGATGCTAGGAACACCATGTTTCATGCAGGCAGTCTTTGTGAATGTGGGCAGTCCTTGTGATGAACAGTGTGAAAATAGTGCTTCTGGAATCAGTCGCTGTATACATTCTAGCTGGCTTGGCAGACTGATAACTTATGTAAGAGTACCTTGTGCCTTGATGAAGAGAACAACGGGATACTACCTCATTCCTCATTTCCCACGTACGCCTCTTCAGTGACGCTCAGGGTGTCTGTATAGCTGAGGTTGGAATTGATGGAATCGAACAAGCCTTCAGACACTCCATAAAACCTTATTTTGAATACTCTGTTAAATGTGAGTTATCAATTACCACTAAAGTTAACGTGGTGAAAATTTCACATTTTCCTGGTTTTACAGTCGATAGACAGATTAAGAAAATCTGTCGACACAATTTTTCATTGCTAATCAACTAGTAGACTGTCCACCATTGGTTTCACTGCCATTTTCAATGATGGCACTTCAAGCACAGAAGTGTACTCTAGATCTGTAATATTTTAGGACTTGTACAAGAAATCAGAAAACTAATGACACTATACAGTGACCAGTCAGACTGGTTCATACGGCATAGCCTAAGTTGGTGTGTTCGACCCCAGCTAAAAAAAAGCTCAGATACGTCAGCCTCGTGTCGGTAGATTTTGTAGCACGTAAAAGAACTCCTGCGAGACAAATTCCGGCAACCGGTGGCTCCAAAAACGTAAGCCAAATAACATTATTATTATTATTATTATTATTATTATTATTATTATTATTATTATTATTATTATTATTATTATTATTATTATTATTAAATCAAACCCAATAGCGCCACAGCGTTTATAGGACTTGTCCTACCGGATGAGAGTTGCTCAGTCCGAAAGCTGTCTAGGAGGTGAAGCGCTGTCGGCGCGACAAGTTCTCTTGGCTATCTAGACTATCTCACTGTCAGGTAGCTCCTCAGTATTTTTCTCACGTAGGATGAGTGAACCTTGAACTAGCCCTCAGATTC
Source organism: Anabrus simplex (assembly GCF_040414725.1). Classification (NCBI taxonomy): domain Eukaryota; kingdom Metazoa; phylum Arthropoda; class Insecta; order Orthoptera; family Tettigoniidae; genus Anabrus; species Anabrus simplex. The sequence goes on along the minus strand of NC_090266.1, from coordinate 823,942,700 downwards.
ATGTTGATATCCCTGACTTGGCCAGTAATCGAACACAGGGCCTCCCGGGGAGAGTCGGACCACGGGGCCGGCATTATTATTATTATTATTATTATTATTATTATTATTATTATTATTATTATTATTATTATTATTATTACTTATTTATACTATCTATGTGATATGCGTGAGAAATGTTTCTTAATTGTATTATGACTTCCTATCGAGACTCACGATCTACTCTTCATAATGCCCGTGCAAGGAGCAGTGAATAACGTTGCCTAGGGCGAGGATTGTATTAGCTTTCCTTTCCCACCTTCATTGCACGCGTGCTTTACATGCTCAAGTTCCTATGTTCGTCTCCCGTGACGGATATGAGATAGATACAGCCCCTGAATGATTGACCAGCTACTGTTTCTGAATCGAGCGATGATCTTTCCTTGAGAACTACAGATGAAGACAGAGAGAGATTCTTCTTCAGTGTCACGATGAACGTCCAATGATGGTGAACTGCCTATGTGCGCAGAAATATGATCACTAGGGATCGGATACTTATGCACTATAAATGATTAAAATATGCATACAATTATGCACTAAAATGTAAAAAAAATGCATTAAATAATTGAAACGTATGCCCTTAAGATTTCTTTTTGCAAGCTGCTTTACGTCGCATCGACACATATATGTCTTATAGCGACGATGGGATAGGAAAGTGCTAGAAGTGGGAAGGAAGAGCCCGTGGCCTTAATTAAGGTACAGCCCCAGCATTTGCCTGGTGTGAAAATGGGAAACCACGGAAAACCATCTTCAGGGCTGCCGACAGTGGGGTTCGAATCCACTATCTCCCGAATACTGGATACTGGCCGCACTTAAGCGACTGCAGCTATCGAGCTCGGTCACTTAAGAATTCACTCACTTCATACATATACCATTACTGCAGAAAGAAGCATCAAATAGATACTGAAAGTCTTCCAACGATCTCTGGAAAAAATTACGTCTATTGTCTGTCAAAATAAGTTTATAGGCCGAGAATGACTTTTCTTCATCAAGTGAGGTGATGGGACAAAATTTATACACTGGCACCGAAAGTTTCGAACATTCATCTGGGAAAGACACTCTGATTCCACTCAAGTAATAACTAATTATTTTCATCTTCTTTAATTCTCTGTTCGAGTTTATCAGCTTCTCTAACCAGCATTTAATTTTCTTTCCAATTTCACCTGGAACGGAATTCATTGAAGAAGTTGCTTTTTGAACGAGTTCAAGTGAGCCTAGGAAGAGTGCACCAGTAGATTCTAAGCTCCCAATGGTTTTGGGACATGAAGAAAAATGCTTTGGCAACTGTTCCGAGCCGCAAGAAATACTGATCGAAGACAAGTAACAGGTCGTACAAGAGTAACAACTCCACAACCAGAACCTATATATAGCCTTAACTGCACAACGAAACCGGACGATGCTCCGAGATAACTGTCCTCAGAGCTTGCAACCGCCTCAGGAGTTAGAGTTTCTCGGCAAATTGTGCTACTGGAGTCAGGACTGCTGATATCTATTACAGACGTCCAGAAGTAAGTGCCTCCTTTACTCACTGCACAGAGCGACCCCTTTACAGTGGAGTCTACACCATCGAAATTGGACCCTGAACGAACTGAGGAACATGCTGTTTAGATATGTTTCCACATTCCGTTTGCAAAATTATTCTCGTCACGCGTTCGTTTGGAGAGAACGTGGAATACGATTTAATCCCAGGAATATTGTCGACAGGGAGCAATTTGGTGGTGGTGTAAAACTTGTGTGGCCATGGGAAAAATGGAGCTAGACATCTTTGCTGATAGTATTGGCACTGCTCACAGTTACAGAAATGATGAACTCGAACAACACCGCACGTACTCATAACAAACATCAGACATATTTAGCAGTTACCCTGTGCAGAACCTTGTCATTTAGGCAACACTTCACTAGGACTGCAACTAAAATAAATACAAGGATCATAATCATCCAGAAATTGTGTGGTACAAAATAGGGATCCTCGCCTCTAAACTATGATACCCCATCCCCGGTTTGATGTACTACATGGCGGAATATCTCTTACTGGTGAACGTCAAGTGAATAGGACGATTAGGATGATAACTAGTGCAATAAAGTCTGTCTCTGCGTATTGGCTTTCGATGCTAAGCCATATTCCGCTACACAGCTTCGAAGGGAACAGGCACTAATTCAAGAATACCGCTAGTTCATACAGCTCCTTCATCTCCTATGTCACTTGGACGTGGAAGTTCTTAACAGTCTTTGGCTCCGGTCACGGCAACCTCCACTGGTTTCTGTCAATTTTCTAACCGACTCAGACTGTAAAAGTCGAAGACCAACTTACTTGATGATTGCAGAACATTGAAATGCATTGTGGATAAGCCACTTAGCAAGCTTTGGATTATTACAAACGGTATCCGCAAAAACGATGGTAGATTCGCTGACATACAATTTGGAGTGCGACTCTGGGAACGACAGACAAACCATCCGTCACATCGTCCAAGAGTACCGTCTGAGATACTACCGAAGACGTTTCTATGTCACAATTGGATATTTTTTGTGATTATTTGTAACAGTGACTTGTATCCATTCTTATTTCTATCACTGGTTCCATTTTTATATTGCGATATGCCATACGCTAAATACAAAATTAAAAAATCCGAAATCTAGCTCCTTTACCACGTCTCATTTTACCCATACGATAAATGGTCTTCATAATCGTGTGGGAATTACTCATGAAAAAGGTTCTTCTTCTTTTTCTTTATCTGTTTGCCCTCCAGGGTCGGTTTTCCCTCGGACTCAGCGAGGGATCCCACCTCTACCGCCTCAAGGGCAGTGTCCTGGAGCTTCAGACACAGGGTCGGGGGTTACAACTGGGGAAGATGACCAGTACCTCGTCCAGGCGCCCTCACCTGCTATGATGAACAGGGGCCTTGTGGGGGGATGGGAAGATTGAAAGGGATAGACAAGGAAGAGGGAAGGAAGCAGGCGTGGCCTTAAGTTAGGTACCATCCCGGCATTTGCCTGGAGGGGAAGTGGGAAACCACGGAAAACCACTTTCAGGATGGTTGAGGTGGGAATCGAACCCCCCCCCCCCCCTCTGCTCAGTTGACATCCTGAGACTGAGTGAACCCCGTTCCAGCCCTCGTACCACTTTTCAAATTTCGTGGCAGAGCCGGGAATCGAATCCGGACCTCCGGGGTTGGCAGCTAATGAAAAAGGGTTTTATAATGTAAATCTATTGACTCGATTCTCTCGGCGAATGTTAGAAGCAGTTAAACATTTCGAACTAAGAAATTTAGAACATCCTCACCTGCAAACACTCTCCCAGGCGTTACCGGTATCTACAACAGTGCAGTTTGTAAAAAAGACTCCCTGGACTTCAGATCGCCAGCTAAAAACCTTTACCTCGAATATCAGGGCATCAAAAGCGTTAACACATTTAATATATTTCCGAAAAATAAAGTTGTTATTAACTCTACATTTCAAAATGTTCTAAAATATGTATAGAATATAAACTATTTCCTTTGTCGTTTTGCCGTTAGTTCATTACCGTTCTTTAAAGGTAAGTACAATTTTATGTTTACATTTGTGTATACATCTAACTGTAGAAATTCGTCCTTACTTTCTGTTTCATTTCTCAGTATTATTAATTGATTTCATGACTAATCAGATGACCAGTCCCAAGCTGGATTAGAAACTTCGGCATCTTAAATAAATGTGCCACAAGGAACTTTAACATCACAATCATCAACACCAAAGGAATAATTTCAAACAAATTCTCCTATTTTGGCATCTGAAATAAATGGTTCGATGGAAGCTACCGTCCTTGATTCTAAAGATGAAAATGGAGTGCAGACAAGTTCCAAAGGCATTCTTGCTACTTCAAGAGGATATCAAACAAGACGAACGAGTAGACAGTCTGCTATAAATGGCATAGTCATCCTTCTCTACCAAGTCAAACCGAGGAAGACGTCCCTTCAGACACAACAGTATAAGAAAAGGTAGAGAAAATTGTAAACAATAAAATAAAATCAAGCCGCAAAGGAATTTGACTGAATGTAACATTTGTGAAAGGTACGTTCATGAAGAGTGTGTGGGACTGACTAGGACCTGTTACATGTCCACGCTGTAATCACAAATTCAAGAGTCTCCAATTTAGTAATGAATGTGAAGCACCAGTCAAATAATTAATTCCTCTCCAAGATATTTTGTTTTGTGTTATTATAAAATGCATTGCAAAAGTATCAATAACATTTATTTATATTTTTTTCTTAAAATTTATTCAACTCACAATATTGTTTGTATACTAAATATAATAAATATTGCATTCTCTCAAAAATTTGAGCATGTTGGAAACTTCTTGCTATTGTGTTCCTGCACAAAGGTATTTACCCTTTCTTTCCTTGCAATCACTTTTCAATTCTGCCAATATAAAACATCGATGTTTGGCTTCTGGAAATAACAATAACAACAACAACAATGTGCGATGCCTGTCTGTTTATGAAGCTCCTAAAATGTCACTATCGTACAATACATATGATGATACAATTCTTCTCCCCTAGTTTAATAATGTTGTTTGCTATATGTCTCACTAACTACTTTTACGGTTTTCGGAGACGCCGAGGTGCCGGAATTTAGTCCCGGAGGAGTTCTTTTACATGCCAGTAAATCTACCGACACGAGACAGACGTATTTGAGCACCTTCAAATACCACCGGACTGAGCCAGGATCGAACCTCCCAAGTTGGAGTCAGAACGCCAGCGCCTCAACCATCTGAGCCACTCAGCCCGGCTCTCTCGTAGTTTGGTATGCTCTAAGCTATAACTGGCGATAAAGGATACACTTATGGGTTACGATTTAGAAGACGATAGTCTTGGAGATTTAAACAGATTAAGTATCATTAAAAAGTAGGAATAAAGATTGAAAATAGTCGAAACAGACTTTCAACGTATTATGTCGTGTTACGTACATGTAGTACGTGTTGAAGAGATATTAAGTACAGAACAAAAATGGCCAGCTGGACACCAGTGGGATCCGAACCCACAACCTCCCGATTTCGCGTCGGTTGCTCTACCAATTGAGCTATGGTCGTGAAAATTCAATATTCATTGAAAATAGTGTTGAAATGGAAATGGGTGCTGCCGACCTGCACTTGGTCAGTAATATGAGATAACAACCTTTCTGCCGGCGTCCCGCCTGGGATACAAAGTACAGTCAAGGACCACTAACTGTATTTCTTACTCTTGTTATCTTGAGGAAGTAGAAGTGAGAATCCATTTGTAAATACTCTTATGTCAATTACACGAACAAATGGTGGTGAGTCGTGCAGCATGGGCTGGCCGTGGGTGGGTAGGACCGCGGGAAGACCAAGAATGAGCTAACGGCTCGTATCCGCGGGGTCAGCGCTCTTCTCCACCCGGAAGTACCAATTAGCATTTACCTGGCTTTTTGTTCCATTGCGACCCGTCCGCACTGTCATTGTGCTTAGCACACAAACAACTGGTCCATACAGGTCACTATTGACAGGCAGACCACACCAACACTCTTTGAGTCCCTTCCCTTAAACGCACCTACCTGCATGGCAGTACGTGGTTCCACCACGTCTACTGGTAGTTTCCTCGAATATAATTTTTCCACCTTGAGTGTCTACAGTCTGCTCTAGAAAAGTGCACGGGCTACGAGATCATTTAGAACTAAAACCAAGTGATTCAAAAAATTATTATTATTATTATTATTATTATTATTATTATTATTATTATTATTATTATTATTATTATTATTATTATTATAGTAGAACAATACTTTCTTAATCTGCTTACCCTCCAGGGTTGGTTTTTCCCTCAAACTCAGCAAGGGATCACACCTCTACCGCGTCAGGGGCAGTGTCCTGGAGCTTCAGACTTTGGGTCGGGGATACAACTGGGGAGGATGACCAGTATCTAGCCCAGGCGGTCCCACCTGTTATGCTGAACAGGGGCCTTGCGGGGGATGGGATGATTGGAAGGGATAGACAAGGAAGAGGGAAGGAAGCGGCCGTGGCCTTAAGTTAGGTACCATCCAGGCATTTGCCCAGGAGGAGAAGTGGGAAACCATGGAAAACTACTTCCAGGATGACTGAGGTGGGAAAAGAACCCACCTCTACTCATTTGACATCAGAGGCTCAGTGGACCCCGCTCCAGCCCTCGTACCACTTTTCAAATTTCGTGGCAGAGCGGGGAATCGAACCCGGACCTCCGGTGGTGGCAGCTAATCACACTAACCACTACACCACAGAGGCGGACAGTAGAACAATTATATAGTATTAATTGGGGCTAGGCTCTGTTCGAATTTTCCGAAAACACATGAAATACTGTACTTTGTATACAGAAGGGTAGACTATACAGTTGTAGCTGCACTAGTAGCACACGCCACCTGCCGAATGCAAGCTCAAAGCTACATGACCCTAATCGCACAGCCGAGAACGGAAAATTTTCCCGCTCTCGTGAATTATAATTTTATACTCATATGTGTTTACCTGTCCGACTCGTTGACTGAATGGTCAGCGTACTGGTCTTCCGTTCGGAGGGTCCCGGGTTCGATTCCAGGCCAGGTGCGGGGATTTTAATCGCTTCTGATTAATTCCTCTGCCTCGGGGACTGGGTGTATGTGAACGTCCCAAAATTCTCCTCTTCATATGCAGACAACACACCACACTACCAACCACCACAGAAACACTCAATATTGATTACATTCCTCGATATCGGGTTGGCGTCAGGAAGGGCATCCGGTCGTAAAACAGGCCAAATCCATATGTTCGACCCAGTTCGCACCCGCGACGCCACAGGTGTGGGAAAAAGCGGTAGAAAAAATGTTTGCAAGCTGCTTTACATCGCATCGACATAGATAGATCTTACGGCGGCGATGGGATAGGAAAAAGCTAGGAATGGAAAGGAAGCGTCCGTGGCCTTAATTAAGGTACAGCCCCAGCATTTGCCTTGTGTGAAAATGGTAAACCACCGGAAACCATCTTCAGGGTTGCCGACAGTGGGGTTCGAACCCACTATCTCCCGAATACTGGATACTGGTCGCACTTATGCGACTGCAGCTATCGAGCTTTGTGCGTGAGAAAAAGAAGAAAGAAGAATTCATATAGCCTATGTTTACCTGTATTTAATAGAACCTGTTCGACAAGGGAACGAAAGGAAATTTTGCGACTATAAGGGGGAAAAACATGTCAATTTCCTTCCTAACTCTTTTCAGTACATGCGTATTCCAAATGGATCTAAGATGGCCGAGATACTGATTGCTACAATAAACTCTCGAACAGCGTAATTATGGTAATGTCAGTACAGAAGATTGCATGGCCATTGATCTAGAAGCTGAAACAGAAGCGGCGTTAGAAAACATCGAAGACTTCGCCACCGATCACCTCCAAGAAAAGGAAGAGAAATTGATGGCGATGAAGACGATAACGAATATAATGAAGAAGATAGTGCATGTAACGTGAAGTTCTACCGACATGCCTTTTCAGTCGCAAAGTACATTCAGTCTATTTCTTCTTTCTTTCTTCTTTCTTAAAATGTTTACCCTCCAGGGATGGCTTTTCCCTCGGACTCAGCGAGGGATCCCACCTCTACCGCCTCAAGGGCAGTGTCCTGGATCTTCAGATTCTGGGTCGGGGATACAACTGGGGAGGATGACCAGTACCTCGCCCAGGCGGCCTCACCTGCTATGCTGAACAGGGGCCTTGCGGGGGGATGGGAAGATAGGAAGGGATAGACAAGGAATAGGGAAGGAAGCGGCCGTGGCCTTAGGTACCATCCCAGCATTTGCCTGGAGGAGAAGTGGGAAACCACGTAAAACCACTTCCAGGATGGCTCAGGTGGGAATCGAACCCACCTCTACTCAGTTGACCTCCCGAGGATGAGTGGACCCCGTTCCAGCCCTCGCACCACTTTTCAAATTTCGTGGCAGAGCCGGGAATCGAACCCGGGACTCCGGGGGTGGTAGCTAATCACATTAACCATTACACCACAGAGGCGGACCCAACTGGATATCTTGGTAGTTACCGCCTCACCATGATAGGACGCCGTAATGTTATACTCCTATTTAACACTGGAAGAAATGCGTCTGCCTTCTAGATCATATGAACCTGACACGTAGGCAAAAGACTAAATTGATGTGACCGCAGTGAACCTAATACTTGCTATAAGGTGCGTGGTCGGCTGTGCGGAACCGTAGTGTAGTTGGTAAAGGCATGGCAAAGCGCGCTTTCGTGTCGGGTGGAAGGTTCGAGTCCGGGGCGAATATTACAAATTTTTGAAATATTTGTTTAATACGAACCGCACGCAATGTAAATTCAATACCCGCTTTCATGCAAATTGTGTGTGAATGAATGTGTTTGTGTCCCTAAGAAGGGCGATTAATTAGCAGCCCGGACACATACAGATCGGAAATAATAGGAACACAACTGCCCTGACAACGTTTTATCGCAGCAAATGCTCCATGGGATGACCGTCTTCGTTTATGCACATTCGGGCCCGGTGTCCAATAGATCGTCTTGCGCGCTAAAGCATTCCAGGTGTAATTGCTCGGCAGGCGTCCGTGATGAGTTGCCGGAGCTGGTCGGGGTTTTCCGTCGCTTGAGTGTAAACGACGTTCTTCAAATGACCCCACAAGAAGAAGTCCAACGACGTTAAATCCGGTGATCTGGCGGGCCAAGAGACAGGGCCTCCTCGTCCTATCCATTTCCCTGACAGTTCGTCGTTCTGATGGTTAGGAACGGGCAAAGTCGAATGTAGTGGAGCTCCATCCTGTTTCAACCACATCGTCAAACGATCGTTCAAGGGTACATCCTTCAGCAGGAGTGGAAGTTCCTGACGCAGAAAGTGCAGGTGTATCCAATGACCCTCAAATAAATAAGGTCCAATCAGGCGATCCTCCAAGATTCCACACCAAACCTCCACTCCCCATCGTACCTAATGGGCCGCCTGTCGCACCCAGTGAGGATTGTCCGGACTCCAATAGTGCCTGCTGATGCGTTGTGACGTTCCCATTATTGTGGTAGCACGATCCGTCCGAGAATAAGATATGCGATACGAATGCTGTATCATTGTCCAGCCTGCCTAATAGCCACCAACAGAACTCCATTCAAGCTTCGAAATCCCGCTTATGGAGCTCTTGGATAAGCTCGAGATGGTATGGGTGAAATTTATGTTATTCGCCAGACGGATGACTGGCTGGTGTACACCTTTCGTACTGATGTGTGGATTATTACGAGCTGCCTCAAGAACGGCCTCTTCTGTTTCATCCGATGTAACGGGCCTGTCGCCGACTGGTGGCTCGTTGGAAATCACTCCTGTTGTCCTGGTACAGACCTAGTGCCTCGCACGCGTTTTGTCTTGCTTCCCTATAAATGAGGAGCATGTCAATGTATTTCTCTGCGTAAAGCATACCAAATGCCACCAGAGATTACAGTACATTTAGGCACTAACCAGCGAGGTATGCGCACTGCACAGGATGGATATCAGCGTCATTCTACTGTTTAATGTGACAAACGTGGGCCTGTGTTTTCGTATTCAAACATCAGACCGATGCAAAAATACTCGAATGATGCAAGATTCGAACCGAAGCTGGCACATTCCGTCGATTGCTAAGCGAACGCCTAACCACATCCATTACGCTCCACTGCTGGACACATGCCGGTAGTACGAGGAGAGCGGAGTACATACGCCATCCGGTTCGGTGTTTAAGACCTTAATTACCGCACCGTTACCTAGTTTTTAGCATCGATTCCCCTCTTCGTTACACCGGGTCACGAGGCACGACAGGACATTGCTACATGATTTCAAGGCGTCATGTTTGGCGAACGGATGATATAACATTTCGCTAGGGTTCAGAATCGTCTGAAAAATTAACTCACTGCACATACAGAACGCCTGTAGGGGAATAGCACCACTATAACCATGTGCACGTTAGTTGGGCTGCAGCAAACGATACTGGAAGGGGATGCTGAGTCACACTGTATAAATATACTGCTGGATTATCTAACGGAGGTATGCACTTAAGACCTTTAAGTTATTTTTAACCACTTTTATGAACCGGAATCCTGTGTACAGCGGAAAAATCCGGTCCCTTTGGTTTCCGCTGAGGACAGGTTTTACTGTATTACCGAGCCGTGTGACCGCTTGTGTTAACACGCTACGGCTATGGAGCAAAGTTCTGCATTTGGAACACGAGTGGGTTCGAGACCCACCGTCGGCTATCCTGTGAATTGTTTTCAGTGGCTTTCCATGTTCTCTTCCAGGCAAATGCCGGGAGAGTTTCCTATTCACAGGCCAGAGCCGATTCCTCCTTACCCAATGAAAACATGCCGTTTGGTAATTTCATAATTTCACCTCACCTCCGACCCAGTTCCAGGAGGCTGGGCTAAGAGGTAGACATACACACACATTATCATTATTGCTATTATTCCCATCTGGATTGTTCTCTACTACTCTGCGGAAAACAGCAACATACTCTACCTGAAATCTCGGTGTGTCACTTTTCCTTTCTTGTTGTTTAACGTCACACTATCGACCGAAATTTTCGACTATCTGGGGATGGGAAAGGGCTAGGCATGGGAAGGTAGTAACCATAGGCTTGATTGTGATACAGTCCTAACATTTGACTAGTATTAAAATGGAAAACCACGGAAAACCATTATAGCAAGATTCGAACTCATCATCTCCAGAATGCGATCGTTGTATTCCAGTCTTCCACACGATCTATTATAAATTTACACTTAACTACAAACAGGTTACAAGATTACTTTAAACCGGGCGAGTTGGCCGTGCGCGTAGAGGCGCGCGGCTGTGAGCTTGCATCCGGGAGATAGTAGGTTAGAATCCCACTATCGGCAGCCCTGAAGATGGTTTTCCGTGGTTTCCCATTTTTACACCAGGCAAATGTCCTCGGGGGCCCGGGTTCGATTCCCGGTACTGCCAGAAATTTAAGAATGGCAGGAGGACTGGTATGTGGTTGAAATGGTTCATGCAGCTCACCTCCATTGGGGGTGTGCCTGAAAAGAGCTGCGCCACCTCGGTATGAGGACACGAGTTTACTTTACCAGGCAAATGCTGGGGCTGTACCTTAATTAAGGCCACGGCCGCTTCCTTCCAACTCCTAGGCCTTTCCTATCCCATCGTCGCCATAAGACCTATCTGTGTCGGTGCGACGTAAAGCCCCTAGCAAAAAAACAATTACTTTAATGTATTATTACTGATTATTACGACTTATAGTTTAGGTTATTTATCCTGGTATTTAGGAGTATAGAAATCACCTCATAGTCTGTGTTGATATAGGATATTCGTATAACTTACATTATTCTGTGTCTGGAGTTCAAAAGGGTGGCCTGGCACCCCACTCTGCCCCAGAGCGAATTGGTTGTGAGATTCGGGTCGTATAGTCGTTAGCTTGCATTCGGGGAATGGTGAGTTCGAACTGCGCTACGGTCAGCCTTGTAGATATTTTTCGGCAGTTTCACATTTTCATACCAGGCAAAATCCTGTCTGTGTTGGTGCGAGGTTAAAACCACCACTAAACATCTACAGTCAACATCTCTGAAGATGGTTTTCCATGGGTTTCCATTTTAAAACCAGGCTGTACCTCAATTAATGCCACGTTATCTGATTTCCCAATCGTAGCCCTGCCACATCCTATCATCACCATAAGAACTTTTTGAGTAGGTGCGACGTGCAATAAATAGCAATAGCAAATCCACTAAAAATGATATTTTCCCACGTTTGCCTGCAGAAAGAGGAAAAACTGGAAAGAAAAAAGTCATGCTCAGGATAGCCGCTGTCGGAATTGCGATTCGATCCTTGAATCTCCAACATAATCGTAGAATTCGGAACTGACCTTGCGACACGACTATGTGAGCAGCGATGAACAGAACTAACCTAGCCTCTTATAACTTAAGGTAGCCATGTGTCCCGTATTGTGCAGGTTGTTTCTTATTAGACGCCAGGAAAGCTTATTCGGTATAGACTTCACACATAGACAAAACCCCTCACCGAGCGAATTGGCCGTGCAGTTAGGGGCGCGCAGCTGTGAACTTGCATTCGGGAGATAGTGGATTCGAACCCTACTGTTGGCTGTCGTGAATAAGGTTTTCCGTGGTTTCCCACAGCAGGCTGTACCATAGTGAAGGTCACGGCCGCTTCCTTCCCACTCGCCCTTGCCTATCCCATCGTCGCCATAAGTTCTATCTGTGTTAGTGGGACGTAAAGCAAATAGTAACAATAAATCCCACCTTTAAAGACCAGTGAAGCGAACCATTCTCTTATCTTTACTCATTTCGTTCAAGGAATCATATGTAGAAAGCGATTCAAAAGACAACATGCCATATTCTTCTTCTTATTATTATTCCTTATCTGTTTACCCTCCAGGGTAGTTTTTTCCCTCGGATCAACGACGGATCCCACCCCTGCCGCCTCAATGGCATTGTCCTGGAGCATCAGACTCGTGGTCGGGGATACAACTGGGGAGGATGACCAGTACCTCGCCCACGCGGCCTCACCTGCTATGCTGAACAGCGGCCTTGGTGGGGGATGGGAAGATTGGAAGGGATAGACAAGGAAGAGGGAAGGAAGCGGCCTTGGCCTTAAGTTAGGTACCATCCCGGCATTTGCCTGGAGGATAAGTAGGAAACCACGGAAAACCACTTCCAGGATGGCTGACGTGGGAATCGAACCCACCTCTACTCAGTTGACCTCCCGAGGCTGAGTGGAGCCCGTTCCAGCCCTCGTACCACTTTTGCAAATTTCGTGGCAGAGCCGGGAATCGAACGCTGGCCTCCGGGCGTGGCAGCTAATCACGCTAACCACTACACCACAGAGGCGGACGCCATATTATTCAATACGTGTTATCAAACTCGGCCTTGACCTTCATGTTCTTAAAAAGTCTCATTTATATGATGTTGTGAGTGGAAAACGCAGAAGATATACGTCAGAGCCAACTGCAAGGCTATGCAACAGTTCAATAACGTTAAATTCTCAATAATGAGAATGTTCGTAGTGTAAATGATAGTTATAGTCTGTCCGTTGCCGGGTGTAATGTTTGTGAAGACACGTAGGCGATGTGATTCTTCTCCAAATAGAGACTGTGTGTTTAGAGAAGTGATAAAATAGATATTCTTGGCTTCCTTCTGCTGGGGGATGGTTCCTGAAACTCCAAATGTACTGTTTGTAACAGGGAATGCTCTATTACTCACGGAGGAGTGACGTGAAGCAATCCTATAGCAATTCGCAATTTCCTGTCTTTTAAGGTTTCCATCAAGGATTTTGCTGCCAGATATCATTGGTTGGGTGGCGGGTCAGGCATGTCCCATACTACCCTCTTAAAAAACCTGCCAACTCTAGCACCTGACATGAAATGTGAACATCAATACGCCGTGAACTAACAAGCTAGTGAATGAAAGGGGAAATTACACAACCGCAAAAGGAAGGGAAGTTGAAGGGAAGAGAGACAAAGAATTTGGTGTACGGCCATAACCAAGAGGAGCAAAGGTAAGGCCGATGCAGCATCAGGTTTTTCTAATTTTCATACGTCAGAAAAAAAATGTCCGCCTCTGTGGTGTAGTGGTTAGTGTATTGATACTGGCCGCACTTAAGCGACTGCAGCTATCGAGCTCATTTTATTATTATTATTATTATTATTATCATTATTATTATTATTATTATTATTATTATTATTTTCTCTGTGACTATAGTGCTTGTAGGTTTTTTTTTTTTAGGCTAAATTGGAGAAGAACGAGGATATGACACGACCTGCGTGATACGGACTACTCCAACGTTTGTCTGTAGTTGAAATAGTAAAGGAAAGATAACCACTTCTTGCGTGACCGAGAAGGGCAGTTTAGCATTTTATTTTTAGAGTACAACCCTTCCGCAACATCAGCATAGCATCAAATTCATAGCGTACCCGAAAATCGAACCTGGGCAAATCGGGAAGAATAACAAGGACGGTAACCTGTCAACTACGGCGTGGCTTGATGACCGAAGAGTCGGATGATTTCCTGACACAAAATATAAGGCGTGATCAAAACGTTTCCGTTTGAGAGCGTTGCTGCAGAGGACATGCAACTTAGCGCGACTCCAATGCAGGTATATAAGCACGCACATGTAGCCAAAGGGATTTGTCAGGTTTTACATGTAGGCTCTTTCTTCTTTCTGCCTATGTGGTTTTTCCCTGACCCTTCAATACCAAACCTTAACACTATCCAACCAATACAAACTTTGCCGTGGTAGCGAGTCTGACTCGGAAACCGGCAGATACTCCTTGTATCACCTCCCACTCCTCCCTGCTATCTCTTTCTTCTTCTTAGAAATAATAGCATGTCGGAGGCCATGTAGATTGAGTCGATGGTCACGCGGGGGGAGCGGGCTTCGGGGGCCCCCCGAAAAAAAAAACCAAAGGGATTAGTGTGGCAGTCTTGTTGTGCCGAGGTGCGTGCGTTAAATGCGGCCACGTGAACTATGGCGACGTTATTACCAAATGCGTCCAAACAGGACCAACGTGCTGTTATTCTGTTCTTGACTGCCGAAGGACAAACGCGGGTAGACATCCGTCGGAGAATGTATACTCTGTATGGTGCAGCTTGTATGTAGAAAACCACCGTTGTGAAATAGTGCACCAAGTTCCGTGCTCGTCGCGTCGCGTTTCGACACAAGACGCCGGTCGATCTGGGAGGTCAGCCTCATCCATTATGGACGACAACAAGCGGGGGTTGGATGAAGCGGCACTAGGGCACGTGCATTATAGTTCTGATCTCTCCCCATGCGATTATCCCTTCCTTGGTCCCCTCAAAAATGCCTTGAAGGGACAACGCTTCTTGTCGGACGAGGATGTGAAGCAGGCGGTTGCGGACTTCTTCACGCAGTAGAACACGGTGTTTTATCACACGGGGATCTTCAACCTAGTGAGTCGGTTCACAGTCATCCGTAGATGATGTGCAACGTGATGTTTGCTCACTTCTGGCAAGTAGAACATGCCTCACTCGCCCTGAAATCAAATTAAATATCTTGTAAGGGTGTCCTAAGGAATAACCACTCGTCTACTTTTGCTGCCAAACAGTTTTGATACTCTATCTATCGTTTCTTCATGCCAAGGATATTTCCAACGTGTAACAAATCTGGCGATGTAGTGGACCACAGCCGTACTGGAGTGTTACTAATGCACGTGAGATCGGCGCTACATGGGACTGGTATTGTTTTGTTGTTATTATCTGGTCTACAAGAATGGAGGTTCTAGAGTTACCACGTCTCGGATATAGTTGACACCCATCTTCTCCTTCTGCCGCTTTTTACGACATCCTTCTGGGGTCACGAGTGCGAACTGTGTCGCACATGTGAATTTGGCTCTCCTGGGGCCAACTTTCCGTCATTATGTGGAGGAATGTATTCACTGTTGTGTGTTTCAGTGACGGTACGTAGTGTGGCGTGTTGTGTGTTAATGAAGAGAAGTGTATTGAGATAAACACAGACATCGAGTCCCCGAGCCAGAGGAATTAACCAGACACGGCTAGAATAAACTTCGGACAGGAATCGAACCCGGGGCCACCTGAACTGACGCTGCAGCACTGACCATTCAGCTAAGAAGCTGGATATAGTAGTCAGTCGCATTGATATGCAGTGAACGGACTGCACTAGCTCGCACTGATTCTGAGTATCTTGCAACAACAGATCATCGTCTGAGAAGGATAAGTCCATTCTGGTAGCCGGATTAATCTTCCGATACTCCTGCCAGTCCCTTCATTGGATGAGCTTTTGCAGTTCTGTGTGTGCACAGTAGTCTTAAGGGGGGGGGGGGGGGGTGATTTGTACCGAAGCTTACCGTAAAAAACGGGCGATGGATACTTTTAAAGGATTTTGTATAACTTGTTATTGGTTATGAATCCTGCGCTAACGGAGCCAAAGTAGCAGAAGAGTAAGTAAGTCAGTCAGTCAGTCAGTCACATCCTTTCAGGGTCTGGTATGTTGTTAGAATATTATGTTCACAAAACACGTCCAATTTCAAGCCATTCTCAATGCGTCATCACGCCGATCATGCGATTTTTAGAAAGGACACATTGAATAATCGCATTTCACTATAACCACTTGTACACACTCTTGCAAGGGAACTGTTTGGGTTGGACCACACTGATTGCAATGAAACACTAAAAATTAGTATCTCTTTGCTCTAGTTTTAAGTGGACGTTGCGTTGTGTAACGAAGGTATATATTGCAATGGAAGTTGGTAAGATGATAAATTAAGATATCAGAACTATAATGCACGGCCGCCGTCGTCTTGTAGGTTGTACACGGCTCGTCAATATGAGTGATTGCGAGCAGGAATCCGGCCAGTTTCTTCGTTTGTGATAATACACTTTTATATTAAGAGCATGCACTTTTATATACAGGTTGACCCAAAAGTCCGTTAACATTTGACTAGGCACTACTTCACGGAATATTGGAAGTAGAGAGGTAATTATTGACACACATGATTGACATGACATGGGATTATATTGGCACCAAAACACACACAAAATGACCAACAGAAGTCGCTGGAGAGCAACACGTCAGCTACAAACGCCGCACATGCTTGGCATAACATGGGGCTTTATTGACACCAACAACGAGTGTACAAACAGGCCAACAGATGGCGCTGGACAGCAACACGTCAGGGATACCACATGAAAGCCCTGTACGGTATAAATGGAGCTGTCGTGAGAGAGGGCGTCAGATGCACCTGCGATCGCGGCATGCCATGCTTGGCCCTAACCGTGTGATTACTTGTTGTAGGGTTATCTAAAGTCGCAAGTCTACTGCGATCGTCCGACCTCATTAGGGATGCTAAAAGACAACATCCCACGGCAATTTCTCACCATACCTACGGATATGCTGTACAGTGTTCCTCGACTACAGGTATTGTTGATGAATGACGGCCAGGATGTTGAGCATGTGTTATAAAGAACATCGTCTTTGCTAAACCTCGATTGTGATACTAATTATTGTTGTGTATCTTATGAACTGCCATGTGTTGGTCATTCTGTGTACTTTATTTTGGTTTCAATGAAACCACATGTCCTCCCAATCATGTGTGCCAGTTAATACCTCTTTGCCACCAATATCCGTGAAGTATAGCCTCGTCAGATGTTTACGGAATTTTTTTTACAAGTTTTTCACGTCGCACCGACACAGATAGGTCTTAAAGCGACGATGAGACGGGGAAGGGCTAGGAGTGGGAAGGAAGAAGCCGCGGCCTTAATTATGGTACAGCCCCAGCATTTGCCTGGTGTGAAAATGGGATACTATGGAAAACAATCTTCAGGGCTACCGACAGTGTGGTGAAATGGCGTATGGCTTTTAGTGCCGAGAGTGTCCGAGAACATGTTCAGTTCGCCAGGTGCAGGTCTTTTGATGCGCGTCATGATGAAGATGAAATGATGATGAAGATGACACATACAGTACACCCAGCCCCCATGCCAGCAAAATTAACCAATGACGGATCAAATTCCCGACCCTGCCGGGAATCGAACCCGGGACCCCTGTGACCAAAAGCCAGCACGCTAACCATTTAGCCATGGAGCCGGACACAGTATGGTTAGAACCTACTATCTCCCTAATACTGGATACTGGCCGCACTTAAGCGTCTGCAGGTATCGAGCTCGCTATACAGACTTTTGGGTCACTCTGTATATACAGATGATGACCAAGATTTCATGCCTCTTTATTTTAGCAACCATTATAAAAGATACAGAATAATTATATCCTTAATACTTCGATATATTCATGCACTGTATGTGTTTGTAAAATAGATTTGTAAAGCGTGAAATTCTATTCTTGTCGTCCAAACCTCAAATTTGGTATAAAGCGTATTATCTAACTTTAAAGGCGAACTGTAATTAAAGTGTTGTGTTGTTTATGTAAACAGGAAATATCCTGGGAAATACCTTCGCATTCGCAAAATCTTTAAATATGTGATGTATCTGATGGTTATTGTAATAGGATTAGGAAGTTCGTACTCAACATCTAATAATTAAAAGAAGGGTTGATCAACAATTAAATCAATAATTGGAAGCCCATGAACTGTTCAATAAATTTATTGATATTTATGAAAGATGCAGTTAGTTTTTATTTGGTTTTAGACAACGGGAGATGGATCTCAATGGCTTCATTATTATTTAAAAAGAGTTAATAGTGTCAATTATTTTTCATTATCAGGGTTATGAAATTTTTTATGTGGTTTAACAAGAGTGATTAAATTCTTTAATAAACATTTTTATGCTCCAAGAAAATACATCCTAGTTCTCCTCCGTTCATTTAAGCCTTTAAGTTAGATTTAAGTTAGTTGAATTTTGTAGCCGCGGACGTTCTGTGGCCCTGAGAGGCCGGTGTTCATATCTCGGAGCGGAGGAGGTGCGGTAGACCTCGCACTGTCGTAAGGGCATTTGTTAGCTCATGAGTTCGGATCATATTTTAGAATCCAGATGAGGTGACATTCGTCTCTAGACAGAAAAGGTCCCTTGACTATCGATCTCTGTGGCGCGTGGTGCCATGTGATCATGACCCATTTGGGATAATTTTTCGCCGTCGCATGGTCCCATGAGCTATGGGGGTTGATGGGAAAGGTCCCAATATATCAGGTGAGAGTCAGCTTGTTAGCAGCGCATGGTTTTATTATCTTTTTTTTGTACCGGGCAACTCTGTCACCTGTCAAGCGATAAGAATAGCTGCACAGTAAAACAATAAAACCTCCTTTGTCAAGTTCAAGGTACACGTGTCACGCCGACGAAAGACAGAGACCAGGTAATGCACACTCCAATAAATCAATACACTGTCTTCTCATAAGAAGCATACTGACACAATATATAGGGTTTGGTTCCAAATTAAGTAAGATAAGAAAAGAAAATGATGTTAGAAGGATGTACACAGTGTTACTGTAATTACTTTGAGGCTGACTGTTTTATAGAATAGTATCATCCGGCTCCATAGGCCTTCAATCGTCGGACACCCGGATACGATTCCAGGCTGGGTCGAGTGATTTTACATTTTTAACGTTTAATTCCCTTTGCTCGGGACTGAGTGTTTCTGCTGTCCTCAACATTCCTGTAATAGACAGATCACTATCTTCCACCACACTAATGCGCAGTTTCCCATACACGGCAGATGCCGCCCACCCTCGTCCGAGGGTCTGCATTTCAACCACACGAAATCGTACATACATACATACATACATACATACATACATACATACATACATACATACATACATACATACATACATACGACATTTTAATTATACACTGTTATGCCTTTTAGTGTTAGTCTGCGAACATCTGTGAATTTACTTAACGCCTCCACAATCCTCTGTTTGTAACTACTGCATCTCTGTGAACTCGTTTAATTCCATACATCTTGTCTTTAAATAATTGGAAACTGAGTTTAAATATCGTCGTCTTGGTCTCCCTCTACTTCCTTTACCCTCCATGAACGGGTCCATTATTCTCCTAGGTAACGTATCCTCCTCCATTTACCTCACATGACCCCACCTCGGAAAACCGTTTTATGCGTTCCGCTTCATCCATCGAATGTATTCCTAATTTATCCTATACCTCCTCATTCTACGTACCCTCCTGCAATTGTTCCCACCTGTTTGTACTAACGATCGTTCTGGTATGTTACTTCTAACTTACTAATAAGACATCCTGAGTCTATTCAGCGTCCACTCCCGTACAGCAAAGCCGGTCTGAAAACAAACCGGTGTAATGACAATTGCATCCGGGAACAGACTTCTTTCTTACAGGATACTGTTGATCGAAAGTGGGAGCTCATTCTATTAGATTTAGTATCAAGTAGAACACTGTCGTTTCCCCAGTACCGTTAAAAGTCTTCGTAGAATTAATATTTACGTCGTGATT